>NW_028258329.1:2421250-3026562 GCF_053883595.1 Heterocephalus glaber | reverse complement strand
GAGGGGTCCCAGAGAGCACACCTTACAGGTGCTGTGCAATCCAGCCAAGCCCATGCCTACCAAGGGTCACGGACATCCTTTAAACGAAATGGCAATTTATTACCTAGGGGTTTACTAACGTTACACAGAAACAGGTTGAAAACTATGCTTCAGTTTCAAGATTCCTCTGTCCTATAAAAATTCAAGGTTTCTTCCTGACCTTTAAGAGTGAGTGGATCAAAAGACCTTTCATGTCATTGCAAGGAAATCTGGTTTCAAAACTGTTGAGTAGGGGCTGAAGTTATTGTCTGCTCTTCCTCCCTCCCTTCCTTCCTCCCTTCCTTCCTCCCTTCCTTCCTCCCTTCCTTCCTCCCTCCCTTCCTTCCTTCCTCCTTTCTACTATTTTTAATTGTGGTAAACATAGATTATAAAACTGCCATCTTAATCAGTTTGATGGCACTGAGTCATTCACGCTCCGTGCAACCGCCACCCCCATCCACCTACAAAGCACCTCAACCCTGACCGAAGCTCTCTATTCAGTAAACCCTAAATCTGTTTCCTCCCCATGTGGCCCAATCTCAGCCCTTCTGTTTTTGGTCTCTGTGAGTTTGAGGACATTAGGCATTCAGCGGCATCACACAATATTTTCCCCCCATGACTCCTTGACTCAGCATGACGTCCTCAGGCTCATCCATGCTGTAGCCCGTGTCAGGCTGGATAGTACTCCCTTAGGCTATACGCCACATTTTGTTTATCCATTCATCCACTGGTGAGTAATGGGGTTGATTCCACTTTTTGACTATTGTCAATACGCTGCTGTGAACACAGGGCACCCTTCCTAAGCGCGGATGTTGCTCCTCAGCCTGAAGACTCATGACATTCCTTCCTTAGTCTCTGTTCTTTTTTATTATTAAATTTTATTATTAATTAAGTATTGGTACAATTTAGGTATATGTAATGATCACATTCATTGTAGGGAATTTGTACCTGTACATGATAGATCTTGCTTCGTATTTTTCCCATGCCCCTCCCTCCCTTCTACCCTCTTCCCCTTCTTATCTACAAGAGCTGGGTTTCCCTTTTATCTTTCTTTTCTCATTTTTTTCTTTTCCTTTCCTTCCTTTCCCTCTCTGCCCTCCCTTGTGCCCCTTCCCATTTGAATATTTTCTTCCTATTTCACAATATCTATTACACATTTTTGTCCTTATTTACCCTTTCAGCTTCTCACACTGGAGAAACAATACGATATTGACACATGTGCATCCGATTTATTTCACTTAAGAGTATGGCCTCCTCCTCTATTCAGCCATGTCAAATTTCCTCCTCCTCTTTTCTTGCCACGAGTGGCATTCCATTTCTGATAAATGAAAAAGTATGGTGGGTATGGTACTTCATTTAATGAAGAGATAAACCTAAATCTTGGACAAGTCACTTAATTTTTTTTACAACTTAACCTCATCTATGAAACTGAAATGCCATTACTACCTCCTTGGCACATGAAGAAAAGATGCAGTGACATCATGAAAACAACCCCAAATCTGTAAAGATCTTGGCACATAGCCCATCAGGTAATACGTTCCCAGCAAGTGGAGGCTGGTACTTTACTGTCTATACTTAGGGTCAAGGAGTAAGGTGTAACTTGTGCATGTGGGATGGGGGAATGGCCAGACACAGGCTCAGATTCGGGGATGCTGTGAGAACAGACACATGCTTCTGTATCTTCATACAGATGATTTCTGGTGATAGTAAAATATTCAACTGCCACGTCGTGGGGCATTCGGAAAGACTGTATTGCAAGGGAAGAACTCAAAGCTGGGATAATAAGAGCTCATATTCCTCAGGTTCCCTGCCCTGGTTCCCTTAGAAGAATGGCCTAGGTAGCCCAGCCCTCTGAAGGGGAACCACTCTGTTTACATTGAATGTGTTCCTCCTGGTCATATGTCGATTTCCTGAACTCCAGGACCTCAGAATGTGACTTTATTTAGAGATAGGAATTAAAACCAGATCCCTAAGTGAACCCTAACCTAATACCACTGGTGTCTTATAAAAGGAGGAAATAAAAACACAGAAATACACTATGTGGAGGAAAAACGGAAGGTACACAGGGAAAAGATGACCATCTATAAGCCAGGGAGCCTGGAATAGGCCCTCACAGCCCTCAAGGAGCCAAACATGCTGACAACTACATTTCGGACTTCTAACCTCCAGAACTTGAGACAATAAATTTTTGTCAGCTGAGCTATGGTATTTTGGAAAGTAATTCACACCCCTACAACCCTTTCACTGGGGTGATGGAAGGCCCATGTGAAAGAAGTTTCTGAGTCAGCAGAACACAAGGAAGCAGGGAGACTGACCCAGCAAGCTTCTGGTCTTAAAGACAGCTCTACAATCTAAGTACATCTGTAGTCACACATCACCTCACAAAGTTTACATCGGTGTCAGAGCCTAGTATGATGCTGTGTACCAGATAACCTCCGTAAGGACCCTCTGCGAGGTCACACAAGGACCAAATCCCCCAAACAGACAGGTGTCAGGATGTGTCCTTCATCTCCCACTCGGAGAGCTCTGTTCGGCATATATGTAAGTATCCATTTCTTTTACTAAAAGATTTTATTAAACTTCAAACAGTTTCATACGGAATTTTAAAAGCAAAGTGATTAAAAAGTCTTCAACAGAAAGTCCGCAGTTGACAGCAAAATGACTTTTTCTTTCTAGAACAAATAAAAACATTTTGTTTCTGATACACTGGCTGAAAATTTTATAATATATTCTTCCACTGATAGCTGCAGTATTGCATTTTAATGAGTACTCTTACAGTTAATTCAATCATTTATTAAAAACAGATTCACCATTTGGACCATGAGGATCAATTGTTCAATTTAAAGGAGAATGATAATAAAATTTGTCTTCTATAACATGAAATTGCAAAAAGCTCCTTGGGATGCAGATGTCTCCTAGCCTTGTTTCTCTATTAAATTCCTCGCCCTTGTAAGCCAAGCGTGTTTCTTTTACTTCAGCAGCATTTCCAGAAGTCAGGTTTAATTTCGGAGAGCCGGAAGCTGTGACTGTGAGGTTTAAGGGTTGCCAGGCTGACGCCAGTGACTGCTCCTTGGCTGTGCTGTCTGCTACCCATACTCATGCACAGAGGCATTTTACTTACATTGTTCTGTTTTTGCTCTAACCCCGTCATGTCTCCCTTTGTCCACAGGCAGCCCTGGAACATTCCGTGCTACAGGGCACTGTGCCTGGCTCCATCTGCTCCTGGAGAGGATTGGTGGGCAAGCTCTGGTTGGGAGGGGGGTTCTTCTGGGCAGCATCCCACTCAGGGAAAGGGTCTACCTGTGGTATCTTAAACCTCTCCGTTTTTAAAAATTCATTTTATTATAATTATTCAATCATAAGAATTATGAATTAATCAGTTTCACTGTGACATTTCCATAGGTGCAGATCTTGCCCTTGGATTCTACCTGTCCTCCCTATGTCATCTCCCCACCCTGTCCCTTCCCTAAAAGTTCATCTTCTATTTTCAGTTCAGTTTTTGTCATTGTTTCCACACATAAGAGAAAACACAATACTTATCTTTCTGTGTCTGCTAATTTTGTTTAACATGATAACCTCCAGTTCCATCTATTTTCCTGAAAATGATATGATTTCATCCATCTTTGTGACTGAATAAAACTCCATTGTGTAAATATACCATTAAAAAAAACTTTCCTCTGTTGATGGTCACCTAGTCTGATTCCATATCTTGACTACTGTGAATTGTGCAGCAATAAACATGAATATCTCTTTGTATGCTGGCTTCATTTCCTTTGGGTACATATCCAGGAATGGTATGGCTAAATCCTATGATAGCTCTATTTTTAGTTTTTTGAGGAACCTCCATACTGTTTTCCACAGTGGCTTTACTAATTTACATTCCCACCAACAGTGTGTCAGGGCTTCTTTTTCTTCACATTCTGCCAGCATTAACGTTATGTTATTTTGCTAATAGTTACTATGACTAGGATGAGCTGGAATCCCAAAGGAGTTTTGATTTGCATTTTCCTAATAGCTAAAAACGTTGGACATATTTTAATACACTTATCCCTGTCCACAGGCCTGACTGTCTTGGCCTGTGTCCACACTTCACTTTCCTTGCTCTCTTTAGACTTCCACGTAGTAGAATCCACATCTACATTTAGATGAAAACACTTAGTGTAGCAATTTGGTCTAGCAGTCTTGTTTCAGAGGGACACTTTTGAAAACATAGTTTAAAAATTGCACCATGTAATAAGAAATACAGTATGTCCTCCACCAGTTTTACTTTCTATGGCTTCAGTTACCCACTGCCAACCATGACTCAAAAATATTAAATGGAAAATTCCAGAAACAAACAATTCCTAAGTTTTAAGTAACTTTTTTACAGTACATAGTTATAATTATTCAATTATGGTTGTTCATTTCCCACTGTGTATTATTTATAATTATAGTTCATCATAGGTGTGTACACATGGTATATTTAGTTTGGATATTATTTGCAGCTTCAGGTAAACACCGAGTGACTTGGTACATATACCTAAGGAGATGGGGACCACTGTAATCATGATTCTTGAAAATGTCCACCAGAAAATTTTGGTGAATGTGTGGGAATATCTTGGAGAGATTCTTCTCTTTTAGTTTGATGACACACTTTTACAAGCATACATGGCTTCATTTTCAAATTGTGATTTTTTTTTTCTGAAAGTCAATTTCTTTTGATTTATTTCTCTGAGTGAGATTTTAAAATTTGACTTTTCCAATGTTCCAATAGTGATAGAATTTCAAATTGCTGCTAAAATCCTCAGTAGTTTCTTATTTGTATTTCTCCAAGACCATGTTTGCTCAGGAATATCAAGACCAGTATCCCTTTCTGGGGAAGGATCTCACAGGAGCTCGCTATAGGACAACACTTCTCATTTTTGTCACTCCTAAACACAAATACAGGACAGAAGATTTCCAAGGGTCAAGTGCATTGTGGATATATACATATATTTTTCCCCTGAAAATTACTTCCATTTATATGATTGTGGAGGAATCATTCTTAGCAAATCTAAGAATATAAAGCTAGACAAATGATAAATTGTACAATATAGCCACATCTATGTAAAATCTCCTCTTATAGAATTCCTCTGTTGTTTAAACAAAGACAGACTGACACACAGACAAAAAATATTCTGTTTTTGAAACAATCAGCATGGCAGTCTTCAACCAAGGAAGTAAAAAACTCACTCTTTGTTTTCTTTCCTTAAAAATAAAATCAGCAGGGCCAGGATTTAGCTCAGTGGTTCCAGGATCTGCCTCGAAAGCGCAAGGTCCCAAGTTCAATCCCCAGGATCGAAAATAAATAAATAAATAAATAAAATCAGCAAACATATGAGTTCCATCAGTAATTATATAACTTGGTCAATGTGGTATCAATCTAAAAATTTGGAAAAAGAAAAGCAAAAGCAGCATCCTATTAACTGGTCAAAATTAATTCTCTCTCAAAATCTAAATTCAATAGAATTATTTCATACAACAAGGTAGATTTTGTTGTTAAAAACAAACCAAAAAAAAGGAAAGACAAAATGGCCATAAAAGGAATTATTTCTAAAAATAAGTCTGCTAACTATTTTTTTAATTTCTCAAGAATCACTTTGCTAGCTTCAGATCTACGTGAACAAGGCTATCTTCAGAGTCAGGGACTCTGAATCAATAACAATAAGGTCAAGTAATTCACCTACTAAAACATCAGTTCAGCAGGTAATGACAACCCCACATTGTCTAGGAGATGAGATCTGCACATCACTGCCATGATATTCAACACATCTGTTTTATTTTTCTGTTTCGCACCAACAGAGTACTCCATACCACAAGATTTTTCTCCATTTCCTATTTATCTTCATAAATTCTTCCTCATTTAATGAAGTTTTCAATAACCTTTCAAAAGATTTCCATTCTTCTTGATTTTTCAAAAGTCAGTAAAATTAATTTTCTCATCTAATTCAAGATTTGAGGTGCTCGATCCAGAGTTTAAAATGTCAGATAAATTCAATGTAATCTTTTTTTTGGTACCTGGGATTGAACTTGGGACCTTGTGGTTGCGAGGCAGGCAGTGGAACCACTGAGCTAAATCTCTGGCCCTGTCAGATAAATTCAAAACCATGTAGACTCGCTCCAAAGTCTGTGGCTACTGGATGTCTTTGTATTTCACCTAGGGTTACAGCTTCCAGATACCTAAGGAATATTGACTGGTGCTATAGAATTTTGACATTTCTGTCTACCTATTAGGAAGCACGTCGTGAATGTTCTTCAGATCTACTACAGCATCAACAAATGTATTTTTTATTAATTTAAATTTTTTAAATTAGAAGGTCCTAATTTTACACATGTATACAGTGTGTAATAATTAAATTATGGAAGTGAACATTTCCATTTCCTTAAATGTTTTTAGGAATTTTCTGATTAACCCATAATAATGATGGCACTTATTTGTAGGGTAAAATGTGATATCTTAGTACATGTATCCAATACGTGTTGATAAAATCGGGGTATTTAATGTTCCTATCTCCTTGTAATTACTTTGTGTTTTGAACCTTCAAGCTCTTCTCTTTTAATTAACCATAACATATGTACTTCATTATTGTATAATTCAAATATTTCAGGAATTACAACTCTTATTTCTGCCTGCTCTGATTTTCCTCTTTCTTGATGACAAATAGGCTGTATATAAAATGGTGCTGTTCATCCAAATGTGAACGTGAAGTTAAGGGGTTTAAATATAATGGAGGCAGAATTTTCCTAACTTCTATTATTCAGATCCATATTTTGTGTAGAAATAACGAGAGTCATAATACTTATGAGCTCTCACTCGGGTCATGAAAACTACTAACATATAGTTAAGACAAAAGGAAAAAAGTTTCATTTGCTCAATGCACTCTGCCTTGAGGACTCTGAGGCTTCACTTAAGTATATGTCCAGAAATAAGCCCATCTTCACATATTTGCTGTCTTCTGTCATTTCTCCTCCTTCGGTATTTTCTTCATCCTCAGAAGGGACTAAGCTCTCTGAGATGACTCTCTTTTCAGATAACTCTAGTAGACAGTCTATAGTATGTTCAACTCATAAGGGGGTTTTGAGGATTAAATGAAATAATTCATGAACAAGGTGCTGCGTGAAAGGCCTGGACCTTGTGTTCTCTTTGAATCCCATGCTGAAAATACCAAGCACACTGAGGACGTGGGGATCCAGGTCAGAAAACCTCCCTGAGCTAGTGCTGAAGAGCTCTGCCTGACCCCATCTGTTTCTTCCATCCTTTCTTTCACAAGAAAGAGTGCTTATTTCCCCACTAAAACACCCATCATATGGCTCCAAATAGAAATATCCTGCTGTAAAACTGCAATCTCATAATCCATGCTAAGAAAATTAAAGCTAAATTCCTGATATCATCTAATATAAGGCTGCATTCAAATTCCTCCAGCTGTCTCAAAAATGACTTTTATTAAAACTAGAGAACAATATGCATCCAGGTATGACATTTTGTTAGTATATCTCTTAAACACAGAACTCCCTCCTTGTCTTCTTCTTTATAATACTGATTTATTGAAGAAACTGGGCTTACGGGTTGGTCCATACTCTGGAAATGACTGGCCAATTCTTCAATTGTCCATATTTTGTGCAACTGAGAAATTGGATTTAGAAACTTGCCTAGTTTATACTAAATGCTTTTGGCAGGAACACAGAGTCTTTATGTTTCCTTTCACACCATGTCAGGAAGCACATAATATTAAGTCTGTCAGCAATGGTAATGTGATCAGGTGGCTAAGTGTAGCTCAGCCTGCCCCACAGGGAAGGAATACTCTTCCCTTCCCAGTTAGCAAGTGCTCTGTGGGGTGATGACTGTGGAATTACAAGAATATCTTCTTCCTTATCATCTCACCGCAGTGCTGTCAACCTCTCTTCATGATCCTCATCAGAGTTACTTGTTTTACCCTAGTTCACACTACGGACTTTTTTCTAATTTTGCATTCTTTCTGCATTGATTTATTTATTTCCCTCTGTCTTTTTACCCCTTACAATGACTACCAAACTGCTTCTATTAAAGCATTGATTATTGAAATCTTTCAATCCAACACTTTTCCTTTGCTTTGTTGCACCCTAAGCATGAATTTATGGGGTAATCACATCCCAAGTGCAGGTCTCCTTGTCATGCTGAAACCCTGGCTGCACTCCTAAGCTCTGGCTCCTGAGACAACTTCAAATCACCCGTAAATTTTAATGGTAGACTTGGAGCCAGAACATGATGAATTTATACATTTTTTAGATAATTATAGATTCATATGCAGATCTAAGAAATAATAGAGATCCCATGCTCCCTCTGCCAAGTCCCCACAGTAGTTACATCTTGCATAATAAAACAGGACAATATTACAACCAGGAGATTGGCACTGATGCAACCTACAGTGCATCACTTGTATGCACTTATTTGTGTGCAGATGTCTACTCCATTGTACTTTACTTTTGTTATTTATAGGTTTGTGTGATGACCACCACAGTGAAGACACAATATGAATCCATCTTTTACTAGACTTTATAAACACAGGCCTTTCTCATTGCTAACCAAGGGCAACTATTAACTTGCTCTGTCTGTGTTCATTAATGGAATCATTTGGTATGCACTTTTAAAACTGAATTTTTAACACTCAGCACTATTTTAAGCTCCACCCAAGTTTTTTGTTTGTTTTTTTTCCTTTCCATCATTGAGCATATTCTATGTCACGAATACACACTTTTGCAATTCACCCACTGAGAGACTTGATATGGTTTCCAGTTATTATGAATAAAGTTACTATGAAAGTTTATATATAAACTTTTATATGAACACACATTTTTACTTCTCTGGCTTCCAGGCCACCATCTCTCTCACCACTCCCGGCCCAGAGGTAGGGGCTTCTGGTCCACCATCCCTCCCACTGCTCCAAGCCCAGAGGAAAGGGCTTTTGGGCCACCTTCTGTCCCGCCACTCCTGGCCCAGAGAAAGGGGCTTCCAGGCCACCACCTCTCCCACCGCTCCCGGCCCAGAGGAAGGGGCTTCTGGGGCACCATCCCTACTGCTACTCCCAGCCCCTGTCCTATCTCTCCCAGCTCAGAGGTGGTGAGCCTCACTGGCACAAACAGCACCCCCCTGCCCCCCAGTTGAAATGAGAAAACATGTAAATAAGTCTCAAAACCAGACTTCCAGATCACCTACAGCAACCCCAAAGGGAAATGAGCTGGAACACTCTGATACTCAACCACCTAGACCCAATGAACTGGCAACAAAAGGGGATCTGGAAAATATGAAATCAGAAATAATTTCTCAGATAACAGGAAAAATTGTGCTCCTAGTGCAAGACATGATTAATAAATCTAGAGAGGAGCTGAGGAACATGATGGAATCCCAACATAGGAAACAAATGGAATCCATAAAACAGATGCAAATAGATTTCCAGGAGATGAAAAACTCCATTGAAAGTCTACAGAGCAGAATGAGCCAATGTGAGGACAGAATTTCAGATATAGAAGATAAAATTGCAATTAATGACCAGGAAAAGAAAAATTGCTTCCAAATTATAAGGGAACACGAGAAATCAATCCAGCAGCTGCTAGACAATGCAAAGAAGAATAACATAAGACTGATTGGAGTCAATGAAGAAACAGGAGAGAGGTGCAGATGACATAAAAACTCTTCACAGAAGTAATGGCAGAAAACTTCCCAAACAGGGGAAGAGAACTTGACATACAGATAAGTGAGGCATATAGGACTCCAAATAGCCTTGATCAAAAAAAATCTACACATAGGCATATAATTGTTAAGTTTCGAGAAACTCAACAGAAGAGTAAAGTTCTACAAGCAGTTAGAGAAAAGAAACAAATCACATACAAAGGAAAGCCCATCAGAATCACAGCAGACTTCTCAACACAAACCATCAAGGTAAGAAGAGCTTGGAATGACATATTCCAAGCCCTAAAAGAAAACAGCCTCCAACCCAGATTGATGTACCCTGAAAAACTAACTTTCAAAACTGATGGAGAAATAAGATACTTTCATGACAAAGAGCAGCTTAGGAACTTCCTGAATACCAAACCAGCACTCAAAAAAATTTTACACAATATCCTAGGAACAGACATTGAGGATCACAACCCCAGGAAGCAAAGCAGACTGAACCCATCTGGCAAGACAAGAAATTAAATGTAAAGGGGGAGAACCCAACAAAAAGAAAAAGTCATGGCCATGACAAGTCAATACATTTCAGTTATAACCATCAACATTAATGGTCTCAATTCACCAACCAAAAGAAACAGACTGGCAGAATGGGTCAAGAAGCAAAATCCAACAATATGCTGCATACAAGAAACACGCTTAATTCAAAAGGAAACTCACAGACTGAAAGTTAAAGGGTGGAAAACAATACTCCATGCGACAGGAACCCCCCAAAAACCAGGAGTAGCTGTCCTCTTTGCAGATCAAGTAGATTTCAAGCCAACACTGATTAAGAGAGATGAAGAAGGACACTACATCCTTGTAAAGGGAAGAATCCAACAGGAAGAGATGACAATCATAAATATCTATGCACCAAACACTAGTGCACCCAAGTATATAAAACAAATACTAACGGACATGAAAAGTCATATATGCACTAATACAATTGTAGTGGGGGACCTCAACACCCCACTGTCACAAATAGATAGATCAACTAGACTAAAAATAAGTAATGAAATACTAGAACTCAATCAAACTCTTGAACAAATGAACTTAACAGATGTTTACAGAGTCTTCCACCCCACAAAATCAGAATACACATTCTTCTCAGCTGCATATGGGTCATTCTCCAAAATAGACCACATACTCACACATAGAACATGTTTAAGTAAGTGCAAAGGAATTAAAGTTATCCCCTGTATATTATCAGACCATAGTGCGATGAAATTGGAGATCCACAGCAAAAGAAACTGGAAAAATTTCATAAACACATGGAAATTGAACAACACACTTCAAAATAACCAATGGGTCACAGAGGAAATTAAAGAAGAAATCAGTCAGTTCCTTCAATTAAATGACAATGACAATACAACATATCAGAATCTATGGGACACAATGAAAGCAGTCTTATGAGGGAAATTCATAGCAGTGAATACTCATATTAGGAAAACAGAATGAGCCCAATTAAACAACCTGATGCTGAACCTTAAGCTTCTAGAAAAAGAAGAGCAGGACAACCCCAAAGCTCATACAAGGGAGGAAATTATAAAGATCAGAGGAAAAATCAATGCAATGGAGACTAAGAGAATGATACAAAAAAATCAATGAAGTCAAGAGTTGGTTCTTCGAACAAATCAACAAAATTGACAAACCCTTAGCCAACCTTGTCAGAAAAAGGAAAGAAAAGCCCCAAATCCATGCAATTAGGAATGAAAAGGGTGAAATTACAATAGACCCTGAAGAAATCCAGAGGATCATCAATACCTACTTCCAGAAGCTATACGTCAATAAGATGGACAACACAGAAAAAATGGACAGATTCCTAGATACATATGAATTATCAAAGTTGAACGAAGAAGGCCTAAGAATTCTAAACAACCCAATATCAACCAATGAAATTGAAAATGTAATTAAAACTTATCAACTAAGAAAAGCCTGGGCCCTGATAGCTTCACTGCTGAATTCTACAAGACATTTAGAGAGGAACTACTGCCACTACTGTTTAAACCCTTCGATGAAATTGAAAGGGAAGCAATACTCCCAAATTCATTCCTGGAAGCAAGCATCACTTTGATCCCCAAAGCAGAGAAAGACCCAACTGAAAAGGAGAACTATAGGCCAATCTTACTAATGAACATAGATGCAAAAATCCTTAATAAGATACTGGCAAACAGAATGCAGAAGATCATCAAGATCATACAACTTGATCAAGTGGGATTCATTCCAGGGATGCAGGGATGGTTCAATATACAAAAATCAATACATGTAATACACTATATCAATAGAGCCAAGGACAAAAACCATATGATTATCTCCATAGGTGCAGAAAAAGCATTTGACAAAATCCAACATGCATTTATGATTAAAACCCTACAAAAAATTGTTATAGATGGTCTCTACCTCAAACTGATAAAAGCCATCTATGAAAAACCAACAGCCAATATCATACTAAATGGTCAAAAACTGAAATCCTTCACACTAAGATCAGGAAGAAGACAAAAATGTCCACTATCACCACTCTTGTTCGATATAGTTTTGGAATCATTAGCCATGGCAATTAGACCAGAGAAAGAAATAAAAGGAATAAAGATAGGAAACGAAGAAGTCAAATTGTCATTATTTGCAGATGACATGATACTCTATATAGAAGGCCCAAGAACTCCACCAAAAGTCTTCTAGACTTAATAACCAAATTCAGTCAAGTAGCTGGTTACAAGGTCAACACACAAAAATCAATAGCTTTCCTCTACATGAATGATAGACTCACTGAGAGAGAAATAGGGCAAATAATTCCTTTCACAATAGCATCCAAAAAACTGAAATACCTAGGAATCAACCTAATGAAAGAAATCAAAGACCTCTTCTCTGAAAACTATGGCACTCTGAAAAGAGAGATTGAAGATGATATCAGAAAATGGACAGACATCCCCTGCTCCTGGGTAGGAAGGATTAATATAGTGAAAATGGCCATACTTCCAAAACTGCTATATAGATTCAATACAATTCCAAATGAGATCCCAGCAGCATACTTCATGGACCTTGAGAAAACAATCCAAAAATTCATTTGGAACAAGAAGAGACCCAGAATAGTGAAAGCAATTCTAGGTAACAAAGACATGGCAGGGGGTATCACAATCCCCAACCTTGTGTTTTCTAATCCTGCTAAATTCAAATACAAGTTCTAGGGGTTCCTAGAGATTTCTTAGTATTTTTTCTGTATATGATCATTTCATCTACATATAAAGATTTTGCTTCTGCCTTTCCAATCCTATCCTAATTGTGTCATTTTATTGCCAGACTATTTTGGTGGGGCCTAGGTTTCAAAGTTTAATGGACAGATAAAGAGTAAGCATATCTGCCCTTGTTCCCACCTTAAGGAGAAAGCATTGTATCTTCTCCATTCATATAAGGCGTTCTCCCTGGAAGTATGGAGTACATGTCTTTAATCTGTTGAGAAGTTTCTGTTCTACTTCTAGTCTCATGATAGCTTTTACCACGAACATCTGTAGAACTTAGTCCAATACTTTTTCTCCAACTAGTGACAGGATCATATGGCTTTTTCCTTTCCTCTGTTGAAATGATGACTTTTGGGAGTGGATCTTCCAATGCTGAACCGACACTGCCATCCTTATACCAAAACCACTTTCTACACACTGCCAAATCTGACTTCTAATAGTTTGTTTTGTTAAACAAATTTCTATCTGTGTTCGTACTTTTTTCTTCTATTATCTTTATTCAGCTTTAGGATTAGCACAATGTTGAGTTCCTAAAATGAGGGGAGAAGTGTTCCTTCTTTTTTCTGCTTTAATTGTTTGATATAATTTATCAGTTAAAATGTATATGAGCCTGCTGTTGTCATATAGGTAGGTTTTCAAGCTAGGAATATACTTTCTTTAATAGGTGCTATTCAAATTTTATATTTCCTCCAGAGTTAGTTTCATTAATTTGTCTTCCAAGGTACTTCTTAGAAGTTGTCAAAGTTATTTCAAAACAGATTTTTGAAATATGCTTTCTATATCCTTTTAAATTCTGTAAAATCTGTGGTAATGTTTCCTAGATCTTGATATTGTAATTTTAAAAATGTATAATTGATATTGTGTAATAGGAAGAAAAGGTCTAAAGGAGCAGGGGAAGTGGGAGGGGTAGGGGAAAGGAAAATAGGGAAAAGAAAAAATATGAGAAAAGGAAAAAATGGAAACAAAGTCCTTGCAAATAGGGAAGGGTGGAGGGGGTGAAGGGAGGGCCGGGGAAGGGGAAAAAGAAGAATCAAGGTACTCATGTAATGGTACAAGATCCCAATCATGAATGTAACTGTATTTTATACCAAAAATGTACCAATAAACTTAATGGAAAAAAGAAAAAAGAGTAGTCAGAAGTTGTCTCCAATAGGGAACAGGCCTATTAGCTATTGAGTTTCTTTCTTTTTGGTGAGGGCTGTCAAGGCTGGCAATTTTTGTTAGACAATAGGAATCCTCTGGTTAATGTGGGGAAGCCTTTTAGGAACCACACTGCTGAAAAGGTTCCTTGAGCCTATTAGGACTTTAGCAAGATCTCCAGGAGCTTCTGATTTTCACTGAGTTAAAAACCACTGGTTAGAGTAGGGGCTGGAAGTGACTCATTTTGCAAAGTCTCCCTTATTGGAACACACCACAGCACACCTATTTTATTATACTATTGCAACAGCAGGGGCAAGGAGTTATAATAGAGCCCATAAGGCCGTAAAGCCTGCACATTATTTGACTTTATGGAAAATATTTGCTAACCCTTGTCAGACCATTGGATAGGAGGCAATTTTTTTAAGACTTCATTGGGCTTTGGTATATGGCTCTTAGATATTATCCATTCCGGAATCCTAGTTCCTGCTCCCTACATCCAAGTGTGCTGTGTTTGCATTTGTGGTGACAGCCAATAACATCATCCCAGCATTATGCAAGCTGCCTCTCACAATAAAAAGTTACAGGGCCTATCTGAACAACGATGGTTCATGGATGAGCCAGCTCTAAACCAGAAGCAGCTCGCTAAGGGAATCTGGGGTGGGAGTTAACAGATGGCTTCTGAAGGAAAGGAAAGAAAACATTTGATTGATTACAGTTTGACGATTGTCTGGTTTGATCTATACCACCTGGAAGTTTCTAGTTCTATAATTATGTTGATGATGCTTATGGGGTTGAGCTTAAATTCTCTTTTTCTTTAATGTAGGCATTGACAAGAAATAGCTCATATTTTACTTATGTTTGCAAACCTAGGTAGAAGTCACCCATAAGGCCTAATTGGCTTTGTCTGTTCAGGGTTTCTTCAGCCCTGGACTCTGTTTTAATTCATTTTAACAAGAGCAAACACGTAAGACTCAGGATTCAGGAACAGAAATGTAAATGCTGAAACATGGTAAATACAAAAATCGCACCCAGCTCCAAATGTTTCAGCATTGGCTAAAAATGAAGAAGCAGCTCTCACCAGCTAGGATGATGCTCACGGCTGTCACTGAAACACAAACATAGCATGCTTGGATATAGAGAAGGAAATTAGAGTAAACACCATGCCTTCATTTTAGAAAACTATTGGAATAAAATAAGGAAGGAAATGGGCTGGGGGGCTAAATAGTCCATCGCTATGGAAGTGCAAGAGAATATTTCACGCGGAATTGGTAACTGCTGTCACACAGGAAACACTGCAAATAGAGCCTCCAAATAAGATCAGAGGGACGGCTTAGGAGAGATCAGCATGAAGTAGAAAAAAATTGATTGGAGGGTCATGTAGACGAGGTGAGGTTTAAGCTCGAGAGGATAAGCTCTCAGAGAGCAAGGAGAGACAGGACCTTGGGGAGCCCACCAGTGACCTTGAGCGAGACCAGGATAGCAAACTTGCCAGCTTCTTAAACATCAAGCCAGGAGCGAGGCAATAAATGCTTCTCAAGAATTACAGTGAATGTGAGCCTGAAGGTTCACAGTTGTTTTTTCTTTCTGATACTGGGGATTGAACCCAGGAATTTCACACTGAGCTACATCCCCAGCACTTTTTTATTTTTTAGTTTGAGACAGGGTCTCGCTAAGTCACTAAGTTGCCCAGGATGGACTTGCCTCTGCTCCCCAGAATGCAGAGGTTATGGGCATGCACCATGTCTGGCTCAGAGGTTCACATTCTGTTAGGCAGAGAAGCCTGCTCCAGTCCTCCACTTTTTTAAAAATGTAATGATGGATGATCACAGAGAGGAATTTACTGACCTTTGGGCCTTGTAATTTGGCTGACTCTGATTGTGAAATCAGTAGCGTTTCTCTTCAGCCTTTACAACCCAAGAATCTTTCACTGCAGGCAGAAAGGATAGAAATGAGAAGGGTGAGAATTAGTGAGCATGTTTCTAAATTGGCTCAGTCAGCCTCATTGCAAGTTAACCAAAGTCAAAAGAAAAATAAAAGATCTCACTCACCATACATAGGTACAGATTTTATATTCTTTTTAAAAATATGTGTATAAAATATTTTGGCAAACCTTATCCCTTTTGTGGATTGCTGAAAAAGTGTACTGTCTTTGTTGTGACAAGAAAAACGACCAAGAATCTTATGGAATTTTAAAGAATGACATTTGAAGGATATTGTGATTATCAAATAAATTGAAAAGGAGAATTTAGTGGTTGAAAAAAAATAACCATGACGCCATAGGTGACCAAAGCAAGGAGATCGGCAGTGGAGACACCTCTATCCAAGTTAGTCCACAGTCTCGTGAAAGAAGAAAATGGAAGTATAATTAATAAGTATTTGAGGTTATTTTCTCCAACAGAATGTAAAGTTCAAGTAAAATAAGCACAAACCGATAAGGTGAAAATCGCAAACTCCCAAATCACAGTGAAAGTCATTCTCTTTTGTTTTCGACTTCTGAGATTCTCCTCCACCTACCCACTATTTTACAGAAAATGCAAGGGTTTTAGGAACGAAACGGGCTTGGACGGGAGTAGCCTTGGCAGGTCGAGGAGCTGCGGCGGGAGGCTGCCCTCTGGTGGCAGCCACTGCAGGTCCTGAGACTGGAAGGACTGAGAAACTGACAGAGGTGCCCAGAGAGCCTCTCCTGCAACCTGTTTTGAAGGGCAAAGCAGAACAGGACGGTCATAGCCCAGAGAAGCCCACTTGTCATTCAGTAGCTGCTGCCATGATCACATTGCTTCGATTCCCACTGTTCTCCCATCCCGCTTTGCTTTCCTCCAGGCCTGCCCGACCCCCACACACCCATGATCTGGGTGCGGCCCTTGCTTGCCCCTGTTGTTAATCCTTAGGGCAACTAACTGGTGTTTGGACCTACTGCGGAGAAAGAATTGGAGAGAGGAGGAAAGGAACTCATACATTCTGAAAGGGATGAGGTTAGGGAAGTAAGAAGAAATAAGTTCTCCCACGTTGATCCTTTGAGACCTGGCTTGGGTCTGTGGAGCCAGGCTACACTTGCCGCAAAAGGAACAGAGGGGAGTGGAGGGCAGTCTCTGCACGAACTGCAGAACAGCACAGGTATAAAGACCCAGAGTCCCCTGGGTGTGCAGGAAAGTGACTCTTTGTTGGGTTGTTCCCAGTGAACCTGTCAGTGTTTATGACCACGGCGGGGAACACACTGGCAGGAGGGCAAAGTATAGGAAGAGGGGAGCAAGGAGACAGGGCAGTGCTGGGAGAGAAAAGCAGACTGTAGGCAAAGGAACCCAGGATGTGGCTCTCTGGAATGTGGATAAGGACTAAGAAGAGGATAAAAGGGGCAAGGAGGGAAACGAAAGAACAGGCATAGTAGGGAGGCAGGGGTGGCACCGCGGGGACAGCGCAAAGCCAGCATGATGACATTCCCTGTGTGATGCACGTCTGTCAGGCGCACAGCTGTAAACCCTCTGCATCAGGGCGATGGCAGGGAAGTCAGCTTTTGGCAGGGTAAATGAAGTCAGGGAGCAGAACCGAGCCTTGGAAGGAGCTCTGCTGTGAACTGATTTCTGCTCCGCTGCCAAGTGCATGCAGGAGTCCTGTTAGCTTGTGTCACATTTCCCTAGGCAGGGTCACTTGAGAGAATGTAGGACAAAATTTCTTCAAGACAGTGATTTCGCAGGAAAAGATTGTTTTATTTCCAGTGTAGTTATTTTTGCCCATATATGTTATTTTCCTAAATATGAAGGAATGGGATTCTTAGAATGTGGTTGTGATTCCACCCTCCTTCCCCAAACATTCCCTTGCCTCCTTGCTGGGCTGAGGACCAGCTCATGACAGCTGCCAGGGGACTGGCTGGCATCTCCACCTCCCAGTGCACCGAGGTGAGTGGTGCTCCAAAGTCCTCTGCCTACTGCTGCCCCCGCAGCACCAGGCCCTTCTCTCTGGACATTGCCTGGGTACATCAGGAAAGCCCTCCCTGAAAGATGATCCTGCTTTTCCCGGCATCTCCTTCTCTAGAGGTGCAATTCCCACAGATAGAAGTTACAAAGCCAAAAAGTTCAGCTCCACATAAGTGCAGCCCTGAACTCTGAAATTTCCCCTGTAGGACAAGGAGTCTCTGGAGCTAATGAGCCCCATCTCGCATGGGAGGCATCACTTAGAAGCCACTCAATTCGATGTCCTGAGTCTGGTGTTCACAGCCTTAACAACAACACAAGCTGGTGTATGGGTGAATTTGAAGGGATGGGCTTCTGAGAGTCAAGCAAAGGAAGCATTCTACATTTTCCGCCAACACTACAAATGGTATTTTCCCCATAAAATAATAGAAAGAGAAGAAAGAAAGATCAGTGCAAAGACTGCAAGTCTGGGGGATGGAAGTTCTGGTGAGGAACCGGGGCCAAGGTGCCATGAGGATGCTGGACCTGAACTCTGAGGTGCATTGGACTCCCCACGTGCTGTTTGCAATCTGGGGCACTGGGCAGGAAATTCTGCTGCACTCTTTGCTCTCTTGTAAAATACATTTCAAACACTTTAATTTACAATGTTATTTTATAGCTCAGTTGAGGTTCTGCCTGTAGAAGTCCTTGGAAAAACATATAAAAGCCAACTATGTCTCATTGACCATTCAGCAGTACTAAAGTGTGTGATATGCACGGTGCATGCTAACTTGAGATTTCCTGACTAATTATGACTTTTCACCTCGCTCTCCCTTTGCAAAGGTAAATCCAGAAATCTTTGCTTAAGCATGTCAGATAGATAGATAGATGATAGAGAGATAGACATGATTCTGTTTTATATTTGAAATTATTATGAAATAACTCTAGATGCATATGCAGTTGTAATAAATGATACAAGGAATTCCTAAGCATGTTTAAGCCAAGTTCCCACAATGACACCGCATGTAAAATATCACAACCAAGATACTAACACTGATGCAATAACCAATCTTATTCAGATTTCCCTCATGTTACTTACATTTATTGGTATGCCTGTATGTGCACTTGTATGCATGGAGTTCTACACAAATTTACCACCTATGTAAGTTCATGTGTCAACCAGAAAATTAAAGATTCATTTAAGAGCTCTGATCAACAAATGTCTACTTTAAAAGAAAAGAAATACCAAGTAATTATATCTCAAGGAAGTAAAAAAAAAAAAAAATCTCAACTCTGAATTTAAAGTTAGCAGAAGAAAGGAAATAATAAAGATCAGAATCAAAATAAATGAAATAGGGAATCAAAAAGTGCAGAACAAATCAATAAAACTAAGAGTTGATTTCTCTAAAAATTACAAATTGAAAAGCCCTAAGATAAAAGAATAAATAAAATCAGAAATGAATGTATAGCTATTACAGAAATAAAAAGGAATATAAAAGACTATTATGAACAACTATATAACAAATGGGTTAACCCAAAGGAAACAGATAATTTCCCAGAAAAATAGCATTTACCAAGATTGAATCAGGAAGAAACAGCCTAAACATGTCAATAGCAAACAATTGAAATAGTAATTAAAAGTCTCCAAACAAACAAACAAACAAAACTCAGGAAGAGATGCCTTTGTGTCTAAATTTTATTAACAGTCAAAGAAAGATTTTAAATAATACTTCTTAAACTTTTGTAAAAAATAGAATTGCCAAGAATACTTCCTAATACATTTTATAGGTCTAGCATCACTGTAACATCCAAGCTACACAAACTACAGGTCAGTATCTCTGCTGAACATTGATGCAAGAAAAAAAACTCAATAAAGTATGAACAAACCAAATTCAACAACAAATGAAAGATTACACTTCATGGCCCCATGGGATTTATCTTTAGCATAGAAGGATGATTTAACATACACAGGTCAATTGATGTGATATATCACACTAACACACTGAAAAATTTAAAAAACCACATAGTCATGTCAATCAATGGAGAAAAACCTTCAAAAGAGTTCAGTGTCATTTTGGATAAAAACTGTAAACTGTTTATGTATAGATGGAAAATTCTTCAAAATAGTGCTGCCTATGAAAACGCCACAGCTAATATTATAATCAATGGATGGAAAAATGAAAGCTTTTCTTTTAAGATCTGATACAAGGTAAGAATGCTTAATTTTTATCTGTAACAAACATAATGTTGAAAATACTAACAAGAGAAGGCAGTAAAGAAAAAAAGTTCAAATTGGTAAGGAAGAAGTAAAATTATCTGTATCTGCAAATATGATCTTACGTTTAGAAAACTCCAAAGACTATATCAAAATACTGTTAGAACCAATAAGTCCATTCAGTAAAGTTGCAAGATACAAAATAAATATAGAAAAATCAGTAACATGTCTAAGCATAAATAGTGGCCTGGGCAAAAAAGAAATAAAAAGTCAAATTTATAAAAGCATAACAACTAGGAATAAACCAAGAGAGTGAAAGACATGTACACCGAAAACTACAAAACACTGATGAAAGAAATTAAAGACACAAATGGAAAAATATCTCATGCACCCAAAGAATTAATATTGTTGAAATGCCTATACCACTGAAAATAATATACAGATTCAATGCAATCTCTATGAAAATATCAATGCATTCTTCAGAGAAATAGAAAAATGATTCTCAAATTTGTATGGCATTACAAAGGGTCTGAATAAATAAAACAATTGTAAGAAAAACAAAGTTGGAGGAATCATGACTTCTGATTTTAAATTATATCACAAAGCTATAGTAATTAAAACTGTATGATGCTATCAAAAAAACAGACCCATAAAGTAGTGCAAGAGTAGAGCACCCAGAAATGATTTCAAACACATTCAGTCAACTACAGTAATTTTTAATAAGGCCTCCAAGAAGATACACTGGGGAAAGTTTCATCTTTTTTTATAAATGGTACTGAGAAAACTAGATTTTCATAGGCAAAAGAATGAAATTAGACCTTTATCTTACACTATCCACGAAAAGCAACTCAAAATGGTTTAAAGATCTAAATGTAGGAGCAGAAACCACAAAAATGCTTAGAGGAAAATAGGGAGAAAGTTCCTTGGTATCAGCCTTAGCAATGACATACTGGATATTTCACTGTGAGATCAGTCAGCAAATGCAAAAATAAATAAATGGAATTATATCAAACTAAAAAGCTTTTGTACAGCAAAGGCAAAAATAAACAAAGTGAAAAAGTAATGAGGAAATGGGAGGGGCAGGGGAAAGGAAAGAAGGGAATGGAATTAATATGAGAAAATGAAAAAATGGAAACAAAGTCTTTGTAAATAGGGAGGAGTGGAGGGGTTTTAGGGAGGGCAGGGGAATGGGGAAAAAATAACAACCAAGATATATTATGTAAAGGTGCAAATTTCCAATGATGAATTATATTGTATACCTAAAATGTACCAATAAAATTAATAATCAAAAAAAGAAAAAGTAATCTACAGTTGGGGGAAATACTAGTAAACTATATGTCTGATAATAGAAAGTAAAATTTATAAAGAACTCCACTTGATAGGGAGGAGGATAGAAGTCCAATGATGAAGAAAAATGTGGCCCAGGGAGTTCACAGGCAGGGAATGGGGTGCCCTACCTAGTTCCTAATCAAGTTCCCCACTGCAAACTAAGAGTCCAGAGCCAGTCTGTAGGGACAAGGCTGTAGTAAGATGGGAATTCCACCTCTTTAGGGCTCACTGGACCAAACACTGCCCCAGGGGAGTGAGGGGAGAGAGGGCTCCGAATGGCACTTCGTAAACTTTATGAGCAAGTTGTAAGCAAAGTTGATCTCATAAAAGAAGGCTGCTCATACTAGTTTTTCACATTGTTTTAAGAGATATTTAAGTTACAGAAATAATTGAGAAATAATTGTGAAATCCAGGCAGGAGGAGAAAGTGAATCATAGATTAGTGGTACCTGGGAATACATGCTTCTGATCCTGGATCCACCTCCACCTGCCTTTTCTCAAATGTGGAATAATAGCATCCAATCTGCTCTGCAGCCTTCTCTGGTCTTCAATGAGTTTTCCACACTCAGAAGAATGATTAAATCCCTGCCCTGCAATTTTCTTGAATGCAGAATGATTCAGCATGGATGCACCACGGTTTGATTATCCTCAAGAACCTATTAAAAACCATATCTATATCTGCTTCTGAAACTGTGATAACCATATTTGTTAAGTAAATATTTACACACACCCTTATTTATTTAGAATTAATTATTAGAAATTTCATTGCAGAATAGACACATTTCATGCATATTACCAAGTTGATTAATTTTTTCGTAACTTGCTTTGTTGATAATAAACACCAATATGGCACACTGAGACGATTTCTTCAGAGCATATCACAGATCTGCCCTCAGGAGTCAGCATTCTGACTTTAAATGACTCACTGGGACAAACTCACATGCATGATGCTCACCTGCCTATATCACTGAACCATGAAAGGCATACAGTACATCATGTTTTCACACTAATTAACATGAAGAGGTGGTAGCATTTTTCTCGTTTTTATCCCATCAAGCTTTCAATAACTTACTTGTGATGTAATGTGTATATGTCAACTGGTGTGAACCATAATAACACAGAGAGAACAGAGGAGGCAGGAGGGGAGGGAGAAGAATATTCATTAAGATGTGTTACACCATATCCTGTAAATGCTGAAATCTTAAACAAAAGTCATTAAACAGGTATTGGAACCTGTAACACAAATCGGATCTCTTCCCTCCCACTGGTCCCTGTGAAACGCTTGTGGCTGTGCTGAGGACCCTAGTGAGGACAGAAAGGCAGAGCTCTGGTCTTGTTCTACATCTTAAAGCTCTGTGAACAAATTTGAGCAGATCAATTACGTTTCTCATCTGGAATTGGATAAAAAGCTTGCCAGGTCCGCCTCCCATGATATTAGAATTCTCCATGAAGACTGTTATTAAATCAAGAGGTTGTGATTAAGGCTGACTGGCATAGCTGCTTGGGTTTGGTTGTCCTCCAGAAGTGATTAATGTCAAACTTGTTCAATCAGTTTTTCTTTCAGTGATTTGGAAGGCTGCTTTCACGAGGGTGTTGGAGCATGATTACACTTGATACTGAGCTGTGAGCAGTGACACCTGGGTTGTGGCCCACTGGCCTTCCTATTCCACAGTGTCATCTTCCAGGGCTCCCCAGAAAAGCCAGGATGCTGGAAGAGCCATCACTTGGCCTAGACAAGTCGGGGAGAACAGGCTGTGATGAAGTCACACACACACACACACACACACACACACACACACACACACACACACAGAATGCATGGGGTTACTTTAAAATCGCAAGTGGTTTTCCACTTCCATTTGTTTCATAGCGACTTTTGTGGATGGAAAATAATGAAGCTAATTAAAATCTGTAGGTATATTGATTGCAGTCTC
The DNA here is from genome assembly GCF_053883595.1 of Heterocephalus glaber. Classification (NCBI taxonomy): domain Eukaryota; kingdom Metazoa; phylum Chordata; class Mammalia; order Rodentia; family Bathyergidae; genus Heterocephalus; species Heterocephalus glaber. The sequence continues at coordinate 3,003,101 of NW_028258329.1, read as the reverse complement.
ACGCTGGGCATGAGTATTCTTCACGCTGCCAATCTGAGAATTACAGATCTTTCTCTTGGAGGAGCAATCAGTAATCTGGCCTCAGGACTGGTAAGAGAGGTAGGGTAGGCAGACAGAAGGAACTGGCATTGGTGTAGAAACACAGAAAGCCCAGGCAGGAGGGAAAAGGAGGGCAGCAGGAATTGCCAGCTCCTCACCCTGTCTCTCTCTACTGTGGCCCAGACTCCCCAGCTACTGTCTTTCATTTTCATGCTGCAGACAAGAAAGTCAGGGTTTAGAGACAAGTCACTTTCAGATGCCTACCCACTCCCTCAACAGGTGTTTGTAATAGGGTTCTTTGGTGCTTTATCTATGCTAAAGAAGAAATTCTTCCTTCTACTAGAATCAGGAGACATGAAAATTATGAAGTTCAATAATAGCCAAGAGATAGCTAGACAGAGTTGGGGCTGTTTCAAATGTACATATCAAGAGAGATGACAGTTCTAAACATTTGCTGAGCACTGACAGTGTGCTAGGCACTCTCTGTTAATAAGGTGGGGTAGGCGGATGCTGCACTCAAAGAACTGAAACTTTGCAGTGAGTTAACCTTTCTCACTCATGCAGCATGCCCATTTTGGATTGGCCAGGGATAGTGTTTTATGTCAGTTTTTACGGCCTGGTGGACGCAGAGCATATCCAGTCACCCACTGCCTCTTAATCACTCACCTAGACCAGATGGCAGGGGCTACAGCATGGTCACAAGGCCATGCCTGATCTCAGAGAGCAGCTGTGCCTGGGAGACGGTGACCACAATACTGGGTGTCAGCGGCAGTGACCTCCACACATGTGTTATGCCCTTGATCTCCCCCCAAAACTATTTTACAAAACAGGAAAAGAGGTGGGAGATTTAGGAAGTGGTTGTAAACCACACACAGCTAGTATAGGTAGCTGGCCTTGGCGCCAAAGAATTTGACTCTAAAATCTGCACTGCTTTTTATGGTTTGTTTTGTAAAATAACAAAAACAATTATACATATTTATCATGTATATTTATCATGATATTTTGATATATGTTGTTGTGGTCAGGATTTTCAAGGGAATAGATTTAATACAGGACATATAATTTATAGGATTATTTTATAATATTCACCCAAAAAGTCAAATACAGAGGAGGGCAAGAGATCTAGCCACACACTAGAAATCTAAAGAATCCAGCCAAGGGTCTGGATGTGCCACACAAGTCCAGCTGAGGGCCTAGAGTCCAAGGCGATGTCCCCTGTGAGTCCAGCCAGTGGCCTAGAGCCCACGGCAATGTCTCATGCCTGTCCAAATCGAGGATCTGCACCCGGAAGGCCCAAAGACCAGTAGTGGAAGCCAGAAAACCTACGGTGGTGGGATGAAGGGTCTGTGACACCAGATTGACAGATCTATACTGGAGCCAGGAAGTGACACTCACGGTGAAGATCAGAGCTCCCCTGACGAGAACACCAGCCATTCCCAGGGACAGCGAGGCCCCGAGCTCCTCCTCTGAAGAGAACAGCCATGTTTGTACCAGGAAAACCAACAGCAGCAAGCTTCTAGAAAATCAACAGCCCTGATCCCCTCCAGTTCTCTTTTTATGCCATTGGCAACAATCCTCAGGTGGGTCTTCCATGCCCAAACCATGCTGATTCAGTTCAGCTGGGCATTCCAAGTTGACCATTAGTTAATCCACCACATATGTATACACTGGAATGGTTAAATCAAGCCAGTTAGCTATGTGTCATCTCATACACTTATTTATTTGTGGTGAGAAACCTAAAATCTCCTCAATAGGTAGTGTTCAAGTGAACAGTACACTGTTATTTACTATAGTTTCTATATTACCTAACATAGAACTTTTTCATTCTAACTAAATTCTTCATTCCTTGGTCAACATCTTTGCTACCTTCCACCCTCAGCCCTCCAGCCTCTGCTCACCACTATCCCAGTATCTGCTTTTATGAGTTCAACTATTTTATATTCCACCTGTAAATGAGATCATATGATACACATTTCTGTATCTGGCTTATTTCATTTAGAATAATTTTCTCAAGTTCTACCTGTGTTACCATTAGTGACAAGATGTCTTTCTTTTCATGGCTGAGTGGTATTCCATTGTGTTTATATACCATGTTTTCTCTGTTTCTGTGTTGGACTCTTGGGTTGAGTCTATGTCTTAGTCACTGTGACTAAGTGAACAAGTGACTAAGTGACTAAGTGTGCTACAGTGAACACCAGGATGTACTTTTTAGTCTCCACTTCCTATCATCACACTTTGCTGCCTCTCTGGCTACTCTTGGTTGATCCCCAACCATATACCAGGGACTGATTGATTCACCTAACAGATCTGTTACTCCTCTAAATCCTGCTATTTTATTTATCATATTTTACTCCTGAGATCCATGACTTTACCCATGAGAATGATGAAAATAGGTAACTTATTCTGTTTTCCTAAGCAGTAGTCAAAATGTGAAACTTTAGCTGACCCAAAAGTCTGTGTCTTCGTTAAACCTTACACAACTCCTGGGAGATCTAGTTCAGCTCTGAATTTAATAAGTATTAATTAAGTACCTATATGCACAAAATACATGAGACTGGAACATCTCACAGGTTAGCTTGTGGTGGGACAGTGATATTTGAGAACAGCAGATCATCTGATTATAACAGAGGAAGGCAAGACTGCACACAAGGTAACCACCAGCCCATGAGATACCTCTGTGAGGATCAGAAAGAGGTGCTCCTTCCTCAGCTCACCTTACTTCTATCTCTTGGAATACTCTTATTATACAGTGATTTGTTAGAATAAGATCCTCTACTGTCAGCTGCTAGGGAATTGCTGTAAAACATGTGTAAGTCCACAGTAGCTATGATGCTCTGGTGTTTCCAAAGGATGTGCACAAAGCTGTACCGCCTATGTGGGTGGCCTGACTGTTCTCCCCAAGGAACCCCTAGGCCTCCTTCTGCAATCTCCTAGGCTGGATTCCATTTGCATTTTACCATTATAGAACACATAGAAGCATATTTGCTGATATAATCCAATGGCAATAGGCAGATTTGTTTATCAGCCCCACTCATAACAAAAGATATAGAGAGCTAAGAACTTGCCTGATTCCAAACTTTTTCCACACTGAAAGAAAACAATTTGGAATCTAGAATGATTTATAGTCTGCAGTATGAGTGTTCACCTCAGCTCTGCCCTTTCCTCCTGGTGGACTTCACAAGTCACTGCACTTCTGAGCTGTCCATTACTTTTCTCTGTGGACAGTAATTTGTCCCCAGGCTATAGGCTTCATATCAGGGCAATTTGATTGGAAGCACTTTGAGTACTGGGATGCATAACATGAATGCTGACACATGAACAAGCTCTCTTCTGCTTGTTACTTAGCCTTTTTTCAGCCATATGTAAGAACCTGGTAACAAGTCAGGCTCTATGTTAGATGAGATAGAAGAACAATTTACGTTTTGCCTGCATACTTAATTTGTATTTATTTACCAGATGAAGAGTTATTTGAAGGAAGAAACCCTATGTTAAGCTTTTCTCTACAATTCCACACTTGTATCTAGAGTAGCTCCAACATCATCAGGCATGCACACTTGATTTTCTTGAATTAGGAGAAACTTAGTGTTTATTTATTTATGCCAATGAATGGTCAAATAGAAGTCATTCTTCACTAGTGGGTTACTGAACTTTCTGGTACTGTGACAAAATACTTGAGATCATCAGTTAATAAGCAGGAAGGTTTTCTTTTGGCTTAGGATTTCAGATGCTTCAGCACATGCCATGGTCACTTGGCTCCACTGTTTTGGGGGCTGTGACAAGGCAGGCCATCATGATAGAGTATGTGGTAGAGCAAAGCTGCTCACCTCATTGTGGCCCAGGAAGGGGGTGGGGAAGAGCCGGGGTCTCAATATCCCCTTCAAGGCCCACCCCCAGTGACCTCACTTCCTTTCACTAGGCCCTGCCTCTTAAAGCTTCCACCACCTCTCAGTACCATCATGGGGTGGCAGCCAAGCCTTTAGCTATGGGCTTTTGGGGGGAAATTTAAGACCTAAAGCACAGCAACTAGCTTCCTGGCTTTAGAAAAATAGATGTATTTTCTTAATCTATCTCTTCCTCAAATATTTAAACTATGTTTTGGGGAGCATTTAGATGACAGTACAATGATTAATATGATTGGAAAACAATTCAATTAATAGCTAGAATTTGTTGAGACAGTGCTAGACAGGAGCTTCACGTCCATGTTTGCAAGGTGCCGGTAAGTCAGGCCCAAACAAGAATATGGTTATTGCCTTTTAGACCAAACTGTGTTGTATGTCTTGCTTTTGGCTAAATACATGACAACTGTATGTATGTCTTAATGGATGAGTTAATTTCCTGGGTAGGAAAATATATCCTTGACCCCGTCTCTAAAGAGCATAGACTACCAGATCTGTGTCAAACTGAGAAGTGAGCCCAGTGGTGGTTCATTGTGCACATTGACGAGTACTTTTATCAGAAGCTCAATTTGCTGCTGCAGAGCTACAGAAGACAGAGTCAAAGTTTTAAAAGTATGACTTTGGCAGATAAAAATGAGGAGCTATGGAAAATGAAATGAAATTTATTAGGAAAAAATGTAACAGCCCGGATTATAGAAAGTCAGTTGCACGTTGCACAGGGTGTCTGATTTGGCAATAACTCATGTGAGGGAGGAATAAGATTTTAGGCAAATGAAATCTTCCATGAGAAGATCCCATGATGGGGCTGCAACAATAAGGAGAAAAATTGGGATATGGTACCCAAATAAATGGGGCAACAGTTGTCTTGCTTTTGTTTGTGGATGTTATTGCAGCTAGAATTATTTTTCCATTCTTAATACATTTTTGTATTGTAAAATACATTGTTATTTATTGAAAATTTTTCTATGGGAATATAAATGGAAATATACTCCTCAATGGATTTGACAAATTAGAAAGATCTCTTTTTTTTTTGGTATCGGGGATCGAACTCGGGTTCTTGTGCTTGTGCAGCAGGTGGCAAAACCACTGAGCTAAATCCCTGGCCCCCAGAAATATCTCTTTTATTATCTAATTTTTAAATTTTATTTTAACTGATACATACAAACATAAACATTTTACATATTTATGGAGTACTGTACCAGGTAATGTTTCTATACCTTGTACTGTGTGACTATTTAACATAATGTAAAGTGAAGCATATTTATCTCCTCAAACATTTATCATTTCTTTCGAGTGAAGCCTTTCAGAATATTTTCTTGCAGTTTTTTGACATATACAACACATTATTGTCACCTATAATCACCATACTGTGTGATAATACACTGAACTTCTTTCTCTTAGCTACAATTTAGCAGCACCTGATTATCCTTCCCCTGTCTTTCCTGCACCTACTCTCTCCACCATTCCATTCTCAAATTCTGTGAAGTCAAGTTTTTTCAATTGTGCAATACTTCTCTTCCTGTTCCTGGTTTATTTCACCTAACATAATGATCTCTAGTTCCATCCATGTTGTCATAGACGGCAGAATTTCATTCTGGTTTTCAGGCTAATGAGTACTTATGGTATACACAGACTGCATTTTCCTTATCCACTCATAAAACGAGGGACAATAGTATCTTAGTGACTCAAAATAATTTTAAATAGATTTATAATAGATTTTCTTCTCTTCATGCTCATTGTTGAAAAAGCTTATAGCAATATTTATAAAAAATGATTTTGTTAGTTCTAACAGAATCACAAATGATCGCAAATTCCTTTCATAAAAAGGAAATGAAATTGGGGCTCTTCTTGTGGTGCTAAGGATCAAATCTGTGCCCGGCACATGCTAGGCACACACTCTACCACTGAGCCATGTCTTCAGCCTTGGAGGATGAAACTGGGAAAACATCACGCTGATAATTCATTCAGGAATCTCAGACAAGAATCCTTATATGAGTCATTTGGGCGCAAGCAGGGCCACTTACTTCAAGGATAATACTGACAAAGGAGTGTGGCGTAAATGACAAGGAATTTAAAAACCGTCTTACATGGATACTCCTAGAATACTTATTCAAAGAGTCACTGTTAATAAAGATGTAAGCGTGCACTTGAATTATCAAGCTAAACTGACTCAAACTCTACAAACTTCTCAAATAAGAAATTGAGGTTCAAGTGGATTGTTCAATTTACTCAAGACCTCAGAACTCTTTAGTGACAGATTGGGTCTAGATATATCCTTTACTTAAGCAAACCCTGTCCCATAGCAAGGGGAAAGACAAGTTTCTCCCTTCTGTAATCCTTATGTAAACACATACCCAGCATCTACCATCTTCCTAGTTTTCCGGTACTCTACAGAAGGCTTGTGAATAAGTAATCCCTGTATTCTGTATCTCTCCAAATGTCTGAATTAGGGTCAAAGAGAGAAAGCCCCAAGGATGATTAATGTCAGTCATAAGAAGTAAGTGCATAACAAAATTAAACTTTTCAGAATAAGGTGGACTGCCTCTTACTGTAATTTCTCTGCTACATGCATTCTGAAGAGATCTTTGAAATATAAGAGAATCTCTTCAGTGTTCATGAAGTTCTTTACAACTATACAGTTGTGTGTGCCATGGTCATGACTTTTGGTGCCAAAGCACTGTCTGAATATAGATCCAAGTGTCTTCTCTCTCCTCTCCCATGAGAGCCACTCTCTGTTCCAGTTCCAAACGATTTATATTTACAAAATCATTTTTGGTAAGTGCTGAAATGATTGGACAAATTCTGTGTTCCCTGATGTGAAGGCAACTTATGAAATGTATAAACTATTTACAGCTCCCAGAAATGTTTAGATTCAATTTCTGTATATAGATGCTCTCCTATTCTGGTGACAATATATTAACTGTGTGGAAAATAGTCAGGTAATGCTTGAACAAAATATTTCTAATGAACAATGTGCTTTTATTTTTCCACGAGCCAATATGTTTCCTATGAATTTGGGGCAAGTCAAGTAAGCACAATTTCTTATCTTGATTTTTTAGGTTTGAACTACTGAGCTTTGGCAAGTTACTTTTATTTGGGCAAAAATAATTAGAGTAAAACCCTGGAAGTATCTCAAGAAAAATATATGTTTTAAATTCTATTTCTTGACAGAGGCTGGGAGAGTAATATTATTCTTGGGGCCAAATAGAATTTAGAAGCAAGGTTGAGAGAATTGTACCTCAAAAATTATATTCTATAGGATTTATAAAATATAAACAAATACTTACAAAATAGTATAGAAAACAGACAATTACAAATACCAGAAGACAATTCGCAAAACAAACCATATCTGTTACTGAAGATTTCATGACATAATGTCTATTCTTCAAGGGTTCCAAGCAAGGAAGCAATTAGTACAACTAGACCTCACAGAAGAACTTTCCCTTCCAACCATGGATATCAACAAAGGCTCTCTAGAAATATGACATTGGTTCTGGTCCTGACATGATCTGAAGAACTTGGGATACTAATGGAATATTACTCCGCCATAAAAGAAATCTTGCCATTTGTAGCAACATGGATGAATCTGAATGACATTACAGTAAATGAAATAAGCACAAAAAGCCACAGGAATACAAGTACTATATGATCTCATATGCAGAATATTAAAAAGCTTGATTTATAGAAGCAGATTCAGATGGTGATGACCAGGGGCTTGGAGCATGGGGGAAACCGGAAGACATTGGCCAAAGTTTCCAAACTTTCAGTTATAAGGTGAACACATTCTGGAGATCTAATACATAGCATGGATTTTGAACTATGTATTGATTAATCTGATTGTACTAATCATTACACGATGTATAAATTTGCCAAAGCATCATGATGTACACTTTTAATATATTCAAGCTTTGTCACTTAAATAGTTTAAATTAGGAAGTAACGCATTTTAAAATAAAATAATATTGGAAGAAACCATCAACATTGTTAAGTAATCTACCCAAATACAGAAGAGATATGAAACTGCACAAAAGAGCCACCCAGGAAAGTATTATAAATCTAAAAGTTAACCATGTTATACCAAATTGCATTTGATAACTCACTGAAGTAGGAATTTGGCAGTAAAATTTTCCAGTATTTATATCGTACTCTCTAGGTGAGAGACATGTTGGAGACAGAATAATCTGGTCTTGTCCTATGCACCTTTACGGATCTGAGATAATTCTCCAGATTTGTATGACCTGTGAGAACTATTCCTCAAGAGCATCCTGTTCCTACTGGGTCAATGTGGCTGAGTCCACGTCTTTGTGCCTCTCTCTTCTTTGTGAACATTTGCTTTTTCCCTGCGTGCTGCAGGCCTCCTGGACTTTGACAGCTGTTCTGTTTGGGGCAGAGGCATTCATCCACTACCCACTCTTTCAGGAATTCAGTGCTGGGCCAACCAGATTTCCCATGGGAACACAACTGTAAAATGTTGATGGCTTACACCACCAAGCAGGTATTTTCCACTTGGCTTTTATGCAGTATGTATGCTGGCTGTCCCTTGCCTTAGGGCCAGGCAGGAGATATGCTACTCCTGGGAAATGGCAGGCTCATGTTAGAGGGAACAGTCTGCTTGGACCTTGCACACTGCCCTTTCCATTTCCTCAGCCCCAGCAAGGTGCTGGGGGCATGCACGTGCTCCCCATTTGTAGGTATTCACTGCGCATCACATGCCAGTGGGACACTGAGCATCTGGGAGTGATTTCCCAGCTCACTGCAGCCTTAAGCTATTCTGCTAAATAAATCCTAACCCAATGGTCTCATTCTGAAAGATGTGGCAGAACTTTCCACTTGGAATCCTTATTTGCCTCTGGGAGACAGCAATCTAAGCTCAGAGGTTAGTGGCCCTTCTCCATAGCTGCTCCCTTCTGTGGCCATATATCTCTGAGGCTGACTGCTAGTCTAGAGTGCTGAGCTTTGGGGAACTCCTGCTGTGTGATGCTACACCATCTCTCCTCATCTCACCACTCCAGTGTTGGTCCACACGAAGTAACTTATCTTAGAGACAGGATGTAGTGCCCAGCTGATAGCTTCCTCCAGCAGTGACAGCTGGACCGCTGCTTCTGATCCTGCATACCTGTCCCATCCCAGCCACTGGCCCACCTGCCTTACCCTCCACAGGCAACTGGGCCATGACAGCTGAGCAATGAAAAATGACACTGCTTTGCTTCCAAACTTACCAAATACCACTCAGATTACTAATTTTGTGTAGCAGATTTGAATTTTAAAAATATATATCCTTAGGTGTATGTGAAATAAAACTTGTGTATATCTTTTGTTACTCATGTACTGTGTACATATCCAGGAAAGGAATTGCTGGATCATGAGGTGGCTGGCATGCTGCCAATCATTCCCAAATTATTGATGATAATTTATGCTTGCACCAGCAATGCAGTACAGTTCCCAGTCTAAGTTTTACCTATTATAATGAGTGTATAAGGGTATCTTTATTTTTTCTCTTCAGGGGATTGAACTCGGGACCTTGAGTTCTTGGTGGTTTTAATTTGCATTTCTCTGATGACTAATAATGTTACCAACTGCCGATATAAACATTGATCATTTGACTAACTACCTTCTTATGAAATTCAAAAATTTTTCCAACTTTTTAGTTGGGGCTTTTTCTTGTTGGTTTGTGGAAACACTTTATATATCTAGGCACAGGACCTTTGTTACACATACCTGAGATATTCTCTCCCAGTCTGTGATTTGCATTTTCATTATTTTGATGCTGAATTTCAGTGTAGAGAAATTCACAATTTTAATGCAGTCCAGTTTACCAATCATTTTAATGTTTAAATCTTTTTGAGTAGCAATTAAGAAATTCTTTCCTACATTAAGGTAAAGAATATACTCTGTTAAAATATATTCTAGAATTCTATATTTATCCTTCACATTTACATTTAAAATCTAAGTGGAAATTATTTTGTATGGGTGTGTGAGATGTAAAATAAAGGTCAACTTTCATTTCTCCCCATAGGAATATGCAATTAACGCAACACTTATTGGAGCAACTGTTTTTCCTTCACTGCAGTGCTACTTTGGTCTCACTTAAGTGTCTATGTAGTTATTTTTATACTTTATTATGTGTTCTTGGTTATTTGTGTATACTTAGGGCCCTTTCCTACCACCTTGTATAACACACTTTTATAATAATTCCTCATATTTAATATTATTCGCCTATGAAATAAGCCAGGCACGGAAAGGCAACAGCCTGTCTCACTCATCTGTAAAATCAAGCAAGTTAAACTCACAGAAGCACAGAGCAGAGCCGTCGTTACTAGGGGCCTCGTTACCACGGTGGAGGGCTAGGGAGATGGTGGCCAAAGGATGCAAAATTCCAGACAGAAAGAGAAATTTCAAGAGCTCTATCTTATAATCTCTTATGAATCTTCAAGAGTAGATTTTTTTTAAGTAAGTAGGTGAAGTAATGCATGGATTAAATTCATTTAGCCATTCCTTGATGTAGACATATTTCAAATTATTATATCATGTACCATAAATGTGTCCATTTTTGTCAATTAAAAATGAAAAATAATTAACTTGAAAATAAATGCAATAAATATTGACTTGTTTATCATGGTCCTTTGACTTTGCATATAAATTTTAACATATGAGTTTTGTTACTTCTTTTCAAACCTTATATAATAAACTTTTAACTCTGATGCAATTTTAGATTTACAGAAAAAGGTACAAGCAAAGTACACAGATTTTTTATCTAACTTCCCCTAAAGTCAAAACTAAGAAACTAACACATTGCTGCTAAATAAAATCAAAGTTTATTCAGATTCTACTAGTTTCTACTCTGATGTTACTCTTCTGTCCCTGGTACTCAATCTGCGATACCATATTGCCTTGTAATCACAATGATTCCTGGGTCTCCTTTGTTCTGTGGCAGTTTCTCAGTCTTTCCTTGTTATCATGACCTTGTTACTTTGGAAGGGCATTGGTTAGATATTCAGTAGAATGCTCTTCAATTTGGGTTTTTCTGGGTTTCCTCTTTTTCATGATTGGACTGGAAACAGGAGCTTTGGGAAAGTATTCCACAGAGGTTAAGTTCCCCCTTCATAACACCACATCAAGGGTATGTGTTAGCAACATGACCTTTCACTGATGATATTGTCCTTAAGCATTTGGCAAAGGTAGTGTTTGATTAAGTTATTTTTTTTTTTTACTTTCTTTTTCTCCTTTCGATACTCTATTGTTGGGAGGAGCATCAGTGAGTCCAGTTCACACACAGGGTGCAGGGTAGTGGTGGGCATTGAGGTCTATTTCTTGGAGGTAGCAGTATACACTTATATTATTTAGATTCCTCCTGTAAAGATTCGTCCCTTCTTGTCAGCTGTATACATTTTCAGTCATTTATTTATATCAGCGTACACATAATTTGTTTTATATTTTACGTTGTGTTCCAAGAGGGTGCTATTTATCTTGCATTAGATCGACATCTGTGTCTCTTTGCCAGACTGTGCTTTTGTTTCTTAGCATTTTCTTGCTTTCCCGTGCTTCAGGGTAAGCCAGCGAATGCTTCCATTTTTATGGCTATCTCCTGCTGCAGTGCACATGCTAGGACCTCACGAGTAATGCTGGACAGCAGAGGTGACAGTGGACGTCTATTTTCCCCTATTGCAGAAACTCTTAGAACATTTTGCCATTAAATAGGAAACACATTGTATCTCTTCATTAGAGACTGTATTATTTAGATGGAAAAACTCAATTTATTCATCCGTCTACTTTTATTTTGTTTTTGAAATACAATATGACATTATTTCTCCATAAAATTTCTCCATAAAAATTGCATGTTTATGATATACTTGCTTTAGGTATATTGCTTGTTTGTGAGCATTGTAAATTATATACTTTAATTATTTAAAATTTAGGAAATTTATGTCCCTCTCCATAAGTAAGCCTGGACTGCCATATTTTGTTCTTATATTTCTCTTCTGTTTTGTTTTATTGCTTTCAATTTTTTTTGACTCCCTAGAACAGATAATATTAGACCAGAAGTGTCTGTACCTTAAATAGAATTTATTAACAACACAATTTTGACACTCTTGTTTTTTGTGTGTTGATTTAATTAGTTTAATTCTTGAGGATTCATTATTTTTTCTCGTTTGTAACTGAGATCTATTTTCCCCCCCAGGAAACAGGCAACTAAAATTTTAAATCTTTTCACCAATCTGTGTTTCTTTTAAACCATTTAAATAAGGTTCTGATGTATCTGTAGGCATATATGGACTTTTTAACCCAAATGTTGTTCCATTTGTGTGCCTTTTCTCTTTCTCATAAGGGATCTTGCCCAAGATTTTTCTCTGACTTTTTCTCTTTGTTTACGTCTACCTTTGTATCTTTATCATCTTTGTTTTCTGTTTCATTAACATCAGTGATCCTGTCTATTTCTTTCATTCCAATTTCTTTGTGTTTACTCTATTTTTATTTTTATCTCCTTTATGGACTGCTTTACCTTTTTATATCCTCAATGAAAACTTTTGTTTCTGTTTAAGTTCTAAAATACTGTGGTAGTTTTAAAATATGTTAACAACATATTTGTCATTACTTCCATCAAAAGTTAGAATCCAATCTTCCCGTAAAATATAGGCTGAATTTAAGGAATATCTCCTATCAAATGGCATGTGATGGAAGTGATGCTATGTGACTTCTGCTCCTGAGTCATAACAGGCATGGTCTCTGCCTAGCTCTCGAGTGTCCCTGTTTCTGGGTGAAAATAGCCACCATCCTGAAATCAAACAGCTCTGGGGAGAGGAAAGGATGATTTCTTCATCAGCACCCACTTTCTCCACCTGGTTCTTATATCTCCAAAGTAATCATTGCTGCTATCATGATAACTGTCTTAGTCACTTGCTCATTACTGAAACACAATACCTGACAGTCATAATTTAAAGGAGCAGAGGTTGATTTTGCTTCACGCTTCAGGAGTTTGAGTCCGAGGTTGGCAGGTTCAAATGCAGAAACCCCATGGTGGAAGGGCCTGCCAAGGATGAGAGCTGCCCACGTCACGGTGGTAGAGAGAGAAGGGAGGAGCCTCGGAGGTGGATGTACCATTCCAGGTCACACCTCCAGTGGCCCACCATTCTGACCAGGCCCCACCTCTTAATAACACATTCAGCTGTGAATGTATCAGTGGCTTAATCCACTGATGACTACAGCACCCACTTGAGATCCAAACACCTCCAAAAGAGATCCTCCAAAAGCCCCACCTCTGAGTGCATGAGAGGTTTGGGTTTCATTCTTGATCTAAACCAGAACAGTAACTGTGATCAATTTATGTTTATATCCTAACAGGATGGATCCAGCGGAATCCTGGGGGGAGGGGTTGCACTTCCCAGATGCTTTATGTTTGCTTCTGTTAGACATCTGTGGTGGACATAGTGATGTCCTCCTTCATATCTCTGTAAGAATAAAGGGGCTATTGCTCCTGAGAGCAGTAATGCCACCAGCGGCCAACTCTCTACCACCAGCCTCCTTCTGACATTTCCCACCAGACAAGGTCATAACATCCTCCCAGAGCATTTGGAGGCCAGTCATGCTGGAGTTCTGAGGGCTCCACCAGTTGCCCTACTCAGGCAAATTTTAAGGACCCTCTGACATTTAGAACTCCCTTCAAGGTTGGCTGAGTCTTGCCCTCTCCCTCTGCCCAGTCCTGCAAACTTCCCCTCAGTTCTGGTATAGATTTTAAGAGCATTCTTTGTCCTGCTTTGTTTGTGTCTCAGAGCCTGCTTCCCATGGCAATACCCTTGTAGTATTATTACCAGCTAGGAAACAATTGTCTCTCAGCTTGGCTCTCCCAAGCTATTGGAGAGTATAGACTCCGAAACAGATACACGAGTCACCACTGTTTGACACCGAGTCCAAAGGAGAGACTTTCTTTAACTGCCCAGAACCTGGAACCAGGCAGACATGTTTGTTGAAACCATGGGAAGTTGAATGTTTTTCTACCCTTTTGTTTACTGGTTGGAAGGTAGGTGTTGCATACAGGGTAGGTTAACTCTGGATCTAGGTCTAATTTCTGCCCACAAGTACCGCATCAGGCCATAAGTGAAGACACTGATAATCGGGCCTGCTCATGTTCACAAGTCCAGGTTGTAAGCTCCTCTTAACCTTGAGGATCTTGGTCTTGAGGTCTTGAGGATTTACCTTATATTTGTAAGGTCAGCTACTCTTTTGAAAGTATGTTTTGTACAATATCCAGAATTTCTAAATGTTCTCCTCTGAGGAGGCATTAAATGGTCCAGTCTATTTGAGTGCTGGGAACGACACATTTCATTATAAATGACAGCAGCATTTGTTTGAGCACTGGTTTCTTATGAGTTTGCTTTGTGAGAATCATCTTTCAGAGGTCTGTCCTTGTATGAACTGGTACAGTGATGTTTCCAAACCTGAGAAGCCACAATCTCAGGCCCTGTAACTGTGGGAAGTTTTCCAAGTGCGGACCCCCTTATTGACAATGGCTGAGCAGTTAATACGTCCAACTCAAAAAGATCAGTTGAGCTGAACACACAGTCTACTAAAGAAATCAGGCCTTTGGGTTCATTTAATTAAGAAAGTCCCATTAAATTACATTATCTCTATCATTTTTTATAAACCCCTGTAACTCCAGGCTCAGGGCCTGAAAACTACAAAGACTCAATATCAGTATTTTAATGGGTACATTCAGAGGTGATTTGCCTCATCCTGTGCTTTCTTCCAAAGAGCAAAAAAGAAATAGAGTTTATTGTAATAAACTTAAATAAGTTAGATACAACTATTCCACCTTACAGAAGAGTCAGGCATTAGGTTCTACCAAATGCCTAATTACTGGATTATTAGACAAGGAACTTCAGTCTTGACCAACAGGAAAACGTGAATGAAGACCTGTTTCTATTTGAGCCATGGGGCAACACAAAACTCCTTAGCCTGGTCAAAAATTTTCCAGTTCATTCACCACAAATAATGAACTTCCAGCTTATAATAATAAATGACTTTTCAAGTAGTACCCGGTACATTTTTCTTCAGCTTTAAAAGGACATGGGGAGACTATCTTATTAATGACTTTATTGCACAATGCATGTCTTTCTCGACTAGCTGAAAATCCTCTTTACACTAAAGAACTTTTTTGTTCTAAAAATTGTGTTGCACTAAGAAATTATATTAGAATGTATGCTAATGCTTAGTTCAAAATGAGACAGGCTCAAGTAAAAAGCTCATACTTTAAAAATTAAACTTCCTCCTTCTTTGAAGGAGGGACAGGGTATTTTTTCCACCTACCCTTCAATGAAGATTAACAGGTGAACGGACACATCACTTCAAGCTAGAAGAATCTGTAGAGGTCATCAAAAGGAACGTCCTAATTAATATGAGAGTTGACATTTACAATAGATGGGAAAGAACGGGGTTGGGAGAATGGTGGCATGCACTGTTTAAAACCAGCAGCATCCATCTTCATCTTTCTCTGCCCTGAGCTCACCATTACCATCAAGAATTCTCTCTTTCCTTCCAATCAAGACAAAACTGATCTGACCCATGCTGCATTTTCTCAGTTTTCACTAGATGAAAAAGTGCTTCATGTTAATCCTTAATAAGATGATAATGCCTTTCTCTGATACCACTTTCCTGCAGAATGCCACAAGTGAATCAGTGGCTTTATTTCTAATTTGGATAGAAGTCTCTGGGGCCATTGTGCAGGCTACTGAATAGGACCAAAGCAGATGGCTTCATGTGATGCCCTTTTCAGTGCTCCTAAAGTCAGAAGTCTATAGTCTACCTGTGCAGTTAGACCCGAGGTAGACCATAGATGTGAAACCTTGTGACTGATATCCTGCTAAGATTTTCTTTCATGTCTTCTTTCAGTTTTTTAAATTCTCCTGTCTTGTGATGGAGATCCAATATCACTAATGAGCATACAGTCAATTTGCATGAAACGCAAACTGCCTAAATTAAAGAGTAGATCCTGGCAATTTTGGTAATGTTAAGAATAATGACAGTTATTTAAAAATTATAAAATTACCCTGAATATATTGAATTGACTTACTTTTTACTGTAGTATTCTAGGGAACAGGTTGGATCAAGGCATTTTGTTTTCTAGACTTTTCCAAACTTTAGGAAGAAGAGATGTGAACACCAGGAACTTGAGAACAGACTGTGGTAGAGAATAATGATGACAGATACTGAATTCAAAAGTGAAGTCTGAACTCTAAAACAATATTACAAACCTATCTTCTCTCCTGTTTTGATAAGCATGGCTATTAAGCATCATTTATCTTTCTTTTTGTGCTTTTAGGGACTGAACCCATGGTTTGCACATGCTAAGCAAGCTCTATACCACTGAGCTACATCTCCAGCTAAAAGCAGTTATTTGAATTTTCTTTTTACACTTATTACATACTCTCATCATAGTAACATTAGTAAAAAGAAAAGAAATCTTATGAGCAGTTGTTAAATATAGGGCCCTTTACCTGATGTTCATGAAGGTAAAAGATAGAATAGTCCAGCCTTCATGCTCAAGCAAGTAACAGCAAATTTGGGAGAGAAGAAAATGCTATACAATACATCTAATATAAGGGAGAAAGATGTCCAGTACTACAGAGAGATGCTAACAATGTGACACAAGATTTCAAACCAGAAAGACATAGGAGAGCCTCAGGGGATGACTCTCCTGAAATAATATTTTCTTTTCTACCGACACACATTGCAGCCAGTTGGCCTCAGGTACACCTTTTTCTGGCCCAAATCCTTTCATTGTGAGATTCTGGCTCCCCAGTCCTTATAGATCTCCTCACATGTGGTATTGTACCTTGTCCCTGGGGGAAGACAGGTTACCTGGTTTCCCAAGCCTAAGTTTGGTGCTTACTCTGAAAGGCAGTTCACACAGAGGTGACATCTGCGATGTATCTGGAAGCATGATGGTGGATAAGGTAGATGGGAGATCCTCCCCAGTGTAGCTGGGAAATGTGCCAGGTACATAATTTAAAGACAACAGGTATGACAGGTATGCAAACCATTGTTGTGTTCAAACTAGGAAACTTCTGGAGCCAAATAACTTAGTTTTATAGAATTGTCTTCACAATCAAAAACTTTTTATAATGAATAATGTTATATGTCTCTAGGAGAAGCTCTAAAGAAATTTGTCCCCATGCCTCATTTAATTGACCAAACAAGGATACTTGAAGAATGAGTGTTTTCAGTAACTTTTTATATAAAATCTATACAATTTAGGAAATTGATGTAAGCCACAAGGCAAAGAGGGGTACAACTATCACCTATAAAATGTGAGATGGTAAAAGATGAGAAAATTACCTGAAGTTTCCCTCTTGGGCTCTCTATAAATCCACTCATTTGCAAAGTATGTTGCCATGGTAACAGGAGAGGCTATGGAATTATGAGACTGGTGAAGATAGTGTAATTTCAGGATCATTAAATTCATTACCAGTGCTGTTTTCTCTCAGCCAAAACTGTAGAGGGGTATATTTGATTCCCAAGAGAAATTCATGATATCATAAGGTCAATAAATTCTGTGAATACCATTCTTTTCTCTATTATCACAGAGTTTGAGGACCCAGAATTACTGTGGGGAATCACAGAGAATGAAATAGATCTTAGAAGTAGTGTGAGTGATAGCACCATGTTGTGAAACTGTAGATTAAAGTGAGGGTGGGAATTTAAGACATGTTGAAGGGAAATACGACATTACAATATGTTGAGCAGGGTGATGAGTTGAATGAAACTGAGCCAAACACCAGAAAAATATAATCAGGCATGCTGCACAATACAGAGTGAATGAAAAGAGAATGAAGACGACTCTTTCGGAGGCCACAGTAATAGCTCACACTGAGAAAATAGAGCATGTATTACAGTGACTTCCTTAGTCTAAAGCAAAGCCATGATCTCAAAGAGGATCCCATGTATTAAATCAGGAAGCCAGCAGGAGACAATTTGGCATCACTACTAAGTAAGTTATTTGAACTTTCGATGAGAAAATCATGTAATTCCATTATTCAGCTTGCATTGAAATTTGAAATGAAGACCGAAGTATTTCTAGCTTTCCACAATCGATTCTAATTTTGCAAAGCTTTGAGGAGATGAGAATTCAATGAGGGAGACTAATCCTGGAAGCAATCTACAGAATTTAAGGCTGATTTCTGAATGTTTGTAGACTGAGAGTGTATCCCAGCAGTGCCTAGCAAGCTGCATGGAATATCCAAGGAAGTCTTAGAGGCAAAGCAAGAAATAAGGCTTTGGAAACTGGAATGGTACCCTTGGTACACGCAAGGATAATCGCAGGTCTTCAGCTCCTTATGACACAGACATCCTTCCCTGCCCACCCGTACACCTGTATGCAGCAGGCCTCTGATCTGTAGACTCTTGTTCTTGCTGAGTGCCATTTTCTTTGAGCTGGAGAGACCAGTGGATATGGGTGGGTCATGAAGACCTGTGTTTGCATCACCATTATTACCCACTTTCTTTTGTGATTGCTTAGCTTTTCTCACTAGAGAAAATGCTTAGGCAATGGTAAGTCTGACCTTATTCAGACAAGCCTAAAACACAATTTATTCAACTATGCCCTCTTCACTGAAATCATTTCAGAACTCTCAGATCACAAATTTAGGCACCTGTGCGTCTTTGGGTCTTAAGAAGGCTTTGAATCATATGAGCAATGATATTTCTATCTAACCCAAACTACTAGGATGCTCTGGACTAGATTTGTGTTCTCAGCTCTTTCACGGTGTCCAGGACTCGAGAGGGCTGTATTAGGTACTTGTTTACATCTTTCTGTCTTCAGCTTACTTTTCTTATTCTTTTCCTTTTTTCCATTATTTTTCTGACTTCTTTTTTCTTGATTCAAGTTTTTGAAATAAACTACTGATACAGTGTAATGACAACAGGAAAAGTTGGCTCCTCTACTTATTGAGCTATCTTTTAATTTTGATGGGAATCAAAACCCCTTGTGCTTTAAGTAAGTAAATATGAGCCTTTCTAACCTAATTATTTATTTTCTAACTTGGGAAATCATTTTTACATAGAATCATCATTTGCAAGTTAAATAGCCTATATTCCTTTGTTAGCTTTGAGAAATGACCTCAATATGTTAGTATTTCTGTGATGAAATGTGCATCTTTCAAAAGTGTGCTATGAACTGCAGCCCCAAAACGTCAATTTTCAACTGTCTGTTGGCATTCCAGCCAGTCTGCACCAGCCCCTGCCCTTTCCATCTGTTTTCCAAGTGAATGCACCCCACAAGTTCAATTTGTGCATGGAGGCTTCCTCCTCAAGTCTCCTGCTGTCCAGCACATTTGTCTAGTGAGTTCTAATGCCAAGATAACCATAGAACTATGCTCTGATTCCAGCCCCCAAACAACCTGGCAGACAATGATTTCTTCCATAATGTCTCATTTTCAAAATGAGGAAAGCCCCATTGCCATGATGGCATTTTTTATTTCTGGACAACAGAATATGGAAATTAAGGCTTTTGTGAATAGAAAAGCAAACTGTAGGGACCAGAGGATGAACCCACCTCCATTTCAGGGAGAGACAGATCCTTCACCAACTTCCAGGTCACTTCCAGACTCAGATATTTCTTTCTTTCTTTTTAAAATACATATCAATTGTACATATTAATGATATTTAGCATGCTGTTTCCATACATGCATAGAGCAACCAACAGTCACATCCAACTACCTGCCCTTCAGACACATCCCCACTCTGGTACCCTTCCCAGGTCCAAATAGTAACTGTCTTACTTTTGGATCAACTTTTTTAAATTTCAGTGTCCACATATGAGAAATTGTGTCTATATACATCATATTTTAGTCATCCGTGTACCTGTTGATGGGCCCATCAGCTGATTTCAGATCTTAGCTATTGTGCATACAGCCAAAGTAAAGGTGGCCATGCAGGTATCTTTTCTGTATGCTGACTTCATTTTCTTTGGATAGACAGTCAGGTTTGGGATAGTTGCATTGGATTATGTCTTGATCACTTTCTTGTTGCTGGGACACAATACTCCAAACCCACACCTGCTGAAGGAGGAGAGGCTTAGTTTGGCTCATATTATCAGTCTGGAGTCCACTGGTTCCAAGACAGGAAGTACACAGTGGAAGGGTCTGGGAGAGGAAAGCTGTGCACATCATTGCCACCAGGAAGCAAGAGAAAAGGAGAAGCTCGAGAGGGAGAGATATGCTCCGGGTCCTACCCCCATATCTCTCATCTTCCAACCAGTCCAAGCCCAACAGCACATTCAGCTCTGAACTCCTCATTAATCCATTGATGTTTATAGCAGCCCATGATCCAACCATCTTCCAACAGCCCCTCCCCCAAACATGTGAGGTGTCGCGGGACAGTCTAGATCCAAACCGTAACAGATTATAAGACATTCCTTTATATAGATCTTTGGCAAAAGGCATTTCAGGATCATTTTTTCTTCAGATACCCAGGAAACTAATTTCAAAAGAACCACAACTGCTTACTTTTAATATAGTTAAAAAGAATCCACATGCAAAGGAGAGAATGTGACATAATAAAAAGCCATAGACTTGAATGCGGGTGAATTTTGTCTTCTTCCCCTTTACAGCAGAGTCAGAGCTGAAAATTTTACTTTCCCCTTATAATAACTAGGGCTAATGAGATATTTATACACCTGCCTTAAAATTAAAGAACATGATGTATATAAAAAGAATCATAAAATGTTTGGCTTCATATTTCATGATTCTTATGTTTATACTTGTCATTCCAAATAAGGAGTGCAAGAAAAGAATTTTTGGTTTCCATCAAAATAAGGACAACTTAGCTCAGTAAGTTGAGAGCCTACTTTTTCTGCTAACATAATATTGTGCTTAAGTCTAGAGAGGTATTTCTAACCTGATTTGGCCAAATGCACTTCTATGAGAAGAGAAAATAAGGACCTATGTTATCTATGAAGGAGTTTAAATCCAATCAATAATTGGTGCTCACAAAGAACATAGTAGCAGATTTAATTGTAATTATAAAAGGTGAACATGAGCTTTAATGGTGAACATAAATGCAAGCAAGTTCGTCCGGAAGCATCCCAACATTCTTGAACATTTATTACCTATACTGATCATTTTTTATGGTTAATTTGATGTTAAACTGGCTAGTCCACTGCTGTGGTTTTAATCATGAATAACTCCAAAGATCTGTGTGTTAAAGACTTGCTTCCCACATTTGTGCTATTGGGAGGAAGTGGACCCTAGTAGGGTGCATTCCAGAAGCTGATTGCGGGACTCTGGCCTCTTTTTTCCCTTTGCTTTCTGGACATGAGGTGAGTGCTTTTTCTCTGCCTCATAATCCTTCCATGATGTGCTGCCTCACCCCAAGACTGAAACAACACAGCCAAATGACCCTGGTCTAAAAGATCCTAAACTGTGAGCCAAAATAAAAGTTTTCTCTTTATAAGATGAATACTGCAGGTATTTTGTCGTAATAATGGATTAACATAACCACACCATCCAGATATTTTTCAAACATCATCTGGATATTGGGGTAGAGTATTTTTAATAGATGAGATTAAGTTTAAAGACCTTAGACCTCGAGTGAAACAAAGTCCCTTGCCATAATGTTGATTGGCCTTATCCAGTTAATGAAAGCCTTAAGGAAAAACAGATTAGGATCCCAATTCATTGATTACTTGTGTTTGTGTTTTAGTCTGCATTTCATTGATATCTTTTCTGATATTTACAATTTCCCTCCTTGTACAAGCTCTGGATTTGGGTTGGTCCAACTACGGGATCCTGGTGTCTTCCTCTCTCTTTTCCTTCCCATCTATGAGCTGAGTGATTTTGTTCAACTATAATGTGCTGCCTCACCACAAGCCCAAAGCAATGGGTTGAACCAATCATTAACTTGAACCTCCAAAGCTGTTAGCCAAAATAAATAATTTCCCCTCATAAGCTGATTATCTCCAGTGTTTGTTCTAGTGATGCAAACCTGACTACTATGTTCAAGAACCATAAATCAAAACCACCGTGAGACATTACCTCACACCTGTTAAGATGATGATCCTCAAAATCTAGCCAAGGCAAACACAGTAGTGCATGCCTATAATCCCAAGTACTTTGGAGGTAGAGGCAGGATGATGCAATTTTGAGGCCAGCTTGGGCAACTTAGTGAGACCTTATTTCAAAAAATTAAAATAAAAATTGCCAGGGATATAGTTTAGTGGTAGAGCATGCTTAGCATGCATGAGACCCTGAGTTCAAATCCTCAGTACTGCAAACAGGAAAAAAATCAAAAGATGAAAAAATTAGCAAAACTTTAAGGAAAAGAGAGCATATAGTCAATGGGAATGCAAATTGGTAAAGCCATTGTGAAAAATAGTTTGGAGGGTCTTCAAAAGACAAAAATAGAACTACCATATGATCCAGAAATTTTCTTTTTCGTGTGTATTAAATAAAAATAAATAAATAATAAAAATGAAGTCACTGTCAATAATATCTTTAATCCCGTGAGCATTGCAGTACTATTTTGAATAACCAAGATTTGGAAATAACTTCAGTGTCCATCCACTGATAAATGATGTTTTAGTTCTAAAAAGTCTCCCCAAATCTCATGGGTTTAGAGGTAGGAATTTTAGAAGATGACTAGATCATGAGAGCTCTAACTTAGTCAGAGGATGAAGTTGATGGCATTATTGGGAGGTAATGGAAACTTCAGTGTTAAGGCTTTGTTGAAGGTCATGAGCATAACTTGATGACTATATCCTGTGTCTCTCTGGTTCCTAGCTGCCCGTGAGCTGAGCATCTGTGCTCTACCATGCTCTCCCACCGTGATGTTCTGCCTCACCTTAGGCCCACAGTAATGAAGTCAGCCAACCATGGACTAAAACCTCCGAGACTATGAGCCAAAATAAATCTTTCCTCATTTAAGTTGTTCATGTCAGGTACTTTGTTACTTATATTTTACTATATGGTAATGATATATATTTAAAAACAAATATATATTTGTGTGTCAATGCATTTATGTAAATTTACATGAATAGAATATTTCTACTTTTTGATGTAATGAGATTTTTCTGTGATATGCTACACTGTTCTATTTTATTGCTAATGTGCTTAAGAATTTAATTAAAACAAGATGAAGTAATTTAAAAGATATATAGAATTCCATGTGGACAAAATTGGCTACCAAACTTCTCAGAAATAAAGTGACATTTTTATGTTTATTGATGTATTCCTGGTATGTATTCCACTCTAGGAGGACTGAATGTTTTAGGTAAACATTATTTACATTTTCTATTTCAAGAAAGGTTATGTTGCTGCTTGATGTCATAACCACTAATTTAAATATTTATTTTGCTTGTTTATCATTTCTGATTCTCCTTATTCTCTGGGCAAAGATTTCCATAATCATAGCCTAAAGTGCTGATATGACTTCTCGTTGTGGGCTGAGACAAAGTAATAAATGTATTATCCCTCATGGTTATTCATCCACAGCTGACAATGCCTTTCTCAAAGAATGATGGTTTATCCCAGAAGAGATATATCCCACTTGTCTTTATGCTTTCCATCTGCGATAACTAGGATTCAAAATAGCAGATGGTGATACTTTATAAGACCAGTATATGACAAAGACCTTGCTCCTCAGAAATTTCATTTCATCACAGTCATATTTCTTTTAATAGCAACCAAAGCAAAACCAGAGGGGAACAGCTCCCACTAAAAGGTAGCTGCAGAATAAGATAAGACACTTAAGAGTATAAGAACATTTTATTCTCTCATTTAATTGGAAATAACTAGATAACATCTACTGAGGCATACCTTGGGTGAAAGCCACAGAATTGTAAGAAATATGGACATAGAGACAGGAGATAAATGACATTGCCAAGTGACCAGTACTTCTATCCCAAGTTGACCAGTACTTCTATCCCAAGTGATCAGTACAAAACCTATCCCACACATAACATCATGAGATTACCTGTTGCAGGGATACTGAAGTCATCTCAAGGATCTAGGGAGAGAGAACTGAAGAGGCCATAGGGCTTCAAGAAGTTTGGCACACAGTGGAGTAGAAGGCCATTCCATGAACAAAGAAGCCAGGGGTCCTGATATAACTTCATGAAGATAGAAGTCATGAGAAGCTAGAGCTGGCAGGAGCTGTTAGGCATCTGTGGAACATATCAAGAGAAGTGACGTCAACCTGGACCAGCAAGTCATACTTGTCTTCCAGGTGGGAACAGTATTATTTCATGTATAGCTCTTAGAATGATACTGAGATAAATGCCCCAAAGCTAGGCAGTTTCATCCATAAAGATATCATCATTTATTCAGGCTGGTCATCCCTGAACACAGGAAGTTGTTGCTGAAGAGTGGAAACTAGCTGGGGGGTGAGAAGGCCACGTTTTATCAGTATGTATCAGTTTAAGCCTCAAAGCACTTTTGGGGTGGCTGTGGTACTGATGCAGAAGAATTGGGGGAGCTGTAACTTCAACAGACTCCATCACTCCCCAAGGTCGCTGCAAAGTTGAGGTTGTTACTGACACTTTCTCTCATCTAAGCACCCTGGCATTATAGAAAAACAAGGAGTGTGTGGGGACAGACGTGTGTGTGTGTGTGTGTGTGTGTGTGTGTGTGTTGTCTGAATCTAGAGAAAATTTTATCCCTAAAAACCGTAACTTTGAGAGACAATAACCATAGTACCTGACCTGTCACTAAGGAAAACTGGACAATGGGAATCATCGCAGGAACTCAGCCTACTCTCTGAAGCCAGAGTCAGAAAATCCATCAAGATCCTGGTCTCCATAGAAACTGCAACAATTGCAGAAACTATTGTAGAGAACAGGACATTTCACCACAATGGCAAGGACTGTTAGCTGTTCCTTCTACAGGAATAATACCTCACTCTAAATATACCAGGATTCTCAAGCTTATCTTTGGTCATGGAAAACATTTCCAGTATAAATTAATTTTAATATTAAAAGGAATAAACCCACTCCCTGGGATAGGGAACAAAGGCTTTCTTTATTGGGTTAAGGGCATAAATCCTCACCCTTATAAATATATTTGATGATTTCTGGGGGCTTTGTGATGTGAGGGACTAAAGGTTAGTGCTTATAGATCAAAGCTCTGAGTCTCATTGCAGAGCCAGGCACATATTGAGTTGCTCTGGTGAAATGGCTGTTTCATGGCAGAATAAGACACCTAGAGATTCTGTCTCTCTTTCTTAGAAATTGAGATTGGCCTGGAACATGTATTCATTTATTTAACAAACATTTATTAACTGTGCTTTGCAAACCAGGCACTGTTTCAACTGCTATTCCAAATAATCCTACATATAGTGAATAATTAATACATGTAGTGAATAATACATGAAGTGCATGATAGAGGTGAATAAAACAAAGTTTCTTTTCTTATGAATCTTCCATGCTGCATAATGAAAGATGTTGAGAGAATAGTTGGGAGGCATTTGCAAGGGTCCATATGAAAAATGACAATAATTTGAATGAACTACATAGGAAAAAGAGATACTCTTTTGGAAAGATACTCTTTAAAAAGCATTGCTAGAATATTTCTATAGATTGCACCTATAGATCTAAGGTCAAGAGTGGGAAGGAGAATTTTTCCTGCACGTAAGATGATGGGAGACATAAGGAGAAAGATGAGGCCTCCTCCAGCCCACAATTTAAGAGAGCATCTATACAGATCTACCTGTTCTATGCTCATGATTGAAAGGTCAGGGCCAGGAATAGGGGTGGGGGGTGATGACTCCAACAGGAGGAAAGTGCAAGTTGTTGCAGTTTTGTGGGGCAGTGACTCTAGATGCAAAGTCTATAGATGAGGAAAAGGTAATGTACTTAGTAGGGGCGTGACCACAGGACACATTACAGAATATTATCCATATTCTAGGATAAGTAACTCTTAGCTTCCACTTCAAAAGGTGCCTGAGCCCTAAGAAGGCTTTCCTGTAGGAGCCATTGCCTGATGGGGCATATCCTTCTGAGCCAGTGCTACGGTTTTGATAAGTCCCCAGTGTTCATATGTTGGGAACTTAATTTCCAATACATCAGTGTTGAGAAGTAGGACTTCTAAGAGTTGGTTAGGTAATGAGGATGTTGCCCTCATGAATGGATGGATGTCACTACCTCGGGGATTTGTTTATTATCTCGGGGCCTTATTGGGAAGTTTGGCCTCTTTCTTCCTCTCTGTCTTATCCATGTGATACCTTCTTTTGTATTGTGATGCAACAAGAAGGTCATAACCTGATGTGTGCGGCCTCTTGATCTTGAACTTTTCTAGAAGTTCTTCTTCTTCTCTAGAAAAATGAGTGAGTAAATTTTTCTTCCTTGTCCATTATAGGCATTGCAGGCACAGGAAGTGTTTCATCTAGGACCCTGCCAGAACTCATCCTATGGTATTTTTCTGTAGCTAATCCTGATTTATATGCTTTTTATAAGAAAGGATCATAAATAAAGGAACTTCCTGAAATATGTGAATCATTCTAGAAAACTATCACTGGGGGTATAGTGGGAACCCTAAAGTGTGTAAGCAATTGGTCAGAACTGTTGGTGGTGTGAGAACCCTGAGCTTGTAGCTGCTGTCTGAAGTAAAGGCCATCTTGTGGGGAACTGTCACTTTGACCTGCGAGGTTTGACCTATTTAATGAGTGTCATAATTATATTTGCATAGGACAAATCTTCACACCCAGATTTGGAGAGAAAGGTAGGACCAGAGACACAGAAGCTGAGATGCTTCATAAAGTAGAATCTTCTAGACCCAATAACAAATTGCTGGAGGCTGATTTTTTTTGGAATTTCCCTCCTGCAACCCCACCACATTTCCGTTCTAAGAATCCCCAAAAGATTCCCTCATGGCCTTGACATAATGTTAGGGTTTAGATCTAAAAGTTCCCCCAGAAGTCTTCTGGAAGGCAAGTGGATCACGGGCATGCTACCCTCCTCAGTGAATTCATCTGATGAAGATTCATAGCTGTAGGAGGTGGGGTTGAGGAGGTGGGTCACTGAGGGTGAGACACAGAAGAGTCTACTATTGTTCCTGGCTCCTGTATTCTGTCTCTGCTTCCTGGCTGCCATATGTTGAACATCTTTCTTCTGCCATGCCCTTTTGTCATACTATTTCTGCCTTAGAGGTAGCCAACCTTGTTCATAACTCTCTCAAACCATGAGCCAACTAAACTTCTCATCCTTTAAATTGTGGGTGTCAGGTATTTTATCCCAGCAACAGAGAAGTAATTAATACACACAGGAAGGAAACGAATTCCAATTATGAAACACAACCCGAGTCTTTTCCAAAAGGCCTACTCTGCAGGGAAAGGATGAACCAGAGCTCAAATTTGAAACCTTTTCCAACCTTGAAAAAGAAAAAGAAAAGAAGAAAAATTATAATGAGCAGGGTATCCTTAATCAGAAGATTAGAGAATGTTCCTTATCCCCAGCATTCTGTCATCATAATAAGACTTGAGTTTAAAAACAGTGATTACAAATCCTGGTGTGGTGCACACCTGTACCAGCACTCAGGAGGCAGTCAGGAGGCTGAGACAGGACTCCTGAGGCTGAGGTACGAGGATTGGCATAAGTTTGAAGCCAGCCTGGGCTACACAGCGAGTTCAAGGTCAACTTGAACTACAAAAAACAATCAGTGATAACAGGTGAGAGTTGAAAGATTCAGTCTTTTTCCAAAGAGCAGTGTATAGGAAAACTATCATGCCAAGAAAATATAGTAAGAACCAGAGAGAATAAGGGAATTTGAAACCTTCCATACTATAGCTATACCCAACACTAAATACAGCCCCACTCATAATCAGATTAATATAAATTCTCACACTAAAGGCCTATTTAGCTCACTTTCTACAACCTAGCACAAACATTTGACTTTCAGCAAAATATGATGAGACATGTGAAAGGCAAGGAAAAGCACAATCTTAAGAAAATACAATCATCAGAATCAGATTCTGCTAGAATTTAAGTCTGAAATGTTCCACAAAGAATCAAGTATTAATAAAGTGGTAGACAGCTCATGGTGCTATTGGGAGGTGGAATCTTAAGAGTTGACGCCCAGTGGAAAGATGTTAGGTCTTTGAAGTTGTGCCCTGGAAGGGTATATTATGGCCCTTACTCCTTCCTGATTAGCTTTCTAACTTGTTGGCCACCATGCGGTGAGAAGCTTTGCTCTACCATGTGCTCCAATATGATGTACTGTCTCACCACAGGACCTGAAACAATGGGCCAAACAATCACAGACAGAACCGTTGAAACCTTGAGCCAAGATAACCCTTTGTCTTGAAATGTCCTTCCACCATGATATTTCTGCCTTGGAGCCAGCCTACCATGGACTGAAACCTCTGAACCTTGGGCCAAAATAAACTTCTAATTTAAGTTGCAGGTGTCAAATATTTTGTCCCAGAAATAATAAAGCTGACTAATATGGAAAGTTGGTATAAAGATGAGGGGTCATTGATGACTATAGCTGATAATGTGGATCAGAAAACTTTTGAATCAGCATGTTGGAGGCATTTGGAAATATTTGGAGATGTAGACTAAAGGGAGGTTATGATAAGAGCTCAGAGAGGAATGATGATTAAAATGCAGACAGTAAAGGCCAGGCTCATAAGATTTCAGATCGAGATAAGAGGTCTATTGGGAATTAGACTAAAGGGCATGCTTTTCACAATATGACAGGGAATTTGAATGCATTATGTCCATGCTCCAAGGCTCTGTGGGAGGCTGAATTTAAAGGTGACAGATGTATTTATCTTAAAAATGAAGTTTTAAGGCAGAATAGTACCCAGGCAGTGGCAGAAGCACTACTGGCTGCTTTTAGTTAAATTTACAGTGAGAATCAGGAGTAAAAATGTAGCAAAAATTTTTCAAAAACTTGGAGTTTAGCCAAAAAGGGGGCATATTTCAACATGCTATTCAGAAGGTAGAAGTTGCTAAAGATATTAACAGTGCCATTAAAAATAAGCCAAGTACTTTGTACCAAGACAAGAGGAAAGATGCCTTGAGGACATCTCAGGAATTCACCAGGCAATGCCTCACCCATGCAGACTATCCTGGCTCAAAGTAATAAAAGTGTAAACCCACTTAAAAGACTTTGGTTTAAGAAGAGAGCCCCTAGGCACCTGACTCACACAGGGGCACTTAGGGAATTCTTAACCCAGGTTCTGCCATCAGAGCACATGGAAGCCACTGCAGCTGTGGTTCAATTGGCCCCCAGTACAGCTCTCACCAGTGGCAGACCTCAGGATCATCCATATTATACCAATTGTCCAGGCATGCAGAACACAAGAGTCATTGAGGCTTCAGCCAAGAAGCCTGTGCCAGGCAGTGTGTGGCAGAATCAAAGTCTGCAAGAAGTTCCTGACAGTGTGATTAAGCTGTGAAGATTACACCAAAACTTCAATGGAGACACCAGGAAATTAGAGATGCCAGGAACATGGAAGGTCAACCAAGATAAACCTTAGGCTATTGGCAGAGCCAGCCCAAGCAAGAGGCCATGCAAGCTGTAGCCAGCAAGATCACAGGAGTGGAGCTGCCCAAGCCATTTGGAGGTCATATCATGCTACTAGATGCCTAAGATGCTGGACAAGTGGCCACAGGATTCAGTGCTTGCCCTACAGGGCTTCAGTTTTGCCTTGGTGTGATTCACTGTTATTATTTTCCTATTAATCCCTTTTGGAATAAGAATGCTTACCCTGTGGCATTGTATGTTGGAAGATTATAACTTTCTTTTTGGTCTTTATAAGGGCTTAGTTTGCCTTGAGTCTCAAAGGGGACTTTGGACTTGGACTTTTGAGCAGTGCTGGAAGTTAAGTCTTTGGAGACATTAGGAGATGGGCTGAGTGAATTTTGCATTGTGAGATGGATATAAACCCTTGGGGGCCAGCCATAGGTTGCTGTACTTTTGGTTTGAAATGTTCTCCAAAAGCCCAAGTGTTTCAGTCTTTGTGGTGCAATTGGGAGGTAGTGCAGCCTTTAGAAAGCATGGTTTAGTGGAAGAAAATTAGGCTACCGGGGTCATAAAATAATCTCAAGTATTTTATCACAGTCCCAGAATGCTAATTAGCATGTACTCATATGACACATAAGACAGAATACCAGAGAGGGGATGCAAAATAACAATGACAAATATGTTAAAGGCTCTAATGGAGAAAAATGAGATAATGTGCAAGAACAAAATGATGACATTGGCATAGAGATAGAAACTTCCAAATAACCCACAGGCTAGAGAAGAAATCTCAAAAAATAATTTGGACTCAATTAAAATGAAAATTAAACTTATTAAATTTTATGAGATATAGCTAAAGAAATTCATAGAAAGCAATTTATAGCATGAAGGGGCTATAGGCATATATTAGAAAATAGGAATTAATAAAATCAATAAGCTATGCCTTAAGGAGCTTGGGAAAGAAAAGCAACTGAAATCTGAACTGAACACAGGAAAGAAAAATAATACAAATTAGAACAGACACTGATAAAAATTTAAACAAAAATAATAGACAAATTTAACAAAACTAGAAGCTTATTCTTCACAAGCATAAATAAAATGGAAAAACTTGCTAAGTATAAGAGCAAGAAGAGAGAGAGAGGTAGACTGAGACAGAGAGACAGACAGACAGAGAGAAAAAACAAATTGAAGAGCAGCAAAGAAAGTGGGTTTATCACCATTGATTACTGGTACTATGTATATTCAAAAGATTCTCAACGCCTACATGCAACTTTATGCCAAAAATTTAATACCTGAAATACCATTTCCTTGAAAACACAGACTAATAAAATCTTTCAAGGAGAAACAGAATAGCCTTATACATATTTTTTAATTGCTAATAATAAATACTAGTAATAAAAAAACCTTCCCCAAAAGCAAAGGCTCAAGCTCAGGTGATCTCACTAGTAAATTCTGTCAATAAAATAATAATTCTCTATTATCTATAATCTATTCTAGAAAACAGTAGCAGAGGAAAATTTCCCAAATTATTTTATGATTCCAACATTGATCTGATCCCCAAAACAGATAAAGACATTACAGCCAAAGAAAATTATGTGCCAATAGCTTTGATGAACCTAGTCACAAACATTTTCTATAAAATATTAGTAAATTAAATCCTGTAATGTAAAAAGAGGATAATACATCTTGAAAAAATGCAACCCATTTCTGAATATACTACTGGCTTACTATTTAAGAATACATCATTGTAATTTATCACACTAATAGACTGAATAAGAAATATATTAGGATCATTTCAATAGATACAGAAAAAGCATTATGTAAAATTCAAGGCCTACTCAGGACAAAAAAATCTACAAAATAAGGTCAACTAGGAATTTTGTGTGATCAGAATATGTCAATGTATGTTTGTAACAAATGTACCAATCTGGTACAAAAGGTTAATAGTAGAAGAGGATGTGAAAAGGTGTACATGGAAATGTTCTGTACTTTCTGCTGAATTTTGCTGTGAACCTAAGCTGTTCTAAGAAATAAAGATTTTAAAAACACCACAAACTGACAACATCATTCTTCAATAAAAGGAGCCAATGTCTGTGGAGAAATGACTGATTATAAGATTGGAACAGGAAATATGTAAGATGAACCTGAAATATCTTGCATTGGCAGAAAGTAATAAAGTGCAAAAAGAAAAATAAAGACCATAATGATAGCAATGTATCACAGTGACGCAGATGGCAACAAAAAGAGCTCTCCCAGGTCAAAGTGGGAACAAAATATAAAGCATAGTGTTGAATTATGACCCACAATATTTTAAAAAAATCCATGAGCCCATACTGATATAAGTAGATGAGGGAAAAATACATAAATTGAGATGAATTTATTATGTAAAAGAATTCCAAAAATCCATTCTCCACACATTAAATGTATGTTGCAAATAATGACTTCCTCTCAAAAAAGTACAGTATGAAAGATGGGAAAGAGTAACCTTATGTGAAAAGATCTGACTGCTTTAACAGGCAGTGCAGTTCAACATCAGTGTGCATTGCATGTGCCCTGGATATGATGTGATGAAATGGTGCTTTATCACTGCCGTGCTTCCTAAAACACATATATTAAGTTGAATAATTAGAAAAACAGCAGGCAAATACAATAATGGGATATTCTACAAATTTCCTAACCAGTACTTTTCAGCATCATCAAGGTCAACAAAAATAAGTTTAATCAGAAACAGCTAAAAAGAGCCTAATGGAACATAGCAACTTCATTATGAGGTAGAATTACAACTACATATGACATTGCAACCAAATATGCCCTCCTGGATGGGTTTCTTGGATAGAGAAAAGACATTAGATGAAGTCAGGGGAATCTAAACAAGGTATAGACAATATTTAATAATAATACATCCACATTGGATTGTCAATTGTAACAAATGGGCCGTCTATTTAAGTATGAGAGGGTATATAGCAAATGGAACCTTCATATATTTTTAGTAGGATCATGTAATGCTACAGGCACATTGAAATCATTTTGGCAATTCCTCAAAATTTGGACATTGCTTTAGCTTATAGCAAAGCAATTTTACTCCTAGATATATATCCAAAAGAACCAAAAACTAATATTTTCACTAACACATAAATTCTTATAAATATTGATGATAGTAGCATTAGTAGTAGCAAAAAATGAATTAACCTAAAGAACCAATAAATGATGAATTTATAAACCAAACATGGTATACCTATACAACAGGATATTCAGCCGTAGAGAAGAAGGAATATGGACATGTGCTATCACATGGATGAACCTTGAAATATTATGATAAGTACTAGAACTCAGACACAAAAAGTCACTAATGTGTGATTCTACTTGTATAAATTGTCCAGGATAAGCATATCCATAGAGACAGAAAAAGAAAGTAGTGGTGCGAAGCACGGGTAGAGATGACAATGAGGAGAGTGACAGTTAGTTGTAAGTGTTAACTTTCCCTGACTAAAGAATGCCCAAATAACTTGTAAAATGTTATTTCTGAGTGTGTCTGTGAGAGTTATTCCCAGAGGGATTAGCATTTGAAATGACCAACTGAGTAAAACAGATGCCCACCCTCAATGTGGACAGGCAGCATCCAATCAGTCTGAACACAACAAAAAAGCACAGGGAAAATGAATTAGGCCTGCTCTCTGCTAGAGGTTCCCCTGACCTCAGATACTGATATTCTTAGTTCTCCAGCCTTCAGAATCAGACTGGAACTTAAACCACAGGCCTACTACCACCATAACCACCCACAGATTCAGATTCAGACTGAATTCCACTGTCAGATTTCTCGGTTCTCCAGCTATAGATGGTCGTGTGTGGGACTTTTTGGCCTCCATAGTTTGAGCCAATTTCTACAACAAATTTTCTCTTATATATGTTTCTACATATCTATCCTATTGTTTCTACTTCTCTAGAGAACCTTGACCGGCTATAGAGTGATGTCAAAGGGCCTGGTGCTTCTTTTTGGGATGCAAAAAATATTTTGAAGTTAGATACAGTGGTAATTGCATATTTTGAATGTAGTAAAATCACTAACCTGTATGTTTTTAAAGGGGATTTATGATATTTTAGTATATCAATACTGTTGCCATTTTTAAATGTCAAAGAGTATAGTATAACACTCACTTGGAAAAGCCTGCATAAGCGATTCCTTTTTGTGACGTAGCCTCAGAGAGTTTATACTTTCCTGGTGACTCTAATAATATTCATTTTCACTTCCTAAAATATTCAGAGCCAAAATTGAAATTCAACTATAGAAATTTGAGTATTCTCTATCTTCATTTTCTGTGTATCCTTTCTTGTTATAGTTTATATCTAGACATCCCCCAAGAACCTTGTGCACTCAAAAAGAGAGCTTTTGGAAGGTGATGTAGTCATTGGAGCAATATAGCTGACCTGCTGTTCAGGGGCAAGTTCTGTATGAAGAAGTAGGTCACTGAGGGGACATGTCACCCTCCCTGGCTCCTCCCATCATGCTCTACTTCCTGGCTGCCATAACGTGAGCAGCTGTCCTGCACCAGAACCTCCCACCATAACTTCCTACCTTGAAGCTAGCCAACTAAGGACTGAAACCTTTCAAATCTATGAGCTAAAATAAAACTTTCTTCCTTTAAGTTGTGTGTATCTCAACAATGAAAGAGAAAAACATTTCTAATTTCTTAATTCCTACTCTTAAATTGTGCCAGTCTTGGAGTTCGTGACAATTCTAATATTACTATTCTTTTCAAATTTGTTCATATTATAAGTCTCTTTGAATGAGGGATGAGATAAAAATAACTTGCAGAATAACTTGCAAATAGATCATATTTAATACGAATATCAACTAGAAAACACTTTTGTCCAGTAGCAAAGCTTTAAACATATTAGATAAATGTTTATTTGATATAGTGAATTAAGCATACAAACATGTCTAATGAGTAATTACTACTCATCTTGTTCAATGCAGTGTCTGATTCTGGAATTTTGTTTCTGTCATTATTCTTGAATTGTCATACAGCCTTTTTAACATTTTTAGGCTTATCAACATTATTCTCATCTAACATTGTTCTTATAAATATTGTCCTCATCTAAAGGAATGAGTGAAGAGTTGAATGAAAACCCATAAAACGTTGATATAATCCTTTCTGACCTTATAAGAATTGTCCTCCACAAGGAATCAAGCATGCCAGATTCAATAAAAACAATCCTCTATATCACAAGAATGGTCCAAGCACTTAGTTTCTTGAATATATCTTAAGATACCTATTGCTGTTACTTTCTCCTCAACTACTTGACCTCCGAGTACTTGATCACCTCATTGTTACCTTCATTTAGATCAGTACTATTCTGTCTGTTCTGTATCTGTCTTTGTATAAAAATATACAAATGATAAATACATAATGTATTGATGATAGATGATGTAGATAGAAGATACTAGATAGATAGACGAATAGACAGACAACTAGCCCTCCATTACCATGGATAAATTTAATCTGTCCATGTGGCTTAGAGTATGGTACCCTCAGGCCTTCAAGCACAACCCATTGCCTATTACACCTACCCAGTGTGCCCAACTCTAATGAGTAGAACCTCATTTTAAAATGAAAATTTATTATTGTGCAAAGTACTGCATTATTTTACATAAATTGTATTCAGAATCCATTACCTCTACTTATTATTCTTTGGACACACTGTGCAGAAGATAAATTCACCCTAAGTTCAATATTTTTCCCTCTGCATATTCAGCAAAGTCAACTCAAAGCATCAGTTTTTGTCTTACTTTCATACATGAAATTTTTATTTCAGAGCTGGAAAAAAGAAGTTTTGAGTGTTACCCTGTACATTAAACAATTATTAAAATAAGAAAAGAAAAAAATCATTAAAAATGAAATTTTCAAATGCCTACACGGGACTTCCAGGAAGATGGCAGAGTGGTGAACAGCAGAGAAACAGCCTTTCTGAGGTTTGGTGTCCAGACAGTGGAATACAGCAACATGAGGAAGAGAAGAAGGAGGAAAGTGGGTTCCAGGGAGCCAGCAAGGATCTGCAGTGAGAACTGAAGTTCACTGAGAGAGCAAAGAGAGGGACCTCAACGCAGAAGACGGAATTGGCAAGCAGCACTTGCTCCCTGAGCCCTGGCTCAAGGCATGCGATGGGTGGTAGATGCATGGTGACTACTGGTGACCCCAAAGTCCTCCACAGAGGAATGTCAGTGGAATAGAGCAGTGAACACAACGGACTGTAGTGCCTCATCAGTTATTTAGGTTCAGATGTGCCCCAGGAGAGGGTGATTGGCCCGTCGCCATCTTGGCGAGGGGACAACTGAGCTCAGAACTCAGAGCAGCTGATGGTTAGCTCCATCTAGTGGATCCCAGTGTTAGGGCAAGGCAGAGCTGACTTCAAGCCAGCAGGAAGCACATGGTGTGTTGCCAGCTGAACAACTTGTGTTCCAGGCTCACAGCCAGAAACCAGCTTGAACGTCAATGGAACCAAAGAGTCAGGCTTGCTGGGATTAACCACCCTACCATAAATCTACTGTTGGGATTAATCAACACGAATCTGGGCTCTGTTTGCCTACTCTGTCTACCATTTACAGCACAGACACACCCTGCAGTGAACATTTTTTTCTCTTTTTTTTTCTGTTTCTTTTTTCTTGATTATTTGTTCTTGTTTTTATATGAGTGTGAACAAAATTGTTTCTATTTTCTTTGTTCTTGTTTCATTCTGTTCTTGGTTTTCTTTCTTCTTCTCTCTTTTCCTCCTGTATTCTTCACCAGTTTCCCAAATTTGTGTAAAGTTTCTTTGTTCTACAGCTTTGCTTCTAATCTCTTTCTCTTCTACTTCTCTGTTTTTTCCCCTAACTCATTCTGAATTTTCTCACTGAGAGTAAAATTGACATATTGGTGGCATACTTACTCTATACAATTTTCTGGTTTGTTTTAGATTTTGTTATATAACCACAAATATAGTTCATATGGTTAAGGATTGCAAATTAATAGTTACCACTATTTGTCATTTTCTAGGTTGCATTTCATGCTATTGTTATTGCTGGCTATACTACTTTAGCCAAGATTACATAATTCTTCTACTCAGTTGTTCTTCCTGGTACACCAAGACTGAGGTTGTCTGAGGGTCATAGGCCAGTGCAAAATAACCAGGGGATCACCCAAATAGGCAGAGCTTCTCATCTCCAATAAATTAAAGAGATAAGACCTTGCAAGAGACTCAATACTCAAAAGGTAGCTACACCTGGAAGATATCTCTGGGAAGAAGTCATTTCCAAAAGGTTCTTAATACTAGCAATAAAGCTACCTGCCATAAGCAATTCACAAGCATAAACTTAGGAATTAAACTAAAAAAAGAGAAAATGAAAAGATACAGAAGTAAGATGCAACTTTAGAATTCTAGCTTACCAAAGGCAATCCCAGGGGGCAATGAGGTGGAATAATTCAAAAGCCATTCACCTGGACAATTTGAAGTGGCAACAGCAAAAGTAACAAAGAAGATGAGTGAGGCTCTAGAAAAACTAAAATCAGAAGTAATTTCTCAGATAATTATAGAGATAAAAACCATGAAGAAAACATGATTAATGACACTAGAGCAGATACAGATAAAAACTAGAGTATCTTAGAAAAATGATGAAAACTATGAACACCCAAAAGTCATGGGATACATGAGACAGATTTAAACAGATAGCCAGAAGATTAAAAATTCTATTGAAAGTATACATAGCAGAATGAATCAATGTGAGGACAAAATATCAGATCTAGAAGATAGGATTGTGGTTAGTGATGATGAAAAGAAAGATTTCTGAAAAATAGCAAGGGACCATGAAAAATCAATCCAAGGGCTGGGGATTTAGCTCAGTGGTTTGGCTGCCTGCCTTGCAAGTGCAAAGTCCCAAGTTCAATCCCAGTACCAAAAACAAAAAAAAAAGAAGAAGAAGAAAAATCAATTCAACATTTTGAAAATGATGCAAAGAAGAATAACGTAAGATTGATCAGAGTCAATGAAAAGGCAGGAAACAGTGCACACAACATAAAAAACCTGTTCACGGAAGTAATGGAAGAAAACTTCTCAAGGATACAAAAAGAATTTGACATACAGATAAATGAGGCATATTGAACTCCAACTAGCCACGATCAAAAAGTCTACACCAGGGTATATAATATTCAAGATTCCATAAATTCAAAATGAAATAGAATATTAAAAGCTGTTAGAGAAAAGAAACAAATTGCCTATAAAGGAAATCCCATCAGAATCACAGTGGACTTCTCAACACAAACACTCCGGGAGATCTTAAAGTGAAATATTTCAAGCCCTAAAAGAAAACAACCTCCAGCTCATACTGATGTACTCCAGAAAACTACCATTGAAAATTAATGGAGAAATATGATACGTCCATGACAAAAAACACTTGAAGAAGTTCATGACCACCAGCAGTTCAAAATGTTCTGAAGGACATTCTAGAAAGGGATAATGAGGTCTATAACTCCATGAACCCCAACACAATAAATCCACCAGGCAAGGAAAGTAATTAAATAGAGGGAGAAAAAAAAAAGAATGAACAACAGGAAAACAACATAAAAAGGATAATTCAATACATATCAGTTAAAAGCATCAATGTAAATGGTCTCAATTCACCAAGAAAAAGAAACAGACTAGCAGAATAGGTCAAGAAGCCAAATCCAACAATATACTGAATATAAGAAACACATTTAACTCAACAAAATTCATAGACTGAAAGTCAATGGGTGGAAAATAATACTCCATGTGACAAAGACCCAGAAGAAAGCAGGGGTAGCTATTCTATTTGTAGACAAAGTGGATTTCAAGCCAAGACTGATTAAGAGAGACAAAGAAGGTCACTAAATCCTGGTAAAGGGAACAATCCAAAAGGAATAGATAACAATCATAAATACATATTACCAGCATGCCCAACAATATAAACAAATAATAATGGACATGAAAAATCAAATAAGCACTAACACAATTGTAATGGGGAAGTCAATACACCACTGTCACAAATAGACAGAACAACTAGACAAAAAAGTCTACAAAGAAATATCAGAACTGAACCAAACTTTTGGACAAATGAATTTAGTAGATGTCTACAATGTTCCACCCCAAAACATCAGAATACACATTCTTCTCACCTGCACATGAGACAGTCTCCAAAATAGACCACATACTAGCTCATAGAACATGTTTAAATAAATACAATGTAATTGAAATTATTCCATGCATATTACCAAACCATTGCACAATGAAATTGAAAATCAATGGCAAAAGAAACCACAAAAACTTCATAAACACATGGAAATTAAACAACACCCTCCTGAACAACCAATGGGTCACAGGTAAAATTAAAGAAGGTATTAGATGGCTTCTACAATTAAATGATAATGCCAATACAAGTACCGGAACTTATGGGACACAATAAAAGCAATCCTATGAGGGAAATTTATAGTGGTGAATTTCCATATCAGAAAAGAAGAGTGAGCTCAAATAAACAACCTAATGTTGAACCTCAAGCTTCTAGAAAAGGAAGAGAATGTCAAGCCCAAAACTCGTATGAGGGAGGAAATTATAAAGGTCAGAGAAGAAACTAATGCAGTTGAGACTAAGAAAACAATACAAAGAATCAATGAATCAAAGAGTTAATTCTTCAAAAGATTCAACAAAATTGATAAACCCTTAGCCAGTCTTATCAAAAAAAGGAAAGAGAAGACTCAAATCCATGCAATCAGGAATGAAAAGGGTGAAATCACAACAGATCCTGCAGAAATCCCAAAGATAATACCCACTTCAAGAATTTGTACACAAATAAGATGGAAAGCATAAAAGAAATGGACAGATTCCTAGATGCATATGAATTACCAAAGCTGAATTTAAAAGGTTCTAAATAACCCAATATCAGTCAATGAAATTGAAGAAGAAATTTTGACAACT
Organism: Heterocephalus glaber; assembly: GCF_053883595.1. Lineage (NCBI taxonomy): Eukaryota > Metazoa > Chordata > Mammalia > Rodentia > Bathyergidae > Heterocephalus > Heterocephalus glaber. The sequence goes on along the minus strand of NW_028258329.1, from coordinate 2,963,761 downwards.
GTTCCTCAGACAAAGGAGTAATAACTAGAATCCTTAAAAAAATCAGACCACCCAAATTTAAAGACCCAATCCAAAAATGAGTGTTTGAAATCAACAGATACTTCTCAGATGAAGAACTAAAAGTGGAAAACAAATATAAGAATAATGTTCAACATCACTGCTCATTCAAGAGATGCAAATTAAAACAACTCTGAGATTCCCTCTTACTCCAGAAAGAATAGCTGTTATCAAGAAATCAACCAATAACAAATGGTGGCTGGGCTGTGGGGAAAAAGGAACCCTTCTCCACTGTTGGTGTGAGTATAAATTGGTGCAACCACTGGGGAAATTAGTGTGGAAATCCTCAAAAAACTAAAACTAGAAGTTCCATTTGATTCAGCTATTCTTCTTGGTATATCCCCAAAAGAATTAAAAGCATCATACCACAGTGATGTGTGCACACCCATGTTTATAGTGGCACAGTTCGTAATAGCTAAAGCTTAAAACAGCCCAAATTCCCATCAACTGATGAATGGATAAAGAAGATGTGGTGTTTTTTTTTTTAAACAATGGAGCACTACTTTTCCATAAAGAAGGATAGCTTGAGACATTTCTAGGTAAATGGATGGACCTTGAGACCATATTCTTAAGTAAAATAAATTGGACATACGTGTTTAAATACCACATTGTTTCTCTGGTGTGATAAACTGAAAATGTAAATAAGGTCTAAAATGTATAGTAGATAGTGGGAAGCAGGAGGAAAATGTTCAAGTGGGGAGGAGAACAAGGGAGGGGAGAGGGAGAAGGGAAGGAAGGGAAAAGAAAAAAAAGAGAATGGAAGGGAAACAATGGAAACAAAGCTTTTGTAAATAATGACGCAAACAGAGGTTGAAAGGAGGGAAGGGGAATGGGAAAAAAAGAAGCAAGATTATCATGTACAGGTACAAATTCCTTATGATGAATGTTATCATTATGTATATCTAAAATGTACCAATAAAATTAAAAAATGCCTACACAATTCATGTGAAATTATCTATGTACAGGAAAAGATAACTCATCTTGCATAAATCTATGTTTGCTATGTCAACATTTTATTTTAAGATTCTTAATTTAACTTTACAATCGCAGCTTGTCAAATGTGCAAATATGACCTTTTGAAGGTTTTGTACTGGGTGCAGTAGCTCATCCTGGCAGTCTCAGCATTCAAGAGGCTGAAGTAAGAGGATCTTTGAGCCCAGGAGTTCAATTTCAGCCTGGACAACATCACTCAAAAAATTACTTTGTTTCCATTTTAATTTTCCCAAGGCTCTGCCTCCCAGCCTGACTGACTGCATTGGCACAATGGACAGCAGGGCAGAATCTATTGGTAAGAAGATTTCCAGACTGGATGCTGAGCTAGTGAAGTACAAGGATCAAATCAAGAAGATGAGAGAAGGTCCTGAAAAAAATGTGGTCAAGCAGAAGGCCTTGCGAGTTTTAAAGCAAAAGCGAATGTATAAGCAGCAGCAGGACACCCTTGCCCAACAGTCCTGTTATACCACCCAGTATTGAAGGACCCCAAGAGTGTGGTGGATGCTATCAAACAGGGAGTAAAAGACAGGAAGAAGGCATACAAGGAAATGAAAATTGACCAGATTGAGGATTTACAAGACCAACTAGAGGATATGATGGAAAATGCAAATGAAATGCAAGAACCACTGAGTCGCAGTGACGGCACTCCAGAATTAGATGAAGATGACTTAGAAGCAGAGTTGGATGCACTGGGTGATGAACTGCTGGCTGATGAAGATAGTTCTTCCTTGGAAGAAGCAGCATCTGCATCTGCAATACCAAAAGGTGTTCCCACTGATGCTAACAAGGATGGAGTCCCAGTGGATGAAATCGGATTGCCACAGATCCCTGCTTCATTGACTTGTATCATTCAAGCATATTGTGTAAAATAAACACATATTCTGGGACTGGGAAATATTTCCAAATTTGCAAAAGATTTCAGTTTCTTTTCTTTTGTGAAGGAAAGGTTAATTATACTGCCTTTCTTTTTTTCTATTAAGAAACTCATTGCTTGAAGGAAGCTTTCTTTGTACTAAAATTTGATTCTTTTTTTCTTATGAAAGACTAACTTAAAAGAATCTTTGGCTTTGTATGACTTGTTTTCATTCATTAATAACTGAAATAGAATCAAGGACACAAGAATCTTTAGTAAGTTCTAAGACAGTATAACTTTACAGTTTCAATGTGACCTTGATACATTGATAATATAAAGATGAGATTTTTGAGACTGTTAATATTATGTTTCAATACCATTTTCTATTGTGGTATTATAGATGCCTTAATGATGGCATTTTTGATAGGTTTTGTGGTGTCTTGTGAGAAAATTACTCTGTCCAGTATTGGAATGGAATTGTCATTGCTGTATCATGAGTGGATATTTGAATTCTACTGTTTCTTCAGTATTATAGCCTTATAATCAATAATGAATATTTCTTGATAGTTAATGTATAGACATTTATTTATACTCAATCAATATTTTTCAAAAGGAAAAAATTACTTTGTAAACTATTATATAGTATATTAAAATGTTTTGATAAATATTTCTGTCAATTCTATGAATTTTACCAAATGCATAGATTCGCATAGCCTACACATAATCAGGGTAAAGAACAATTTAATTATTCCTTAAAACTACCCGTTTTTCCCTTATAGTCACACTCTGAATTCCCAATGACCTCTAATCTTTGCCTCTACTTAATGTCATATAAACAGAATCACATAGTGTATGGCCATTTGAGACTCTTTTCAATTAGAGTTTTTCAGAGAAACAGAACCAATAAGATAGCTCTAACAGGAGACTATAGGAATTGGATCATGTGATTATGAAACCTGAGAAGTCTCACCATCTGCTCTCTATAAACTGGTGACCCAGGAAAGCCAAAACTATAATTCTTCTGAATCCAATGAAAGCCAGGGACAGGAGGAGATACTGTCATAAGCCCAAGAGTACAAAGTTCTGAGAGCAAGGAACTCGCACATCCAGGACAGGAGACAGAAAGAGAATTCACCTTTATCCAGACTTTTTGTTTTATCGGGGTTCTCAGTGGATTGGTTCATGTCCACCCATATTGAAGAGGATGGATTTTCTTTATTAGACCTGCTAATTCAAATTCTAATCTTTTTCCAGAAATATCACCAAAGATCTATCCAGAAATAATGTTTTACCAATTATTCGGGCACCACTTAACACTATCAAGTTTGACACATAAAATGCACCATGGCAAGTTCATCTCTTGTCAACCTGGAACACATACCCAACCCTTTAAATCACACTTAATCTCTCAGTAAAGACAACAACAAAGTCTTAATTCTTCCAAATACGATAAAACTACCTGGCAACACCAATCCCTTCTCTTGAGGGAAATGCAAATCCTTGAGTAATATATGTTTTTTCTTTTGACATCCCGTAATTTAAATACTATGTTGTAAAATGAAAATAAATAATGACAAACCCAATGCATCTTAAGATACTTAACAAGAGAATAAGTAAAAACAAAGATGTTTACTTAGTGTATATATATACATATTTATACATGAATTTATTCATAATAAAACAAGGAGGATATACTATTAATAATTATAGTCCTCATTTTTTTGTCACATTCTGTTGGAAGGTGATATTTATACCTCCTTCCACTACCCATTCCTGAAGGGTCTGGACCATTTTTAGTTTTGCTTGGATTGAGTGGTTCTAGTTTTATGTTAATCTTAACCATAGGACACAGTAATACCAAGAAACTCCTTGAGTGATCATCTACAGTCCAGACATACTCTTCCTTACACTCACTGCAAAGAAGCAATCCCATTTCCCCTTGGTAGTCAAGACCAGCCATCCCAGCCCTTTTGGTTGACTCACAGCCATGAGGAGCCCAAAGTGTCTAGGTGCCAGTGCAATGGGACCATTATTGTATTTCTTGGTAGAAGCTCTCCTCTTTCTGCAACTGCACCCTCTAGGCCAACAGATCCATGAAGTCATGGAAAAAAGAAGCAATGATTTTGCAGGTGGGTCACTGGTGCCACTCCCAGTTCCACCCATTGGTTACTAAGCCTGTGGGAAAATATACTGATTAAGAGCACCTACATACTCTTAGAGAATCTTGCCTCAGTCCTGGGCAATACTGCCTGTGCTCAAAATGTGTCTTCAGAAGTCTGGTCCATTGTTACATCAAGCCAGCTGCTTGAGAATGGTGGGGAACCAGTGAGTAAGATCAGTGAGTTCCATGAACATGGGCCTCTTCCCACACTTCATTGGTCAGAAACTGTGCTGTGTGAAATACTACGACCAAGGGTAAGATATTTACCATGGATGATAGTTTTAGCAGAATTGCTGTATGAAGAGGAAAATCCATATCCAAAGTAAAAGTCTATTCCAGCAAGGACAAAATTTTCTTCTTCCTTGGTAGAAGCAACCCAATATAACCAAACTGGTAGACAACTGAACACCCCAGAAAACGGCTCCATATTAGGGGTTCAGTGCTGTTCTCTGCTACTGGCCAAGTGGACAATAAGCTATGACATAGTCACATTTGCTTTGGTGAAGGAATATTCATGTTGGTGAGCTCATGCATAACCTCTAACCCTGCAACCATGGCCACCTTTTTCATCAAGTCAGTGGGCAGTGATAAGGGGGGCTGGGGGAAAATCTAAGTTGTCTCTACAGAACACTAGTCCAGAATCATCCCATACTCTTGATTACTGAGATCATCTGTGAACTTTTCCCTTTAGTGAGCATTTGCAGGAGAAAGGACTATCTTCACATTTTTGCCCAACTTTATGGTCAAGTGAGTCACATAACATCTAGTCACCTCAGGTTACATGATAATTTGGTGATCATGATCAACCACTTAGTTTCTACCAAGGCTCAGTAGTAGGCCAAGAGCTGTCTCTTAAAAGAAAAATACATGAATCCCACAGAATTATTGTTACCACTGTAATAAAGCAAGTATTCCCTTAAACAGGTCACGTGATTTTTTTGGTTTCCAAGTGCATACTAAAGTTATATCTATATTATAGTCTATAAAAATACACTAGCACTACATATAAAATTATAATGTAGACACTCGAATCCAAAAATGCTTGGTGAGAGTCATAAATTTTCTGAAAGGCACAGAAGCATTGCAACTTAATGTGAGCAGCTCCATTAGCCTACAACAAGAGAGTCAGCTTGTCTACCAGAACTTTGAAACAAGGCACTGACCTCTCTGTAGCTACATGATGAAGGTAGTAACACTAAAAAACTGAATTTCAGTGCAAATGGCACAGGCTTCTAATGGGATGAGAGGGCATCTAGGACTTCCATAGCTGCAGAGGAGAAGTCAGTGCCTGACTTGGAAGATCTTCTAGATAACTTACTCCATCTTCTACATAAGCACTTTCTGCTTCACCTTGCCCTTTGATTTTATGGAAACAGCTTCTTCCCCCAAACTGAGTAGACCAAACACTGCTAGCTTCACATTTTTCTTCTCCAGCTTCCTTACCTCTCTTAGCTTTCACAGAATTGAAAATGAAGACTGAGAGGGCCTTGCTCTGGACTCAGTGTTAGTTTAAAAGAATGTTGCAGCTGGTTTGATTTTCCAGTTTGGCCCATACTAATAATAGAGCAATAAGGCTGTTTTTCTTTTTTATATTTATCTCTTCCCTAAAGCAGCACTTTACGTTTCCTTCAAGAATTATTTCTTTGCATTCACAAGAGATCTAGCTTTCAACGTAGCTCATCTTTCAACATTCCTTTTTAACTGAACATATTCATTTAAACTTATTCAGCTTTTAAAGTTAGACTTGGGACTCTTCCTTTCACTTGAACACTCAAAAGCCATTGTAGAGATATTAGGTGGAGCAATTTCAATATGATTGTTTACTGGGGAATAGGCAGGCCCAAAGAAGAGGAGAAAGATGGAGGAACATGTAGCCCAACTGGTGGAGCAGTTAGAATCTATACCTTGATAAATTAAGTTTGATGTCTTACAAAGATGAGGTTCATGCAACCCACAGGAATTATAAAATCAAAAGTCACTGGTCACAGGCCAGATGTAATAGTAAAACAAAACAAAACAGATATACTAGTAATGAAAATTTTGAAATATACTGAGAATTACTAACACATGATACAAAGACACAAATAAGTAAAAGCTATTGAAAACTGATAGTGTTAGACTGATAGGCCTGATATAGGCTGGCTACAAAAATTTAATTTGTAGAAAAAGAAACATCTGCAAAGCACTGTAAAGAAAAATACAATAAAATGAGGTATGTCTGTTCATAGCCAACCTAGGAGCTAGGTTGTGGAGTCTGAGGTCCAGCAGAGCTGGACTCTAGGGGACATGGAATGTACATTAGGAAGAGAGTCATAGGCCTTTGACTAGAAATGAGGCAATGGCTCCAGAGCTCTGGGAGATTTTAAGGTGTGTTTTGGAGCATTAGGGAAACAATGACCTTTGTCTACTAAACCCAAGATAGTCCTATTTGATAAATATTTACACGTACACACTATCTATATATAGAAATGTGTAACACATGTAGATATAAACACAAATATAAAGATCAACTAGATATCAGCCCTTGTGGTAGCAATGGAAGTATATGAGAAATAAAATCGCATCAGTCTGAATGGACAGCCCTGCCATAGGGCCATTGTGCACATTTCAGGCGTAGGCAATGGCCCCGATGGTGAAGACTAGCATTCCTGAGCAAACTGGGGGAACGTGAACACTAGCTTAGTTCGAGACAGTAGAGAGCCTTACCTCTCCTGTTTTCTGACCAGCACTCCAGAGAGGGGACTATTTTTTTTATTTCTTTTGGACAACATAATAACTGTCAGACTTAAGGATCGAAGTCACAGCCAAAAGGTTCCATCCCCCAGGTAGATGGAAGATGAGTCTATCCAATAAGACCAATGCTTATGAAGTGAATGGAATTTAGCTGACAAGATACTTGGGGTGCTGAGGATGTAATCTATGGATTTGCCAAGAAATTGGTTACTCTACACAAAGGTCATATGCTTATGACAGCATTTCGGGCCAACGGCTCTGTAAGTTTCAGAGATGTCTGGAGTAAAAATTGCTAGCTTGAGACCTGCATAGTCACTTTAGTAAAAATAATCCTGCTTGATAAAAATGTATATATACTCATATGTAGCAAATTACATTTATGTATCATATATAAATATATACACAAGCATAAATTACACATATACAAGGCATGCTCAAAAACAGAATTAATGTTCAAATTTGAAAATTTATTACAGCAAAAGACACATTCCCATTAACTCCCTTCAAAATAGTTCCCCTTGTTTTAAACACATTTATCCCATAATTCTTCCCACTTTCTGGAGTAGTTCTGGAAAACCTTTGTCATGACTGCCTTGATGTCTGGAATTGATTTAAAACATTTACTTTCATAGCAATTTTGACTTTGGGGAAGATCCAGAAGTTGCATGGCTCCAGATCCAGTGAGTAACGGCGATGAGAGCATACCATAATAGTTTTGGGAGCTTGCATTTTCACTGGATGGCACTGAGCAGCAGCATTCATCATATTTTTTGGCAACACTTCTGAAAGACACTCATGAACATGAGATAACCCAAGAACACAGTATAAAACACACCTGCACACCATTCATGCCTAAAGCCATTGTATAAGGAGCAAGAAATGCCAGCGAGATTTCCTTTTAAAGGTAACATTAAATTGAGAAAAAAGCATCAGGACAGTGCCTTATTAAAACTCCAGTCTGAGTGTCATTATTAACTCTGAAAAACCATCAGTTGTCAAAACTATGTATCAGCTTGGAAGCCATTTTTGAAGGGCAGGAGCACAGAATGGCACTGCAACAGAGTCTTTCTCCCAGGCAAAAAGTTCTCAAGTCTGAAGCTTGGTTTAAGCAGCACAGGTATGTGTAAGGTAAGATGTCAGCAGGCTGGCTATACCATGAGGCTAGCAGTGGTTCACACACACACACAGACACACACACACACACACACACACACCTCTACAGACACATACAGGGCAACTACTCGGTCCCAGGCACTGAGGGCAACATGGTACATAACTATCCAGTTCAGTAAAAACCTGGATCAGGGAGCCCAGCAAATGGTCCCACAATACAAACATCAGGAAGCTCTGAGCCTTAGGACTCCTCTACTTACTGAACATCCCACAAGGGAGAGGGCTGGTTCCACAATTTTTTCTAGGCTAACAACGTCCTTCAAGTGCAAGAAATGGATATCAGAGGCACACCCTTGGGCTCCAAATCCGTAGGTGCATGGATAAGAAATGTGACCAACCCACGATCCAACCTAGAAGCAAAGAGAGTTTTCACTGAGCTGTTCCCTGGCCTGCTTGCATGGTGAACTGCACATGACCACACCAGTGAGCTAATCAGCCTTCAGGACAAAGGCAGGGTAAGGTTTTAGTAACTATGGTTCAGAGATTTGAGAGGTCTCAGGTCAGAAAAGCTAGGCAGTGGTTTGTGTGGACCTTAGCTTATGTAGCCCTGTGAGAATTATCTCTGTATGTGAACATATATGTAGAGTTGTACTCATTTCACAAGTTGAATAATCCATACATATATTAAATGCCTATACTTGTCTCACATAGAAATTTATTTCTATACATAAGTGACTCTGTCCAATAGTCTGAGATCTGTCACCACACTACTGAGAAGAAAATCCCCAGAGACAAGTTTCTTAGAAATGAACACACACAGAAGAAAAGTTTCTATCTGAAAAAATATTGATGCCACGTACAATGTGTGATTTATTCATAACTAGGTAAATAAGTAAATTGATTTATAAATTAATTATGGAATGTACTGATCCTTTCCATAAGCACCTGGCAGATACTGCAGTGCAAGTCTGTCTCAGAGCAGAAGTGCCTGAAGCGAGAGCCAGAAGAACCAAAGTCAAAATGCGACTCTTGTGTGATCTTCCACAGGTCTATTAATCTACACCCAAAGTTTCTTCAACAGTAAGCCAGAAATAAAAATACTGCCACTTCACAAGGCCATTAAAAGAAATAACCCACATGAAAGAATTAGTCCTAAATATGTTTTTAATAAATGTTAATTTATTGATGAATGATAATCACTAAGATTATCGTTCCTATAATCATTTTTACAATTGTTACTATGTGACTGAATTGAGAAAATGAAGCTTGCTTTTACTATGACTGCATATCTTTATTTTCTACAAATATTTTCTACAAATCTGTGGATTTCTGTCTTTGCTGTCTTTGTTATGAAAATTTTATCTCAAAATAACTTTTTAGATTTTAAAGCAAAAAGATGTTTGCAATCACACATTAATAAATTGTGAAGAAAAATTACTGAGTGTACATCTTTATTTTCCATGGACACATTCATGGAATCAAAGTGTGAATTTTCATAGGCTTGAGGATACCTCAACTTTACATTGTATTTTAATATGTACTTATTATTTGCATGAATCTTGTATTTTTTATTATTATAAATCCCTCTATGATTTTAATTTAAAAGATAAATAATAAATATGTGAGGTAGTGAATAAGCTAATTAACTGTGGTAATCCTTTTCACTCTCAAGAGTGTTTTTGGCTACAGGAGATTGTTTTTTAATTAATTTTTAAAAACTGATACATTAGAACACAAAATGGTACATAGTAATGGGGTAGTATGTGCTATTTCAATAATGTATTTATTATGAAACCGGGTACACACATCTACCTCCTGAAACCATTATCACTTCTTTATTGTAAAAACTTCTGAAATTCTTCCTTCTAACTTTTTGAGATATATATACCACACAAACATGCTGATTTCTTTTACTTAGGATGTATACCCTCTAGCAGGATTGCTAGATCATGTGGTCTTACAGTTTTATTTTTATCTTTTGGAGGAACTTCCATGCTGTTTTCCCTAGTGGCTGTACTAATTTGTGTCCCCCCAACAGCAAGTCTTCTTTCTCTTTTCTCCACATCCTAGCCAGCACGTGTCACCTTTTGTCATTTTGATAATAGCCATTCTTACAGGGGTGAACTGATATCTCTTTGGGGTCTTAATTCTTGTTTCCCTGGTAATTAGTGAGGCTGAACATGTTTCACTAACATTAGCCTTGTGCTTTTCTTTTTTTGAGGACTACCTATTTGCCTGTATTGTTCAGTTAGTTTTTGCTTGTTGAGCTTTAGGGGGATCTTTCAATATTTTGGATCAGAACTTTTTAGTACCCCTTTTTCCTTTGGTAAAGTATTTTTCAGTAATGCTTCTTATAGATGAAGATGTTATGAAAACTTACTTTCCATCTTTCCTGTTAGCTCTAATGTCCATTTGGAACTGATTTCTGCATATACCATGATATTAGGTTCAAGATCAATTTTTTTCTACATGAATTTCCAATGCATCCAGTGAAATTGTATTGGAAAGGCCATTTTTTCCTCATTGTGTTATAGTGAGTGGAATAGACAGGCAGATTTTAGTGTGTCGTTTTGAAATAAATTTTGTCATTTTTAGTCTTTCCTTGTACTAATACTGTACTTTCTTAATTATAATAGCTTTAAAATAAGACTAAATATCCAGTAGGATAAGTCTTCCAATTTTGTCAAAGATGGTCTTGGATTTTCTTATATCTTTACAGCACTCAGCTTATAAATTTCTACAAAATGCTGTTTGAATTTTGACAATTTAATTGAATCTATAGATCACCAGAGAGAGCTGACATCTTTACTATATTGTGTTCCAGTTCCAGGCTGTGACATATTCTTCTAATGATTTAGGTCTTCTTTAATTTTTTTAGTAATATTTTTGAGCTTTCTGTGTAGTTTCTTTCTCATCTTTCTTTTTGCTGTTTCATTAAAATATGACTAACATAGAATGGATTTCATAAATCTCAAGTGTACAACCTGATTAAAGTTTAGAGATGCACATACTTGTGTAATCATCATTTGGAACAGTCTATAGAATATTTTTAGCATCCTTGTTGACCCCTCCTGGTTGATATCCCCTCAAAGATAACGGCCATTCTATTCCATATCAGCAAAGATAACATTCACCATGTTTCATGCAAATTGAAGCACATAGGATAAATACTTTTGAATATGGCTCTTTAGTATCAACAACAAAAAGTATTAACCTTTGAAATGCACAGTTATATGAGTAGGTATCACAGGTATCCACAACACATCATTGTGTGTTGCACAGACATACTTTTTATCGTTGTGTTGTATGTAGTGTTAAAATACATACTTATCAATTCTATTAATGGATATTTGGGTTACTTCCAGTTATGAATAATGCTGTTGGGAACATTACTGCACATGGCTTTTGTTAAGCATAAGCACTTTCTACTCTTAAATATATCTCCAACATGGCTAGACCATATTATGTATCTATAATACAGATAGATACAGATATAGCTGTAGATACAGACAGATATAGGTATAGACAGATACATATGGATGATATACATACAGATATAGATATGGTACTGCCACCTATAAAGATACGTACATGAGGAACTGTGTATCTATTACCAAAGTGGTATACTGATTTACAATCACATCAATATTTGAGTTTTAGCCATTATAAGTTGGAAGTGAAGCAGGTGTTTAACATTTTTATTTTTCTTATTTTATATTGGTGTATTAATATTCCATAATTATTTACAAACTTCCTGAAATGGTTTAGATATGAGTGCTTTGCTGATTTAATTTTATTGTAAATATATCCTCCCTTTCTTGGACTTGTTTTTTTCACTCTCACAATTTTGTGTTTAAGTAGAATTTCCCGATTTTGAGAAAATCAAATGTATCAATAATTTTTTTATGATTGTAGGTTGTGTGTCCTATTTGAGAAATCCTCCTATGCTAAAGTCATAAACGTATCTTCCAGTCTTTTAAAACCATTGTTGCACTTACCGTCCACATTTGGGCTTAGGATCCATTCTAAATGGATTGTTTATGTACAGTGTGCTATAGTTCAAACATGAAGTCTCACATAGGAGGTCACAGTCTCCATGCAACAGCATTCATTCAGGGTGGAGCCTGGGAAGGTGACTGGATCATGATGGCACCAATCATGAATTAACCCATTGATGAGTGCATAGCTAAATGAGCTATTCGGAGTTTGGCCTAGTTAGTGAAAGTATAAGCCTTGGGGGTACCTTTGAACAGTGTATCTTATCCCTGGTCCTTCCTCTCTTGCTCTTTCCTTTTCTCTCTGCTTCCTGGCTGCCATGAGATGAACAACTTTCTTGTGCCATTCCCTTCCATCATGTTTCTGTCTCACCACAGACCTAAAATCAAAGTCAGCTGACCTTGGACTGACACTTTTGAAACTGTAAGCCAACATGAGCCTTCCTTCCTCTAAGTTGACTGCCTCTAGTATTTTTTTAACTTAATCCTAGTATGTTTAATTTGTGTGTTACTTGCAACTTTTACCCTCATTCTCATTTAACATAATTTGGTTATTTTGTTTATTCACTGACTCTTCAGTCTCTGGGTAAAAAGGAAATTATGATTTAATGTTATTTAACCTGTTATTTCTGTATTTTATTACTGAGGAGTGTTTCACTTGTATTCCAATTACTTATGCATGTATTTCTCGTGTATAACTCTGGTAAAGTGGTAGGAAGTCTCAGGGTAGGAAATGCACATGACTAACATCTGTGTCCTCATAGTGACTATGACAGGGCCTCCTAGGGGACAGGAATGCATTCATTCGGGGCATTTGTTCAGGGTGTGCAAGACACAAATCTGGGGTGGGGGAACAAAATATAATAGACAAAAGATCTCACCTTTCAAGAATGTGCAACCTGTTCGGTGGCTAAAACATGAAACACGGGTGTCTCAGGGGAGCAGTGGATTGTAAAAAGCAATTACAAAACAGAGCCATGTGTACTTACAAAGAAAAGAAAGCACTTTCTACACCGAGGACCATAAATAAGCCATGAACCAAGCACTATTAGAACAGGACAGGAACACTAGCCTGAAGATCATCAGCTCCTGCCTTCATACAGAGATGCTGTGGAGAGCAGCCAGACATGTGGTTTTGAAACCATGTTCTTAGAGTCTAGGGCCTGGGGTCCACAGCTTAGCCGCAGGCCAGGAACTTCCATCCCCAGGCTTGGGAGCCAGTGAAGTGAATCTAGGGTGTTTCCAAGTAAATGAAGCTAGAAGACAGTCAGTCCCTGGGGAGATGGAGGGTATTTGGTGACAGCAAAGGAAAGCTGACTAACACAGAAGACAGGCATTCAGGCTGGTTTTAACATCATACTGTTGTCCTTGTACTATTATTATCCTTTCTCATTTACTGTTTATTTGACATATGCTATAGCACAAGGCCAAAGCTTTATTATTTATCAAGATTGCTATAGTTATTTAAGTTCTTTTATTCATATAAGTTTTAGCATTATGATTTGGAAGTTGATTGGATGACAATGAGTATAGATCAGGTTTGGGGACAGAGGAGACTGATATTGTGTTGTTTGCTCTATTTAATAATATGTAGTTTTATTTATTTACACCTTTAAATATTTCCTCCATGTTTTATACATCTTTTATTAAATGTATTCATAATTAATTTGATAGTCCTGTTGCTAATGTAAGTGTTGAAAATTGTGTTTCAAATTCTGTCTTCTGATTGTTATAATGTATAGAGATGTAATAGAGGGCTGGGGATTTAGCTCAGTGGTGCCACTCCCTGCCTCGCAAGCCAAAGGTCCTGAGTTCGATCCCTCGTACCAAAAAAAAAAATTAAGAGATGTAATAGAAATCAAACTGACTTATATTGGCATTCATGTCAGCAATCCTACTCAAACCAAAATCCTTTATTTGTAGGTTCTTTTAGGTTTCTATTTAAACAATTTATAAGTGGTGAATATTTACCTTTTTATTGGGACTACTGACACGCTATTTCATTCTCTTGTCTTTGGGCACAGTATCAAACATCCAGTACAATTTAAATTTGTTATTTTAATGGGCACTTTTGTATTGTTCTTCATCTCAAGGAAAATATTCAATATTTCATCATTATTTATACTGTGAACTAATAGGTTTTTCATAGACACTCTTTCCTCTAAATCATCTATTTTAATTTTTTGAAAGAATGAGAAAAATATTAATGCAGCTGGGAATATTTACAATGTTAGATGAGTAATTTGATAAAAATTGTTTTGAATATAAATTATCATGTTACATAAGGGTGACAGATACTGTGGTTAAAAGCCTGAGTATTATTAATATTTTATTGTTATAAAATGAATTTATTTTTCATTTAAAAAATAAGAAAACCTATGTATTATACAAATTAATGTGGTCACTGTGCTGTTTCCACTCATGCATAGAGCACACAGAGCATGACCAGCCGTATTTCTTCTACCCCTGCGCATCACCCAAGCCCCTGACAGTCTTCTCAGGCCTAGTAATTGCTCTTTTACTTTGAAGTAGGCATTTTTTATTAGGTTGTGGACCTAAAATGTTCTGATAAAATTAATGTTTTTTAAACCATGAGCCATAACTTGAGAATTTGAGTTATAATCAATCTAACCATATTATAATGAACAAAACCTGGATTGCACAGGAAATATAACAAAGAATCAACAACTGGGATCTTATTCATTAAAAAGCTTTTGCACATCAAAAGAAACTACCAATAGAGTAAAGAGACATTGAACTGAGTAAAGGAACAGCCAACAGAGGGGGGGAAAGATTTTTTAAAATTAATTTTATTGGTGCATTTTAGGTATACAATATGAGATTCATCACTGGAAATTTGCACCTTTACAAAATCTCTCTTGGTTCTTATATTTTCCCCCTTCCCCTGCCCTCCCCTGAACACCTCCATCCCTCCCTATTTACAAAGGCTTTGTTTCCATTTTTTCATTTTCTCATATTAATCTCATTCCCTTCTTTCCTTTCCCCTACCCCTCCCACTTCCCCCTTCCCTTTGCCCCTTTTCTTCCTATTTCACATTATCTATTATACATTTCAGTCCTTATTTACATGTTCAGTTTCTCACACTAAAGAAACTATTTGGTATTTACATGTGTCCTATTTATTTCACTTCAGAGTATTGCCTCAATGTGCATAAATTTAGCTATAAATGTCTCTAATTTCTCATTTTATATGGCTGAGTAGTACTTCATTTTATTTTGAAAAAACCACATTTTCTTTATCCAGTCTCCAGTTGATGGGCAATTAGGCTGCTTCCAAGTTTTAGCTATTACAAACTGTGCTGCTATGGACATGGGTGCACATATATCACTGTGGTATGATTCTTTAAATTCTTTGGAGAAGATACCCAGCAGGGGAATAGCTGGGTCAAATGAGATTTCCAGTCCTAGTTCTTTGAGGTATCTCCAAACTGATTTCCACAGTGGTTGTACCTGTCTACATTCCCACCTAGAGTGGAGCAGGGTTCCTCTTTCCCCACAGCCATGACAGCATTTGTTATTGGTTGATTTCATGATAGCAGCCATTCTTTCTTGGGGGAGGTGGAATCTCAGTGTTGTTTTCATTTGCATCTCTCAAATGACCAGTGATGTTGAACATTTTTTGATATGTATATTTGCTATTACTTTTTCTTTGTCTGAGAAATGTCTGTTCATTTCAGATGCCCATTTTCGAATTGGGTCTTTCAATTTGGGAGGCCTGAACTTTTTAAGTTCTTTATAGATTCGAGATAGTAGACCTTTGTCTGAGGGACAGCAGGTGAAGATTTTTTCCCACACTGTGGTTGTCTCTTCACACTACTGGTGGTTTCTCTTCCTGTGCAAAAGCTTTTAATAAGAAGAGATCCCACTTGTTGATTGTTTATGCTAGTTCATGGGCAACTGAGGTTTTGTTCATAAAAACTTTTCCTACAGCAATGTCTTCAAGAGTTCTACCTAACCTCTGTGGAACAGAGGTTCAGCATTTCTGTTTTAATATTTAGATTTTTAATTTATTTTCATTTGAACTTAGTGCATGGTGAGAGATATAGGTCTAGTTTTAATCTTTAGCAAGTTGAAACCCAATTTTTCCAGCACCATTTACTAAAGAGACTATCTTTCCTCCAGTGCGGGTGTTTGGCTCCTTTATTGAAGATGAAATGGCTGAGTGTGTCTGGTGCTGTTTAGGCATCTTCTAATCTGTTCCACTGGTCCTCAGGTCTGTTTCTTGCCAGTAACAGACTGTTTTTATCACAGTTGCTTTGTAGTATAGTTCCAATTTGGGGATTGTGATACCCCCTGCCACGTCTCTGTTGCCTAGGATTGCTTTTGCTATTCTAGGACTCTTCTTTTTCCAAATGAATTTTTGGATTGTTTTCTCAAATTCCATGAAGTATGCTGCTGGAATTTTAATTGACATTGCATTGAATCTATATAGCAGTTTGGAAGTATGGCCAATTTCACTATATTGATCCTTCCTACCCAGGAGCAGGGATGTCTGTTCATTTTCTGATATCATCTTAAATCTCTCTTTTCAGAGTGCTATAGTTCTCAAAGAAGAGATCTTTGATTTCTTCTGTTAGGTCTATTCCTAGGTATTTCGGTTTTTTGGATACTATTATGAAAGGAACTATTTGCCCTATTTCTCTTTCAGTGAGTCTGTTGTTCATGTAGAGGAAAGATACTGATTTTTGTATGTTGATCTTGTATCCACATACTTTACTGAATTTGGTTATTAAGTCTAGAAGACCTTTGGTGGATTTCTTGGGGTTTTCTATATACAGTATCGTGTCATCTGCAAATAATGACAATTGAACCTCTTCATTTCATATCTTTATTCCTTTTACTTCTTTCTCTTGTTTAACTGCTGTGGCTAATGTATCCAAAACTATATTGAACAGGAGTGGCGAGAGTAGACAACGTTGTCTTGTTCCTGAATTTAATGTGAAGGATTTCAGGATTTTTAAAAATTCTTTTATTGGTACCTTTTAGGTATTCAATACATTTACATTTCTCATTGGGAACTTGTACCTTTACATGATGTATCTTGGTTCTTATTTTTTCCCCATTCCTTATTTTTTCTCCCTTCACCCCCTCCACCCTTCCCTATTTGCAAAGACTTTGTTTCCATTTTTTCCATTTGTCATAATTTTTCCTTTCCCTTCTTTCCTTTCCCCTGCACATCCCACTACCCCTACCCCTTTGGACCTTTTCTTCCTATTTTGCATTATCTATTATTCATTCTACTCATCGGTACATTGTAGGTATACAATAAAATGACATTCATCTTTGGAAATTTGCATCTTTACATAATCTCTCTTGGTTCTTATTATTCTCCTTCTCCTGCCCTCCCTTCAACACCTCCACCCCTCCCTATTTACAAAGACTTTGTTTCCATTTTTTCATTGTCTCATATTAATTCCATTCCTTTCTTTCCTTTCCCCTACCCCTCCCACTTCTCCTTCCCCTTTGGCCCTTTTCTTCCTATTTCAAATTATCTATTATAACTTTTAGTCCTTATTTACACTTTCAGTTTCTCACACTACAGAAACTAATCAGTATTTATACATGTGTGTCCTATTTATTTCACTTAAGAGTATCACTTCACTGTGCATCCATTTAGCTATAAATGCCTCTAATTTCTCATTTTTTATGGCTGAGTAGTACTCCTTTTTATTTTTTTAAAAACCACACTTTCTTTTTCCAGTCTCCAGTTGATGGTCATTTGGGCTGTTTCCAAGATTTAGCTATTACAAACTGTGCTGCTATGAACATGGGTGCACATATATCACTGTGGTATGACTCTTTTAATTCTTAGGGAAAGATACCCAGCAGGGGAATAGCTGGGTCAAATGGGACTTCCGGTCCTAGTTCTTTGAGGTACCTCTATAATAATTTCCACAGTGCTTGCACCAGTCCACACAGCCAGCAACAGTGGAGAAGGGTTCCTTTTTCCCCACAGCCCTGCCAGCATTTGGTATTGGTTGATTTCATGATAGCAGCCATTCTTTCTGGAGTGAGGTGGAATCTCAGTGTTGTTTTCATTTGCATCTCTCAATTGACCAGTGATGTTGAACATTTCGTTATGTATTTATTTGCTATTTCTTCTTCTTTGTCTGAGAAATGTCTGTTCATTTCAGATGCCCATTTTTGGATTGGGTCTTTCAATTTGGGAGGTCTGATCTCTTCAAGTTCTGCGTAGATTCGAGATAGTAGGCCTTTGTCTGATGGACAGCAGGTGAAGATTTTTTCCCACATTGTGGGTTGTCTCTTCACACTGCTGGTGGTTTCTCTTGCTGTGCAAAAGCTTTTTAATAAGAAGAGATCCCACTTGTTGATTCTTTGTGCTAGTTCATGGGCAACTGAGGTTTTGTTCATAAAAATTTTTCCTACAGCAATGTCTTCAAGAGTTCTACATAATCTCAGTTCCAGCCGGTTCAGTGTTTCTTTTTTTTCTTTTTTTTTTTTTTTCATTGGGAATTGTACCTTTATATAATGTATCTTGGTTCTTATTTTTTCCCCATTCCTAGCCCTCCCTTCACGCCCTCCACCCTTCCCTATTTACAAAGACTTTATTTCCATTGTTTCGATTTCTCAGCATTTTTTCCTTTCCTTTCTTTCCTTTCCCCTGTGCCTCCCACTACCCCTACCCCTTTGGACCTTTTCTTCCTATTTTACATTATCAATTATTCATTCTAATAATTGGTACATTTTAGGTATACAATATAATGACATTCATCATTGGAAATTTGCACCTTTACATAGTCTCTCTTGGTTCTTATTTTTCAACCTTATCCAGCCCTCCCTTCAACCCCTCCAGTCCTCCCTATTTACAAAGATTTTGTTCCTATTTTTCCATTTTCTCATATTAATCCCATTCCCTTCTATCCTTTCCCCTAGCCCTCCCACTTCCTTCCCCTTTGCCCCTTTTCTTCCTATTTCACATTACCTATTATACATTTTAGTCCTTATTTACACTTTCAGTTTCTCACACCACAGAAACTATTTCGTATTTACACATGTGTGTCCTATTTATTTCACTTAAGAGTCTTGCTTCAATGTGCATCCACTTAGCTATAAATGTCTCTAATTTCTCATTTTTTATGGCTGAGTAGTACTCCATTTTATAAAAAAAAACACATTTTCTTTATCCAGTCTCCAGTTGATGGGCATTTGGGCTGTTTCCAAGTTTTAGCTATTACAAACTGGGCTGATATGAAAATGGGTGCACATATATCACTGTGGTATGATTCTTTTAATTCTTTGGGGAAGATCCCCAGCAGTGGAATAGCGGGGTCAAATGGGATTTCCAGTCCTAGTTCTTTGAGGTATCTCCATACTGATTTCCACAGTGGTTACACCAGTCTACACTCCCACCAGCAGTGGAGCAGGGTTTCTCTTTCCCCACAGCCCCGCCAGCATTTGTTATTGGTTGATTTCATGATAGCAGCCATTCTTTCTTGAGTGAAGCAGAATCTTAGCATTGTTTTCATTTGCATCTCTCGAATGACCAGTGATGTTGAACATTTTTTCATGTATTTCTTTGCTATTTCTACTTCTTTGTCTGAGAAATGTCTGTTCATTTCAGATGCCCATTTTTGGATTGGGTCTTTAAATTTGGGAAATCTGATCTTTTTAAGTTCTTTATAGATTCAAGATAGTAGACCTTTGTCTGAGGAAGAGCAGGTGAAGATTTTTTTCCACCTTGTGGGTTGTCTCTTCACATTGGTGGTGGTTTCTCTTGCTGTGCAGAAGCCTTTTAATAAGAAAAGATCCCATTTGTTGATTGTTTGTGCTAGTTCATGGGCAACTGAGGTTTTGTTCATAAAATCTTTTCCTACACCGATGTCTTCAAGGGTTCTACCTAACCTCTGTTTCAACTGGTTCAGAGTTTCTATTTTAATATTTAGATCTTTAATCCATTTTGATTTTAGTTTAGTGCATGGTGAGAGATATAGGTTTAGTTTTAATCTTTGGCAAGTTGAAGCCCAATTTTTCCAGCACCATTTATTAAAGAGGCTATCTTTCCTCCAGTGAGGGTGTTTGGCTCCTTTGTCAAAGATGAGATGGCTGAGTGTGTCTGAAGTTGTTTCTGCATCTTCTGATCTGTTCCACTGGTCCTCAAGTCTGTTTCTTTGCCAGTACCATGCTGTTTTTGTCACAGTAGCTTTGTAGTAGAGTTGCAGGCTGGGGATTGTGATACCCCTTGCCATGTCTCTGTTACCTAGAATTGCTTTTGCTATTCTGGGTCTCTTCTTGTTCCAAATGAATTTCTGGATTGTTTTCTCGAGGTCTATGAAATATGCTGCTGGGATCTCAATTGGAATTGCATTAAATCTATATAGCAGTTTTGGAAGTATGGCCTTTTTCACTATATTAATCCTTCCTACCCAGGAGCAGGGGATGTATGTCCATTTTCTGATATCATCTTCAATCCCTCTTTTCAGAGTACCATAGTTTTCAGAGAAGAGTTCTTTGCTTTCTTTCATTAGGATGATTCTTAGATATTTCAGTTTTTTGGATGCTATTGTGAAAGGAATTATTTGCCCTATTTCTCTCTCAGTGAGTCTGTCATTCATGTAGAGGAAAGCTATTGATTTTTGTGTGTTGACCTTGTAACCAGCTACTTGACTGAATTTGGTTATTAAGTCTAGAAGACTTTTGGTGGACTTCTTGGGGTCTTCTATATAGAGTATCATGTCATCTGCAAATAATGACAATTTGACTTCTTCGTTTCCTATCTTTATTCCTTTTATTTCTTTCTCTTTTCTAATTGCTGTGGCTAATGTTTCCAAAACTATATTGAACAAGAGTGGTGATAGTGGACATCCTTGTCTTGTTCCTGATTTGAGTGTGAAGGATTTCAGTTTTTGACCATTTAGAATGATATTGGCTGTTGGTTTTTCATAGATGGCTTCTATCAGTTTGAGGTAGAGACCATCTATGCCAATTTTTGTAGGCTTTTTATCATAAATGCATGTTGGATTTTGTCAAATGCTTTTTCTGCATGTATGGAGATAATCATATGGTTTTTGTCCTTGGCTCTATTGATATAGTGTATTACATTAATTGATTTTCATACATTGAACCATCCCTGCATCCCTGGGATGAATCCCACTTGATCAGGGTGTATGATCTTCTTGATGATCTTCTGCATTCTGTTTGCCAGTATCTTATTAAGGATTTTTGCATCTATGTTCATTAGTGAGATTGGCCTATAGTTCTCCTTTTCGGTTGGGTCTTTCTCTGCTTTGGGGATCAAGGTGATGCTTGCTTCCAGGAATGAATTTGGGAGTATTGCTTCCCTTTCAATTTCATTGAAGAGTTTAAGCAGTAGTGGCAACAGTTCCTCTCTAAATGTCTTGTAGAATTCAGCAGTGAAGCCATCAGGGCCCGGGCTTTTCTTAGTTGATAAGTTTTTAATTACATTTTCAATTTCATTGGTTGATATTGGGTTGTTCAGAATTTTTAGGTCTTCTTCGTTCAACTTTGGTAATTCATATGTATCTAGGAATCTGTCTATTTCTTCTGTGTTGTCCATCTTATTGGCGTATAGGTTCTGGAAGTAGGTAATGATGATCATCTGGATTTCTGCTGGGTCTGTTGTAATTTCACCCTTTTCATTCTTAATTGCATGGATTTGGGCCTTTTCTTTCCTTTTTCTGATAAGGTTGACTAAAAGTTTGTCAATTTTGTTGATTCTTTCAAAGAACCAACTCTTGGCTTCATTGATTTTTTTGTATCATTCTCTTAGTCTCTATTGCATTGATTTCTCCTCTGATCTTTATAATTTCCTCCCTTGTATGAGCTTTGGGTTTGTCCTGCTCTTCTTTTTCTAGAAGCTTGAGGTTCAGCATCAGGTTGTTTAATTGGGCTCATTCTGTTTTCCTAATATGCATATTCACTGCTATGAATTTCCCTCATAAGACTGCTTTCATTGTGTCCCATAGATTCTGATATGTTGTATTGTCATTGTCATTTAATTGAAGAACTGTCTGATTTCTTCTTTAATTTCCTCTGTGACCCATTGGTTATTCAGAAGTGTGTTGTTCAATTTCCATGTGTTTATGAAATTTTTCCAGTTTCTTTTGCTATGGATCTCCAATTTCATCACACTATTGTCTGATAATATACAGGGGATAACTTCCATTCCTTTGCCCTTACTTAAACATGTTCTATGAGTGAGTATGTGGTCTACTTTGGAGAATGACCCGTGTGCACCTGAGAAGAATGTGTATTCTGATTTTGTGGGGTGGAAGACTCTGTAAACATCTGTTAAGTTCATTTGTTCAAGAGTTCAATTTAGTTCTTCTATTTCATTACTTATTTTTAGTCTAGTTGACCTATCTATTTGTGACAGTGGGGTGTTGAGGTCCCCCACTACAATTGTATTAGTGCATATATGACTTTTCATGTCCGTTATTATTTGTTTTATATAGTTGGGTGCACTAGTGTTTGGTGCATAGATATTTATGGTTGTCATCTCTTCCTGTTAGATTGTTCCCATTACAAGGATGTAGTGCCCTTCTTTGTCTCTCTTAATCAGTGTTGGTTTGAAATCTACTTGATCTGCAAAAAGGATAGCTACTCCTGCTTTTTTTTCGTTCCTGTCACATGGAGTATTGTTTTCTACCCTTTAATTTTTAGTCCATGAGTTTCCTTTTGAATGAAGTGTGTTTCTTGTATGCAGCATATTGTTAGATTTTGCTTCTTGACCCATTCTGCCAGTCTATTTCTTTTGATTAGTGAATTGAGACCATTAACATTGTTGGTTATAACTGATACGTTTTGACTTATCATTGTCATGACTTTTTCTTTTTGTTGGATTCTCCCTCTTTACGTTTAATTTCTTGTCATACCCAATGGGTTCATTCTGCTGGGGTTGTGATCCTCATTGTCTGTTCCTAGGATTTTGTCTAAATTTTTTTGGAGTGCTGGTTTGGTATTCATGAAGTTCGTAAGGTGCTCTTTGTCATGAAAGTATCTTATTTCTCCATCAATTTGGAAAGATAGTTTTTCAGGGTACATCAATCTGAGTTGGAGGCTGTTTTCCTTTAGGGCTTGGAATATGCTACTCCAAGCTCTTCTTGTTTTGATGGTTTGCATTGAGAAGCCTGCTGTGATTCTGATGGGCTTTCCTTTGTATGTGATTTGTTTCTTTTCTCTAACTGCTTGTAGAACTTTGTTCTTCTGTTGGAATCTTAACAATTATATGCCTATGTGTAGATTTTTTTTGATCAAGGCTATTTGGAGTCCTATATGCCTCACTTATCTGTATGTCAAGTTCTTTTCCCCTGCTTGGGAAGTTTTCTGCCATCACTTCTGTGAACAGTTTTTTTATGTCATCTACACTCTCTCCTGTTTCTTCTTTGACTCCAATCTGTCTTATGTTATTCTTCTTTGCATTGTCTAGCAGTTGCTGCATTGATTTCTCGTGGTCCCTTACAATTTTGAAGGAATTTTTCTTTCCTGGTCACTAAATGCAATCTCATCTTCTCTATCTGAAATTCTGTCCTCACACTGGCTCATTCTCCTTTGTAGACTTTCAGTGGATTTTTTTATCTCCTGGAAATCTGTTTGCATCTGTTTTATGGATTCCAATCATTTCCTATGTTGGGATTCCATCATGTTCCTCAGCTCCTCTATTTTTTTTTATTTGTGTCCTCTCTAGATTTACTAGTCATGTCTTGCAATAGGAGCACAATCTCTGCTGTTATCTGAGAGATTATTTCTGATTTCACTTTTTCCAGATCCTCTTTTGTTGCCAGTTCAGGGAGTCCAGGTGGTTGAGTATCAGAGTGTTCCATCTCATTTCCCTTTGGGGTTGCTGTAGGTGATCTGGAAGTCTGGTTTTGTGACTTGTGTATGTATCTTTTCTTTCAACTGGTGTGGGGGATGCTGTTGGCGCCCCTGTGGCTCACCTCCTCTGAGCTAGCAGTGGTGGAAAGGTGGCTCAGAAGCCCCTTCCTCTGGGCCGGGAGTGGCGGGAGTAGGATTTCAGATTTGACCATTTAGTATGATATTGGCCATTGGTTTTTCATAGATGGCTTTTATCAGATTGAGCTAGAGACCATCTATTCCATTTTTTGTAGGGTTTTTATCAAAAATGCATGTTGGATTTTGTCAAATGCCTTTTCTGCATCTATTGAGATGATCATACGGTTTTTGTCCTTGCCTCTATTGATATGGTGTATTACATTGATTGATTTGCATATATTGAAGCATCCCTGCATCCCTGGGATGAGTCCCACTTGGTCACAGTGTATGATCTTCTTGATGATCTTCTGCAGTCTATTTGCCAGTAACTTATTAAAGATTTTTGTATCTATGTTCATTAGTGAGATTGGCCTATAGTTCTCTTTTTTGGTTGGGTCTTTCTCTGCTTTGGGGATCGAGGAGATGCTTGCTTCCAGGAATGAGTTCAGGAGTATTGTTTCCCTTTCAATTTCATTGAAGAGTTTAAACAGTAGTGGCAGTAGTTCCTCTCTAAGTATCTTGCAGAATTCAGGACTGATGTCATAAGGACCCGGGCTTTTCTTAGTTGGGAAGTTTTTAATTATGTTTTCAATTTCATTGATTGATATTGGGTTGTTTAGAATTTTTAGGTCTTCTTTGTTCAACTTTGGTAATTCATACACATCTAAGAATCTGTCCATTTCTTCTGTGTATTCCATCTTATTGGCGTATAGGTTCTCAAAGTAGGTATTAATGATCCTCTGGATTTCTGCTGGGTCTGTTGTAATTTCATCCTTTTCATTCCTACTTGCATGGATTTGGGCCTTTTCTTTCCTTTTTCTGATAAGGTTGGCTAAGGGTTTGTAAAATTGTTTATTCTTTCAAAGAACCAACTCTTGGTTCCATTGATTTTTTTGTATCATTCTCTTAGTCTCCATTGCATTGATTTCTCCTCTGATCTTTATAATTTCCTCCCTTGTATGGGCTTTGTGTTTTTCCTGCTCTTCTTTTTCTGAAAACTTGAGGTTCAGCATCAGGTTGTTTAATTGGGCTCATTCTGTTTTCCTAACATGAGTATTCACTGCTATGAATTTCCCTCATAAGACTGCTTTCACTGTGTCCCATAGATTCCAATATGTTGTATAGTCATTTCATTTAATAGTAGGAACTGTCTGATATCTTCTTTAATTTCTTCTGTGACTCGTTGGTTATTCAGAAGTGTGTTGTTCAATTTCTGTGTGTTTATGAAATTCTTGTGATTTCTTTTGCCATTGATCTCCAAGTTCATGGCATGGTGGTCTAATATACAAGGGATAACTTCAATTCCTTTGCACGTACTTAAACATCTTCTATGATTGAGTATGTGGTCTATTTTGGAGAACAACCCATGTGCAGCTGAAAAGAATGTGAATTCTGATTTTGTGGGGTGGAACATGCTGTAAACATCTGTTAAGTTCATTTGTTCAAGAGTTTGATGGAGTTCTATTATTTCATGGTTTATTTTTTGTCTTGTTGATCTATCTATTTTTGACAGTGGGGTATTGAGGTACCCCATTACTGCTGTATCAGTGCTTATTTGATTTTTTGTGCCTGTTAGCATTTGTTTTATATAGTTGGGTGCACTACTGTTTGGTGCATAGATATTTATGATTGTCATTTCTTCCTCTTGGATTCTTCCCTTTACAAGGATGTAGTGTCCTTCTTTGTCTCTATTAATCAGTTGGTTTGAAATCCACTTTATCTGCAAAGAGGATAGCTACTCCTGCTTTTTTTCAGGTTCCTGTTGCATGGAGTATGGTTTTCCCCCCTTACCTTTCAGTCTGAGTTTCATTTTGAATTAATTGTGTTTATAGTTTTCAGTGTATTGTTGGCTCTTGCTTCTTGACCCATTCTGCCAGTCGATTTCTTTTGATTGGTGAATTGAGACCATTAACATTGATGGTTATAACTGATATGTATTGACTTATCATTGTCATGCTTTTTCTTTTTGTTGGATTCTCCCCCTTTCCATTTAATTTCTTGTGCCTAATTGATTCATTTTGCTGGGCTTCCTGGGGTTGTGATTCTCATTGTCTTTTCCTAGGATATTGCCTAAAATTTTTTGGAGTGCTGGTTTTATATTCATGAAGTTCCTAAGGTGCTCTTTGTCATGAAGTATCTTATTTCTCCATCAATTTTGAAAGATAGTTTTGCAGGATACATCAATCTGAGTTGGAGGCTGTGTGCCTTTAGAGCTTGAAATATGTCACTCTAATCTCTTCTTGCCTTGAGGGTTTGTGTCGAGAAGTCTGCTGTGATTCTGATGGGCTTTCTTTTGTATGTGATTTGTTTCTTTTCTCTAACTGCTTGTAGAACTTTGTTCTTCTGTTGGGTTTCTGAAATCTTAACTGCTCTATGCCTATGTGTAGATTTTTTTTGATCAAGGCTGTTTGGAGTCCTATATGCCTCACTTATCTGTATGTCAATTTCTTTTCCCCTGCTTTTGAAGTTTTCTGCCATCACTTCTGTGAACATTTTTTTTTAAGTCATCTGCACTCTCTTCTGTTTCTTCTTTGACTCCAATCTGTCTTATGTTATTCTTCTTTGTATTGTCTAGCAGCTGCTGGATTGATTTCTCATGGTCCCTTACAATTTTAAAGGACTTTTTCTTTTCCTGGTCACTAATTGCAATCTTATCTTCTATATCTGAGATTCTGTCCTCACAATGGCTCACTCTGCTGCATAAACTTTCAGTGGAGTTTTTAATCTCCTGGAAATCTGTTTGCATCTGTTTTATGGATTCCATTTGTTTCCTATGTTGGGATTCCATCATGTTCCTCAGCTCTTCTATCTTTTTATCTGTGTCTTCTCTAGATTTATTAATCATGTCTTGCACTATGGGCACAATCTCTGTTGTTATTTGAGAAATCATTTCTGATTTCATTTTTTTCCAGATCCTCTTTTGTGGCCAGTTCAGGGAGTTCAGGTGGTTGAGTATAAGATTGTTTCTTCTCATTTCCCTTTGTGGTTGCTTTAGGTGATCTGGGAGTCTGGTTTTTAGACTTGTTTATATGTCTTCTCATTTCAAGGGTGTGTGTGTGTGTGTGTGTGTGTGTGTGTGTGTGTGTGTGTGTGTGTTTGCTGTCTGCATAGCTCAGCTCCTCAGCACTGGGGGGTTGGAGCAGCTCTGCTCCTTGGTGTCTAAGTAGACATTTTTTAGTTTCCACATATAAGAAAACATGCACATTACTTGATAGTTTTCATTCTGTGTCTGGCTTACTTTGCTCACTATGGTTCAATCCCTTTTGCTGCAAATGATAGCATCTTCTTCCTTTTAGCTGTATAATACTGCATTGTGTATATATACCACGTTTTCTTTATCTCTTTCTCTGTTGACATGCACCAAGGCTGATTCCATCTCTTAACTATTGTGAGAAGTGCCAAAGTGAATGGAAGCATGCAGGTATCTATGGTGTATGCCAACCTCATTTCCTTTGGATAGATATTCAGCAGTGGAATAGCTTTATCAGATAATAGTTCTACTTTTAATTTCTTCAAGAACTTCCATGCTAATCTCCATAGTAGCTGTACTGATTCACAGATCCACTAACATATATAAAGATCCCTTTTTCCCTGTATAAAGATCCTTTTTTCTTAAATCTGTGCCACTATTTATTTATTACTACTCACTGTAGCTGGGGTTTAGTAAATTTTCATTATACTTTGGATTTGATTTTCCCTGACGGCAAATCTATTGAGAACTTTTCATATATTTGATGGCCATTTATATTTTTTTCTTGTGAAGAGTATCTATTCAGGTAATAGTTACTCTTAGTGATTTAGAAACTTTCTATTTCTATTTAACTAGGATCACTTTTTATTTTAAAGTTATTAAATTTTACCAGCTACTTTTCTTTTTCCTTTAGATGATATATATCATCTTTATTCTGTAAATATAATAAATAATCCTAATTGATTAAAATATGCACTGTTATGTTGTCTTCATATTTTTTCATTGTTACTCTTTTAAAGATTATGTGTTGGGTTTCTTCTGGCTTCTTTTATTGATTTGTTTTTGTCTTTTTAGTAGTTACTATGATGTAGTGTAGTAGTTTTGTTGTTTTTCTTTTTCCTGCATGGAATCCACAGAGCTTCTTGATTATACAGCTTGACATATTTCATCTACTTTAGAAATTTAGTGGCCAGTGTTAGTTCATTTTTCTTGTCTATATTATTGTCTCATATCTATTTCCACAATCCCTAGAAAATAGCTGTAATTTTCAGCATTATTCATGTAACTCTGGTCTTCATTCCTGTATTTCCGTATTTTTAAATTTTATTTCTGTATTAGTGTTTGCAATCTACGGTTTACAGTCATCTTGGGAAGTGGGTACGTGGACATACTACAGCTCGATTCTTTTTTTTATCCCCTTTCCACCCTCCTCCCTCTTTCCTTCTCTAAATCCCTTTCCCCACTTTTGCTCTTGTTGATATTACTAATCTTATCCCATGTTTATGACATATAATATTTAAATTTCTTGAGGCTATTAGGTTCCTGTACATGACATAAATTTAATGTACTTATTCTCCCTTCCCTTCCCCCTCTCCTCTCACCCTTGGCCTCCATGAGCCCTTCCCATCTACAAGAGATCTGTCTCTTATCTCTTGCCCATCCTTTACTGTGCTTTGTTTATACTTTGCCTTATTCAAATGAGAGATACTATATGGTATTTAAGCCTGTGTGTCTGGTTTATTTCAGTCAACATTACAGTTCTGTATTTTTTTTATTCTTAAGTTCTTTTATTGGTACATTTTAAGTATACAATTCATTTACATTCATCATTTGGTGTTTGTACTTGTACATGATGTATCTTGATTCTTATTTTTCCCCGTTACCTGTACACCCTTCACCCCCTCCACCCTTCCCTTTTTACATAGATATCATTTCCATTTTTTTCTTTTCTCATAATTTTTCCTTTCCCTTCTTTCCTTTCCCCTCCCCCTCCCTTCACCCCTACCTCATTGGACCTTTTTTCCTATTTCAAATTATCAATTATTCATTTTAATCATTTTCACCCTTATTTACACTTTCAGTTTCTCACACTAGATAAACTATTCGGTATTTTTATTCTTTTATTTTCTTTAACCTCATTCTGGATATTTCTACTGACATATTTACTAGTTTCTTAATACTTTATTCTTCCTTGCTAAATCTACTCTTAATGCTCCTGTAAGATTTAAATATTAGTAATATTTTTCTTTTCAAGATTCTGAATTTTTTATTCCATTCTCTTTTGAAATTCTTTTTGTGCATGTGGTATGTGTGTGCGTGCGTGCGTGTGTGTGTGTGTGTGTGTGTGTGTGTGTGTTTTGCTAGGAACCAAACTCAGGGCTCTGCACACACCAGACAACTGCTCTACCATTGAACTACATCTCCAGCCCTTTATATTCTACATTGTGTCTTACATTTTTAATATATTCATCACAATTACTTTAAGGACCATATCAGATACTTTCAATTTCTAGATAAACTGTTAATTTAGTTTCTTAAATTTAGTCACTTAATTCTACCTAGCTCAGAGATAGCCCCAGTGTTCAGTGCTAAAAATCAGCCAATGCCCCAGAGAGACAGTATGGAGGACAATACTTAAACTAAGTTCAATGTTTTCCTTTTTCTTTTTTAACTACTAAAGTCCAGAATGCCTTTATTTCTCTCAAGTTAACTGCTGATGTGTTTGTTTGTTTGTTTTTAAATCAAGTTTTGGGAATTCTTCTTAGCACAAAGACTTTAGTGACAGAAACTACTTCTTCTTTGCCAGAATTAGAAATCAGCTTCTACTAACTGTGATTTCTGCATGTTGTTGTGTGAGAGATATTCCAAGGAAGTTTGATGAAACTGAGAGTAACTTTAAAATATGTAAATTTGCTGCCAAAAGAAGTTGCTGATGAGATTGTCTGATGACTTTGGGGGACAGCACTCGTGTGTATTTTCCACTTTATAAAGAAAATTTCCATTTATGTAGGATAATTTTGTTTTTTTTTTTTTGGTACCAGGGATCTAACTCGGGTCCTTGCACTTGTGCAGCAGGCAGCGAGACCACTGAGCTAAATCCCTGGCCCCTGTGTAGGATAATTTTAAGAAGAGAAAGATGTAGTTAGATATTGAGTAGTCAAAAGAGTTAATTATTTGGATATATCCTTTTTCAACCTAAGAACATTTGTAAGTTCAAGTTGCATGAAAATTCACTGTGAAATCTTAATGCGTAATAGTACAATTGGCAAAATTTGAAGATATAATTTCTCTGCAATTCATTCCAACTAGTATACATGGCTCAAACATAAGTCAGGAAATTATATTTTTGTTCAGTATTTTAATCTGAAATAAATAATGACAACCAACCAAGGCACTGGAAGTATTCATGATGATAGCATTTATGGAGCTATTATATTAGAAACAGACCAGGATCCAACAGCAGTGGATGACCAGTGGTGTAATTTTGACTCTAGTTGTGACTGTTGTGTTTCCTTTGATTTCTATTTTCTCATTTTTACTGGAAATTTCACACCAATTCTGTAAACTATCCAAAACCCTGATAAAAATTCCCTTCCAGTGTAAGCAAATTTTGGTTTTTGTATGTAGAGGAACAGAATCAGAGGAAAGCATAATGGGAATGTTGAAGTATCATGTGGACCATGGGTCTTCGAGGTCAGAACAACTATGTGGTGTATCAAAAATTGATCTGTAGAGGGAAAGAAATTTCAGTGATTCAGAAAAGAAAATAAAGAAGTATAGATGTTGAATCAATAAAATAGTCCAAGAGCATGAATCTAGGGGACTGAAAACATAATAGCCAAGTTTTATATTCTCAGGACAGGAATAAGCAACCAATACCACTCAAAGAGATACATACAGAACAAAAAGGTGGGAAACCCATAGTATGTCAAGCATAAGATCATGCCCTCTTGGTTTTTTTTTTTTTTTTGGAGTCTACCTGAAGAAATTAAGCATTCCTGTGACTGTATCACAAAAAAGTCTAATTGTATTAAAATATTTAAAAGGCTTATGACTTTAAGAAACGAGAAATAGGACCCATCTGGGATTCTGGGAAATTAGGGTAGGCTATTATGCATAAATTGGCTCTTAAACGTACCTTGGAGGACTAGCAGGTCACCCAGAGGAGGAAGTAGGGCATACCAAGCAGGGAGTAAAACATGAGCAAACCATGGGAGAACAGGGTGTTTGGAGAAGACAAGCGCTGAAGACTCCTGAAGATCACACGTGGATTCCAGGAGTCCACGTGAGAGGGAGTTGACCAGTCAAGTTTAGGGAGATTATTTGAGGGAATTGGACCACAAAAGATCATTAATGCTATATAAATACAGTAACCACCAACCCTCACCCTTGGAGGATTTATTCCAAGAGTCTCACTGGCTGCAGGAAGCCCTGCATAGTACCAAATCGTGCGTATACTATGGCCTCATAAACATAAATATATGTGATAAAGCTTACCTAATAAGTTAGGCACAGTAAGGGATTCACAGCTAATAATAAAATAAATAATTATAAAAATATGCTGTAATAAAATTGCCAGCATCACTACCCTTGTGTTTTGGGAACATTATTAAAGGATTCTTGAACACAATCACTGTGGTAACCAAATTCATTTGATAACTACTAAGTGACTGATGGGCAGTAGAATACAGCATGGACACACTGGACAAAGGGACGATTCATGTCATAGGCAGGATGGAACGGGACAGTGCAAGATTTCATCATGGAGGTCAAAGTTGTGCAGTTTAAAATTTATGTTTATTCCTATAATGTCCAACTGGCTATTTTTGGATGATGGTTGACCATGTGTAATAGAGACTGTGGAAGGTGAAATCATAGAGCACAGGAGGACTAATGCAATTGGAGATTTATAATGTAGGTCAGAGGGAGCCATATACATATGTAGAGTAGGGAAATAACAAGTATTTAAGTTTAAGAGACAAAATATTTATTTTTATAAAAATGTGTGGAGCAACGTGGTGGCTTGAGGGAGTGTTGGCTACAAGTTAGTGAGGCTCTTTCTCCCTCTTTCTCATAGAAATTTGTCAAGACATAATATGCCAGGAAAAAGACTGAGAAATAGTATTGAGGGAAAGTTAATAAATGGAGATGAGAAATGAAAGGAATGAGGAAAAATTCTACTCAACTAGCTTTAAAAATCCAAAATAAGTACCACTGGGATAAGAAATGATTATTAAAAGTTAGTTTTGTACATGTTGAATTTGATGGAAAAGGATATCCAGTGTGATGGATTAATTAATCGTCAACTTGAGTGCGAATGGTCAGCCGAATTGAGTCAGTACAGTTCTGGGAATGGAAGACCCACCTGGGGATTGTTGTCAGGCGACATAGAAGGAGAATGCAAGGGGAGGATTTCATGCTGATTTTCTGGGAGAAGCTGCTTTTCAGTGGTTTTACTTCAAGGGGGTTTGGGCTGTTTTCTTCCTTCGGGGAAGCTTCAATTCTCATCTTCACCTTGGATGTCCTCTCCTGGCTTCCAGTGGAGACCTCTCAGCCTTCTGGCACAGATCCTTCACCCTGCCAGTGAAGACTCTCTAGCCTCCACCACTGGCTCTTGGGTCTTTCCTTCACAGACTTGCATGGGACATTGCCATGGGCTCCAAGCCCCCAACTGGATCCTTCGCGTCTCCAGTGTGTAGAGTGACATTTTGCACTCTTCTACATCTGACTCTAGTATGCACTAATATATTCAGTAAACATAGTCAACTGCAAAATTAGGACTAGAAATCATTTTTTAACAGATGCTATGTGTGTTTGTAGTTATCTAGGTACCCACCCAATCACCTGTATATCATACATAAAAATCTGTATATTATGCCTTCCATTTAGAATGTTATCTGATTATGTAAAATGCAAATAATAGTTTCTTTACCTCTACCTACCACTCTTTCCCCCCTCCAACTTGGAAATTCTTTCAATTTGGCAATTACAATGATCAAGTTTAGCAATCTTGTGCTGCATCCTGTAACTGTAGTTAATCATCTGTGTTACATCTACCTGTTAATTCTAACAGTTTAAAATCAGTAAACAGTACCTACATAAGAACATTGTGCAAAAAAAACTTTCCTGCAAATTTATGCATCTTTTAAAATTCTTATTATATTATTACATGTTTGCAATACATTGTATATGGTGACTGACTATACCACAAAACCATAAAATCTTCAACATTACTTCTTGGCACAGAGACCAAGCATGATTTGGGTGCTTTGGAATTCTTTTAAAAAATTGTAAACATGAAGAACATAAGTAATTATTGAATGCCACCACTTCACCAAATGTGTCCACACCGAGAGCATCACTTTTAGTGGCTGACTGCCCTGCTGAAGCTAAGAAGCCCTTTACTGTTGGTGAAGAGTTGGTCCTGCCTGGTGCTAAGGACATTTGTTGTGAACTTTTAGGAGAGGATGCAGATCAAAAGGCAGCACCTGTTCATTTTTCAGCTAGCACTATCACTAGAAGAATTAATGAAGTACCAGAGGATACTGCATCAGTTTTTAGAGAGGATTAATGAGTCACTGTGATATGAAATCCAGACTGATGAATCTACTAAAGTCAACAGCAAGGCAACATGTTTGTTTTTTGTGTGATATACTTTGCAGGAAGATATGCATGAGAATACATCATGTACATTTTATTTCCAATCAATCCCTCAGCTGAAAAACTAGTCTTTAAATAATTATATATCAGGAAACTGAATTGATCATTTTGATTCAGTATATGCATGGATAGAGTGGTTTCTACGAGTGAACCACTTTCTATTTTCACTCCATGGGTTAAAGAGGTTGCTTCTGAATGTGTGTCTGTACTGTGTCATCTATTGAGAAGTGATGGTTAGCCAAAAATATCAATCAACCTTAAGAAAGTTTTAAAAGATGCGATTAAAATTATCTATGGCATTAAAGTATTTGCTCTTAACTCATGTTTGTTTGTGCAGCTCTGTGAGATGGATGTAGAGCCTACATATCTCTTATACACAGAAGTTGGAAGTCTCTCCAAAGGTAGAACTCTAGTCTGAGTTTTTTAATTAAGAGAGCCCCATATCAGAGATTTCTTTTAGAAATCTCACCACTGTTAGGACATTTCAGTGCCACAGAATGACCAAACAAAACTTGTTTAATTATGTGAGCTATTCAACCTGCTCAACAAACTCAGTTTGTTACTCAGGGGGTGTAATGAATAAGAACAGTATTCAAGTTGGCAGATAAAGTGGTGCATTTCACCTGCCTCGCAAGCGCAAGGTCCCAAGTTCTATCCCCAGTATCAATCAATCAATCAATCAATCAATAAAATAAAGTGGTGCATTCAAAGCCAAACTGGAATTATGGGGACAATAATTAACATTGGGATCGGTGACATATTTCAGGCATTGACAGAGATTTTGAAAGAGATAGAGCCAGCGTACCTCTATCTCACCTATCAAAAGAGTTTGTACATCACTTCCAAACCACAAAAGATGGCAAAATAGGAATGAACGGGTGTGACCCTAACTGTGAATAAGCTAGGTGAATTGACTTTGTGCTAAAAGAGAATCCACTGCTTGAGATCGCAAAGGATGGTAACCTCAAAAGAATGTTTGAGATAAGTTCAAGGGAGAACAGCCTCAGACTGCCACAAAAGCACTGAAAAGCCTGCATCTTTACAACGTCCTATCTCTGTGAAGCAGGGATTTCTTCAGTGACAGCAACCAAAACAAGATTAAGGAGTCAACTGGACATAAGCAACACATGTCTAGTGTCACTGTCTCCCATCACCCCCAGATGGGACTGTTCGGTTGCAGAAAAATAAACTCAATGCTCCCACTGATTCTGCATTATGGTGCATGGCATAATAATTTCATTGTATATTACAATGTAATGATACTAGAAATAAAATGCACGGCAAATACAATCCCAAAACCAAGTCCTCCTGGCTCCATGGAAAAACTGTCTTTTACAAGTTGGTTCCTGGTACCAAAATGGTTGGGGACCACTGCCTAGAAGATAATGAAGCATATATTCTAAAATTAGACTGCATAAGTTGAATGGATCAGGCAAGTCTTAAGCTGCCTTCAAACCAAACAGCTCTTTCTCCCATGAGGCTCAGTGGGTCCAAGTCTGCCACTGATGGCTCACATGCTCCCACTCTTTTGTCTTCAGTTAATCTGGATCTGTCATTTTTTGACAACAGGAAAATTTAATTAGGAATAAAATCTGTCCTTAACAATAAAAATTGCAAAAGAAAACATCTCTCCAGACAAATATTTGATTATATTTTGAATCATAAATTAGTTGAGGAAAATGAATCTTCCCATCCTCAAATGACTGCCAATCTGTAGGATAAAGCATTTCTTAAAGTTCCTAACAGTAATTTCTTATTTGTTAGATCATGTTCCCACTGAAGTTCATGTTTTGCTGCAGCAAGATGTAAAAAACACAAAGTGACCTTGTGGTCTTAAATAAAGTACATTGGGAAAAAATTCAAGTCTTGGCTTAACAGTCTGAAAGCAGACCAAATATCATAATAATTAGATATACTTATTTAAAAATTACTCACAGCTATTTATCTAATATCACTTGCTTTGAGCTCTCACCAAAACAAACTCTCAGTCAAGGACCTAGATGTAGGTCATTTATTTTGAGATGACCCCAGTATGCAGTAGTGGAAATAGATTTTTAGGGGGGGATATAAAGAAAGTATTAATGAGCAGATTAGTATTATAGACAACTAAGTTTATTTCCAATAAGGAGCAATTCGGGAATGCTTGTACAATAAGCTTCATAACATCCCTGTGAAACAGCTGCCGTATTTACCAATCAACATGTTATTCCTTTAGCTTCAGACCACAGATAGCATTGACCCCACAGTGCATGGAGGCTGTGCACTGGTCAGGCTGATCTATCCAGAGTTAGAATGAACATGTTTTGGAGCATAGTTAAGTGCTGGAAGATGGGTTAGAACATGTGAGGCCATAGGTCCACATTTCTAGCCCCCCAAAAGTGTGAAAGTCCTCAAGCTAAGAATGAAAGTCATATTCTTGGGGTAGGAACTAGTAGAGTGTCCACTGCAACTGGATACAAACAGTTTACATGCAAGTGTTTTAGAAAGCACCCTTAAAGGGGCCGGGGATTTAGCTCAGTGGTTCCGCCGCCTGCCTCACAAGTGCAAGGACCCGAGTTCAATCCCCGGTACCAAAAAAAAGCACTCTTACAAAATTACACATGCATCTACCATGCAAAACAGAAAAAAAAGTATTCCAATGTAAAAGAGTCATGGATATGGTTCCAGCTTATGCTAAACAACTGCTGTTCATTGAGTGTTGGGGGGTGTATCAAGGAAGAATATTTGCCTATCTGCTTCTATGGGTGATGTTTAACTACTTTTGGTTGTTGTATATAAAAGATCTGAAATGATGGTGAAAAAGAATATTCTCTTTTTCAAATACATGCACATATAAGGATAGATTTTATTCATATATTCAATGAAAATAATACAATAGAATATATTGGATGCAGAAGTAGGTATACAAATCCAGATATGAGGTTATGAGACCCTAAGAGTTTTTTAAAGTTAATGCTAGTCTAAAAACATATTTTGTTTTTTTAAATATATTTGCATATAACTATTTATGTTAGCATGTTACAGGCTTATTTCAATTTTTAAATGAACAAATACATAATACCTATTTATTTTGTTTTGATTTGTCATATGGTGAATATTAATAGATGTAGCTCACATAAATAAAAGTTCTTTTGGATCCTCAAAAGCTTTAAGTGGGTATGAAAGGTCCCTTATATCAAGTAGTTTGATAACTGGTGTTCTACTATGTTCATAAATTAATATGGTTTTCCATTTTCTGTCACAGTTTCTATCTTACCATGGAGGTTTTCCATGGAACTGGTTCCAGAACATAGAAGATTCCAGAATTTGAGAACAGCAGAGGCTAGAGGGCAACACTTGACCTTTAAGGCAAAGTTGATTATGGGCACTTCACTTGCTTTTTATAATTAATAATTCATCCTGGAAACCATACCATATAAACGCACTCAATCTCTTTAAGGGTGCAAAGCATTCCTTTGTGTAGAGCTACCCTATCTATTTAGTTGGCTCCCTGTAAGA
Source organism: Heterocephalus glaber (assembly GCF_053883595.1). Classification (NCBI taxonomy): domain Eukaryota; kingdom Metazoa; phylum Chordata; class Mammalia; order Rodentia; family Bathyergidae; genus Heterocephalus; species Heterocephalus glaber. The sequence continues at coordinate 2,926,737 of NW_028258329.1, read as the reverse complement.
AAACGAGAAGAGAAAATACAAGAAAAGCTATACTTAATGTTATAGTGTAACAGATTAGCTCATATTGCACCAACCCTTGTGCCAAAACAACTATAAATCTAGGTGTGATATATAAAACAATGCCTAAAACACTGAGAAGCCAGGCAACGAGTCAGTAATTTATGATCTGCGACCTTTGGGAGAGAGGAAGCACAGAGGTTAACTACATTTTTGCTTTGGTTTTCCCCGGGGGAAATTTTTATTATCAGAGTGCAAGGGGGAGGTCACGCAGAAATCAGAGTCCCATTAGGAGAAACAGAAGAGAAAGAGGTCAGAGTTCCTGACTGCCTCAACAGCTTAGAGATGAGAGAGAACATTCCAAAAAGGAAAAGTGAAGCTGAAAAGTGAAGCCAAAAAGCTCGCAGAAAACTGGGCTGAAAACTACAGAAGAAAAAGTAAAGTAGTAAAATTCACTGAACATCTGCTCTTCCAACAAAATCATGAAAATACTGGCAAAAGTGATCAAAATAGAAAATGTCAGAACTGTGGAAGTTAAAAGCCCTGCAATAAACGTTCAGGCTAAAATCAGGAACAAGACAAGGATGCCCACTATCACCGCTCCTGTTCAATATAGTTCTGGAAACATTAGCCACAGCAATTAGACAAGAGAAAGAAATAAAAGGAATAAAGATAGGAAAGTAAGAAGTTGAACTGTCATTATTTGCTGATGATATGATACATTACACAGAAGACCCAAAAATCTTGGCCAAAAGACTTCTAGACTTAACTGACAGATTCAGTAGAGTAGCTGGATATAAGGTCAACACAAAAAACAATAGCCTTCTTATACACAAATAGCAGACTCACTGAGAGAGAAATTAGGGAAACAATTCCTTTTACAATAGCATCCAAGAAAATGAAATGTCTAGGAATCAATGTAATAAAGGAAGCAAAAGACCTCTACACTGAAAGCTGCAGCACTCTGAAAAAGGAGATCGAGGAGGATATAAGAAAATGGAAAGACATCCCTTGTTCCTGGGTAGGAAGAACCAATATAGTGAAAGTGGCCATACTTCCAAAACTACTATATAGATTTAATGAAATGCCGATTGAAATTTCAACAATATACTTCACAGAACTAGAGAAAACAATCCAAAAATTCACTTGGAACCAGAAGAGACCTAGAATAGCAAAAGCAATTCTAGGCAAAAGAGACATGGCTGGGGGCATCACAATCCCCAACTTGAAACTATACTACAAAGTTACTGTGATAAAAACAGCATGGTACTGGCAAAGAAACAGACCTGAGGATCAGTGGAATAGATGAGAAGATGCAGAAACAACTCCAGACATACTCAGCCATCTCATCTTTGACAAAGGAGCCAACCACCCTCATTGGAGGAAAGATAGCCTATTTAATAAATGATGTTGGAAAAACTGAATTTCAACCTGCCAAAGATTAAAACTAGACTCATAACTATCACCATGCACTAAACTAAGATCAAAGTGGATTAAAGATCTAAATATTAAGAATTAAACACTAAACTTGCTGGAAGATAAGTTAGATGGGACTCTTGAAGACATGGGCATAGGAAAATACTTCATGAACAAAACCTCAGTAGCATGGGAACTAGCACAAAGAATCAACAACTGGGATCTCATCTTATTAAAAAGCTTCTGCACTGCAAGAGAAAACACCAACAGAGCTAAGAGACAACCTACAATGTGGGAAAACTTTTTTAGCAGCTGTACCTTAGACAAATGACTACTATCTAGAATATATAAAGAACTGAAAAAATCAGACCCCCTAAATTCAAAGACCCAATTCAAAAATGGGCATCTGAAATAAACAGACATTTCTCAGACAAAGAAGTAAAAGCAGCAAATAAATATATGACAGAATGTTCAACATTACTGGTCATTTGAGAGGTGCAGATGACAACAACACTGAGATTCCACCTCACCCCAGAAAGAATGGCTGCTATCTAGAAATCAACCAATAACAAATGCTGGCGGGGGTGTGGGGAGAAAGGAACCCTTCTCCATTGTTGGTGGGAGTGCAGACTGGTGCAACCACTGTGGAAATCAATATGGAGATTACCTCAAAGAACTAGGGCTAGAGGTCCCATTTGACCCAGCTATCCCCCTGCTGGGTGTCTTCCCAAAAGAATTAAAAGAATCATACCACAGAGATACACATGCACCTATGTTTATAGTGCCACAGTTCACAATAGCTAAAGCTTGGAAACAGCCCAAGTGCCCAACAACTGGAAACTAGATAAAGAAGATGTGGTTTTTTTTTATAAAATGGACTACTACTCAGCCATAAAGAACAAGAAACTAGAATCATTTATAGCTAAATGGATGCAAATTGAGACGATACTCTTAAGTGAAATAAATAGGACACACATGTGGAAATACCGAATAGTTTCTCTAGTGTGAGAAACTGAAAGTGTAAATAAGGGTTAAAAGCATTAATCATGAATAATTGATACTTTGAAATAGGAAAAGATCCAAAGGGGCAGAGGTAGTGGGAGGGGAAGGTGAAAGAAGGGAAAGGAAAAATCACAAGAAAAGAAAAAATGGAAACAAAATCTATGTAAATATGGAAGGGTGGAGGGGGTGAAGGGAGAACAGGTAATAGGGAAAAAAATAAAAACCAAGATACATCATGTACAGGTAGAAGCACCCAATGATAAATGTAAAGGTATTGTATACCTAAAATGTACCAATAAAAGAATTTAAGGAAAAAAAAGAATATGTTCATATATTTTTACACATGAGGATTATTTAAATTTCTGTATAAAGTTACTTCTTAGGCATTAGTTATTTCCAAATGAGAACACCTACATTTCTCTTCAGTAATGATGTAAATTCATGACTATATTATGACATGGCTGGAATTTGAATGCAGTTTTGCCACTTTCTGAAGCTGAGATTCATAAACAGACCTATGTTTTTTTTTAAAAAATCCCTGCAATACTTCAAAGAGAGTTTATCTAAGAAAAGCAACTGATCCCAGCAAGAAATGCAAAATCTATAGCATTTCAACCCACCCTAAGTCCACCTATTGCTCATCACATTCACAGTAGTCTTGAAAACCAACAGTCATGCACTGCTGATATTGGAAAGAAAATAACAAGAAACAAACAAAATGCTGTATGTGATTGGGAAGATCCAGAAGATACATCCCCAGAGAACAGTTTCGTCTTTGCTGTGCAGAAGTGAGGTTAAAGGCTTCTGCCTGACCCTGGGCTGCCTCAAGGCAACCAACCTGTCATCTGCGGGCACCTGTCAAACACAAAACACAAAAAGACAGAAGACACTGAGTTGTGGCTACCGGGGCAATGAGGGCCAAATGGGGCACATGAAGGACTAACCAAAACTGTGAAAGAAATACCGGGGAATAGGATATCTTCGTAAAGCTCTGACAGAAGCCTGGGGTTTTAGAAAGTCACATTTGAGTGCAAGGCTGTGTGCATGCACAGGGTCCTGTGTGCTGTCGATCTCAGGGAAGACCTGAGAAGACCTTGACTTCTCCCTTCTACATGGCTTTGAGCCTTTATGTAAGCAAAACTTGGGGGCAGATCCACGTTTCAATGCTCACTGAGGCACAGAAAGTGCACCCCAACACCCATGCATTCACACAGAGACACACACATCCAATAAAGGCGGGGAGAGGTGTTGGATCAAGGCATTTGAGGAAATCTCCATCCATTCACCATGTGATGATTAATCAGGCAGAGACTTTAGTGGCTGCACCAAAGAGAAGAAATAGAAATTAAAGATTTCCTTGAGGAAAGTTACTGAAACAACAGCAATGTAAGCATCAATACAAAATTTCAAGAGTGGAATCTCCCCTTCTTACCTTTGCTATCTTGTGTGCACCTTGTTGTTCCTCCTCTGCGAGGCCTGTTTGTCATCCCAGCCTTGGACTATGGATTGAAACCTCTACGAGCTCACGTTCATGTCCACGTTCTTCCCAGACAGGCTGGAAACTTTCGCAGGAATGACAGCATCTATGACGAGCTGGAGAAACATGACAAAGAGGAGGAAGACAGCCCGGCCTCTTGGAGATCTGAGGAGGAAATGGCAGCAGAAGCAGCTGTGCTCAGGGCCTACTTCCAGTGACAGCAGCATGACAGTAACTCAAACAAATCCCAAGGCATAAGGAAATGGACCTCGTTCTGTAGGACTCTGCAGCATTGGAAATGAAGCCAAGCGACTTTATTACATCCTAGAATTCTGCAACCTTTGGCGAAGCGTTTTATTGTACTTGTGGAAGCCACTGGGGTTATGTTTCAATCACGATGACTGACAGGCTAACTTCAAAACAATGGTACTGATGCTCTTCCACTTCCCCAGCTCTGTTCTCAGAATAGAACCTTTTCCAAATTGTCCTTTAGCCCGCATGAAAATAAAATGGTAGTTCAAATGTTAAAAAAACAAAAAAGAGTGGAATCTGATTTCCACAATTGCCTCATTATACAATGTAAAATATCCAGTTTTTAACAAAAAATATAGGACATGTGAAACAAAACAAAACAAAATAAAAACAAAACCCCCAGGAAATTATAGGCCACAAAAGGAAGTAAGAAGTTCATCAAAGAATCTTTGAGAAAGTCCAAGCATTGAACTTAATAAATATAAATGTTTTAATCAGTTATGTTCATAACAGTAAAAGACATCATTCTTAGAGAACAGAAAAGAGCAAGGAAAAAGATGCCTCAACAACAGTGACTATTAGTAAACAAAATATTTTACAGGGCAGAAATTTTGTATACAGTAAATATAACTGCTTAAACAGAAGATTCACTGAAGAGACTTAACAGTAGATTTGAAGTGACAGGAGAAAGAACCAATTAGCTTGAAGATAGGTTAATATAGATTATTCAGTCTGAGGATCAGAACAGGAATATAAAGCTTCGGTAAGAATAAAACTAGACAAAGATCAATAAGGACATAGATGATTTTTTTTAAAACTCCATCAAACTAGTGACCCTAACATACATCACAGAATGGACATTCCCCCCACAACTCTTAGTAAGCTGGGTGTGATGACACACACCTCTTCACTAGCTACTTGATGAAGCACAGAGCAAGGACAGGAACAGAGTAGAGTCCAGACACAGACACAAGCATAGCCAGCCCCTGGGTTTTTAACAAAGAGGACCCTACAGCTCACAGAGGAGAAATTTCTGATGTGATTTATACTCAGACTATATAAAGAAGCACTACATCGTGGGTAAGAAAATGGAAAATCGAATTAAAAGTGGAAAATAATTGAACAGGGTTAAAACTAGTCAATGTACATATTAAAATGTCCTATTCCACTAGTCATAAAGAAAGATATATATTATAATTACAATATATATTCACCAAAATAGCTGTAGTGAAAAGGGGGAAAACATCAAGTGTCGACGAGGACTTAGAGCAACTATAGCTCTTACATACTGTCATGGCTTGTGCTTAGATGTCGCCCAAAGCCTCATGTGGTGGGGCTTTTCAGAGGTGGTTGGATCTAGAGTATGTGACGCTGGCATCAAGGTTGAGTACTAAATTTGTCCACTGATTGGTTTGGCATAGTTCTGGGTAGGATTAAGGGTGCCCCACCCTGGGTGTAAGCACTACTGGCCCTAAGGATGGGTAGCCTGGATGGAATATGGGGAAAAAGAGAGTTGTCACTTGTTGCTTGTCACTTGCTGCTTGCTTCCTTGCTATTTTGTTGCTTTATTGCTTTGCTGCCTTCTGCATACCATGAAATGTTCCCACTCTGCGATGCCCCTCTGCCATGCCACCCTGCCTTGGAGACAGCACCTATGAACTGATACCTCTACAAACTGTGAGCTAAATAAACCTTTTGTCCTTTAACCTTGTGAGTTGAGAATTTTGCCTCAGCAATGAGAGAAGAAATGGTGGGTGAGAATACAAATTAGTGTAAGTTTCATTCTGGAAAACTATTTAACAGCATTATCTAAAACTCAACAAATATGTGATCCTGCATGTATGCGTGGATGTGTACATTCACTAAATATATACAAGGATATTCAGAGCTGCACACTTTGTAATGGTCCAAGAATGGAAAACCTCCCAAATACCCACTCATTAACAGTGGAATGCATAGTGTGATGCATTAACACAATAGAATTCAGATAGATGAAAATGGAGGAATTATAACTTCACTTAAAAAGAGAATGAGTCTTATAAACTTAATTTTAACCCAGAAAAACCAAACAGAGTATATTGTGCATGATTTATTTAAAGGGAGCTTTGAAAGTGTTGCTAATTTTTATGGAGCTGTACATTTATGATAAATACATTTTCCATAGGTTTATTTCAATAAAAAGTTCCATAACGAGGTAACAAGGCTTTAAGAAAACCCCAGGGTTATCACCAATTAGATGGTAACACCCTATTGCCAGTATCATCCTCCCTCCTGGTCCCTCCTTTTCCTTTCCTTTGTGTCCTGTCCCCTCCCCCTTTCCTTCTCTGTCCTCCTGTAAAAAAGTGGCTATTTCTCAATTTAAATTTCTGTAATCAGTATGCTGGAATTTAGTTAAACAAGGCATATTCTAAAGAAAAGGGCGTCAGGACAAACTGTAAAGTTTTTCCTCTAAAAGTTCTTAGAGAAGCCAAGAGGCAGCATACAGAGTCCCAACCAAGAGACCTTGCTTAGTATGAAATGTGATCAGAAGCACACAGCACAAGTAAAGCTGGATGGGGTTGAGATTGAACACTCAAGCATATTATTTAATTTTGCTGTTAAAAACAAATCCTTAATGTGATTTTTCCTGAAAACAAAACTATTTAGAATAAAAATAATAGTGAATATGTGAAATTGCCATTGGGCAAATGTGAAGAAGTTTCTGCACAACAAGCAGATTTAAACCAAAGTAACTTCAGAAAACAGAAATTAATTCATTCCAATTAATCACTCCAAAATAAGTGTTAACATTTCTCTGTGATGCTTGGCCCATGTCTGAAGGAAATAAAAGAGACAGTAACCCTACCTATAGGCCCTTTTCCATATCTTATCTGTGTAAATTATGTAAGACTTTTTCATTCAAATAGTAAATAAAGTGAATTGTGTGTTGAAACTAGCCCATTTCCAAAAGCAGAAAGGACATAGCAGTGATAAAGTGCGTGCTGCTCTCAGTGGTAGCACTGGTTACTTACAAGTGTAGATTCACGTGCGCTTTGGAAGCAACATTTTTGGACAGGACTACAGCACCATTGTATCACGCAGATATCTGGGTCTAAAATTTTATCCTTAAACTATACATATCTCCATTTACAGCTCTTCTCTTCTGAATTTAGATGCATATATTTTGTGCCTGGGATGGTCTTAACCACTCTTTCTCTTTTCTCCATGACTTTTAGTTGGAAAATCCCTCAATGCAAACATTAACCCTCCTCTGCACCATCATCTTAGGCACACACTGTCTTTCGAATTCATCACCTTAATATCACATCCCACACTTTTGAACTCAAGTCTATATTCAAAACAAACCTGGTACCTCTGCCCCAATATTGTCCCACTTGGGAACTACAGTGCACAATAACCAAGGGTAGATTTTAGGAATAACTAGAAGAGAAAAGATGGAAGGTTCCAAGCACAAAGTAATTATAATTATATATAACCAAGCCAAGCAATGAAAAGTAGGTGGAGTTAATTACCCTGAACTATTCAGCATATACTGTATACATGTATTGAAATATCACACTGCATCTCATAAGTGTGTACAATTAGTATAAGTAAATTAATTTTTTTAAATAATGTGCTTACAAATATGAAATATCAACTACTCTGACTTGATTTTGGACACAAATATAATGAAATATCACATTGTGATAATACACGAATTTATACAATTCATTAATTTGTATAGTTTGGAAACAGCCCAAGTTGCCATCAACTGGAAACTGGATAAAGAAAAGGTGTTTTTTTAATAAAATGGAATACTACTCAGCCATAAAGAATGACAAACTAGAGACATTTATAGCTAAATGGATGCATATTGAGGCCATACTCTGAAGTGAAATAAATAGGACACATGTGTAAATACCAAATAGTTTCTCTCATGTGAGAAACTGAAAGTGTAAATAAGGATTAAAATGATTAAAACGAATAATTGATAATTTGTAGGAAGAAAGGGCCCAAAGGGGTAGGGGAAGTGGGAGGGGAAGGGGAAAGGAAAGGAAAAGTTATGAGAAAAGGAAAAACTGGAAACAAAGTCTTTGTAAATAGGGAAGGGTGGAGGGGGTGAAGGGAGAACAGGGAATGGGGAAAAAATAAGAACCAAGACACATCATGTATAGGTACAAATACCCAATGATAAATGTAAATGTATTGTATACCTAAAATGTACCAATAAAAGAATTTAAGGAAACAAATAAATAAATAAAATTAAAATAGCAGTAATAATAATATACATTCATCAAAAAACAGAATTTTTACTTTTTGAAAAATAAGACAAAAACACTGACAGTCTCAATCACTTAACCTTTTAACTCATTTCCTTCCAATATTTTCTAAAAATAAAACTTACTTTTTACACACACAAAATATTCTCTTACATAGGCTTGACATTTGACACTTGGCAGCATATACAGATATTTTCCCTTCTTTCCCTTCCAGTGGGCCCCATCTTAGTTTGGAACTTTGTTCCTTATCATCATATTTATGTATTAATCCTCCTGTCCTTGTAATGTGCTCCAACTGCAATCAGATTCATTAAACAGCCAAGTTATTCTTTCTAAAAAGCCACATTTATCAGTGCATTCTAACCCTCAATAATAATTTAGATCATTTTAAATACGTATACTCTGCCAGCAGTTAGGCCATTTTAGATGTATTGAGTCTAATCTACAGAAGAATGCAGTAAAATAGATATTCTGAGTTTACAGCGGGAACAGCTAGGTTTAGAAAGTCATTTGGATGGCCACAGGAGAGATGAGTGACAGAATGAAGATTAAAATCCAGGGTCTTCATAGCCATCTTGGGTACTACTTAACTGCAGGGGAGTACCTTTTCCTCCACACTGGATTTGCACTGTGATAGCTTAACATCCAGTGAGTTCCAAGAATAGCTCCCACCTTCCTTTCAGGCTTGAACATCTACCATCTTCAGTGGAACCCATGGGCTTCACTCTTTCCAGTTTATTTGCTGCTTCTGTGTCTACCATATGCATTATCACCTCTGAACCCTCTCATATTTTGTGGTGTATCTGAATTGCACTGCCTAGATTTCAAGTGTGTTCTGTTGGATTCATATTAGGACCTCAAATCTACACAAGTGGACAAAAGGGATATTAAGATGAAAAGGGGTTGGATCACAGAGAGTGAGTGCAGAATGGATTGAAATCAGGTTCTTATTTGCATGCTGATTTACCTACTCAGTCTTTCATACTGTAGGAGTAGTTTTTTTTAGCTTCCAGGAGGATTCTGTATCAATCCTAACCAACAGAGAGGTGCCTGTTGTTGCCTAAGGCAGAGAAAGAGACTATGTATCTTCAAATAGTAATGATCAAACCAGAGCAGCATCATAATTTTCAATGATCTGATTATTTTAGTGCAAGATCCAGATTACTGTAAGGCAAAGTCACAATGCAGGGGGGAGTAGAAAGGGTTATGTATGTTAAAGAGCCCTAAGGTGTTCAATACTGAGCAGGTAGAAGTCAGGTGCAGGTCAGAACTACAGGTCAGGTAGTGGGAAGAAGAAAGGATGCCATTCATTTTACCTCTGCTCCACCTCCTCTCAGAATTTACTAGACACCAGCGATAGACAACAAAATTAACTCTAGGCCTCATCATCAGGAGTTGACCTGAACCTGGAGAGCCATATTGACCTCAGTTAATTTACTAAACCAGCAAGTGACTGTGAATGAGATCACGGAGGAGGTACCATCTAACCATTTTTCCTTCAAGTCCGTATCTATTTCTAATCCTTCAGAACTAACTGAAAACTAGATTTCAGCATGCAGCGTCATTTAACACAATATCTCATCAACTTTTCTTTAATCTTTACATGTTTAAGGATGGCAAATATAGCCTGATCTTTAGGTACTTATAAATGATTCCCACTATGGACATTTTTGCTCCAAATTTTATTGTTAATTAACTTTATGTATCTCCATAGCTTTAGATTAAAAACTAAATATGATCCTGGCCCTGTCTTCTAGATCTCACAGACTAATGTGGAGGTCAGAATCAGAAATACATAATGATAAAATAATGTGATATTAAGTATGGCAGATCAATGCTCAGATTGTTATAGGAGATCAAAGGAGATATACCTTTCGGAAGGAGCAAGAATTGTTTATTCAAAATAATTTTCCAAGTATCCAAGAATAAATTGCTAGGTTGAAGAGTACAGATTTACCCTTTGACTGCAAAAAAATCTGACATTTGGAAGATAGACCATGAAAGATGCCTTCAGTATCTGACTTTCCTCTTTTTCCTGGCCACACAGATGGCTAGAATTTCCACCCCTTTGCGCTTAGGAAAGGAGAGACAATGAGTTCTAACAGCAGGTGGAGATAAAGGTCTGAAGAATCATTTTTGGGCTGATGCAGTGAAAAGCTCTCTCTTAACTTTTAGTTTCTTTCTCTCCTCCTTTGGATATATTCCGAAATGATAGCATCACAGGAACATATAAGCCTGCTTAGTTGAGTTTCCATATGGAAGACCGCAGATTTGGAAGTTGGCTTGAGCTACACTAAGGTTGCATGAGCAAAAATAAGTCATGGGTTAAGGCCCTGACATTTAATTAGCATATTACTATGGGATAAATTTAGTGTATCCTGACTAATTCAGGTGTTATCATAAGCATTATTTTGTTCTCTTAGCTGTAACTCTTATTCAAATTTATGTGGTAGGGAATAAAGAAAATATCCATAAACTTTTGCTAAAGGAGTATCCAAGAAGCAAAATCGCCTGTCCCTTTTTTTTTTCTGAATTAGTGACTAACAGGACCACAGAAAGGCGATGTGATGATGAGAAAAACTTATTAGACGTTAGAAGTCATGGCAACCCTTTTTCAATGTGCTAAGCACAAATGACAGTGACAGCTACAGGGACACGTGGAGAGGCGAGGCGAGAGGGAAGAAGCAACAGAAAGGCTAAGTGTGTCATGAATACCATATTATTGCTATTCATTTCCTTAGAATTCTTTCTCAATATTCCCCTTCAATTTCCCTTAAAATAACAGAAACACAACGTTGTCAGCAGCTGAAACAACAAATCAAGCATATGTGCATGTGTGAAATCTTACTTCCAAGTAACTGTTAGAGCAACCGAGTGTCTTCCTTCAAATGAAATACTGCACAGAAAGTGGATAGTGGAGAAGCTCTGATGGAAGTAAAAGAGGGGAATGAGACCCACACATACCATAACCCTTTGCCGTGCTCTGCGAGTGATCTTTCCACACTCCAAAAGAGTCAGTATCTGCAGGACCATACCCTGATGTATAAAATACCCATTGTGCAGTTCCTCATCTATACCACATGCCTGATATGGACTGAGAATCTTCATCTTTCTTCATTTATTTATTTATTTTGTGCAGAGTTCCTGTGGACATGTTCTGTGGGCTTATGAACAAGTATCGGTTTTTTGTTGGTCACCCTTTGTGGCAGCTAGAATTTTCCAGAGATGGCTACCAAAATATGTTCTATCCCACAGATAGCAATGACAATGGTCCTATCATGTGATGGGGGTTTTGAGTCCTCTCCTTCAACAGTGGGGAGTTCAGATAGAAGTGATATTATGTAACGTCCAAGGCTACATCAAAACACTACATGTACTTCTCCTATTGTCTTGAAAAATTTGGTCTTCAGACCTAACCCCATGTTGGGGAAGGTGCGGGCCACAGGAGCAGGCCTGGTGGAGGAGCTCGGGCTGACAAAGCCATAGTTCTGCCGACAGCCAGTATCAACTCCCAGTCATAGGAATGAAGCTGCTTCTGAGATGACTGCAGCTATAGCCATCAAGTGACTTCAAGAACAGGAGAAACCTTGAGCCCAACCAACTTTCCAGACTATGAGACATAAGAATAAAATGAGGTATTTTTAGGGGAACTATTTTTTATTCAGCAGTAGATAACCTTGTACATTCCAAAAATATTTACTGAAAATCTGCAATAGGCAAAACAGAATTTTAGTACTCAGAGGGTAAGCAGCAAATGAAGAAAATCTTCTCATAACATCGTAGTGAAGAAAGAATGACAGAAAATATACAAACGTATTCTTTTCCACTGGTCTTAGGATAAAATTCTACTTTCAAAATCATCTATCTGGGCTGGGGATTTAGCTCAGTGGTTCCAGCTTGCCTTGCAAGCACAAGGTCCTAAGTTTGATCCCCGGTACCAAAAAAAAAAAAGAGAGAGAGAGATCAAAATCATCTATCTGTTGCCTAACCTAAGCTTATAAGTCTACTCCATGAAACCATCTATATCTAGTCTGGAACCTCACTAAAATATGTTAAGTGTACGTTCCCTAGAAGAAGTGATGTCAGTTTATTTTGTGAACAATACCAGAGCTTTGTTTTTGTAAGCCACTTTACTGAGTTATGACTGGCACGTGTATGCCTGAGAAACTACTACCACCATCAAGTCCATAGAAATGCCATCACCTTTCAAAGCGTCTTCTCATCTTTATTATTATTATTATATTATTATTATTTTGTGTGTGTGTGAGTGTGTAGTAAGAGAGTAGATCTGGCAAATTTTAAGTATACAAAATAACATTGACGGCTCTATGGACACTACCCTATATAGGAGATATTCAAAATTTTTTGGGCTTACAGAATGCTGGGATTCTAGATGTGAGCCACCACCCAGCTCTAATTTTATCTTAATTTGCTCTTCTTTTGCTGGCTGCCTAAAGAATAAACACATCACTGATGCAGTTTTTAATTCTTGCACTAACATAGGTTTTAAAACTATAAATTTCTACTGCATTAGATACTTCTTAGAACCATTGATATATTGTTTTAATTCTCATCTATTTCAAAATATTCCCTGTCTTCAGTTATACATTCTTTGACTCATATGCTTTTTAGAAGTATTTCAGTTGCAGTTATTCTGAACTTATCCATTATTTTATTTGGACTTTCCTATATATTATTTTTGTTGACGTCTTAATATAATTTTGGTCGGAACATTTTCTGTAAAGTTTCAAAATTTAAAACTTATTAAGATTTGTCTTATTGCCCAGTATATGTAATATTTGGCTAAAAATCCTCTTTTACAATAGTATTTATTCTCAATTTCATAATGTTTTTTCTATAATTACATTGATCAAATGAATTGACAATATTTGTCACAGTATCTTGAGTTTTTTTAGATTCTTCTATTAATTGCTGCAAAATTATTGTTAAAATCTGCAACAATAATTCTGCAATTGTTTTTTCTTCCTTTAAGTCTTACATATTTTGTTACATATACTTCATAAAGCTGCCATTATGCACATGTACAAAAATTCATTTTATATATTACTGATATATTGACACTTTCATCATTATTGTGTGTCATTTTTGTTTCTGGTAATATCTTTTTGTCTTGAGGTCTGATGTCTGTATCCTTATAATTTTGGTATTTCCCATCTGTACAAGTTTTATATCTGTGTCATTATATATAATTTTGTTCCTAATATAAAAAATATTTTTGTTTCTTGCTTTTTCATCCTTTCTTTACAATCTATTATTTTTTATTGGGGAGATTCACTCATTTATAATTAAAGAACTATGGGCATTATTCTATTGAAGTCAACTCCCATTTACCAATTAGTATGGATTTTTGCTCCTGTTTTTCCTTTCTTCTGTTTCTCTACTTTTTTATTTTTCAGCTCATTAATTTCTCCTCTCATCTTTATTTTCTTCCATGTGCTTTTTGTTGTTTCTTTTCTATTACTTTATTATTGTTTTACATCTTTTGGCTGTGGAACTACTTCATACAAGTCATATTCTTTCATCTTTAATGATTTAAATATACTCAGTGCTAAAAAATTTTCTGGTTTTTATATTAAATGGATTCACAAGATTCTGATATTTAATATTGTAATTATCATTTTGTATTTCCATCTCACTCTATTATTATTTAAATTTTCTCTTAAACTTCCATATGTAATGATCTTTGTTTTATGATTTTGTTAATGATTACTAGTTTCACTGTATGATAACCAGCGAGTGCAGCTTATGAAATTTAGTGATAGTATCTATTTGACTTTTCTATGATAATGTCTTGTGAATGTTCTACCTATTCTTGACAAGATGTACTGTTTAAGGGTATTGCATTTTGCAATTATTCTTAAGATCGGCTTGATTTTTTATGTTGTTTAGATTTTCTCTATCTTTATTTTTTGTCTTCTTGATCTGTCTTGTACTGATAGCAGTACTTTAAAATATCCTATGATATGTGTCTTCTACCTCTTTGTGCATCTGTAGTTTCCACTCATTGAGATATTTATTTTTTATTTTATTTTAATTTTAATGTAATACAAGTAGTCACTAATAAAAATATAAAAGCCATTCTATGAAATAATTTTTCATAACAAAAATAATGAAAGAATGACAATGGTAAATACACTGAGTATTACGATCTTAAAAGAATACATTTTCATTGGCTAATCTATCTCTCAAGTCATTTCCTAATAATACTATAACTTTTGGTTTCTGCACAAAACATTTTAATTATTAACAAAGTATCTCACATTCAGTATAATTTTGAAAAATTTCTATTTCACAATATCTATTATACTTTTTTGTTCCTTATTTATACTTTCAGTTTCTCGCATCAGAGAGACAATGTGATAATTACATATGTGTGTTCAATTTATTTTGCCTACGGATATGTTTTCAAGGTGAATCCATTTACCTAGAAATGTCTCAAGTTTATCCTTTTTATGGCTGAATAATACTCCATCATATTTTTTTAAAACACATCTTTTGTATCCACTAATCAGTTGATGGACATTTGGGTTGTTTCCAAGATTTATCTTTTACAAACTGTGCCACTATAAACATTGAGTGTGCATATATCGCTGTGACATGATGTTTTTCTTTTGGGAAGAAACCCAGAAGGGGAATAGCTGGGTCAAATGGGACCTCTAACCCTAGTTCTTTGAGGTATCGCCACACTGATTTCCACAGTAGTTGCACCAATCTGTTCTCCCACCAACTATGGAGAAGGGTTCCTTTTTCCCCACAGATCCTTCAGCGTTTGTTGTTGGTTGATTTCTTGATAACAGCCATTCTTTGTGCCTAGGTATTTACAAGTGTACTGTCACTGTGAACTAGGTTGTAGCACAAAAAAAATACTTTGTCATGTTCAACATTTTTTAGTTTGAATACTACTTTTTCTACCATAGGATTGTTCCTCCTGCTTTCTTCTTGTTTTTAGTGCTCTGTTTCCATACATTTTTATTCTTTCTTTGTTATTTTGCTTTGAGAATGTCTCAGATCTAGCAAATATTTGGGCCAAAACAGGTCTTCTTTTTGCATGAAGGTGAAGTTCTCAAACATATAAAAATGACTCATTTTGGTCTCAACTTTGTCATTTTATAATCATGTTTATTACGATATAGTTGTTACGTTCCTCCTCTGTTATTCCTGTTTATTGGCTTTTATAAAGTATTTTTAAAAATTAATTTTATTGGTACATTTTAGGTATACAATATAATGACATTCATGATGGGAAATTTGCAACTTTACATCATCTCTTGGTTCTTATTTTTTTCCCATTCCCCTGCCCTCCCTTCAACCCCTCCATCCCTCCCTATTTACAAAGACTTTGTTTCCATTTTTCCATTTTCCATTTCCATTCCCTTCTTTCCTTTCCCCTACCCCTCCCACTTCCCCTTCCCCTTTGCCCCCTTTCTTCCTATTTCACATTGTCTATTATACCTTTTAGTCCTTATTTACACTTTCAGTTTCTCACACCAAAGAAACTATTTGGTATTTACACACATGTGTGTCCTGTTTATTTCACTTAAGAATCTATACAGTATTTTTAAAAATTCTACTTTCTCCTTCCCATTCTTCTCATTTTAATTTTCATTATTTGCACAATATGTAATATTCTCACATTGGTAATCTGCCCTTGTTATATTTTCATGTTATTCTTAGAACTACAATATGTAAAGCATTTATTCATAATTTTATTGAAGATTTCCACTGATCTGTTGTATAGTTGGAAGTTAACCCTATAGTCTTTTCAAGGACTCAGGAGTACATGATTTTATAAATTCTTGTATCTTTAAAACTATTTTTCTGTTACCATAATACTTGGGGGACAGTAGGTTGGACGTACAACCCTTCGTTTACACTCTACCACGTCATATTTTGAAGTTGCTGCCCCATGGATGCTTTACTTTGTTGTTTTTGACAGGTATGATGATTATTTCATTCTTTCGTACTTGTCAGTTGGACCTTTTCTCCTGCCGACTGGGAAGAGATTTTCTCTATCTTCAAAGTGAAATAATTTTGCTAGCTAAGGCTTGGATTTTCTTGTTCCAGGTGAATTTTCTTAGGTGCCTAGTAGATTTATTTCTGCATGTATTTATTACAGTATACTTTAAAATAACGCATCTTATTTGTGTGGCTCTTGTTTTAATGTTACTTAACAAGGGCTGTAATATGTGAGCCCATCGTTGCTTAACCTCCATTTCTAGCATGCTTTTCCTACCTTTAAAAAACCGTTATCTCATTTTCATACTCCAAGCTCTTTTTCTACCTTGAATTCAATGCCTACCATTGCATTTTCATTTGAATCGCTTCCCTTTTGATTTACTTTTGATTTAGGAGATAACTTTGCATTTTAAAAATTTCTCTTATGGACTTACTTAACTATAGTTTTACTTCTATATGTTTTGTCCATTTAAAAAAAGATATTTGACTTAAGGCTCTTTTTCAAAATGGCAAATGCTTGTGTGAATATATTTTAATCTATTTGTAATGTTGCCTTAGAATTTTGTTATTCGTAGTTTTTGGTGAGGCAAATTTAATTAGTTGACATAGTGGATCTGATTATTTTAATAACTTTCTAACACCAGACTTCCTTTTCCATGGGTTCATTTTTTAAAATTTTTGCAGGCACCCAAGATTCCGTATGCAATATCTCCCTCTTCTGTCAGCATAGCAAATTGCCGACTGATGTAGAGGAGATATTTGTGTATCTTGTTTGATTTTCTTTTGTCTTTTAAGATGTTAAAATGTTCCCCTTTAGTTCATGTGTCTTTTACTGCATAGATTCCAAAAGGTTCCTCTTTCTTTTCTTTTCCCAGAAAAACACAGTGCCTTTCAAAGACTGACATTTCAGATTTATGGACTTTTATTACCCTGTATTCCATGCCCCAGTCCTTTAGGATGCATTCTTTAGTATGCCCACAGTTAAGGTAGGGGTATTATTTCTGACAGTTCTCTTTGATGGACATGAGGACTTTTATTATTTTTTCTTTTATACTGTTAGTTTTTCTTTTATATTGTTAGAAGTATCTTTGCGTACTTGTCAGATATCTGATATGACTTTTGTGTATTTTATGTCTTTACTTTTTTCTGTAAGTTGGCACATTTATGTTGATATTTTTTTCTTTCCATTTCTCTTTCCTTCCTTCCTTCTCATTCATTCCTTCCCTTCTTCTCTCTTCTTCTTCCTCTTTTTTCTTTCTTTCCTCTCTCTCTCTCTCTCTCTCTCTCTCTCTCTCTCTCTCTCTCTCTCTCTCTCTCTTTCTTCTTTTCAGCACTAGGGACTAAACCCACTAAACCATTAGCTACATCCCTAAGTCTTTTAAATTTTTTTTTTTTTGACAGGATCTTGGGAAGTTGCCCGGGCTGAGCTTGAATTTGCAATCTTCCTACCTCAGCCTCCCAGAGTGTTATTTTTCTTTTTAATTAAAACAAGTTTTGAGATACAATGTATTCAACACTATTTTATTCAAAATACTTTCAAATGTCTTAACTGGTTTTCTCTTTGACCAATGGTAACATAGAACTGTTGTTTTCATTTTTATGGTAGTTCATTGTTATTGATTTCTAGCTTTATTTCTCTGTTCTCTGAGATGTCAGACTTTTATAATTCATTGAGATGTTCTTTGTGTGATGTGGTCACATTTTAAAAATATTTCATAGGTTCTTTATAAATATGTATCCTAGATTTCCTAGGTGAGGTGTTTCCTACATTTCTATTTAATCAATTTTGGCAATAAGGATTTTCAACTATCTTTTACTGATTTTTTTGCCTACTATACTTTTTGTTTGTTTTTATGAATAAGTAAAATAGAATTGTCCAAAATTATGCACTATTTTGGATTCTTCTGTTTTTCATTATGATTCTATCAGTTTGATTATACTATTCATTACATTCATATTTATATATTATTGAATTTAATATTTTGTCAAATGAAATAAAATTTTAATATCCTCTTTTGATTAAAGTCTGCTTTTACTGTAATCTGGCTTTGCCTTAAAGCTTCTTCTTAATATTGCTTTAAATTTTATTTTTTGGCTACTACCATTTGGATGGTCTATTTTTACTATTTCTTTATATTTAATTTTTCTGAGACAATCATTTTGGCTTTAAATTTGGAATATTAATTGATATATATTTAATTACTAATGTTTTGCTCTACATCTACCATCTTGAATGTTGATAATCTTTTTTAAATTGTTCATTGTTAAATCATTCAATTTTCACTCTTTTGGTCTAAATACTATACATTGTCAATTTTTATTTTTAATTGTTATACAAGAAATAACCAACATTTTCAAAATCAAAAGTTAGTCAGTCTATAATTTCCTCCCAGATGATACAAGAAACTTCTAACAATTCAGCCTGTTATACTCTTCCTTTAAATATTATTGTTACCTGGTTTTAAAAATTCTATCTTTACTTTTCCCAATCAGATATTTTTACTGCAGTTCTTTAAAATATTATTTATTTACATCTACCCACTTATATGCTTTGGGTATGAACCTCCAAAGGCTCAAATGTTGAAAGTTTGTCTTCAATCTAGCAGTGCTGAGAGGTGAGAACTTGGAAGGTGATGGGGGTCATGACAGCTCTAATTTCATCAGTGGGTTAATCTGTCAATGAAGTCATGATTTGATGACAGTATTGAAAGGACTCGGAAACACGAGGTGGGATTTTATTGAAGGGAAAGGATCATGAGGGCATGACTTTGGGGATCTTGTCCTTCGTTCTCTTCCGGCCTTCTCTCATCCCCCTTTGTTTATTAGTACATGTTTGCAGCTCATGCAGTTTATAATCATCTTGGGAATGATTACATATACATATTACAATTGTTTTTTATCCCCTCCTCTGCCCTTCCCCATTTCTACCTCAGCACAAGACTAAAAGCAATGGTGCCAGGGAGCCGATGGAAATCTCTGGCACAGAGCCAAAATAATTCTTTTCCCCCTTTAAGTGGTTTTGTATTTTGTCACAGTGATGGAACACTGACTAATACAACCATATATTTAGTTTGTTTCTTCCTTTCTCCTTAATCTAAGATGTTCTTTTCTCCATCAAATTATATCTTTTAAAATCTCCTTTGGACTAAGTCTGTTGATGATGTTCTGTAATTAGGAGCCTGGCTCCACTTTTTTCCATTTACCTAGTGAAAATATTACCCTGCTGTATCACATCAAGGCAAGTTGATACGAAAATCCAAGTTCTTTCTTTGACAGTACCAGCAAGTTTAAAGAATTCACAGGACTCTACCCAGGGTCCACACCCTAACCACCAATAAGACCTCAAGCCAGTATTTATATTGCTGTGTGTGTGCTATCATAAGTCTTTACACCTAAACCAAATTTTAAGTAGGGGTCTATTTGACCTCCAAGGTGGCCACAACATGATACGAACTTGCTCAATTTGTTTATGGGAATCCTATCTATCTACCATCTATTATGAGAATGTCTCTACCTTACTATCAGTTTTTTACAATATATTTTTTGAGTAAGTAATTTTTGTATTTCTCCTTCAGTACTTTCATGGTATAATTCTTCTGGGGTTTTGGGGGTTTTTTGTTGTTGTTTTTCTAATTTATAGCTAAAATATGCACACACTATAAGGAGAAGCAGAATCAAAAGCTTGACTTATGATGTTATTTTCCTGTGTCTAACTTATGAATTGAATTTAAAATTCAGTATTATATTGGCTTCAGGCCTCCAGTGGGGGTCTTGGAACATATCCCTTGGATGAAGGGACTACTCTTCCAAATCAACAACAAAACAGAATTAAACAACATTTTAACCAGTTAAAATTGGAAGATTTGGTGCTTTGAAGTTACAGAATAAAAAGAATTGAAATGAAGATATTTTACTGTGCCCAGCAAGCAAATGTTACCAAAATATAACAAGCAAAAGTTCGGGTAGAAAAAAGAAATAATACTTTTAAATGTATTAATAAACAATACGGACATAAATGTACACTTACTCTATGTGTGCTAAGAAACACTTAGAAGTGCATAGTTAAACAAAACGCACCACTTTTTCTTCTTCTAAGAACGGTAAAACAAAAGATCTTCAGGTACCAAGCCCGCCGCTGATGCACGCTCCTGGCCGGAAGAGGAAATGCACCTTTAGCATTGTGGGGCCTGTAGTCCACGCTGCGTGCGCACGCGCCACTTAGCTTCCGGTCACTCAGAGTCCAGAGAAACGAGCTGTTAGTAGAAGGTGATTTGGGCCGCCCTGTGGTTGCAGTTGGCCAGGTCCTACGAGTTGGAGGCCCCGCGTGCGCGGGAGTGAAAGGAAGATGTGCTGCGGGGCGGGCTGTAAGAAGCGTTGGGCGCTCCTCTGCGCGTCTTCTCAGAAAAGCGCTTGTCTTTGGGGCGAAGGCGAGTGCGCATGCGCAGCCCTCCCCCAGCCTTCTCCTGTAGTTGTGTAATTTTCCATCCTGTAATTCTCCTTCCTGTAGTTCTCCTTCCGGTAGTTCTCTTTCTCCACTCTCTTGCCTACCTGCGACCCAATCCTGGGTACTGAAATTTAGCAGGTCTGCATCATTCAGAGTTTTAAAAAGTTAACAAGGAAGACAAAATAAGCCCCTAAGTTTAAACCGTTGTAGTAAGTTAACTAGTCTTGAACTGTTAAGAGATCAGGGTGTATCCTACTGAACTTATGTTCCTTGAACAGCCTTTTACAGCCACTCTTATGAGTATCTTCCTGGGGGCGGAGCCTGTCAGGACTTCCTGTCAAGACCATTTTCTCCAAGACTTAGTGGAACAAGGGAAGCTAGGTAAGCAGGTGAGAGGTGATGTTCAGTATTCAGTTTGTAATATTTGTGTTACTCATCCAGAACATGTTACACAGCCTGGTGCATTTACTTTTTAATTCATGATTCTTTCTGGGAAAAATTTTGGATGGTCCAGATTTTGGATGAAAATAAACACACAGAGGTCGGTGTGTTTGGATAGCTGCTGAACTCTGGATGAAAGTGTGACGGTGAAGACTGAGTGTACAACAGTAGAAGACAGACAGGTCCTAGAACCCCAGAAAGCAGTCACAGGAGCTGCAGCAGTGGGAGGAGGAACTACAACAGGAAAATAATGGTGCAAATGACACAAAGAACAGGATGGGCACTAGAAAAAAAAGTGAGGGTAAATAATCCAGGAAAGGAGAAAGTACAGTGCTGCACATAATTTTTGTTTTTTAGGCAGGGTCTCACTATGTAGTTCAGGCTGTCCTTGAGCTCACTATGTAGCCCAGGCTGGTCTTGAGCTCATGGTGATCCTCCTGCCTCAGCCTCCCAAGTGCTGGAATTATAGGTGTGCCTCACCATGCCTGGCATTGTGCACAAATTTAGATGATTGTAGAAAATCATAAATTTACCTCAGCAGAAATAAGGCAATATGAAGAGTTCTGATACAAATAGTTTAAATATAAGAAAAAAGTGGAATTGAGGTTCTAAACATGAATTATAAAAGAAAGCATGATGCGGTGAGACAAATCAAAAGAAGTGGAGAAAAAGGGCAAGCGATTGTGTGTGAGTGTGCATTCCTGTGGGAGAGAGAAAACTGTTTCGACTATGTGTTTGTGTGAGCGTGTGGGTGGGGGGGGGTTTAAGTTTTGTTATTGTACACATTTGTGTGTTTGGGAAAGTATCTGTGTGTTTTTGCCTAAACATGCCACACAGGATCCCCACACTGAAGGAGGAAGGGATCCAGGATCATCCTTGCTTCGGTGCCATTGTGGTCATCTGGCCTTTGAATCACATTTAACATTTACCATTCATTTGGAAAGAGTGGAGTGGCCGTCACTCACTTTGAAGTTGGTGTGTAATTCTTAGAAGTTGTTTGAACTAATAAAGAAAGATAAAAGCAGGACATTTTCCTTAAAATCATTAGCAAAACCATTACTCTGAACTAGAAGTAGTAGAGATGACTCCCTCAACAGACAGGAGAAAACTTTGGCAGTGTTCAACTAATTCTGGAAACATAGGCAAGATACCTCTCGTTGAAGAGTTGGTGAGGGTTTATGCTACATCTTTGGTGCCAATAGCAATCCAATCTGGGTCATAGTATGCCCTAAAAGCTTTATGTGGTGTCTCATGAAGAGGGAACTGTTCTGGTAACATCCCTGGTCCTGTAAGGCACATGGGGAGGGTGGCACAGACTGCATAATTCCAGTGCTATAGGCCACTAGGAGCCCATAGATCTCTGTATGTCCTCCCTAAGAGTCTGGTTACTGCCCGAAAAGATAAACTTGTCAGAGTGCGGTCCTTCTGCACTAGTCATTCTGAACCCTCAGCTAACACTCCCAGACTCCACTGCTTTATTAAAATCTATGTCCTTTTAAAATGTCATAGGGAACGGGGAAGGGGACAGGGCCAGGACCTCCGCCATGGGTTCTGACCTGTGAGCCACTACAGCACAAGCCAAATTAAAGAATGAAACAGAAACTAAGCTTATAGTGAAGCAGGTGGGTCTTGGGACCTGATCAGTGCTGCTGACGGCAGCAAAGACAAAGGCCCACAAGCACATCCAGTATTTATTGAATACAATTGTGGGAAAGGATGGGAAGCTAGGTATGCTGAGAAGGCATCTAATGGAATTCTGCCGAACACCTGGCATGATGGCGCCAGGCAGGGCTGTAAGGACTTAGGGAGGAAGCACTGCTTATCTTGCTTGGGAGAGAACAAACCAGTACTGGGACCAGGTTCAATTAGCATGCAACCCCTCAGGTCAGTGAGAAGCCATAATTCAGGGGAAAGGATTTTAACTCAGTCACAATGACCTCAGATGCACACTACTCAGCAGAGCCCTGCCACTTCACAGACCAGGACTTAGGCCTTGGTGAAAGCCATTAGCAAGGAGCAATACTAGCTCAACTCGGCTAGGTGACACACTGTTTGAGTCATGTAAGGCTTCGGTCTGACTTCTGATATAAAACAATATAGTCGAATTAAAGGAGGTAAGAAGCAGGTGCCTCTCATAGCCCACTAGTACAGGGCAGGGACGTTTGCTATAAAATGTGTTTTGTGATATCTGGGCATAGAAAGATAAAACTATGAAAGAAGTTTGATATCTGCAGGAAAGAAAAGGAAGAACATTTTATTAGAGGGAGATAATCACATAATAAATTTGATAATTCCTGATATTTTCAGAAACAGTGGGGTGAAACATACTATCTAAAATCAAGGTCTTATGAGAACTCATAAAAAGCTTCAGAACAATGGTATGCATTTTATATTCTGTTTTTATGTGCATCCATCTTGTTACTTTGAAAAATGGACATATGAGAAAGTTAGCATGGTATTGGGTTTGGTTTATGGATGACTTCTTAGATACAGCAAAAAGGTACAATCCTTGAAAGAAAGAATTGATTGGATTTTATTAAAATACTTTTTTCTTTGTGAAACTCACTGTTGAGTTAATGAAAAGACCAGTTGTACCCTTGAAGAATTATTTTGCATGTGAATATATGATAAAAGGCTTGTGCCCAAAATGCACAAAGGACTCTTACAACTAAACAAAAAGGAAACAACTGATCCATTAATAAAACAGCAGCAACAAAATGTCTCATAAAAGATGATCAAGACTCTTGCAGGTTGCAGAAGGCCCCGTTTCAGCCTTTTTCCCATCATTACAACTCTCACCAGCTATACAGATTCCAAATTCACTATGTGTCTGAGTTTCTCATCGTGGAGAAACAGTACCTGACACCCACAGTTTAAAGAGGAAAGGTTTATTTTGTACCATGTTTTGTGGAGGTTTCATTCTAGTCAACTGGCACCAAGGTGGGTCAGCTTCACAGAGCAGAAACAGGCTTAGGAAGCAGAGAAGGGAGGACAGGGAGATAGACCTTTCCAGGCCACTCTGCCAGGGACCACCTCCTCCGAGCGGGCTCAGCCTCCCGGCTGCACATTTGGCTACAAACCCATCAGTGGATTAGTCCGCTGATGAGCATGACATGCGTGAGATCCAAGGTCCTCCCGAAAGCCCCTGCTATGAGCGCATGAGGCTTTTGAGGGCCTGGTAGATATAAACCCTAAAAAAAAGCTATCCTCTTTCATTTTCAACGCTTCAGACTTCTCACTATAAACTTCAGTGAAGCTAACAATCTTTGCAAGAACTGAAAATTCAAGAAGCTGCTGGTTTACCTACTAACCTCCAGAGGGCCTAGAACTTCAAGTAGCCCTACTGAAGCAACGGGTTTTTGTTTGTTTGTTTCGTACTGGGAGTCGAACTCGGAGCCTCGGCGTTGCCAGACACTGGCTGTACTGCTGAGCTATATTCCCAGGTAAGGTTTTCTCCTCTAAATATCAGAAAATACAAAGAGCTGCTGGTTTATCTACTGGCCACCAGAGGGCCTCACAGTCTCTGCTTAACGGACTGAGGAACCATAAATGGCAGCGTGCAGTTAGCATCTGAAGACTGTCATATGCTACTCAAACCTTTGCTTACAGGGACGGGAGAAGAGTTAGCAACAAAATTATGAAAATTACACATGTTCACAGACTAAGAGACTCTTGTTAGAGTCCTACAAGGCTGAAATTAAATTTTCAGTTCTCCCAGAGAAATGGAAAGCACTCATCTTAGCCCGAAGAACACTTGTGTGCGGTGTGCAAAGCAGGGAAGTTACTTCTCCGCATCAGCTAGGCAATTAGGTCACGTTTATCTCCTTTTGGTGAAAGACTTTCCACAGGCTATTTACACCCGTCCTGAAGGATGAATGAAAATCTGTGTTTCTTTGTACATTTCTCCTCCTGGTCAGCTTGGTTACAATAATATGTGGTTTCAACCAGCAGACAATTGCCCATATTTCTAATGCAAATTTAATAATTGTACACCTTTTAAAAGCTGCATTATGTGACCAGTAATGGCTGTGGTCGCTTTTGTTATCCATATCTCAGATTCAATTTTAGATACAATAGTGGCATCATAATTCAAATGTGAAATACAAAGCTACGCAAGGAGTATGTCTTCATTGTTCTCAACCCGATCTACTTCTAAATTGATAAAGTACATTCATTATTATACCCAGAATTTCCTTTTACTTTGTTCAAATTGTGGAATGAATTCCCAGCAGTTTTCCTCCTTTCAGAGCCTCCTAAGAGAGATTTCAGTGATGAAGTTATAGCACACTCCATGGACACAGAGGGGAAGTATGACATGCTTTGTTATTCATTGCTGCTAAATACTAAAACCAGCTGTAATTTGTCTTTTAGTTTAAATGTGGTTGTATTTAGAATTTTTTGCAGTGAATTTAGAAAATTAATTTCTAAACTGTCTGAAACGTTAGTGGTGTGAGCATATTAATGTTCTTGAGAAAAACTGATTCCACTGATGTACATTAGTTTCTATATAATCCCTAATCCTCCTGTACAGTTTTTATATGTAGTCACGGGCCTCCCTGCAATTTATATAATGGATTTGTTTTCCTTTAAATTATAAAATATTAAACAGCTTGAAAGGTTATTTTGGACTTTTGTATATTTAAATGTTACCTTACTAAAATTTGCACAAATGGACCATTTTCAATTACATTTTAATATCAAAGTCAGGAATTTATAACCAATACATAGCGTTTGATAGGTTAATATAGGATAGTTTATTATTTGCATCTCAAAGGTTTTTAGCTAATTTTTATTTATTTATTTTTATTTTTTGGTCCTGGGGATCGAACTCAGGTCCTTCCACTTGTGAGGTAGACAGTGGAACCACTGAGCTAAATCCCCAGCCCCCTTAGATAATTTTTAGATGGCAAAAGAAATCCAAAGTTTGGGGAAGGGCAACATCTGCACTTTTTTTTTTCTTTTTGCACAGAAAAGTTATTTTAAATAGAAAATTTCACATTAGTTCATTCCTAGCTTAACATTATTGGGTAAATACACAGTATGCATCTTTCTAAAGGAAACCACGATTGACATTTTTCTATGAATTTTGTTTTTCATGTTTTTATAAGTACTATATGAAATTCCTTAAGCTATTTTATTTAAAAATAATCTTGTTAAAGTTTTATACTGTTTGCAGCATTGAACATTAGATACTCTAATGGTATAGAACTTCAAAGCTCTTAGATTATCGTCTAAGTGGTTATTTTCCTGTTTTGCTTAATGGTACTCACATGTCCAAAAGAACCTTTGTACTTCCCAAAATGCAGTTTCCTTTTTTTGGTATTGGGGATTGAACTCGGGACCTTGCACTTGTGAGGCAGGCGGCAGAACCACTGAGCTAAATCCCAGTTTCTTTAAATATAGTGTGATCTAATGTGTATTCTGTATTTAAACCTTACTAACCCCGTAATCTAATTTGTTGATTCTTGAGTCTCCTCAAAGATGAACAGATGTTAAAATAACATGCAAAAGCAAATGTTTAAAATGATGTATTCTTCCAGTGCCATTTATTTAGATCTGGGCAAGGAAAAATGACGGGCTTTTATGATATAGTTTTATTTTAGTTGTACGTTAATTGTGTCACAAGTCAGCTTTTTTGGGAGACAAACTCAAGCACCTATACTTTCATTTATTTTTCTAATTTACTCAAAACTTTCTGCTGATTTTATTTAGTAAATGGTAAGCTCGCTTAAGGTTTCAACCCCAAATGTCTAAAATAAGTTGCTTATCTTTGAATATGTTATTTCAGAAATCTTAACTGGTCCTTAAGCACCATTATTTATAAACCCTTGATTTAAAATGGAGTAAATAAATTTTTTTTCTAATCTTCACATAATGAAAACTTGCCACATGACATTGTATAGTCTTCATTTTCTAGAAGATACTTTGATGTGGCATAGGTTTCTAACTTCCTTGAAAATAGTTTATTAGTCAATTGTAAATATTACTGTTAAAAGTACTTTCAAGTAAATTGCACCACATATCGTGGAAACAATATTGAGATTTTGTTAATACTTTAAAAAATGACCTCTGCTAAAAGTCTTACTCATATAGAACTTACTCTTCTATTCTTTGCATGCTCATTTTGTGTAGTGATTGCTAATTTAAAGTTTGTTTTGGTGTTGGTTTGTGTGCCAAGTTCACTAGGCAGGCAGATTTTTGCTCAGAGTTCATAATATTCATTTTAGCAAAAATAAAAACATTTACTCTAAAAAGCTTCAGTAAAGGAACAGCCTACAGTTTTGCTGGAGCATCTTTAGAAAGAAGAATCTTAGCTTACTAGGTGAGGAGTGATGTTAAATTGAGCGGTCATAGTTTCTATAGTTTAATAAAACAAATCTTTAAAGGTAGTAAATATAAAAGCTTCTGCTGTCACTGAGGAAGCTCTTAAACCACACAAATTTTACAAATGCAACCTTTGACGCTATGAAAAGATTTTACCAACAACTTAAATTTTGCTTGTGCTTTAATTTTTGTAAAACTTGCTCTTTCGCTTGCATTTCTTGTGTCTGGGAGAATTAGGATGTTTCATGCTTCTTGAACTAATTTTATAACATATTTAATATATTACCAGTTTAGATATAAAATCATTTGAAATGTTAAAGTTTAAAGTAGTTACTAAAGTAGGTAAAACAAACAAAGTTCTATGACATTTGAAGGTTATCCATATCTTTTAGAAGTCAACAGAACAACCAGTTTGTTGTGTTTTGTCTGTTTGTTTGTTTTTTGTTTATTGCAAATCAGTGGTTTCTGTATGAAGGAAAATAAAATGAAAAAGGAAACTCTAATGTAAAACACACTTAAGATATTTCCCTAGAATAAATTGTAAAGTTAGCACTGAAGGTTTTGATCAGCTTCTGAAATTTTCTTCTCAATGGTAAGACTTATGTTTTGATTATTTAGGGAAGAATACTCATCTTGATTTGCCCTTTATTCATTAAGTCCAGATGACATTAAAAGTTAATATAAAGAAAAATTGTGCTCTTACTGTATATCTGTTCCTGTGCTTGGAACTACTTGTTAATAGTTTTTATTGATGCTGGCAGCAATAAGGAACATATAACTGCTGTATTATATGTTGTAGAATTGATTTAAACAACTTAAGTTTTTTTTTCATATAGGATACTTAAGCATTTCCACTATTGGAAGAAAAGCATATAGTTATTTTATATTGCGTTTTGTCTAAAGGACAGTTCTTGTTTTTTGAAAATCTTTCCACTTACATGGCTTCTAAACTATATAATGCAATTTGGAGCCTTTTTAGAAACAGAATTAAATGTCTTGTATAGTGCTACTGTTTTTTAATTAGAAGGTGATAAAATGTAAAACCAAATTTAAAAATTAAGCCCAAAAAATAAATGTTTAAGTTAGTTTAATGTAAGAAATTTATAAGGTTTTTTCTCCAATTTTTTTCTCCCACTTGAAAAGAAAGCACAGAATACTTCAAGTAGTTCCAGTAGAAACATCTTATTAAAACAATTGTGAAATCTAAAACATATTTTGGAGAATTTGAGTTTGTGAGAAGTAAACCATACCTGGCTTTTAACTATTCTGTTAAAAGTTCTTGTTTATCCTGATAATTGTAAGCCAACAGAGCAGCCTTAAGCAATTTCTGAATTTCTAACCTGTGAAGGCAGTAATTGAGTTAACTTGTTCTGAAACTGTTGAAACAAATTGTTGATTGTATTGACTATAATTTGATTTATAATTTTGCCAATGATGTAAAGTTTTATGATTAAAATTGCTGTGGTTGGTTGCATTACATGACATACAAAACTGTCCTCTATCTCACGTGAAATAAATATTTTATATGGTTTTACTAAAAAATAAGACTCATCTATCTGGTTACTTAGTTTACAAATTTGAGTTATATTTATTGAAACATGACATACTGTGCTCTTAGCTTCTACCTCAATTGTATTTTGTGCTGTTTTCCATTTCCATGCCTTGTCAATAACTTGTATAGTTAGTGGGTCAAATTCCAACTAAAAACTTTTGATGCCAATGGAAAAAAAATGTCCTAAAGGTACAGCATACTGCACAGGCCCATGTTTTCTTAATTCACACATTACACTGAAGTTTGAATATGCCTTATCCCAAGTGCTTGAAAACAAAAGTAGTTCAGATATGTTTGGAGATTTCAATATTCCTATGCATATAATAAGATACTGAGGATGGATACTCTAATCTAAATTAAAAATTCACTTTTGTGGGCCAGGGATTTGGCTCAGTGGCACCTCAAAAGTGCTTGCCTCGAAAGTGGAAGGCCCTGAGTTTGATCCCCGGTCCCAAGAAAAAAAGTTCACTTTTGTCTCATATATACTTGATTTAAATATCCTGAAGGTGATTTTATACAGCAATGTTGATAATTTTGTGTGTGAAACCAAGTTTCTCTATATGGATTTTCTGCCTGTGACATGTCAATGTTTGAATAGTGTCGGATTGTGGGACATTTAAAATTTAGGGCTTTCAGACCAGGAATGCATAATCCACCAATTAGAGAAATGTGCAATCTGTGTGATTTCCCTACTCTTGATTCATTGACTGACTTAGTGGGATATATCTATTTTTTTCTTTTTCCACTCTAATAATCTTGTCCACATCACCAACATTTCTTGCCTGAACATTGCAACTATCTCCTGGCTGGTCCTGATACAGTTCTTTGTCTATTGAATCTTATGAAATATTCTATAATGAGTAGCCCAGTTTAGCTTTATTTATTTATTTTCTTTTTAGTTCTTTTATTGGTACATTTTAGGTATACAATTCATTTACATTTATCACTGGGTGTTTGTACCTGTACATGATGTATCTTGGTTCTTATTTTTTTCCCCCATTACCTGTGAGCCCTTCACCTCCTCCACCCTTCCCTATTTACATAGACTTCATTTCCTTTTTTTTTTTTCTCATAGTTTTTCCTTTCCCTCTTTTCCTTTCCCCTTCCCCTCCCTTCACTCCTTCGTCTTTGGACCTTTTTTCCTATTTCAAATAATCAATTATTCATTTTAATCATTTTAATCCTTTTTACACTATCAGTTTCTTACACTAGAGAAACTATTTGGTATTTACTCATGTGTGTCCTATTTATTTCACTTAAGATTATGGCCTCAATATGCATCCACTTAGCTATAAATGTCTCTAGTTTCTCATTCTTTATGTCTGAGTAGTACTCCATTTTATAAAAAAAAATCACATTTACTTTATCCAGTTTCCAGCTGATGGGCAATTGGGCTGCTTCCAAGCTTTAGCTATTACAAACTGTGCTGCTATAAACATGGGTACACATATATCACTGTGGTACGATTCTTTTAATTCTTTTGGGAAGATGCCTAACAGGGGAATAGTTGGGTCAAATGGGACCTCTAGCCCTAGTTCTTTGAGGTATCTCCATATTGATTTCCACAGTGGTTGCACCAGTCTGCACTCCCACCAACAATGGAGAAGGGTTCCTTTCTCCCCACACCCATGCCAGCATTTCTTATTGGTTGATTTCTTGATAGCAGCCATTCTTTCTGGGGTGAGGTGGAATCTCAGTGTTGTTTTCATCTGCATCTCTCAAATGACCAGTGATGTTGAACATTTTTTCATATATTTGTTTGCTGCTTTTACTTCCTTAGCTGAGAAATGCCGGTTCATTTCAGATGCCCATTTTTGAATAGGGTCTTTGAATTTGGGGGGTCTGATTTTTTTCAATTCTTTATATATTCTAGATAGTAGTCCTTTGTCTGAGGTACAGCTGCTAAAAATTTTTTCCCATATTGTAGGTTGTCTGTTAGCTCTGTTGGTGGTTTCTTTTGCAGTGCAGAAGCTTTTTAATAAGATGAGATCCCAGTTGTTGATTCTTTCTACTAGTTCCTGTACTGCTGAGGTTTTGTTCATGAAGTCTTTTCCTATACCCATGTCTTCAGGAGTTCTACCTAACTTATCTTCCAGCAAGTTCAGTGTTTCTGTCTTAATATTTATATCTTTAATCCCCTCTTGAACAACCAATGGGTCACAGAGGTAATTAAAGAAGAAACTAAACAGTTTCTACAAGTAAATGAAAATGCCAGTACAATATACAGGAATCTATGGGACACATGAAACCAGTTCTATGCAGGAAACTCATAGCAGTGAATGCCCATATTAGGAAAACAGAGAAAACTCAGATAAATAACCTAATGCAGAACCTCAAGCTCCTAGAAGAAGAGCATAATGAATCCAAAGCTTGTACAAGAGAGGAGATTATAAAGATCAGGACAGAAATCAATGCAATGGAGACTAAGAGAACAATACAAAAAAAAATCAATGAATCAAAGAGTTGGTTTTTTGAAAGAATAAATAAAATCAATAAACCTTAAGCCAACCTTATCAAAAAAAAAAGGAAAGAAAAGGCACAAATACATGCAATTAAGAATGAAAAAGGTGAAGTCACAACAGATCAAACAGAAATCCAGAGGATCATCAATACCTACTTTGAGAACCTCTACTCCAATAAAATGGAAAACACAAAAGAAATGGGCAGATTCCTAGATACATATGAATTGACAAAGTTAAATGAAGAAGATATAGAAATTATAAACACCCCAGCTACAATGAGTGAAATTGAAAATGTAATAAAATATTTACCAACAAAGAAAAGCCCAGGTCCGAATGGCTTCACTGCTGAATTTTACAAGACATTTAAAGAAGAATTGATGCCATTACTCTTTAAACTCATCAAGGAAATTGAAAGGGAAGCAATACTTCCAAATTCATTCCTGGAAGCAAGTGTCACTTTGATTCCAAAACCAGGGAAAGATCAGACCCAAAAAGAGAACTACAGGCCAATCTCCATAATGAATATAGTGCAAAAATCCTCAACAAGATACTGGCAAACAGAATACAGAGGGTAATCAAGAAGATCATACACGCTGACCAAGTCGGATTTATCCCAGGGATGTAAGGATGATTCAACATTCATAAATCAACAAATGTAATACACCATATTAACAGAGTCAAGGACAAAAACCATATGATCATCTCAATAGATGCCGAAAAAGCATTCGACAAAATGCAGCACCCATTCATCATAAAAACTGTACAGAAAATTGGAAAAGAAGGTCTTTATCTTAACCTGATTAAGGCTGTCTATGAAAAACCAACAGCCAACATCATACTAAATGGTCAAAAACTGAAAACTCATGCTAAAATCAGGAGCAAGATAAGGATGCCCACTCTCACCACTCCTGTTCAATATAGTTCTGGAAACATTAGCCACAGCAATTACAAAAGAGAAAGAAATAAAAGGAATAAAGGTAGGAAAAGAAGAAATTAAACTGTCATTATTTGCTGATGATATGATACTTTACATAGAAGATCCAAAAAACTCTGCCAAAAGACTTGTAGACTTAATTGACAGATTCAGTAGAGGAGCTGGATACAAGGTCAACACTCAAAAAACAATAGCCTTCTATACATAAATAACAGACTCACTGAGAGAGAAATTAGGGAAACAATTCCTTTTACAATAGCATCCAAAAAAATGAAATATCTAGGAATCAATCTAACAAAGGAAGCAAAAGACCTCTACGCTGAAAACTACAGCACTCTGAAAAAAGAGATCGAAGAGGATACAAGAAAATGGAAAGACATCCCTTGCTCCTGGGTAGGAAGAACCAATATAGTAAAAATGGCCATACTTCTAAAACTACTATATAGATTCAATGCAATGCCAATTGAAATTCCAACAATGTACTTCACAGAACTAGAGAAAACAATCCAAAAATTCATTTGGAACCATAAGAGACCTAGAATAGCTAAAGCAATTCTAAGCAACAGAGACATGGCTGGGGTTATTACAATCCCCAACCTGCAACTATACTACAAAGCTACTGTGATAAAATCAGCATGGGTCTGGCAAAGGAACAGACCTGAGGATCAGTGGAATAGATTAGAAGATGCAGAAACAACTCCAGACATGCTCAGCCACCTCATCTTTGACAAAGGAGCCAACCACCATCATTGGAGGAAAGATAGCCTATTTAATAAATGGTGTTGGAAAAACTGGATTTCAACCTGCCAAAGATTGAAACTAGACCCATACCTGTCACCAGTTTAGCTTTAAAAAGCATTTGTACCCTAATAAGATCATACATCTTCCCACTTAAAGCCCTCCATTTGTGTTCCCTCACACTCAAGCCACATGCTTCACCAGTTTCTACAGAGACCTGCTCCTCAAAACTCATCTTCTGCCGCTTCTTTCCCCCTTCTAGTGGAAACCAGCCACATTACCTTCTCTCTGTTTCTTAAATGTATTCTCCCAGACTGTGTGATTGTGTGTGTTGTTTTCTCTGCCTAGGAGGATTGGTTCCAAGTTATCTACATGGATGCTTTCTTTAAAAACAAGAGAAGTTAGGGCTGGGAATGTAGCTCAGTGGTGCAGCATCTGCCTAGCAAGTGTGAGTCCCTGAGTTCAATTCCTGGTGAGAGAGAGAGAGAGAGAGAGAGAGAGAGAGAGAGGTTTCAGCTTGAACACTAAGTCCTCAGAAATATATTCCTTGAAGCCTGCCACTACTGAATTCTTTTATTTATTATAATAATTTTTGATAGAATTGTTAGGAAGTTCTATGCATAATATCATGAAAAGAAACCTTACAGAATGGGAGAAAATAACTGCAAGTTGACATGGGCTAAATATCCAGAATCAATGAGAAACACAAATATCTTAATGGTAAAACCAAGATAACCCAATTTCAAAATGGTTTAAAAATATAGATAGACACTTCTAAAGAGGAAATATACAAATGTAAATAGATGTATAAAAACTGATCAACACCGCTAAGCCATCAGGGAAATGCAAATCAAAACCACAAGAAGGTATCACCTCACTCCAGTTAGAATGGTTATTACTAGAAAAGATAAAGAAACCGCAAGTGCTGGCAATTATTAGAGAAAGTGGAAATATTGTACTGTTTCTTTCAAATGCAAATTAATATACTCCCTATGGAAAACAGTATGTAAGTGCCTTTAAATATTAAAATTGAACTAGCACATGATCCACCAATTCTACTTTTGGGAATATGTCCAGAGGAAATGAGATCAATATGTTGAAGAGATACCTGGACTCCCATGTTTATTGCAGCACTTCTCACAATATCCCAAAATTGGAATCAATATAAATGTCTACCAGTGGATGTACTGATAAAGAAAATGTACACAATGGAATGCTATTCAGCTGTATAAAATGATGAGATCCAGTCATTTGCAGAAATGCAGGTGCCACTGAGAACATTATATTAAAGGAATAAGCCAGGCTCAGAAAGAGAAGTACCATGTGATCACACACATATATGGACTGTAGAAAGTTTTGTGTCACTGGAGTTGAGACTAGAATAGTGACTCCCAGATCCTAGGAGAATAGGAAGGATGTGAGCTGGAGGAAGGTTAGTTAATTGCAACCATTGTACAGTTAGATAGGATGCATGAATTGTGATGTTCTATTGCACCACAGTTATAGATAATGTATAGCCTAACTCAAAATATCTAGAAGAGAGAATTTTGATTCTACTCATCACAAAGAAATAATCTTTATGCCTATGCATAGGCTAATTACCCTGGTATGATCACTACACAATATACACATGCTTCAAAACATGTCATTGTACTCTGTAAACAGCTACATTTATTACAAGTAAAGCAAAGATAAAAATAACACATAAAAAACAGGTTATCTGTAGGAAGTGGGAAGATTATTTTCAGATATGACAGAAACGAAACAACATCATTGTATCTAGAAAGGCAAGATAATGTTTAGGACTGATGATAAGCTAAAAAGGGAAGTTCTTTAATAAGGGGATGATTTTTCTATAACAGGATCCTGACGCAGTGCTAAGAGCATTGTGTGTCTCCACTCTAAGGATGTCAATCTGTGAGTCAGAGTATCTTATCTGGCGACACTCACCCGTGTTTTTTACTGTGTGGTCTTTCACACTAATAGGCCATTCTCAGAGGTTCTGGGCAAGGGCACATGCTGGCAGATGGCAGCAAAACAGGCCAGTGTAAGCGTCTGATTCCCCGAATTCTGTAACTCATAAATGGGGCCTCTTGTGATCCCGGAAAAGGGCCACATCTGACCCCAGCCCAGCCGCGCTTACTGTGGAGTTTCATGATAAGCAGATCTATTTCCTACTGGGCTGCCAGCTCTGTGAGACGTGTGTCTCTTCTTCATTATTCCTCAGATCTGACCGCAGCACTCTACTAACAGCAATTTCTCAATAAGCAAACTTCTAAGCTAGTCATTCCTCAATCGGATGAAAGTTAAGGAGTAAAGACTTAACACAGTATGTGTTTATCCACGGTCCAGCTGATAGACAAATATTCCTGGCATACATTCGAGATGCACAGAGCCTTCCCACAAAGAACAGGTTTTGTTGAAGTTTCCACACCCCAAGTGTTCAGGGCTCACAAAACAGGCAGCACTGTGCCTAATGACAAACCCACTGTCATTATTGGGAATTGGTCACTGGGTGAGAGGGCACCTATTGGTTCCTGAGAGCTAAACCCTAAAGCGATCTCACAATTGAGCTACAATGGAGCAAATAACTGTGTGGGCCTCTGAGCTCCCCCACCCTTAGTTAGGGGGAGGTTTATGTGGAGAGGTCTACTGAGACATGTTTAGTATAGGCATTAAGGTGAGGAAAATAGACACAATCTACGGATTTTGGAGTTTCTTGAATAGCAGAGATGAGAGGGAGGCAGAGAAGATGGTAGCAGGTGTAGATAAGCCACCATACCGTGATATAGGTTCAGTGATAGTGGGCATGGATTGAAGACACACAGGATTGGAGAATCACAAATAAGGTTATATTTAATAAAAATTTAAAAGTAGGGAAAGCTTTGCAGCAGAAGTTGCTAAATATAAATATGAAAGCATTAAAATACTGAGGGAGTAGACCTTGCAAACAGAAGCAAAGCATGAATGAAGGACCAGTGCACAAGGAGAAATGGGAAAGAGAATGTTGTATGCTGAGAAAACACGCTGCATTGAAGAACAAAGAATCCACTGTTGCTAAAGCTTTGAGTGTAGGAGTGTGTGTATCTGTGTCTCTGTGTACATGTGAGTGTGTGCACGTATGCCAGTGTGGGTATGTATCTGTAAAGATGAGCAGATAATGCTATGAAACATACACAATTTTCTAAGAATTTTGACATCATTTATTCTAATAGTAAGAGGCCTGTGAAGCTCTGAGACAAAGAAAAATGTATGATCTGATTTACTTTTGGGGTGAGAGGAAATGACATCCATACTTCCAAATTCTTATATTGTTTTAGGCTACTTTCTATCTAGATAAAACCTCTGGGGTTTGAAGATAATTATTAGGGAAGGCACCAATAATTGATGTCACCGGGAGCTTCTGAAAATAATCCAGCCCTCAGAGGGGGTGAATGCACCCTTAACAAGAGAAGGCCACTGCACTCACTGGGTTGCCTCCGATGCTTTTGAACAGATTAAGTTTCTCACAGAGAAA
The DNA here is from genome assembly GCF_053883595.1 of Heterocephalus glaber. Classification (NCBI taxonomy): domain Eukaryota; kingdom Metazoa; phylum Chordata; class Mammalia; order Rodentia; family Bathyergidae; genus Heterocephalus; species Heterocephalus glaber. The sequence goes on along the minus strand of NW_028258329.1, from coordinate 2,889,945 downwards.
ATTAGCTATGGTGCAGAAAGGGCATTCTTTTTCCTTCTGTGCACTGGATGAATGAGGCAGCATGCTTAGCTTTCCCCTACAGGGCCAGCAGACAATGAGAAACACCACCTAGCCACCTCCTCGGCACTAATAATGAGTTATCATAAGCTGAGCTGAAACAAAGGGATGATGGAGTGGTGGACATATGAGGTGGCATAAAGAGGTGCCTCGTATCCAGGCCCATGTATGCTCAAGTACAGCAGGAAGTAGGGAAGACAGGCCAGGGGCCAACGTCAAGGCAAAGATTCAAGGAGGGAAACTGGAAGGGGCAGAGAGGACATTTGTTAGAGGTGATGCGACCTTCTCCACAGGAGACATCTTCCCAGAACTGGGAGAGCAGCACATGATCGTGAGACCCACAGACCAAGGCACGGGCCACAATTTCTTTTGCAGATTCAAAATTCTATGCCTTTTGTAGTAAGTTAAAGAGCTCTGCAGAAAAGGGGTTTACACATTGTGGTTCAGCAGCCATTTGTCTCAGAGGAAGAAGGTCCATAACAGGGTAGATCCACCCCTCTCCAAAGTCATCACATGGCATTGGGCTAAGCATCAACTGGTTAATTTTCCACCTGCAAAACAACAAGGCTACCTCTAACTTTTCTGTCCTCATTATGGGATTGGTTGTGTGTGCTGAATGGAAGAAGAGAGGGCTCTTCCTGTTGGCTTAGAAAAATCATCCTGGCTAGGAGGAGAGAATGGATTAGGTGGGTAAAATTTAGCAGGCTGGGGGAGCCTGTGGAAATGGTCGCAGCCATCCAATAAAGGGCAGATGTTAGCTCAAGCGAAGAAGCGACAGACAGCTCAGCAAAACAACCAATTTCATGATTTAGAGAAGTCAGAACACATTCATTACATGGATTCAAGCACAAGATACAGAACAGGAAATAAGATAACATCACATTTTTTGCTTGAGTGACAGGTGGATTCAGGAATCCTTAACTGGGCAAGAGAACATGAAATGCAGGTACAGAGGTGGACAGTGAGGTTTCACATCCAGTTTGTGTTACACAGGCTGATTCATCTATTTGTTTATTTGTTTATTCTTTTTTATTCTGTAAAAATGTTGAGTGATTCAGAAAACATGTGATTAAAGATAAAAGCACAGGGTGTGGCAGGGTGGTCAGCATTCAGTGGTAGAACCTTGGATGGCATGAGAGACAGAAGAACGAGGACAGCACGAGAAGAGAAACAGGCTGAGGATCTTAGAAAATGGCCATGGAACTGGTGGCACTGAGGGAAGGACCTACGACAGAAAATGAGGGCAAAGGAACACAAAGAACAGCAGAGGCACTAGGACAAATGATGTGTACATCATCCAATAAAGGAGAGCGTACAGTATTGCACACAGATGTGGTGGTGGGAAATTGTACATATGCTTTAGAATAAGTGGGACAGTAAGGATAGGATTCAGGTGATTTATGAAAAAGAAAAAAATGAAGAAGTAAAATCGAGGTCCTAAATATGAATTCTAAAAGAGAGGAATGTTACAGGGAAAGAGCTCAACGGAAGTGGCGAAGAAAGGCAAGTGATTGTGAGTGAGAATATGTTTTCTTGTGTGTGTATTTGTGTGTGAGCATGTGTTTGAGTGGAAGCAGAGCTGTGCTTTTGTTTCTGTATGAGGATAGTTTGTGTTTTGTGGTAGTATGTATATTTCTGTACTTTTGGGCATGTGTTATTGAGAGTGTATAAAATGTGTTGTGAGAATGTTATTTTGCTGTGTATGGGTGTTGTTTGTGTGTAATTGTGCATGTTCTGTGTGTTTGAATGTGTTTTTGTCTATGAGCACTTGAGAGAGTGTATTTTTCCATGTGAGACTCTCTTATGTACGGTGGACCCTTGGCTTGGGAACTCATTCTGTTCCTGAGGGCTGGTTGTGACTCATGTTGGTCAGTGAAGGCTCAGCTCCTCTACGCAGCCTTCAGAGTCTCTCTCCTGTGTCCAGCCAGATCTTAGTGTCCTCAGAGAGACACCGGCCAGGATTTCTCAACCTCACACAGGAAAGGACGCTATCATGTTCCTTCCAGAACTCTTTAGGGTTAAATCTGCATCTCAGACTATCGGAAAGCACAAGCAGCCAGCATTCGAGTGGTAACTCAAGATTTTGCTCGTAAGTTAAACTAAAATTCCAATTGTAACCCAAATTGTTTGTATGTTGGGCTGGTAGTAACTCTAAGGTCCACTGTATGTGTGTGTATATATATATATATATATATGTGTGTGTGTGTATGTGCGTGTGTGGGGGTGGGGGTGGGTGGGTGTGTCTGTGTATGTTTCTCTGTTTGCGTATGAATGCATTTGTATGTGCTAGCATACACTTGTGTGTTTCTCTGTGTATTGTGTGTGGGGTTTGAATTGCGTCTCTGTGTGGGTTCATTTTTACATGCTTCTCTGTCAGTGCGTGTGTGTGTGTGTGTATTTGTACTTGTCTTTGTGTGTATTTTATGTTTGTGGCATTTTGCATATTTTGTGTATGTGTGTTAGAGGGTTCTGACACTCTATGACTGTGTGTGGTATCATAAAACAGGGTGTTTGAGTGTGTCCACATGTGTTAATGTGTAGCTTTGTATGTATTTTAGGGGATGATAATGTATGTGTGTATATGTGTTTTAAAGTAATTCATGTGAGTGAATGTACATGTATGGAACTGTGTATTGAAGTGAGAATATGCCCTATATCTCTGTTTACATGTGAGAAAGTCTATTTCTGTGTGTACACATGCACAAGCATGTGTATCAGTGTGTGTTTAAATGTGTGACTATATTCTTATGTATGTTTATGGGCAAAACTATGTGTGTGAATGTGTTGTGTATGTGTGTATCTCTGTGAGTGCTGTATGTCTGGTGTCTGTAGAAATGTACAAATTGATGTGTTTGTGAGTGCATTTGTGTGTCAGTATGTTTATTCCTCAGGGCATGCAACAGTGTGAGACTTTGTAGGCATTTGTGTATGTTTGTGTGTGAAAGTACATGATTCTGTGTTAATGTATGAGTTTGTGTGTAGTGTATGTGTTTAGAAGTGTGTGCATGTGTGTATTAATCACGTGTAAATGGATGTCAGTGTATCTGTTTATTTCTGTTTGCAAGCGTGCCGGTGTATGCAGTTGTGTGTGCATCTCTGTGTGAGTCTGTCCACGCATGTGTGGTGTGTGTGTGTCTTAGGCTGACCTTGGTACATGCCCACTTTGTTAGAGAATAGAGATGGCCAGGAAGAAGGGACAAACATGTTGTCTTTTCTTTCTTTGGTGGCATTAGGGATTGAACGCAGGACCTTTGCTCTGTTATAAACCTAGCCTGTTCTATATTTTAAAACAAGGAATCAGTAAGCTGCTACGTTATCCAGGCTGGTATGAACTTGTGATCCTCCTGCCTCGGGCTCTCAGAGTGCACCACAACCAACTAGAGGTCTGTTGATTTCTACATGCGTCTGCAGTAACATTGAAATGAGCTCCAGGAATTTCTGTATGTGGAATTAAAAAGAGAAGTGTGGTAATGGCGCTCTTCGGCCACACGAGGGAGCCTCTGCCACATTTATTGCGTACGATCGTCATTTCAAGTCCACTGTCCCGAACAAAAACCCAAGTCCTTGGTCACTGCCTGGGAGTCCGTAGAAATTCTCATTTCTCCGCTGTTCGCCCTACCCTTTCGCACAAATCTTAGATCCAAGAGAGCTGCGGCAGCGGTGCTCGCCGGATGCATCCAGATAAGACCAGCTAGTAATGACGCTTGAGCTGCGCGCGCCGGGGCTCTGCAACAGGCTGCATGGGTTACAAGCCACTGTCATCCTCCCGCTTCCCGTGCCGACAGCGGCTCCACAGGCAGGCGCCTCACTAGGAGAGAGGAGGAAGCAGATGGGCGGCCTTTCCCTGCTCTTCAAGCGGCAGGCATGGGGCTGAGCACTGAGATAGCTTCATTTTAGAATTCAGAAAGACCTTCAGTGTCGGGTTCTGCCTTTTCCTGCAGGTATGATTTCTATTTTAACAGGTCTTCAGTGGCTATGTTGGGAAATATCTTGCACTCGATGCAGGCCGAAGGTCTGTGTTCACTGCATCACAAGACCGAGCCTGTGAGCACCCAATTGGGGCGAGAGCCAGGCAGATGAGTAGAGTCCGGGCGCCAGGAGTATGCAGGGGTGAAGCCCTCCCTGGCTTTCTCTCTGCCCACACCTCAGGGGCGGCCTGTTGTGCCTGTAATTAATGCAGTGCCTGGGGGGTAGGACGGACAAGCTTGTTGGGCTGCCCAGGTGCTAACTGTACAATTGTCTGTTGGGTCTCCCCAGGAAAGGGATGGGCTTTCATGTTTTTCGGATAATATTTATGACAGACAACAATCATGACTGACAACAGTGTCTGAGAGCTTTTCTTTGTTTACTGATATAAACAGATATATTCTTATGGACTAGTATCTAATTCTTTTGGTTATCAGAGTGGCACTGTTTAGAATGGGCTGTGTTCAGGTATGCTTATTACAATATAATAAGCACATACACATAGACCTTAAAAAAATCTATTGCTATAAGCAATTTTAGTTTGAGGTGAGGTACCAGTATGGTAAAGTTCCCATTATATAATTTGTACTTTAGAATGCTTATATATCTAGTGAACTCAAATGTATGTAACACTATTCTATCATGAACAGCCCAAGCTATCTTTTAAAACATATGTGTCATCATGAGATCATACATTTTTCATGCTTAAAATCCTCCATTTGTGTTCTCTTACAGTCAGCCAACTGTAAATGCTTCACCACTTTCTACAGAGCCTAGGGGACCCGATTCTACTTCCTGCTTGAATCTAATTTTCCGATACCCTTTCCCTCTCAATAGAAATAAGTCATACTACTTTCTTTCTGTTTCTTAAACATACTCTCCCAGACTGTACCCGTATGTGTGTGTTTGTGTGTGTGTGTGTGTGTGTGTGTGGTTTTCTATGAATAGAAGAATTGACTCTGACTTTTCTACATGCATATCTTCTTTAGAAACATGGGAGATTTCAGATCCAACCCATTGTCCTCAAAGATATGTTATCCCCTTCATTATTCAGAAAAGTTAACAGTAGCTACAATGGCAGAAATCCCCAAATCTCATAACTGTAGTACATGTGATGTTATATTATGATGTTTTGGATATACCTTACTTTAAATGCTTGTGAACAGATATGTTTCTGACTTCAGATACTTTTTAACTTTGTAATATATCATAACACAAATTTCTAAACATGAAATTTGTTTATATTTCACATACACATAGCCTGAAGGCAATTGGCTTAGGCATTTTCCTTCAGTTGGACACTTGCAACTTAAAGGGAGAGATGTTTATTTGGTTCCTGATTTATAAAGGGTTCATCTCTATTTAATTGGCTCAGAGACAGCATGGGGATAGCAGAGGAGTCTGGGGAAGGAAAGGTATGGTAGCAGCCAAGAATCAGAGGCTAGAGCAAGCAGCCTGAGAGGGCAGTAAGCCCCCAGCTGGCACCCCAGTGACCTGCCTCCAACCAGATCCCTCTGATGAATACTTGGGCTAATGTAACAGAGCAAATGCTCTAACCTCATGCAATCCTATTTTCTCCTGTGTTTATGTTTATGATGTTTATTTTCTATCCTTCAAATCTACTGTATTCTTTTATAAGTTCAAATAGATTTTATTAGTGCTTACATTAGATAGTATCTTGAAGGGAGAACCTACAGAAGGAGTAAAGATAATTACAAATATACAAGTGGTAAATATCAAGAATTTATAATGAAAACAAACAACTCAATTGCAAAATCTAAATAATCCAATTTTTGAATTTCCTAAAGATATGAATAGACATTTTCAAGAGAAGATATAGAAATGGTTAATGGATATAGTAAAATGCTCAACCTAGGACAATGCCCTAGGAAAAGACAATGAAGTATCACAACCCCAGGAAACCCAGCAGAATGAATCCATTGGGCATGACAAATTAAACGCAAAGGGGGAGAATCCAACAAAAAGAAAAAGTCATGACAAGGCTTTTAAAACTTTTGACTTCATCTCCCTAATGAGTGTATAATTCAGTCTTGTTATTGTGCTGATTGGTATTTTTCTGATTCTAGAGTTGTACACCATTCCTTGTGCTTTACTGGCTATTTATCATCTTCTCATGTCTACATTTTAATTGAGTTGTCTATTAATGAGCTCTAAGAATTCTTTATATATTCTGGTCATAGGTTATATGCAATGTATATATGGTCTGTTTAAGGACTACTTTTCATTTTAATGATGTCATTTAAAGTTCTAATTTTGATGGAATCTCATTTATCAATTTTTTTCTTTTGTACATCATGTCTTTTGTGTCCTAGGTAGTTCTTGCCTACCCTAAATTCATAAACATTTTCCCTTATAATTTCTTCTTAAAGTTTTATACTTTTAGGCTTTCATATTTAGGTTCATAGATCCCTTCAAGTTATTTTCATGTATGGAAAAAAAGGGTTGAGGTTAATTTTTTATATACGGATACCAGGTGTTCTAGTGCCGTTTGCTGAAAACACTATCTTTTCCTCTGCTCTTGAATTGAGTTTATATTCTATAAAATGCTAATGTTAAATAATCTTTCAAAACTCAGTGGACCATATATGTGTGGGTCTATTTCTAGATTCTCTGTTTTATTCCAGTGATCTATATGTCTTTCCTTACAACAACACTCCCTTGATTACTGTAGCTTTAGAAGAAGTCTTAAAATTGGGTGCTAAATGTCTTCCAACACTGTTTTTGTTTTTGTTTTTGGCTTTTCTGGGTCCTTTGTACTCCTACATAGCTTTTAAATTTCAATATCCAATTCTTCATTTATAGCAAGTATACACAGATCTGAATTTTTATATACACCTTGTGTTTTCTAATCCTGCTAAATTCAAGTACAAGTTCTAGGGGCTCCTAGAGATTTCTTAGTATTTTCTCTGTAGATGATCATTTCATCTACATATAAAGACTTTGCTTCTGCCGTGCCAATCCTATCCTAGTTGTGTCATTTTATTGCCAGACTATTTTGGTGGGGACTAGGTTTCAAAGTTTAATGGAAAGATTAAGAGTAAGCATATCTGCCCTTGTTCCCCACCTTAAGGAGAAAGCATTGTATCTTCTCCATTCATACAAGGTGTTCTTGCTGGAAGTATGAAGTACATGTCTTTAATTTGTTGAGAAGTTTCTGTTCTACTTCTAGTCTCTTGATAGCTTTTACCATGAACAGCTGTAGAATTTGGTCCAATACTTTTTCTCCAACTAGTGACAGGATCATATGGCTTTTTCCTTTCCTCTGTTAAAATGATGACTTTTGGGGGTGGATCTTCCAATGCTGAACCAACACTGCCATCCCTATAACAAAACCACTTTCTACATCCTGCCGGATCTGACTTCCGATAGTTTGTTTTGTTGAATTTCTATCTATGTTCATACTTTTTTCTTCTATTATCTTTATCCAGTTTTAGGATTAGCACAATGTTGAGTTCCTAAAATGAGGGGAGAAGTGTTCCTTCTTCTTTCTGCTTTAATTGTTTTATCAATTTATCAGTTAAAATGTTTATGAGCCTGTTGTTGTCATATAGGTAGGTTTTCAAGCTAGGAATATACTTTCTTTAATAGGTGCTATTCAAATTTTATATTTCCTCCAGAGCTAGTTTCATTAATTGGTCTTCTAAGTTACTTCTTAGAAGTTATCAAATTTATTTCAAAACAGATTTTTGTAATATGCTTTCTATATCATTTAAATTCTGTAAAATCTGTGGTAATGTCTCCTAGATCTTAATATTGTAATTTTAAAAATGTATAACTGATATTGTGTAACAGGAAGAAAAGGTCTAAAAGAGCAGGGGAATTGGGAGGGGTAGGGGAAGGGAAAAAAGGGAAAGGAAAAAATATGAGAAGAGGAAATAAATGGAAACAATGTCTTTGCAAATAGGGAAGGGTGGAGGGGGTGAAGGGAGGGCAAGGGAAGGGGAAAAAATAAGAACCAAGAGACTCATGTAATGGTAGAAGATCCCAATGATGACTGTAACTGTATTTTATACCTAAAATGTACCAATAAAGTTAATGGGGGAAAAAAAGAAAAAAAATCTAAGTAATCCAATTTTTAAATTGCCTGAAGATATGAATAGACATTTTCAAGAGAAGATATAGAAATGGTTAATGAATATAGTAAAATGCTCAACCTCACTAACACAACATGGAAATGCACAAAAACCACAATGATGTATCACTTCACTCCTATTAGAATGGCTAATACCAAAGAGACAAAAACTAACAAATGCTGACAAGGAGGCAGAGAAAGGGGAATTCTTATGCACTGTTACTTTAAATATGATTTAATACAGCCACTTTGGGAAACAGTATGTAAATTCCTTAAAATGTTAAAATTAGAATACCTTATGATCCAGCAATTCTACTTCTTGGTATATATCCAAAAGGAATGAAACCAGCATGGTGAAGAAGCATCTACACCCCATGCTACTGTAGCACAGCCAAATATTGAAATCAACATAAATGTCTATCAGTGGATGTATTGATAAAGAAAAAGTGCCACATCCACAATGGAATATTATTGCACCACATAAAATGATGCAATTTAGCCATTTGCACAAACATAGATGAGTTGACATTAAGGTAAATGACATAAGCCAAGTTAAGAAAAAAATATCCAATGGTTTCTTTGGTATGTGGGTTATAAGAAATTTTATCTCATTGAAGTTGATTGTGAAATAGTGATTACCACACCCTGGGGAGAGAAGGAAGGCTCCCTGCTGTGGAGTTGGTCAATAGATACAATGTTACAGTTAGTTCAGAGGCATAAGCTGTGATTTCTACTACACAGGAGGGTGACTACAGCTATAGATATAGCATTGCAAATTTTAAAATATCCTGAAGAGAGGATTTTGAATGTCCTCATTCCAAGACATAAGCAGTGTTTAAGGTTATGGCTACCATAATGACACTAATATGATCATGAGTAATATACATATGCATCAAACATACACAACTATTGGGTCAAGAGAAAATAAAAGTAACAGCCAAAAAACAAAGCCTTAAGAGGTGGAGAGACTATTGTGATGGAAGACCAAAAGGAAAGGATAACATTTGATCTTAGGGGGTAAAGTGAAGCTCTGGTGTGATGGCAGGAAATAAAAGCAAGTACACTTAAAGCATGGGTGATTTTTATAACAGAATCCTTATTCAGTGCTAACTACATCATATTTCTTCCCTCTGTGGAAAAGCAAATCCATTATTCATTGAAGAACTTGTCTGTGGTCACATCTACCTGAGCTTTCTTGTTTGTATTCAATGACTCTTTCCATTTGTAAGTAATTTTTGAGCAAATATTGGGTTAGGTGACACACTGAGAGATAGCAAAAAAAAAATAATCAGAAAACCTAAGCTCCTAATATGGGTTGAGTCTACAACTTTAATAGAAACTGTGCTCCTCTGGACCCAGAAAGGGGCTCACTCATGTCCTAGGCCAGGCAAGAGGTGCTGTAGTTGTTGTGGAGTTCTACAATAAGCAGCTTCCAGATCTGTGATGTAAGAGTGGGTCTTCTTAGGTCACTATTGATTCCTTGGGTCTAAGCACAATGCCTAGCTCACAGTACATGCTCAAGAAATGTTCTGAATAAATGATTAAATTGGCAAAGCTAGCTATTCTTAAACTGAATGAAGTTTAACTACCAAGAAACTTCACCATCTCTCAGACAAATATCTATGGCACATAGGTGGGCTCCATAGACCCTTTACAGAAAGAGTGGGCTATACTGAATTTTCTATGCATAAAGTCCTCCAGGTTGACCACTCAGCTGTCACTTTGTCTAATGACAGAGACAATGCCATTGTTTGGAATCAAGCATTGGGCTAACATGTGGCTCTTGGTTCCTGGAAACCAAAGACAGAGAGGAATGAGAAAGAGAGAGAGAAAAATGATATAAGCCAGAAAAACCATGGTGCCTTCCAGCAACTGGGGGAAGATTATTGTTGCTAAAGCTGTGTGTGTGTGTGTGTGTGTACATGTGTGCATGTGTAGGTATCTGGAAATATAAGGAAAAGCTGCAATGAAAGATCTCATACATTGTGGAATGATGTTTAGATTTTATTTATTCTAATAGTAACTGGAGGTGTCTGAAGGTTCTTAGTCAAGTGAATAGTATGATCAGATTCACTTTCTAGGAGAGGCAAAAAAATGACATCCATCATCCCACCCTCCTCAAATCTTCTAAATATCCTCTGTACAGCTAACACTCTGGAGATTTGGGCAAATCACCAGTAACTCCTAATGCTGTAAGGAGGTTGAAAAATAACCAAAGCTTCAGAAGGGATAAATGATACCCTAGGAAAGCAAGATCATTGCATTCAACTGGGTTGTTGTGATACCTGTTACTGTTTAGATGTAAAACCCTCCAAAATATCTCATGTGTTTAGGAAAGGGACTGGGTCACGAGCACCACTGATTACTTGATGGCCAAATGTGATGCTAGGAGATGGGGCCTATTGGATGAGGCGGGTTACAAGGGATATGACTCAAAAGGTGCCTCTCTCTCCCTGGCTCCTCCCTCCTCCCCCTGCTTCCTGGTTGTTGTGATGTGAGACGCTTTGCTTCTCTGTACCTTTCTTTCCATCATGCCATTTCGGCCTTGGAGCCAGGCAACCATGAACTGCAACCAAGACCAAAGTAAAGCCCTACTCCTGTAAGTTTGAGTGTTGATAGCTTGTCCCGGTGACCAGAGACTAACTAAGGCAATGCTTCGTGTAGGTTCAGGTTTTTTACGAATGTGAACCACCTATGGCTCAGAAAGTATACCTTTTCTTTTGCCTGCTAAGGGATGAGGCTGCATTTTCATCTTTCCGTCCAGAGCCATCAGGCAGAGAAAAAAAAAAATCACTTAACAATTCTCCAGCAGCAGCTGAGTTATCATACACTGAGATGAAACAAAAGTGACCGACAGGCAGGGGAAACATGAAGTGACGTAAAACAGATCCCAGCATCCAGGATTACCTTGTGTTCCAAGAGAGGTGTCATCAGAGAAAGTAAATGTGGCACCCAGACCAAGGAGCAACTTATTCCAGGGTCAATAACTGTGGCAAGGGACACAGAGAAAATGCGAGTTAGGAGACAATACATCCTTCTTCAACCTGACTATGACTTTTGATTGGCAATTTTAATTCACTGAGTCTTTTCTTTTTTTTTGTCCCGGGAATCTAACTCAGGACCTTGCGCCTGTGAGGCAGGCAGAACCACTGAGCTAAACCCCCAACCCTTCATTGAGGTATTTTTTTTTTTGCACTTTATTAAATTCTTTTATTGGTACATTGTAGGTATACAACACAATTACATTTCTCATTGGGAATTGTACCTTTACATGATGCATCTTGGTTCTTATTTTTTTCCCCATTCCTAGCCCTCCCTTCACCCCCTCCACCCTTCCCTATTTACAAAGACTTTATTTCCATTGTTTCCATTTCTCAGCATTTTTCATTTCCCTTCTTTCCTTTCCCCTGCCCCTCCCACTACCCCTAACCCTGTGGACCTTTTCTTCCTATTTTGCATTATCGATTATTCATTCTAATCATTGGTACATTTTAGGTATACAACATAATGACATTCATCATTGGAAATTTGCACCTTTACATAGTCTCTCTTGGTTCTTATTTTTCACCCTTGCACAGCCCTCCCTTCAACCCCTCCATTCCTCCCTATTTACAAAGATTTTGTTCCTATTTTTCCATTTTCTCATATTAATCCCATTCCCTTCTATCCTTTCCCCTAGCCCTCCCACTTCCTTCCCCTTTGCCCCTTTTCTTCCTATTTCACATTACCTATTATACATTTTAGTCCTTATTTACACTTTCAGTTTCTCACACCAGAGAAACTATTCGGTATTTATACATGTGTCCTATTTATTTCACTTAAGAGTATCGCCTCAGTGTGCATCCACTTAGCTATAAATATCTCTAATTTCTCATTTTTTATGGCTGAGTAGTACTCTATTTTATAAAAAACCACATTTTCTTTATCCAGTCTCTAGTTGATGGCATTTGGGCTGCTTACAAGTTTTAGCTATCACAAACTGTGCTGCTATGAACATGGGTGCACATATATCACTGTGGTATGATTCTTTTAATTCTTTGGGGAAGATCTCCAGCAGTGAAATAGTGGGGCCAAATGGGACTTCCAGTCCTAGTTCTTTGAGGTATCTCCATACTGATTTCCACAGTGGTTGCACCAATCTACACTCCCACCAGTGGTGGAGCAGGGTTCCTCTTTCCCCACAGCCCAAGCAGCATTTGTTATTGGTTGATTTCATGATAGCAGCCATTCTTTCTGGAGTGAAGTGGAATCTCAGCGTTGTTTTCATTTGCATATCTGGAATGACCAGTGATGTTGAACATTTTTTCATGTATTTCTTTGCTATTTCTACTTCTTTGTCTGAGAAATGTCTGTTCATTTCAGATGCCCATTTTCGGATTAGGTCTTTAAATTTGAGAGGTCTAATCTTTTTAAGTTCTTTATAGATTCGAGATAGTAGACCTTTGTCTGAGAAAGAGCAGGTGAAGATTTTTTCCCACATTGTGGGTTGACTCTTCACACTGCTGGTAGTTTCTCTTGCTTTGCAGAAGCTTTTTAATAAGAAGAGATCCCACTTGTTGATTGTTTGTGCTAGTTCATGGGCAACTGAGGTTTTGTTCATAAAATCTTTTCCTACACCGATGTCTTCAAGGGTTCTACCTAACCCCTGTTCCAACTGGTTCAGAGTTTCTATTTTAATATTTAGATCTTTAATCCATTTTGATTTTAGTTTAGTGCATGGTGAGAGATATAGGTCTAGTTTTAATCTTTGGCAAGTTAAAGCCCAATTTTTCCAGCACCATTTATTAAAGAGGCTATCTTTCCTCCAGTGAGGGTGTTTGGCTCCTTTATCGAAGATGAGATGGCTAAGTGTGTCTGGCGTTGTTTCTGCGTCTTCTAATCTGTTCCACTGGTCCTCAGGTCTGTTTCTTTGTCAGTACCATGCTGGCTTTATTGGAGTAGCTTTGTAGTATAGTTGCAGGTTGGGGATTGTGATACCCCCTGCCGTGTCTCTGTTACCTAGAATTGCTTTTGCTATTCTGGGTCTCTTCTTGTTCCAAATGAATTTTTGGATTGCTTTCTCAAGGTCCATGAAGTATGCTGCTGGGATCTCATTTGGAATTGCATTAAATCTATATAGCAGTTTTGAAAGTATGGCCATTTTCACTATATTAATCCTTCCTACCCAGGAGCAGGGGATGTCTGTCCATTTTCTGATATAATCTTCAATCTCTCTTTTCAGAGTGCCATAGTTTTCAGAGAAGAGGTCTTTGATTTCTTTCGTTAGGTTGATTCCTAGGTATTTCAGTTTTTTGGATGCTATTGTGAAAGGAATTATTTGCCCTATTTCTCTCTCAGTGAGTCTGTCATTCATGTAGAGGAAAGCTATTGATTTTTGTGTGTTGACCTTGTAACCAGCTACTTGACTGAATTTGGTTATTAAGTCTAGAAGACTTTTGTGGAGTTCTTGGGGTCTTCTATATAGAGTATCATGTCATCTGCAAATAATGACAATTTGACTTCTTCATTACCTATCTTTATTCCTTTTATTTCTTTCTCTTGTCTAATTGCCATGGCTAATGTTTCCAGAACTATATTGAACAAGAGTGGTGATAGTGGACATCCTTGTCTTGTTCCTGATTTTAGTGTGAAGGATTTCAGTTTTTTACCATTTAGTGTGATATTGGCTGTTGGTTTTTCATAGATGGCTTCTATCAGTTCGAGGTAGAGACCATCTATTCCAATTTTTTGTAGGGTTTTTATCATAAATGCACATTGGATATTGTCAAATGCTTTTTCTGCATCTATGGAGATAATCATATGGTTTTTGTCCGTGGCTCTGCTGATACAGTGTATTACATCAATCGATTTGCATATATTGAACCATCCCTGCATCCCTGGGATGAATCCCACTTGATCAGGGTGTATGATCTTCTTGATGATCTTCTGCATTCTGTATGCCATTATCTTATTAAGGATTTTTGCATCTATGTTCATTAGTGAGATTGGCCTATAGTTCTCCTTTTCAGTTGGGTCTTCTCTGCTTTGGGGATCAAGGTGATGCTTGCTTCCAGGAATGAATTTGGGAGTATTGCTTCCCTTTCAATTTCATTGAAGTGTTTAAACAGTAGTGGCAGCAGTTCCTCTCTAAATGTCTTGTAGAATTCAGAGGTGAAGCTTTCAGGGCCCAGGCTTTTCTTAGTTGATAAGTTTTTAATTACATTTTCAATTTCATTGGTTGATATTGGGTTGATCAGAATTTTTAGGTCTTCTTCATTCAACTTTGGTAATTCATATGTATCTAGGAATCTGTCCATTTCTTCTGTGTTGTCCATCTTATTGGCGTATAGGTTCTGGAAGTAGGTATTGATGATCCTCTGGATTTCTGCTGGGTCTGTTGTAATTTCACCCTTTTCATTCCTAATTGCATGGATTTGGGCCTTTTCTTTCCTTTTTCTGATAAGGTTGGCTAAGGGTTTGTCAATTTTGTTGATTATTTCGAAGAACCAACTCTTGGCTTCATTGATTTTTTTGTATCATTTTCTTAGTCTCCATTGCATTGACTTCTCCTCTGATCTTTATAATTTGCTCCCTTGTATGAGCTCTGGGGTTGTCCTGTTCTTCTTTTTCTAGAAGTTTGAGGCTCAGCATCAGGTTGTTTAATTGGGCTCATTCTGTTTTCCTAAAATGCGTATTCACTGCTATGAATTTCCCTCTTAAGACTGCTTTCATTGTGTCCCATGGATTCCGATATGTTGTGTTGTCATTGTCATTTAATTGAAGGAACTGTATGATTTCTTCTTTAATTTCCTCTGTGACTCATTGGTTATTCAGAAGTGTGTTGTTCAATTTCCATGTGTTTATGAAATTTTTCCAGTTTCTTTTGCTATGGATCTCCATTTTCATCGCACTATGGTGTGATAATATACAGGGGATAACTTCAATTCCTTTGCACTTACTTAAACATGTTCTATGTGTGAGTATGTGGTCTATTTTGGAGAATGACCCATGTGCAGCTGAGCAGAATGTGTATTCTGATTTTGTGGGGTGGAAGACTCTGTAAACATCTGTTAAGTTCATTTGTTCAAGAGTTCAATTGAGTTCTTCTATTTCATTACTTATTTTTTGTGTAGTTGATCTATCTATTTGTGACAGTGGGGTATTGAGGTCCCCCACTACAATTGTATTAGTGCATATATGACTTTTCATGTCCGTTAGTATTTGTTTTATATAGTTGGGCACACTAGTGTTTGGTGCATAGATATTTATGATTCTCATCTCTTCCTCTTGAATTGTCCCCTTTACAAGGATGTAGTGTCCTTCTTCATCTCTCTTAATCAGTGTTGATTTGAAATCTACTTGATCTGCCAAGAGGATAGCTACTCCTGCTTTTCTTCGGGTTCCTGTTGCATGGAGTATTGTTTTCCACCCTTTAACTTTCAGTCTATGAGGTTCCTTTTGAATGAAGTGTGTTTCTTGTATGCAGCATATTGTTGGATTTTGCTTCTTGGCCCATTCTGCCCATCTATTTCTTTTGATTGGTGTATTGAGACCATTAACAGTGATGGTTATAACTGAAATGTATTGACTTATCATTGCCATGACTTTTTTTTTGTTGGGTTCTCCCCCTTTACATTTAATTTCTTGTCATGCCAGATGGGTTCATTCTGCTTTGCTTCCTGGGGTTGTGATCCTCAATGTCTGTTCCTAGAATATTGTGTAAAATTGTTTGGAGTGCTGGTTTGGTATTCATGAAGATCCTAAGGTGCTCCTTGTCATGAAAGTATCTTATTTCTCCATCAATTTTGAAAGATAGCTTTGCAGGGTTTATCAATCTGGGTTGGAGGCTGTTTTCTTTTAGGGCTTGGAATATGTCACTCCGAGCTCTTCTTGCCTTGATGGTTTGTGTTGAGAAGTCTGCTGTGATTCTGATGGGCTTTCCTTTGTATGTGATTTGCTTCTTTTCTCTAACTGCTTGTAGAACTTTGTTCTTCTGTTGTGTTTCTGGAATCTTAACAATTATATGCCTATGTGTAGATTTTTTTTGATCAAGGCTGTTTGGAGTCCTATATGCCTCACTTATCTGTATGTCAAGTTCTTTTTCCCTGCTTGGGAAGTTTTCTGCCATTATTTCTGTGAAGAGATTTTTTTTTTTATGTCATCCTCACTCTCTCCTGTTTCTTCATTGACTCCAATCAGTCTTATGTTATTCTTTTTTGCATCATGTAGCAGCTGCTGGATTGACTTCTCATGTTCCCTTATAATTTTGAAGCAATTTTTCTTTTCCTGGTCACTAATTGCAATCTTATCTTCTATTGAAATTCTGTCCTCACATTGGCTCATTCTGATGTGTAGACTTTCAATGGAGTTTTTCATGTCCTAGAAATCTATTTGCATCTGTTTTATGGATTCCATTTGTTTCCTATGTTGGGGTTCCATCATGTTACTGAGCTCCTCTCTAGATTTATTAATCATGTCTTGCACTAGGAGCACAATTTCTCCTGTAATCTGAGAAATTATTTCTGATTTCATTTTTTCCAGATCCCCTTTTGTTGTCAGTTCAGTGGGTCCAGGTGGTTGAGTATCAGAGTTTTCCATCTCATTTCCCTTTGGGGTTGCTGTAGATGATCTGGAAGTCTGATTTGGAGACTTATTTACACGTTTTCTCATTTCGACTGGTAGGGGGGCTGTTGGCACCTGCACGGATTACCTCCTCTGAGCTGGGAGAGGTGGGACAGGGGCCGGGAGCAGTGGTAGGGATGGTGTCCCAAATGCCCTTTCCTGTGGGCTGGGAGCAGTGGGAGGGATGGTAGCTGGGAAGCCCCTTCCTCTGGGCCAGGAGCAGTGGGACAGTGGCTCAGAAGCCCCTACCTCTGGGCCGGGAGCAGTGGGACTCAGTACCGTGGTCTGGTGGTCCGGTGTCCTCTGGGTCTTTGTAGTGTGGAACCAGGTGGCTGTACAGGGGAGCGGGGTGGGGGGGTGTCCAGTGGATTGTTGGGTGGGCACGGGCTCATTTGGCATGTTCTGCAGGACTCGTGACCTCGGCAGGGCGTGTGGTGCAGACCTGCCTCTCACTGAGTTTTTATGTAACTATTGATACTGAAGCGCTTACTAACTTCTTGGGTTTTTTTATTATTTTCTGTAATCTTATGATTATTTGTTTCCTCTTTTCCTCTCTTATTGTTTTCCTTTGTGTGCCACAGAATGTTTTGCAGTGATACATTTTGATTCCTCTTTCTTTTGCATGTATGCTGTAAGTATCATCTTTGTGGTTAACTGCAGGCTTGCATAAAATCTGTTGTAACCGCAGCATTCAGTTTTAAACTGATAGCAAGTTAAACACAATCACCTACCCCAATATCTATAATTTTACTTTTCCTTCATCACGTTAAGTCAGTGTCACAATTTATATCTTATACATCAATTAGCATACTTATAGTTATATTCTTAATGCTTTTGTACTGTAACTTTTAAAATAAAATTAAACATTATTTACACACCAGCATGAGTATTATCTCTCTCCATCTTCATCTCCAATGTATGTATACCATTACCAGTGAGTTTTATGATTTCATATATTTTTATGTTACTATTCAGCTGCCTTTCAATTCAAAGAACTCTACAGTTTATTAGATAGATAAGTGGCCATGAATTCCATCAGCTTGTGTTTGTCTAGGAACGTCTACCTTTCACTTACTTTAAGACAGTTTTTTCCAGACACAGGGTTAGCAGCTTCTGGGAGAGGAGTTTTAGCACTGAGACAGCCTCCTGATCTTGCAGACCCATGCCCACTGCAGTGAAAACCTGCCCCCTTCCCAGATGCCAGGGCACTGAGAGGTGGCATGTGGGGGTGCGTGAGCTCTGTGTGGGCCTCTCCACCTGTGGTACCCTATTATAGAAGAGACCTGAGATGTGTATTTCTTCCCTTTTTGACAGATCTCACGTGCAGTACTCATAGCTTCATTTGGTTGCCTGTATTTCCCTGTCTGGGGTGTGTATGTGTGTGTGTATGTACAAGTGTATCATAAACATTAGTGTAAATTTTAATTTTACCTAGAAAGTTCTCCTGTGCTGGCAGTGTTGCTCTGAATATATAAAAGAGCTGAGACTACCTTGTGAATACTCCCTGCATGTCCAGAGTACCTGTCTGCGATGACTGTTCTCCGCTCCCTCCCTTTCCCCCCTTCCCTCATCTTCAAATAAATTGTCTTTTATTGAAAAAAAGTGCAAAGCATCATCTCTGCCCAGTGAAATGTGCCTCTAGAAATATTTTGTTTGGTTTATGGCGATCTCCAGTGTCTATAAGGATTTTCTTATTGTCGCTTTTCAGATTTCACCTTATGTCAAAATGAGAAACCTCTTTCCTAATTTTACCCAGCAATATGAATGTACTTCCTGAGTAATATAAAGCAGCTTCAAAGGACAATATCTCAGTACGTTTAAAAAAATATTTTTGTAGTCCTAATTTAACTCATTATTTATGATTATTTTAATTTCTAACATTAATGACAAACTTTCCTCAATACTATTGATTCCTATCTTAAGGTAAAGCTTGTTATTTACTGTCCTTTATAAATTAAGGATACTACATTTTAGTTTCATGGTTTAAATTTTATGGTGACTAAAAGTAATGCCTCTGTGATGATATCTAACTTGGATGGCCATTTTATCTCTAAATAAGAGGAATTCTGTACACTCTACAGATCTCCTGTTCCTGTCTATAAATTTTCAATTTTAAACATGTGGGCATAAAGGCATTTTCTCCAAGATTTTTAAACTAATTTTTATTTTTAACTGGTTTACCAAAATGTCAGCAAATTTTACATAAACATTTTAAAATCATTCCTAGCAAGCACTTAACATCTAGTCAGCTCTTTACTCCTATTTTTGGTTGTTGTCTTATTCTAGGAAGGGATTAGAACCACCTTTCTTTAAAGAAAACAATTTCTCATAATGCCCATCTTCACCATGTATAAGGGATGCCAGATGTTGTTAAACTTACTGTTTTTTAACCTGGACAAAGCAACCCTAACAGGATTTCTCCAGTGAGCATGTTTTTGAACCTTCCATTGTGCCCCATTCCATCATATGTACATTTTTCATGTTAAACTGCAGTTACTTACAACTCCTCCCCGTCCTTCTGAATTAATTTTCTGAAGTTGGAGTATCGTCTTTTCCCCTTAGGCTGTGCATTCATTGAGGCTTTCTTTTCCCCATGAATTTATAATGTCTAGTATACAATATTTCTACTTCCCATATCTTTGCTCTGCACAATTGCCTTGTCCTTTCTCCCAACCACCTAGGAAGAAAAGATGGTCAACTAGCAGGCAAAGTGCACAAGGTGTCTATGTGTGTTGTGTAGCTTCAGAGTCACATTGAAATTGCCAGGCACACATTAAGTCTTGTCATTTTGTTTACACATTGGGGAAAAACTTCAGTTTATTAAATGTTGCATATAACTGCATCTAAGTTTTGTCAAGCTGCAAACTTGGACTTTCTCTGTGTAGTGACTTTTTAATTCTAGTTTCATAATCTGAAAATCAAACTGTTGCCTTCACATGGTGTATATAGTGCCTAATGACTGGTTTGCTTTGTTTTATAGTATCTGTGCTCCTTGTATTTTTCAAGAGCTATTTTGCAAACAGAAGATGTATTTCTCCACTGAAAACACAATAAAATTTTTTAAATTAAAAATAATTTAAAATTTAAAAATTAAAAACCCACAGGTTCATGACAGTGTTCATAAAAAGAACTTGTTGAAAAAGAGATCATAGGGCTCCTGATATTTTCCAAATGATCTTTTAAAAAATTTCCATAGCTTTATTATAATCAAAAACTCTCTTTTGTATTTCTGTTACTAATATCTTTCTTTCTACGCATGAAAAGCTCAGTATCCTCCATCATCACCAAACCACCTCAGAAGGGTACCTTTTTCTTTTTTTTTTTTGAATACACACCATAATGTTTTTATTAGACAGAATTTTCTTTTTTTTCCCAGAGGCAAAAATTTTTTTAATTTATTATTTCCCCATTAAGTTTACTGGTACATTTTAGGTACAAAATACATTTACATAGATCATTGGGATCTTGTACCATTACATGAGTCTCTTGGTTCTATTTTTTTCCCCTTCCCTTGCCCTCCCTTCACCCCCTCCACCCTTCCCTATTTGCAAAGACATTGTTTCCATGTTTTTCCTCTTCTCATATTTTTTCCTTTCCCTTTTTTCCCTTCCCCTACCCCTCCCAATTCCCCTGCTCTTTTAGACCTTTTCTTCCTGTTACATAATATCAGTTATACATTTTTTAAATTACAATATTAAGATCTAGGAGACATTACCACAGATTTTACAGAATTTAAAAGGATATAGAAAGCATATTTCAAAAATCTGTTTTGAAATAAATGTGACAACTTCTAAGAAGTACCTTGGAAGACAAATTAATGAAACTAACTCTGGAGGAAATATAAAATTCGAATAGCACCTATTAAAGAAAGTATATTCCTAGCTTGAAAACCTACCTATATGACAACAGTAGGCTCATAAACATTTTAACTGATAAATTATATCAAACAATTAAAGCAGAAAAAAGAAGGAACACTTCTCCATTCATTTTAGGAACTCAACATTTGTGCTAATCCTAAAACTGGATAAAGATAATAGAAGAAAAAAGTATGAACATAGATAGAAATTTAACAAAACAAACTATCGGAAGTCAGATCCGGCAGGATGTAGAAAGTGGTTTTGTTATAGGGATGGCAGTGTTGGTTCAGCATTGGAAGATCCACCCCAAAAGTCATCATTTTAACAGAGGAAAAGAAAAAGCCATATGATCCTATCACTAGTTGGAGAAAAAGTATTGGACTAAATTCCACAGCTGTTCATGATAAAAGCTATCAAGAGCCTAGCAGTAGAACAGAACCTTCTCAACAGATTAAAGACCTGTACTCCATACTTCCAGCGAGAATGCCTTATATGAATTCAGAAGATACAATGATTTCTCCCGAAGGTGGGGAACAAGGGCAGACATGCTTACTCTTCATCTGTCCATTAAACTTTGAAATATAGACCCAAACCAAACTAGTCTGGCAATAAAATGACACAATTAGGATAGGATTGGCAAGGTAGAAGCAAAATCTTTATATGTAGATGAAATAATGATCTACAGAGAAAATACTAAGAAATCTCTACGAGCCCTTAGAACTTGTATTTGAATTTAGCAGAATTAGAAAACACAAGGTATATATAAAAATTCACATCTATGTATACTTGCTATAAATGAAGAATTGGATATTGAAATTTAAGTTATATAGGAGTACAAAGGACCTAGAAAAGTAAAAAAAAAGTGTTGGAAGACATTTAGTACCTAATTTTAAGACTTCCTCTAAAGCTACAGTAATCAAGGCAGTGTTGGTGTAAGGAAAGACATATAGATCATTGAAATAAAACAGATGATCTAGAAATAGAACCACACATATATGGTCCACTGAGTTTTGAAAGATTATTTAACATTAACATTTTATAGAATATAAACTCAATTCAAGAATCAAGGAAAAGAATGTTTTCAGCAAATGGCTCTAGAATACCTGGTATCTTTATATAAAAAATTAACCTCAACCTTTTATTTCCATACATAAAAATAACTTGAAAGGATCTATGAACCTAAATATGAAAGCCTAAAAGTATAAAACTTTAAGAAGAAATTATAAAGGAAAATGTTTATGAATTTAGGGTAGGCAAGAACTTCCTAGGATACAAAAAAACATGATGTATAAAAGAAAACAACTGATAAATGAGATTCCATCAAAATTGAGAACTTTAAATGACATTGATAAATGAAAAGTAGTCCTTAAACAGACCATATTTACAATGCATATAACCTATGACCAGAATATATAAAGAACACTTAGATCTCATTAATAGACAAACCAATTAAAAAGTAGACAGAAGAACATGATAAATAGCCAGTACAGCACTAGGAAAGGTGTGCAACACTAGAATCAGAAAAATATGAATCAGGAAAAATAACAAGATTGAATTATATACTCATTAGGGAGATGAAGTTAAAAGTTTTTTTTTTTTTGAAGTTAAAAGTTTTAAAAGGCTTGTCATGACGTTTTCTTTTTGTTGGATTCTCCCCTTGCATTTAATTTGTTATGCCCAACAGAATCATTCTGCTGGGCTTCCTGGGTTGTGATCCTCATTGTCTTTTCCCAGGATAGTGTCTAAAAGTTTTTTTGGAGTGCTGGTTTGGTATTCATGAAGTTCCTGAGGTGCTCTTTATTATGAATGTATCTTATTTCTCCATCAATTTTGAAAGATAGTTTTGCAGGGTACATCAATCTGGGTTGGAGGCTGTTTTCCTTTATGGTTTGGATTACATCACTCCAAGCTCTTCCTGCCTTGAGGGTTTGCGTCAAGAAGTCTGCTGTGATTCTGATGGGCTTTCCTTTGTATGTGATTTGTTTCTTTTCTCTCACTGCTTGTAGAACTTTGTTCTTCTGTTGGGTTTCTGGAATCCTAACTACTATATGCCTATGTGTAGATTTTTTTTGATCAAGGCTATTTGGAGTCCTATATGCCTCACTTATCTGTATGTCAAGTTCTTTTCCCCTGCTTGGGAAGTTTTCTGCCATTGCTTCTGTGAACAGCTTTTTTATGTCGTCTGCACTCTCTCCGGTTTCTTCATTGACTCCAATCAGTCTTATGTTATTCTTCTTCTCATTGTCTAGCAGTTGCTGGATTGATTTCTCGTGGTCCCTTACAATTTTAAAGCAATTTTTCTTTTCCTGGTCACTAAGTGCAATCTTATCTTCTATATCTGAAATTGTGTCCTCACATTGGTTCATTCTGCTGCGTAGACTTTTGATGGAGCTTTTAATCTCCTGGAAATCTGTTTGCATCTGTTTTATGGATTCCAATTGTTTTCTATGTTGCGATTCCATCATATGCCTCAGATCCTCTATTTTTTTTATCTGTGTCCTCTCTAGATTTATTAATCATGTCTTGCACGATGGGCACAATCTTTGCTGTTATCTGAGAAATTATTTCTGATTTTATTTTTTCCAGATCCTCTTTTGTTGCCAGTTCAGGGAGTCCAGGTGGTTGAGTATCAGATTGTTCTATCTTGTTTCCTTTTGGAGTTGATGTAGGTGATCAGGAAGTCTGTTTATGAGGCTTGTTTATGTGTCTTCTAACTTCCACGGGGGTTGCCTCTGGCACCCAGGCGGCTCACCTTCTATGCCCTAGGACCATGGAATGGCAGTGGGGGAGCCTCTTCCTGGCCACTGGGATTGGCTCACCTTCTCTGGCCTAGGAGCCTGGAATGGTGGCAGGGGAGCCTCTTCCTGGGTGCTGGGATTGGCTCACCTTCTCTGCCCTAGGACCATGGAATCTAGACAGAATTATCCATAAAGCATTTTGATCAATGAAGAATGACCAAAACATATGCTGAATGTTTAAATTTTTAAAATTCTTACAGTAACAGACGTGCCACTAATTCTCCTTAAATATTCAAAATATTCCCAGTGCTTCAATCACACTTACCTATTGTTCTTGGCAATGTGTCTTTTACTGTATGATCTATGGTGTTTTATTTGGCTCATAATTTCATGAATATGAATGAAAATATTTTCTTTGTAAGATCAAGAAAATATCTTCCTCTTTCTAATGGGCTAAGAATTTTATCATAAACAGGTATTGTTCTAACAAAAACAGATGGAATTTTTGAGAGCTTTTTTTAAATTATCCTCCTTTAATAACTAATGATCTTCAAATATTCACATTATCTTAAGCCACTAGAATGGACTCTTCTTTGTCATGTTCTGTTATCTTTTGCGTCATCAAATGTCAGTGTTTGTTCATTTTTACATTTTCTTTATTTTGTTTTGGAATTTATAACTTTTTGGGATATTGACTTGTTTCCTCATGGCCACAAAGAGAAAAACTGAAAAATGAGTGCCCACATGTTATTGTGTAACATAAAATACATTTTTATCATTCTTATATATTTATACTTCAATAAATCTTTGGTTGATTTACATCCATTTATGAGCATAGTTCTATGATATCTGTTCTTAAAAATGAAGTAGAATTAATTGTGAACATTTTTGGTCCTGGAGGTTTGTTTTTAAGAAGATTTTTATTAACATTAATTTCCTCTACTACCTATGAGTCTGTGCATATTCTGTTTCTTTTTTTCACTTTTGATAGTTTTAGGTTTTTAACTATATTTGTATATTTAATGTCCTAAGTTGTTCATGGTATATTCCTATGATTTTTTTTTAGTCCAGTATGAACAGCAGTAATATTATCATTTTTAATTCTTAATATTGGTTAGTTGAGTGTTCATTTTTTTCAGTGAATTTCACAAGAGGTTTGTCACTTCTACTAAACCTAATAAGAAACCAACCTGTAACTGTTCCTTTGTTATATGCTTATTTCTCTTCTATTGATTTTAGTTATTTTTATTTCCATCATATATTTTCCTGTGTTTAAATTTAATACAATTATCTGAATTACATGATTATATCAGAAATAATCAATCTTTCTCCTTTTGTAAGGTATTGTGTATTGAGTGATAATATCAGAAATAATCAGCATATACACATTATATGTTCCTATCTATGATTTCCCTAAAGAAGCATTGTTTGACACCAAATGTATACTTTGATTTACAGAACCTTCAATATTGATCAAATCATATTTTCTACTTGAATTTGTGACTTTTATTTAGACCTGTTGGTCATTTAGAAATATACTTATTTATATCCCAATACAGTTACATTTTTTTTACTGATTTATGGCTCACTATCACTCCTGAGTCAATATATTCTGAACAAATGTAACAGATTCTAAATAAATATAAATTTTCAATCTGTTGGAGATATTGAGACATGCTGTAAGCCCAATATATTGCAAATTTTCCTAAGTGTCCTGTGTTCAATTTTCAAAGTCAACATACATAGCAGAAATGAAAATGTATTAAATCCTTATAACCTTATGGAGGCTTTTTTCTTTCTGCTACTGAAACATTATATTTCCTCCATCTATCAGTCATCTGTATCAATGCATTTTCTAAGTGGGATGATGCTACCACAGGTAGTTACTCAGCTCTGATTATTTACAATTCTCTATAATAACTGCTTAAATGTTTTGGGGAAGAAAAGGAACACAAGAAATAATAAGGCTATTCTTTGTTTTAAAAATAAAAACAAATGCACCTTCAGTTCTGTCCTTTGTTATCCCTGTGTTCAGTGCATGCAGATAAGAGGACACACAGGGTACAGCCTCTGAAGGATGAACATTTTCCTGAAGAGGGAAGAGGCCACAGAACTCCAGTACTAATATCTGACATTTTTCATTTTTTTATAGAAATAAAAGATACCAATATGAATGTGACAAAATTCTGTTCATCACAATATAAATGCTTCTGAGTCTTGACATTCATAGAAAAGCTTCCAGATGATTTATTTAAATTTTCAGTATATGACTGCAATACAGATAAATCAGGATATTTTCTATAATCAGTGCAATTTTATGATCTTAAAATTGAGTGGCTGTAGCATTATTTATACTTCTTTTTCATGTGCTCATTGAAAGTAACTCATTAAATAACTTCTTTGTTATCCAATTATTCACTCAGACTGACCATACGTGCAATTCCTCAAAGCAGCCCACAGCCCCTCTTTGCAGCCATAACGCCTTGGCTACCACAATAATGAGATGACAAAAAAAGTACTGCACAAAAGTACCCCTGTCTGACTTCTGAACTATAGTTTGAGAAAACTGGATGCTTGAATATCACATCAAAATCAAGTTTTCTATCATTATGAGATAATAAGTATTCATTTACTTACTCTCATATCCCAGGAATTTCCAGGATCCCTACAGGAGACTGATAAGGATAAAGTCTAGTCAGAGGATTTTGGGGGGGTGATTCTAAAATAGAAAAGACACACAGATATCTCCAATATTGGCCCATTTGACGGGGATGATTCCAATAGTTTTATTTTTAAAATTATCTCACTTAGAACTGACTGCAAACCTGTGAACCAGTCACTATTATTAGTTATTATTATGCCTATTATTTACAAGATACAGTAATTTTTTTGAAAGGATAATTAATGTATACCAGGTGAATATCTCAGTGTGGATGTGAAGCCATGACCCTGATTCTAGACATTTTCATTTAATCCCTACCTCCGAGCCTGCTCCAAAAACACCTGGAATATTAGTCCTATAGCATCTGTGTGTGTTGCAAAGGGAACTGCTGTAACACGATTGTGTGCTTTTTAAATGTGGATATATTAAACACATTTAATAAGACTCCTTGAGCAGTTTGGAATGAAAGGCTGAAGGGCCATCTGGCTTTTTTCTGTCCATCCCTGCAGACCACTTCTGCATGCATCGCCCATCGCATGGTATTGTTTGACTGTCACACTGTGCCTCAGCTCCACAGGGCTGTCACTCCCCCCCCCCCCCACTTTTCATTGCATGCCTCAGTGACCTAAATGCTTAACACAGCCTGTTCAAGAGCTACTCTGTTTCCCCTTGCTCCACTTGGACCCCCAAATGCTGACCAGCCTGGGGACTCCTTTGTACCAAATGACCAGAGACTGTGTGGAACAGCATCAATGCTAATAAAAAGAAAAAAAGAGTAGCAATAAAAGGCAACCAGATAATTATTTGAAGGTAGCAATTTGTTTAACATAGGAAATAGTTGCATATTTTTCTTAAGGGGCACTTCTCAACATTTTCTGCTATTTGATCTCATATGATGTTTAAAAGCTTAAGATATGTTTATATTAAAATACTGTATATAAAATATTCCCACCATCAAACTAGAAGAGTCACTATGAGATGAAAAAATACGAACATGACTCAAGAGTCTCACAGGTGGTGATTTAAAAGCAAACATTGCCAAGCCCTTGCCTTATAGCCCTTGCCCCATAGCTTTGTTTCTCAGTTCCTTTGTTTTGAGAAGACAGGATGGCCAAATGCTACATTAAATTTCACTGATCAATGCAGTACCTACTAGTCTTATTGTTATAGTCTTATGTGGGTACTTAAATTTATAATTGAAAAATAAAAATTCAAATCTTCTATCACCCTAGATATGTTTCAACTGCTTAAGAGCCATAGGACTTTACAGGCTACTCTGTTGGACCACACATATATAAATGCTCTACAGAAAATTCTACTGGACAGGGCTGGTGTACAAAAGTAAGGTCAAACATGGGTTAGACACAGTGCCAAGAATATATCACCATTCTAAAATAATAGATCTGTAGATATTCTGGATTCTTATGTTTGTGAATCTGTAGAGGGCTTGGTATGTAAACTTCAGAGCTATGCTACATGTTTTTTTCCCTGTAAAAAATCAGTAGGGCTATCAAAAGCATCTTTACTAACCAAACATATTTAGAAGAGAAAAGGAGATGTTTATTCCCAAGAATTCCAGTGTGTCAGACTTTTGAAAAGTTTGCATCCCAATTTCAAAACCTAATACTATGTAAAGAAGAAAAGGACAAAATCACCAAAATTTCCTAAATTCATGATGGAAAAGCAGCAAATGATTAACAAGTTAGGCAAAGTTTGTCTTTTAAAATCATTGAGCTTTCTACCTGCCTTATCTGTGAAATTTCTTTTAATTTATTTAGGTTTTCCTAAACTTAAAAAAAAAGCTTTTCATTTTATTGTACAATCTTAATTCATAGGCTAATCAACCTTTAATATTTTAAATGCTATTGATATAAAATGTTTACTGTCATTTATTATAAAATATACAGATAGGAAAAAGAAGAGAATGAAAGAGAACTTTTTTAAATATTGCACTTTTGTCCATTTCTCTTGCTAAATATACTTATTAAATCCAATGTCTTATCTTTAAATTACTCCCAATGTTTTCTTCCTTTCATCAATGATTTCTCTCCATTTCTAACGTGTTCTATTTATTTGCTTGCTCTGTTGCTCAACCCAGATCATCCAATAATAAATATGATTTTTTGCCTTCCTATTTCTTTCAAAAGAAAAGCTCCAAATCTTCTGTTTGGAGAATTATTTCAATTACATATGTAATTTATTTCATAGTTTCTTATTTATATTTCTTATATCTGCTCCTGACATTTTTATTAAGATGTATTTCTAGATACATACCTATATGATATAAAATTTATGTTTAACCAAACCTTTTTTCTTATAGCTTCTCATAATTTTTACTGTCTGGGATTGATTCTTGATACTGATTTTAAATGTTTTGATCTTGGTTGCTGAACTTTCTTTTTTTTCCCTTGATAATTTACACCAGAAATTTATCAGTTTTAATAATCTCTTGAGAGGATTTTGCCTTCACTGCTTTTCTTATCTTTATTATTTGCCAATTTGCCTTCTTTGCTTAAGATTTTTAACTTGCTTTATTAGTTAGGATTTGATGATTGTATCATAAATATTCAGACTTTATTCCACTCTAAAATAAAAATTTAATCTCTACAATTCCCCAAGAAACAACTTGTTTTAGCAAGCTAAATTCTATTCTTTGAAATTAAATAGTAAGTTAAATATCTGAAATTTTGTATGTTCAAACAATCACATTAACAAAATGAAAACATGCTCACTTCTCAAAAATACAGAAAACTACATGATAAAATTCAGTTTGCTCTCATAGTAAGTGCTCTTAGCAAAACAGAAATACAAGCAAGAATTATCAATCTATAAACAATATCTGAAAAGTAAAAAAAAATACTCACATGTGTGGAAATTAAAATTTAGTACTCGCGAGGCGTACGGCAAAGAATATGTAATGAAAGTCTGTTCTGTCACAATACAGCACAGATCTGGGTGAAAGAAAGGAAGGGAAACAAAGAGCCTTCATGAATTAAACCAGCAGAGAAAATAAAAAGCCTGAGTCACACTGAGGGCAGCGGCTTATTAAAGCTGCTTATTAAAGCAGCAAGACTGGAAGGAGTCTGCAACTTCTACACACTAGGAGGTGTCATTAGAAATTACAACGAAGGAAGACATCTGAAAAGCACTAACCAGTTTCACATAAGAAAGGCTTCCTGTTAATGCCTTGCTGGAGAAAAGCATATCCAATTTAAGCCATAGAATTTCGAAAAAAATAGACCAAGAAAACTACTGTCTTGTCAACAGAACAAAGTACGTAAAATTTCCAGCTTGAAGGTCTCTGATTTAAAAAAAACAGACATGAATAGGCACAATGTGGAATGAACGGGGGAAGGCATTTATATTTATGAGTGAAGTGTTTCAGAAGCTACAAGATGAACTGCTAAATCAAGGGGAAAACAAGGATTCTGATTTTTACAAACATATGAAAAAAAAATTTGCATGACAGAAACTAGACGAGATCCAATTAACACCTCATCCAGAAGAGAAGAGGGGAAGCGGGTCGGGGGGGTCGGGGGGCGGTGTTAGGGACTGCCTAAGAGCCCAGCGGGACAGCGGCAGAATCCAGAGTGAGGGGGGGTCCGACGATCATTGTGCTCAGGAATAAAATATATGATACTTTGCTCAGGAATAAAATATATGATACTTTGCTCATCTGAACTACAACCCGGTAGTAGATACGCGGTGTTTATACAGGAAGTGTCCGCCATGCTTCCTGTTCTAATATGGAGGTAGGAACAAATAGTCAGGAGGTGCTGGGAGTTGGGGGGAAGAAACAAAATGTTCCACTTCTTCTCTTTTCTTCCAGAAACCTCCAAAGCGAGCTCTAGCTTCGGGAATCAAGCCCCGAAATAGTATACACATCGGAGCAATTCCGAAAGGTTTCCTGGGTGCAAAAAGTGTTATGGAAGACTCTGCAGCTCCCTCGGGAGGCCAGCAGGATGTTCGAGCCCAGGCAGGTGCCGAGGCGGCAGGGGAGGGTGTGTCTTCGTTCGGCCTTGCTGGGCTCGAGGCCTCCGGGGCGTCTCAGGAGACAATTCCGGCCTCTCTGCATTTGGCAACAGGCCCAGCAACCCTCCGTGTGGCTATGGGTCGTGTCCAACCCCGCACAGCTGGCTCCAGGCCGGCCCAGGCCTCAGGGGGCGGGGCCAGGCCCAGTTCTCTGCAGGAGAGGAGCAGCGGCAGCTGGACCAAGCAAATCCTTTGCAGGTATTATCTGCATGGGCAGTGCAAGGAGGGGGAGAACTGTCGGTACTCCCATGACCTCTCTAGGCGGCAGATGGCCAGGGAGCGCCATGCTTCCCCGACTCGGGCCTCTGCAGACAGAGACCCTAGTGAGGCTGCGCAGAGCCATCCCCCGACTCAGGAAGAGCCGGAAGCCCCCCCTTCTGCATCCTCAAGCTCCTTGCCTGTGATTGGCTCGGCTGCTGCAAGGTGTTTCTTTGAAGCCGAGACAGACAATGCAGGACTTGAAGCTGCTGGAGGAGGAGCAGGTGCGGAAGGCTGGGTGGGTGCAGCTGAGTTTGTACCTGGGCAGCCCTACCGAGGTCGCATGGCTCTTTCACAGGCTCCCCTGGTTCCCCTGGCCCCCCTGGCCCCCCTGGTCCCCCTGGCCCCCCTGGCTCCCCTGGCTCCCCTGGTTCCCCTGGCTCTAGCTCCACTGGCTCCTCTGCCTCCTCTGCCGAGCCCAAGCCCGGTGATTGCAAGAGGACAGATGGTGGGGGGCATGTGGATGCCGCTCTGCCGCTATGCTGCCAGGGGACAATGCTTTTACGGGGAGAGCTGTGCATTCCTCCATGGTGATGTATGCGACATGTGTGGGCTGCAGGCCTTGCACCCTGTGGATGCTGCCCAGAGGGAAGCCCATATAAGGGCCTGCATTGAAGCACACGAGAGGGATATGGAGCTCTCGTTTGCTGTGCAGCGCAGTATGGACAAGGTGTGTGGCATCTGCATGGAGGTTGTCTATGAGAAAATCGAGCCCAGCGACCGCCGCTTTGGCATCCTTTACAGCTGCAACCACACCTACTGTCTCACCTGTATTCGCACATGGAGAAGTGGCACACAATTCGAGAGCAGAATCAGTAAATCCTGTCCACAGTGCAGGGTCTCCTCCAGCTTTGTCATTCCCAGTGAGTTCTGGGTGGAGGATGGGGAAGAGAAGGAGAAGCTTATTCAGCAGTATAAGGAGGGAATGAGACACAAGGCCTGCAGGTATTTTGCTGAGGGCAGGGGTCACTGCCCCTTTGGCGAGAACTGTTTTTACAAGCACGAGTACCCTCGGAGCCAGGGAGGGCAGTATCCCAGGCCAGGTGGTGGATCATCCAGCGCATATTGGCATCAAGTTCTGGAGCCCATGCAGGTTCGAGAGAGCAACAGGGTCTTTAAGAGAGGTAAAAAGGAGCTTGTCGCACTTTGCCTGGCCAATCTGTTGTTTAAGAAGTTTCTTGCACTGAGAAATGGTATTCCTTTCTCTGATGACCAGTGGCTCTTGCTTTATTATCAGCTAGAAGAATATTTTATTTGAATCTGTAGCATCAGCTATGGTGAGTGGTGTAGTCTCCCGAGGTTCGGTCGTCTTCTGTTGCCTGTTCTCCCTTTTTGATTGACACATATATTGCTTTCCTGGCTATTGAGGCAATCTTTACGCAGTGTTTCTCTCTCATTTTCTTGTGTACAGGCCCCACCCCTTATTCTCTCTATAGTATTATGGTGTTTTGCTGTGTTAAAAAACAAAAAGTCCTCAAAACTGTTGTTGGATGAAATTAATATTGCTGTCCAGATGGCTTGTTTTGTCGTGTCTGTTTTCAAAAAGATTCATTCAGTTTTAGTCCAGTGTTTACAGAGTTTCCACACTCATTGTGAAATCCCTCAAGAGTAAATGTGACAGGGTGAAAAATATCTTAACTAAATTATGAGCTTTTTGCTACAATAGCCTTAAAAAGTGGACCCTTGCAGGTCCTTGCAGCTGCTGTTTGTTTACATGCCTTGCCTGTGTTTTTCCTTCCCTTTCAAGTGCACTTGTTAACTTGTGGTTATATTGTGATTTCTCCTTTACTTGACCAAAACCAGGAGCATATGTTTACACGTTTTTATCCTGTTCAGTTTAATGTGAAATTATTTATATTTGGAAGTATATATTTGAGAGTTATATATATTATGCATATATGTGGAAAGTTATGTATTTGAAAAATATTCAAAAGAATATATATGCCATACCGTATATGTTTATGTAATTAAAATAAATTCAGAGCTGAAAGCTGAAGGTCAAAGGCTAGCAGTGTGGGCTGTTGTGTGAGCAGTGTGGATACTTTCTCTGACCCTGTCCAGATCAGTGACCATCAGCTGTTTAAAATGTCTATAGCCAAATGCACCAGACATAGCTCTTAAGGGACTTAGAAATCATGACCTTGCTAATTTCTGTGACACTGACGGCTTACTTTGCTATTATAAATACAGAAATGTTTGTACCACTGCAGCAAATTTGGGACTCAGGCACCCAATTGTTTGCATTCAATATTTTATAATTATCTATCAAGATATCAGTTTCTAGATTTTCCAAGGAAGGGGTTTGGCAGAAATTTTCATTATAAAATAGACAAGATCATAAAAGGACAAACAATAAAAATACTGAAATCAGAATGCAAGAATGGAAAGATACAAGGATGATGTATAAAAAGGAACAAAAGCTAAATACATTTAATCTTAGCCAAAAGGCTGAGAAGTGATACAAAAGCTTAATAAAATATCAACATAGAAAATTTATAATACAGATATACCATAATTCAATTAAATAAAAGTAGTTTAAAAACTTGAAAGATTATCACACTTTCTTTAAATTAAAATGAAATAATTTATTTAAAATGCACATGTATAGTACAAAAAATACAAAAGCATTAAAATAAGATGGGAAAAATTAACAAAATAGGTACTGTGACTCTTTAGCAGAGACAAAGTGTATAAAGGATAAACATTTCTGGAGATAAAGAGAAATGACATTTAAACATTAAATTAAGGCTGGGGATGTAGCCCAATGATGTAGTGCTTGCCTCACATACACAAGGTCCTGGGTTCCATGCTCAGCACCAAATAAAATCATTAAATTATAATTCACCAAGAATATGTAACTGTTCAAATTTTGTACTCATATAATAACATCACCCCAGATATGCAAATTAATAACTGACAGAAATAGAAAAATAAAAAGTCAATTCCCTAGTGAACAATTTCAGTAAATCTTTTAGTAATTAAATAAGCAAAGAAAGAATGTAAGAGAATTGAACAACACAGTTTTAATCACTTATCTAATTGATTTGTGCAGAATACTGTGTGTACCTGTGGAGTACACTTTCTTTGGCTGATGGCTAAAAATATGCTTGGATCCTCTGTCCCAGGACATTCTTACTGCTCTGACTAGCAGTAAAAGCTAGCACATGTATAGAATTTTTACCACATAACAAGCATACTTCAAAGTATGATTAAATTGTCAAAACTACTGTATGTGGTACTTGATATAATTTTTCTCATGCTGATGAGGTAAATAATAATGTAGCAGGTTTGCCACAATAATAATGTAACAAGTTTAATTTGCCCTTATATGACCCATAAGTAAAGATTCCTAGAAGGAATGAAGCTCAAGTAGCTTTTTTCCATAACACTTGAGATTACTCTGAAGCCTCTACCCCCAAATGCATGTCTGGGAACAGGTGGAGCAGCTGAGTATAGCTACTGGAGAGTATACAGAGCCTTTAAGTATGGGTGGTTCAGGCAGGTGGGGCACAGGGGTGCATAAATAAGCTCCCACTGAGTGAGGGAGACTTAGAACTTTTGTCTGTATTCTGTCAGACTCAGTGTGTCTCAGTGTACTGTTCCTCAGCCCCCATATTGTTACATTGCCTCTCCTTTAAGTAATTTCTAGTTACCAGTATAAGTACCCCAGCATGTCTCCCTGGGATTTCTTCCATATTCCTTCCATCTTGATTCCTCTTATTCAAATAGTTTACTAATCAAGAGACTCTGGATACCTGCATGATTGCCATCCTTGCAGAGGATATAGTTCTCAGATGAACCCCCAAAAATGGGATGAGATAGGACACTTTCAAAGACTGTGTTGTCAGTAGAGTCTCAGAAGAGCTCTGCTTCAGGGCTGGAGATGTAGCTCAGTGGCACTGCACCTGCCTGGCAAGCACAAGATCCTGAGTTCAATTCTTGGTACAAAAAAAAAGAAAAAGAAAAAAGCTCTAGTAGAGACTACACTGTCAGGGAGGGGATTTTAAGCCGAGCCTAGAAAACTCTGGAAATTTTCTCCTAATGAACACTGCCCAATCACATGAAATGTCAGATTTTTTTCAGTTTCTTGAGCCATCCAGTCATAATAAAATTTGGGGCATACAGTGGGTTAATAGAAGACATGACTTGGGAGGCATATAAGGATAATTAAAATCCAAACTCTGCTTATCATAATTCATTCTAAGGAAGTTATTTAAAATTTCCTCAGTTTATTCATCTGAGAAAAGGGTATAACACCAACTGCGTTGAAGGATTATGGTGAGGGCCAAATATAATAATGGACAAAAGATTTGAAACGGGTCACATTTTTAAAGTGGAATGTATCAAAGTGGAATCTGTTTGTGCTTATGGAGCTAAGCAGTTATACAAGGATTAATATTCCAGCAAGTTTTTCTTTTTTCTGGATTCTTGGAATTTGTGTTAAAGTAGCATTATTATTTTATGATTATTTCTGTAGACAAAGAGCATAGTACATAGTAACCTCACTCATAATTTCAAAAAGATCATGTATTTTTCAGCAAAAAAATCACACAAGCTAAACGTAAGCTATTCAGTTATTTAAATATTTTTTAAAGGAAATAAATATGCAAAAGAAATATGCATTTTTTATGGAAGACACCTATTTGAGTAAAATAACAAATAAGGTGAGTTTTTTTAAAAAATGGGATTTCTGATTCCCCTATCTACTTATTCAGAAAGAGGTCAGATAAGAGATGTCTGCCACAAGACTAGATGAAGAGCTCACATCTGCTTTGTTTTGAAGAAGGCGGGGCCACCCCTACTGCAGAGTGGAACAAAAGAGCCTTTGCCACATAAAGGCATTCTCTGCCACCCCTGACCCACAAGGACTCACAGAATCAGCCCCGGGGTTCTTACAGTGTTACTCCAACTACAATAGAAAAAGCCCAGTGAAGCAGATTTGATTTGCTTATGCTTTGCATGTCTGCATTTGGTGGAGGTGCATGCATACAAACATGGTGAAGGAAATTTACCCAGGAGTCACACCCCTTGAAGACGCAGAAACCGCTTTGTCTCACAGCTCACATGTCATGAAATCAGTTCACTGAAGTTCACTGATGTAAAGGGAAATACTTCCATGCCACGATTAATGCCAATATGCTCTTCCATTTGGCACGATTTAAACACCTTGAAGGTGTGGTTTCTGTTTCCACAGCCAAAGACAAATGAGAACTCATTGTGGAATGGAGTGGAGGTGTTTAGGGAAAGGAAATGTTTAGGGAAAAATCCAGGACTGGTGCAAGAAAGTATATTAATGCACTTCAGAATTTTCAGCATGAAAATATATAGCATTACTTTTTCCAGTATTGATTTAACATTAACAAAAAAATTGACTAATAAATCACAATGAAACTGTTAATTAAACTAAGAAATTAAAAGAAGTATGCACAACATTTTCTGATGTCAATACAAAAAAATCACTACCACTTGAAAAAATAATGAATTCAAATTCATTTACCAGGATATAATATGATAATGAAAAAAACTACACTGCTGTAACCTACAGAATACTGCTGGATCTGCGTGCAGAATAAAACTATTTTAAAGACTAATACATACTGTCTAGGAGAAAACAGTATCATGAAATAAATACCTCTGAAAATGGAAAAAAGGCTGCAGCATGAACTAAACACATACAACTATGATAAGCAGAAGGAATTAAAGATTAAAGCAAAAATTTGATTTGTGGATCGTGTAGTGGAGATATGAAGGCTGATCTGTGGAAAAAAGGATAAATAAACCACTAATTTAGTAAAAAGTATGATAAAGTTTATTTAAAAGTAAATAATAAGTAGAGATGAAATGATACTGAAGAAATGGAAAGAAATTGTTATACCTGAGGCAAATAAACCTGAAAATACAAATGAAATTTAAAATTTTCATCATAAACTTAATTTTGTAAACATCAATCCAGAAGTCAAAGTTAAATCTATACAAACCAATTACTATTTAAAAAATTAAAGGAAGTTTTAAGGGATTTATCCTTACACACAGAGACATACACACCAGCAAGTGATACAATATCTGTTCCAGACACTGACTACTAAATTTAAATATATTAAAACAGTACATAAACTTTTAATTCATTCAGCCTGATCTACCACAGACTAGCAGAGACTGGGCAGCTTATAAATAACAAATTTCTCAAAATTCTGAGAGCTAGGAATTAGATCAAAGGATGAATGATTTTTTTGTCCAGTAAGGTCTTACTGTTTAGCCTTTTTTTTCCATTTAACCATTTGATGAAACACTATTTTAGTGACTTACAAGGAATGGTGCTATATAGTGAATTCCACATAGTACTTATTTAAATACTGTATTCTATTAAATAACATTGCTTTTGTTTAAATTACCTCCAGAAAAATCTATTAGCGTTTCTTAAAAGTCTGTCAGATTTGAGGGAATTCCACATTAGGACAAATCTCTCTTAAAATAAGCACAAATGACCTTGAGAAATTTAATTCAAAGATGTGATTTTTCAGCATATTACATAGAAATACTGTTTCTTACTGTCTTATGATGCTTAGTGTTCTATGGTATCCAAGACTGGGTAGTTAAGAATAAAAATAAAATGGTTAAGAGCATCATTACATGGTAGGATGGGAGAGATCAATGTTGCTGAATTAGGAATTAAGTTCCAAATGCAAATACTTTAAAAGACACATTGAAATCCTGTTCGTAGACATTTCCTCAGTGTCCTTGCAGAAGAAAAGATTGGCAGCCTTTCTCGGTCCTTTTCATAAAGGCACTAATCCCACTTATGAGGTCTCTACCATCATGGACATCATATAGCAACCTTCCCAAGGTGCTCACCTCCTGTTATAATTATATTGTGGGTTAGGTTTTAACATGAGAATTTAGAGAATAGCAGATATTTAGCCTGTAACTCCAATACAACACATGGCATTCCTATAAAAATGTTACCAATATAGTGCAATACATCATACACAGATAACTAGAGATCAGGTTCATTTATGATTACTGGTGCCAAAAATAAATGCAATATTGAAAAAATGTCTCAAAGAAAGAAAATTTATGTTCAGTATTATTAAAGAAAATGTAATACAAATAGATTTGATAGAAAGATGAACTTATTTGCTTTAACTTACACCAATTTTTTTTTAATTTCACATACAAAAACACAACTAAGGGAAGCAAGGAGAGGAAAGAAAAAAAAGGAAAGCAAAAATTACATATAAAGACAGAGCCCATCATAAAAATTTATAAAATAGATAAACTACTATCCAGCTAAATAAAAACATAAGGAATAAAATGCAAACAAAAGATATGCATACATCAGGAGGAATTCACAACAAATAGAGATACTTTTAAACACAAGCAAAATCATTACTCAATTGGATGACAATCAATTGAAAAATCTGAATGAAGTGGATAATTTTCCAGGCATATATAATTTATCAGTCATTAGATAAACTATGTAAAGCTACCAGTAAACATAAAATCAAAAAAATTGTTAAAGCTATTTTTAGTGATTTTACCTAAAAATGGAGATTTCATAAAACCTTTAAAGAAATAATCACTTCAATACTATTTAATGTAATCCAAAAATTAGAAAATTTAAAAAGAGCCAGTTTCATTTTATCTTTGAATGACACAAAATATATACCAAACTGTATCCAAGGCAATACCCATGTACACATGTTCCCCTATAAACATGAACTAATGATCAAATATATTTATAAATAACGGTGCAAATCAGTTAAGAATCAGGATAAAATCATTCAATTTTATTCTTTTATTAGGGGTAAGTATGTAATTTCTTTTGATCAGGCAATAAAAAGAGTTCCTCTCCACTATCAATTACCATTATTTTAATGTATCAGTCAATGCAATTACATATTAGACAAAAAAGTGAGTCAGGAATGAGATACCCTTCAAAGAAACATGCAGATCCATCTCTCTTAACAGATGATATATTATATGTTGAAAATCCATAACGACCTGAAGTATTTTTAAAAGTAAAGTGCTAGTAAAAAGTAACGATGATATACTACATTGTTAAGAAAAAAGCATATAGAAAATATAATAGACTTTTTATGGCAGTAATAAAGTGCACAGGAATATGCTTAAATATTGATGTGTGCAAGCCAAAAAGACATATACCTTGGAGGAATCTTAAAGAATACTTGAGGAAATTAAAATGTATGACACTAAATTTGATTAGGAAATTCAGCATTATTAATGTGTCAGTTCTTTAAATAGTTGGCAAAATCTGAGTGCAAAAAATCATGTATAACTAAAAAGAAAAAGAAAGTTGTGTAATTTCATATGTAGTGGAGGGAGCCAATAGACCCTTAATGATTTACAATTGAAAAATAGATGAACCTAACTACTTAATGTGCATGTGTAATCTTAGCTATTCAGGAAGCAGAGGCAGGAAGATCACTTCAGCCCATGAGTCCAGGACCAGCCCTGGGCAGCATATTAAGATCCTGATTTGAAAAAACAAAACAAGGAACCCTACCAGATCTTAAAACACACAAGATCATAAGCCAGCAGAATGCAGAAGGAATTAGTGGCATTTGGGTTGGTAAATCAAAAATGTATATTATAAGGTGTCATAAATGGGCACAAATAAATACTGAAAACTTGGAATTATTTAATAAAAATTGTTAAGCGAGCCCAGAAATTATCTTGACAACTAATACATGGGGCCCATGCATATTTTACATCAGTACAAATACCATTTACATCAAAATTACAAATGCAATACATACCCAAAAATATACAGCAACAACTTAGGATATATATATTTTTAAGTCTTGTTAAGAATGCTTTTCTATGACATTTGACAGAAATCCTAAAGTAAATTTTGACAATATCCATAGCAAATAACTGCATGGAGCTTACTACACAGCAGGCTTTGTTCCAAGATACAATATTTCATTTAATCCTTGCTGGCTGAATGATAAGTGGTATGAGTACCCCTTTATAACAGCTGAGAAATCTGAGGTTCAAGGAAGTTAAGAGGTATGGCTATGGAACTGAGGTTAGTGACAATGCCTTAGACACCTTGGTCCATGTGCCCAGCTACAGTGCTTACAGATGTAACCAAATATAAAATGAACCTAACCAATTGGACATGAGCAATCTCAGAAAAAAAAATCAACCTAGCAAGTAATAAATAAATATAGAAGGTGTTCCAATAAAACTTAAGAAATTAACAGGCAGGGATTTAGCTCAGTGCTGCTACACCTGGCTCACAAGTGCAAGGTCCTGGGTTCGATCCCTGGCACAAAAAAAAGAGAAACAAATTAACAAAAAAGTATGAGTAGATCTTACACAGGAGATGAAATGAAAATGCTTTCAAACAAAGGAAATGTTTTCAAGCAACATTAATAATGTTTATTAAAATTGCATGGAGTTTATGTTTTCTCCTTTCAATTTTTCAGAGACTCAAATATTTGGAAAATACAGTCTGTCTGTGAGGACCAGGAAAATAGGTACTTGCATAAATTGGTAATAAGAATACAGTTGGTACACTGTCTACAGAAGAATATTTGATAATAAGTCATAAATTTTATACATAATCTCACCCTTCTTGTATATACATAAATATGACTTACACATACACTTTACATGTATGGAATGATTTAGGTACAAGACTGTTAATTGCAATCTCTGTTACAATAGTACAAAATTAGAAATGACACAGAAAACCCATAATAAGCATCTAATTATCATAGCCACACAGTAGAGTATTAAGTCAGACTTAAAACATAACCAGAAAGCATGAGGATCTCTGCATGACATGGAAACTCACTGTAGTAAGCAAGAAGTAAATGTGCTGAAGTTTGTAGGATTATATTACTCATAAATAAAACAGTAATACATAGGGTATCCTTGCTTATATGTACATAAGTCTCCTAACAAATCACTTGTAGGTGAAATAACCTGGTTTTAAATATAGATATTATATCTAGCCATGTATACACACAACTATGTATATATAAATACATATATATGTGAATAAAACAAAATCCCAGAGCTGAAGACTGAATGTGTTTTCCTTCTCCCCAGAGCTGGGGATGGAACCCACAGCCTTCCTTGCTCAAGCTAGACACATGCTCTACCACTGAGCTACATCCCAACCTTTGTTTTTTATTTTGAGGCAAGATTTCACTAAGCTGGCCTCAAACTTGTACTTATTCTGTCTCCACCTCCTAAGGAGCTGTGTTTCATGTGTGTGCAACTATACTTGTCCTTCATTTCACTTTTGTTAAAATATTTTATTCTTTTGTAGGTGTGAATTGTGTAAAAAATTTTAAAATATGATTGATCAGACTTCAGTGAGAAACACTTTTAAATGATTTAAGGCAAGTGCCCTTGCAAGGTCACAGCAGTGATTCACTGTGGCTAACAAGGCCAGAGCTGGCTCTTAAGGCGCCCATGAATATAGACACAGCTTTACAGATAAGGCTAAAGATTGTCTAGTATTGACCTGTAATAACCAAACAGTAAAATTCAGTACAAAGCCTTTCAAAATAAAGTAATTTTTAAAAGATTGAAATAATAGCTAAAATTTTAGGGAGGAAAATATAAAAAGGAGTTATGAAAGAAGAAAAAATAGAACATAGAAAAAGCAAGACAGAAAATAACAATATTGCAGTTTTACAATGCAAAATAAATAATTTTTAGATTTACTTATATTGGACAGTTAATTTTAAGTAAAACGTGTTAGTACAGAGGGGAAAATTTCAATGCCTTAAGTTAAAATTATTTTAAACTTGTATTAACATAGAAGTAATTGACATAGTTACATGGCCTCAAAATATACAGTGAAAAAATGAAAGAACTACTTGGAAAAATCCATAAATGTATGTGTGGGTTAGCACATACTTTTTACAACATTATGCTTTCACTCACCTAAACAGCATAAGGGGAGCATAGATTTGATTATACAGTGAACACTGTGAACTTAACTGTCATGTTTAGAACCCTACACTTACTAAATGGGTAAAGTCACTTCTCCTATAAATAGCAGAAAAAAAGGAATATGACCTTCTTATAACCCTAAATCCCAGATGACCTGCACCCCTGATAAAAACAGATGCCATCAAATAAGTTTACGATGTAGTAGCAGTGTTCACAGAAACCTTTAAGATGATCTAATTTAACTCTCAACAGTGCACTATTATTGTCTCCACTACCCACATCAAATGATGAAGCAGAGATAAGTAATCTGCACAAGGTTAGCCCATATCCCATTGCAGAAAGTGGTAGAGCCATGATTTGAACCTGAGTTGTCTAAGTCCCGAGCTCTTGAATCGAGTGCCACTGCACCTCACAGCCAACCTACACTTGGATCTGGAGTGTGTGTGTGGGGGGGGGGGGCAGGGTTTGAAGCCTGTCTCCTAGCACAAGCCACATGGATAAAAGTATATATCCTTTCTCTGTAGATGGGCTAGCAATATGGACTGAAAATCCCTGAGCTTCAGGGAAGAAACTTAGGGTTTTTTCTGTCCATTTAATCTGTCTCTAAATGGGCTAAGTGTTCTACTGCCTGAACTATGTATAGTTCCTCAGATTTGTACACTAGCACTCTACTTGCTATGCTTTCTTGTTTCTTGGACCAGGGGTTCAGCCTCATTAACTATGGCTTTGCTTATTTCTCCCAAAATTGTCTTTTTCAACACACTGTTAAGAAATGGTTAACAAAGAGTCCTGACTTTGATTCTTTGAGAAGACAACAAGACAGGATGAAATAAATATGCAGGGATTTTATTTGGGAGCATTTCTAAGAGAAAATAGGAAGAGGGCCAGCGAAGTTTGGGAATACTATAAGCCATCATGCAGATCTCACCTTGAGTGAAGAAATGAGTGGAGAAAAGCAAGACTGAATCATCTATAGAAGGCTATGGATTCCAGTGGAGGTTCAACAAACCAAGCCACAAATCACAAAGCCATTATCTACCATCACTGAAGTCCTGTATCTGTATTTAATTGGTTCTGTGTCACACATTGGCTATAGAGTCATAAAGGTTTTTTCATGCTATACATAGTATTCCTGGTGACAGGTAGTAAACAACCACAGTGGCTTAAGGCTGCTACACAATGTACTGAATCAGAGCTTAGTGATACAAAGTTAGGGAAACTCCTATGTAGCCCCATTGGCTGTGTCTGTGTACAGTATTAGGAACAACATTCTCTAGAAAGAGGGGCACCCCCACTAACTAGAAAGTCATGGCACTTCATAAAAAGTAGTGCTGATGGGATCTCCAGTCCCTCCACCACTGCAGAGCTGTCACTCTTTGTTCCTCATCTCCCTGAATTCCTGAGGTGCTACCTGGTGCTCCATAGCAAAAGACTTAATGATACAGACTGAGCTGAAATACCCTCTTCTTGTCCTTCCCAGCATCCACGATGAGATTAGCAAACTGTTAAAGAAATAAAAAATCTGCCCAGTGTACCAGGGCCTGTGCTAACCCTACTCACCTGCTAAAGCCCTGGCATTAGGGTCACAAGGTGCATTGCTGAAGGATATCGATGTGGGTGTACTGAGAGCCAAATCCAGGTGTATTCTGAGTCACCCCAGAGAGACAGACAGCTGTCTACATATGGGGCCAGTAGGAACCACAGACCTTCCTGATGAAAACAAGAAATCATCCTGGTGGCCATTTCAAAGGTCCAACATGTATGTGAGCAACAGGAACTAGAAGCCAAGACTGGATACTTGACCCAACCAGAAATTCAAATCACCACTAACAGTTTCATAAAAGGGATGGTGAGAATGAAATGTATTTTTATAATTTCACATTGCCTTAGCATCCATTTTGAACATCAATTTAAATTTCTCTTACCAGACAAGACTCAGTCACACCTGAGAGTTTTCATTTTTTTTACCTCCTCCACTTCCTCAATGTGTTCAATGCATATGTCTACTTCACAAGCCTTCCAGTGAACAGCTAGATACAACCTCCTTGACTCACACCACTACTAAACCCCCATCCTCCAGTGTACACTGCACAGATCTGATGCACTGGCCACCTTTCAGCATGACCTCATAGAGTGCTTGATTGCTCTAAACCCATGACTTAATGCTCCCACAGAAAACCTGCTTGGGTAACTTCCTGGAACTTAATGAAAGTTTTGATTCTCAAGCAGTCTCTCCTCTCCTGTATTCTCCCCTCCTTCCCCCTCTCTCCTCCTTCCTCCCTCCTCCTCCTCATCTTTCTCTTCCTCTCCTCCTCCTCCCCTTCCCCACCCCTCTTCCCTCCCTTTCTCTCCTCTCACCTGGTTGAGTGAGTATGTCCTGGACAACTCCTCCTCCTTCCTGTTGACCCCGCTGCTGGGTATGCTGCCCACTTCTCTCTGGAATCTGTAAGTAATGAATGCTGTGTCACTTCATGTTTTGTTGTGCTGCCTCTTCTGTCTTATTTGACCAACACATTCAAACCTAATGTTCTGGTCAGGGCTCTTCTAGAGCATCCCTTTCCTTGTAGAAATAAAGTGTACACAGGTGAAGCAAGAACCATAGAATGTCTGTCAATAAAATGAGTGTCCTATGGGAAAGATACCTGGTCACTTGTTAGCCAGGCATTTGGCTACCAGGATAAGGAAGTATCTCATAAAAGGCACACCCAAATTCACTAGTGCCTGTCAGGATAGAGCTAGAATTTCTAGCCACTATCAAAAAGAAAACTGAGGCTAAATTAAAGAAAAATCACAACAGAAAAAGGGACCAATTGGTTGTTACATGTGTTCACTACAGTGTCAAAGTTACTAACCGCTACTGAAATGAGACAATTGTCAGGTAAAACCAAAGACTTAAAAGTCTATATTTTATTAAGGGACCCCCCACATTCATAGTCTAATTTCTTACATAATTATCAGAACCACTCACTCTAAGGTGTCAAATTAAATCTAGAGAAGCTAAAACCTCCAAAGTAGAAGAAAGGGTTATGGAATCCTATGATTATGGAGATAGACCTTCAAGTCAGGGAAGAATGGGAAGAACAAACATTACACTCACTTGTATTTTTATGGCCTAGAAGGCTCATTTCTCTTTGACACTAATCACTGAGGAAGCACAGGGCAGTGGAATAAAACCAATGGTTCTCCAATCAGGGCATGATTCTTGCAGGAGAGTCAGTAGGACCACCACCACCACAGGAAGTTACTTAATAAAAGCTGCATTGATGGTTACATATAAGATCACTAATCAGGGATTTCCTACCTCCTGGGGATAATTGTACCTTCTATTCTGGTGGTTTATTGGGATATCAAAAATCTCAGTCTTTTCTGGTATTATAGACATAGGTGCCCAAATCACTGTCCTGAAAAATCATAATTAATACACCAAGGAGACACCTGTGACTTACAGGGAATTGACAGCAAAACAATTCCTGATAAACAAGCAACCTTGTAACCATTGTTTCTTCTTACTAAATAGTGCCCAGGGGTAGTGGCCCGGCTGGCTTCCTTTCTGATGATAGGTCTGATGCTCTGGTGTGGAGACACACATGATG
The DNA here is from genome assembly GCF_053883595.1 of Heterocephalus glaber. Lineage (NCBI taxonomy): Eukaryota > Metazoa > Chordata > Mammalia > Rodentia > Bathyergidae > Heterocephalus > Heterocephalus glaber. The sequence goes on along the minus strand of NW_028258329.1, from coordinate 2,845,153 downwards.
GAATAAAGTCAGATCCCTGGCACTGCTGATGGGAAAGGCCAAATGGGATCGTGTCCAGGTTTAAGTGAGCACAGCTGTCACAGCTCACTTGAATCTAAGAGATGTGCTAAATGGCTGAGGGAACAGCAGAGAAATGAGAATTTCTACCAACTCCCAGGCAGTGACCAAGGACTTGTTTTTGTTCAGGACAGTGGACTTGAAATGATTATAGCACACCATAAACGTGGCAGAGGCTCCCTCATGTGGAAGAAAATAGCCACTACCACACTTCTTTTAATTCCACATATCTTGGTTTACACAAATACCACTATTCTTGGAGTTCATTTCATGATTGCATATACAAGTAAAAAACAACAGGTCTGTACCCTGCATATGGCACTTAGCACTCTGGGAGTCTGACGCAGGAGGATTACAAGTTCTTTCCCCACCTAGGCAGCTTAGCAATTTAGTAAGACCTTGTTTCAAAATACAAAATAAATACAGCTAGAGAGTTAGCTCATTGTGAAGGCCATGGGTTCAATCTCAGTATTGAAAGAAAAGAAAGAAAAAAAAGACACGAATGTCATAGGTCTTCTTGTCTGCCTTGACATTCCCTGTTCTTTAACAAAATGGGCACAGCTAAGTGAGAACACAAAGCATCTCTGAGAGATGGAATGGGATCATTGCTGAGGCTTGGTCTTGACCACAGCTTGAAGTGAATAGAAATTACATCTGAATACCAGTCATATTAGAAATTGACTCTCCTTTGTCCCATGGTGTTCACATATTATCAGCACAAGGCTCAACACTCCCCATTAGAAGCACCCATGGTCAAATAGGCCCTAGCTCTATACCTAATCATCCACTAGCGAAGGTGAACAGATACCTGCACTCATGGCTCAATTTTCCCTCCCAAATGAAGCCTGGCAGATTCCTTCCCTAATGTGTTCATGTTGGCTTAGGTTTTTTGCTTGGCTCTGTGGGGCTGAGTTATTCATCAGGCCCTAGGGTTTGTCCCTAAGGACAGCAAAGTGTACCAATGACACACTTTGTACATACAGCTGCACCAGCAGGCCACAATATGGAGTATGCCCAAGGCATTCTTCAGTGTTTTCTGGCTGGCTCACCACCATCCTGGATGATAGCCTAGCAGAATCTGCTCTCCATAAAACGTCATGCAGGGGCAACCATGCATGATTCTTTTCCAACACATAATTTTCTTTCCATTTTTGTACAATGAGAATTCTGAACATAACTGAATTAAACCCCCTTGGTTGAACATTCTTTGTTCAGATATCCAAACAGTCCTACTACAGGACAAAATCCATAATTGCCAAGAGGGGCCCCATGAGATAACCCTTCAGCTGGCAAAGGTATCGCCTGTGGATGGAGATGCAGGCTCATCTGACCTGGAGGCAACAAAGGGTTTTCTTTCTGCACCTGTTATCATAAAACATGATGAGCATATGAAGTGATGGATATGTTACCTTAATTAATTCACATTATATAATCAAGCTTAGGTATTGCACATTGTATTCGTAAGTCACATAAGTTTTTCTCCATATAAGACATATGTAGATTATAATTTATAATTTAAAAGCAAAAATTAATACAACAACCACAAAATGTATGTACAGGGTAACTCATTCTCATCAGACAGGCCAAGAAATCTTCCCTGAGAAAAATCTCAATTTGAATATGAAGATACATGTTAGCCAGAATAAGACAAGTGTAAAATTAGTAGATATTTACGGAACAGAATAATTGAGTAAGTGGTGTGACCCTGCATTTTCAAGAAAATCAAGAATAAAGCACCTTGCATTCCTGACATCTTTTATCTCAGTAGTTGAGATGTTTCTTAACAAATTGTACTCAGATTTGTAGGCAATCTAATTGTAGCAGATCTGAAAGAATCCAGAATGCTCCAGAATTTGAGAAACCTATGATTATTAACATCATCACAGTAAACAGTTCCTGTCTTCTTAATTTTAGGTACAACACATTGTTAATGAGAGTTTAAATGAAGTCCCTAGTGTTACAGTGTCACCAAGGAGTGGTAGAGCAAGCAAGAGTCAGACATAAGGTCTCTGTATTTACCCCAAACACACAGACACAGTCACATACACACAGTTGCACACACATTCACACTGACACACATGTTCACAGAAACACAAATAGCCACACCTTCACATATAATCGTGCACTGACACAGATACACAAACTCACATGAGTACACAAACACATTTGCACATAAGAACACAAACTTTCACACAGTTACCCATCACACTCATATACAAACACATTCACACACACTTTTACAAACATACATAAACAGCCACACATTCACATGGTCACATGTGCTGAAACAATCACATACACAAACACATGAATTTGCATACATATACACACACACAAATGCACCCTTACACAGAGATGAACCACACAGAGTCACATACTTAGCTTATGTCAAGAACACATTCACGCACTCACTTTTGCCCACAAACATACAGAAGAACATAAGCACATATTCTAAGACATATTGATGCACACACTTGAGTGTGTACATACACAAATACACACTTTAAAACATACTGATAATTACAGATATGCATTCTCCAATATACACATGTTCATCTGCATGCACTAACAAATATATATATTCAAGGACACAGGCACATTCTCATTCAAATATAGACAAAACTACAGTTCACACTTGTGCACACATATTGTCACAAAATTACACAATACCCTACACAGTATACAGAGTCACAATCCTCACATTTTAAACTCACACGTTCAGACTGTCACAGGCACAGAAATACAGACACACATTGACAGACAAACACATAAAAATGTACTCACATAGAAACATACAAGAACCCACACAATACATGCTCAAACACATCCAGGCTAATCAAAATTCTCAAATGCATTCATACACAAGCACAGAAAACACACAAACATACTCACATAGTCACAAAAATACACCCTCTCACATAACATATATACTGATACACAAACTAAACACACAAGAACACTTTCACATACACAAAAACAGACATTACAGCACATAATACAATAATATACACATACACATGCTTACAAATAGTCACAGAACACATTATCTCACATACACTCATACTCTCAGCATCATTTGCCCTTCACACCATCTATTTCTAGCTAATTCCCTGCACCTTCCCGTCATTAAAAATTCTTGTTTGAGACATCAATTCTACCTCATTTTTTCTTATTCTCAAATCATTTTTATTAGAATTTCCTTCCTATTGCCTTATTTTGGGTAAGCTAAATTCATAATTTCATATCACCATCTAAATCTATATGCAGTTATGTACTCTGTCATTTCTTGGATTATTTACCATCACTTTTTCTTAGCACTTCTGCTTTGTGTAATGTTCTTTATTTTTTTGTTACAGATCCTTCTCCCTGTGCTGCATATTCCAGGGCGAGTTTCCAGCAGCCTCTGGCCTGGCTGTCTTCTCATGTTGCATACTGAATCTTCACCATCTCAGTTCCATCCAGGATTCAATGACTGTCCCAGTGCTGCCTCCTGTGTGTTTATCTTCAATCACTCCTGGAATTAAACTTACAATCAAATATATGAATGTATTCTGGATCACTCAAAATTTTTCCAGAATAAAGCAATGAGTAAAAAACAAACAAATGCATCAGCTATATAACTTTCCTTCTTGGATATGCAAATATCACAAACTGAACATACAAATTTCTGTGTTCTCTTGACAAAGACTCTAGAACCCATCCAACCACTCAAGTCAAAAACATGATCTCTTTAGCTCCCTTTAACTTCCTTGTGCCACAGTATAAAGCAATGATCATGTTCTAACTATTCTAAATCTCCAAACTTGTCTCTTTATCAAGGTCTCTACCACCACCTTAGGTGACCCTTTTGCTCTTCACTGGATGATTGGAACTGCTTTTGTCTGGCTCCCCTCCCTTCTTGATTTCCCCCACTGCACCCATTCTCTTCACTGAGCCAGGATGATTTGTCCAGCTCCATGGGAAGAGCCCTCTGTTCCTCACTTGAGCATAAACAATTAATTTCACTGTGGGAGGATATAAAACTTGGAGATAACCTTATAGTTTTCCAGATGGAAAATTAAGAAGTTGACCCTTATTAACAGTCAGAAAAGCATGATTTGGATGCATCCCTGTACCATGTGAGAGCCTCGTATTAGTATTGATTCATTTATTCTATTAAAGGCACTGATGACTTTTCTTAACATCGTTCTCTAAATGAAAAAGCTACTAAATCACAAAGAATGTTAAACTGTTCTTTCCTGCAGAGTTCTATAAATAACCAAAAAGTGATTGAGAATTTGGAATCTGAAACACAGATTATAGACTGTTCGTAGGTCTGTCGATCTCATAAACATGTTTTCATGCCCCAGATATGATAGGAAGTCTCACGTGAAGTAGGTTCCTCATCTCCTGACTCACATTTTCTTTATAACCCTTTATTACAGTTATTTTTGGAACTCTGCCTCCACCTGCATGCCTGCCCTTGTCTTCTCTGCTGCCCCCACTTCTTGAAGAGTAAAAGGAATCTGGATATTAGGCACTTCTTTATACCACATCATATGTTCACTGCTTCTTAGATGCTTTTGTTTCAGCTCCGTTTATAACTCATTTATTGGTGAAGAAAATGGTTAAGTGGTTTTTCTAACTTTTTGCTGGATCATTCAGTCTCATCCCATAGGTAGAAGAAAGAATATTTCTAAGCCATAGCTGATTTGCTCTGTGAGAATCTTAATCTATTCAGAAGTATCAAAGGCAACCCAGCCTAGTGCAGTGGCATTCTTTTGTTCGGAATGCTTTCACATCTCTTCTGAAGGCTTAATTGTTTTCTAGGCCTCCCTGCATCATCAATTATTGGTGATTTGCCCAATCAATTATCTTTAATCCCTTAAGTTTTTTACCAGACAAAAGCAGGTCTAGAATAATTAAGGAAGTTGGAGAAATCCCTCCTCAAATGTAAATTGCATTATGCTATTCCCTTGATTGAGAACCTTCAAAAGTCTCCTATTACTGTTACGATAAATGACATCTCTAAAACTTTCTACAGTGTAAAATATCTTCCACTGCATTTTTCTGCTTACATTTCCAGAAATATACATACACTGGCACACATGGAAGTATCCACATACACACACAAACACACACACTTGAAGCTTTACAACAATAATCTCTCAGTTCTTTGAATAAACCATACATTCTCAGCAATCTCTCACTATTTCTCATCTCTGTCTCTGCCCTGTTTTCCATAAGATCTATCTTAACTTAATTTCCTCAAAAAAGTTTCCTCAAAAAACAGTTTCTCTTTCTCCATATCCTTGCCAGCATTCATTATTTTGTATATTTTTGGTAATAAGCATTTTAGCTGGAGGGAGGTGATAGCACTTTGTGGTTTTCATTTCCATTTTCTCAATGAATTAATGATTTGGAACATTTTTTCAATCACTCATTAACTATTTGTATGTCCTCTCTAGAAATATCTGTTTTTAACCCATTTTAAATTTCATTATTTGGATCTTGCCATTGTTTGAGTTCCTTATAAGTTCTGGATATTTAACCTTTGACAGTTTACAAATATTTTCTCCCATTATGTGGATTTTCTCTTCATGGTATTTTATATAGAAACTCCTAAAAAACCTCATGAATAACCATTAGAAAAAATAAAAGAATTCACCAAACTTGCAAGGTAGAAAATCAAAAAATAAAAATTAGTAGTGTTGCTATATAATAAAAGGTATTTGAAAGAGGACTTTTGAAATTCTGTCTTGATAGCTACTAAAATACCTAGGAATGACTAACTATAAAAATAACTAGGAATTAGTTTAAGCAAGTAGGTGAATGATTTCCACAATGCAAACTCTAAAATGATGAAAGAAATTGAAGAGCATCTTAGTAAATGTAAAGACATCCAGTATGCATGCATTAGAAGAAATGTTAAAATGCCCCTTCTGTCCTAACTGAACTACAGATTCATCGCAATCCCTATCAAAATTCCAATGCTATTTTTTATAGAAATTGAAATTTTACAGAAAAAGTGTAAAATTTGTATCTACAAAAGCCCTGAAAATCCAAAAGAAATCTTAAGCAAAATGAACAAAACTGGTTGCATCACACCACCTGACTTAAACTGCAAAGCTGTGGTAACCAAAACAGCATGGTATTGGCATAAAAACAGACATAGATAACCTGTGAGACAGGTAGACATAGAAATGAATCCACATATTTACCACCCACCAATGCTTTACAAAAGTACGAAGAACATACATGGGGAAAATGACAGTCTCTTCAATAAATGTGCTCGGGAAACTAGATAACCTTATGCCAAAGATGGAAACTAGCCCCTTATCTCTTCCCCTATGCAGAAAATAATTGAAAATGAAATAAAACTTAATTGTAAGATAGGGAAACTATAAAAATGTGAAAAGAAAATGAGAAATTCTGCACGATTGTCTTAGGCAAGAATTCTCTTGATAAGATTTCAAAGCACAGATCATGAGAGAAAATACTGTATAGCCAGACATGATTAATCAAACTAAAGAGTTTCTACACAGCAAAAGAATCAATAACACTTCAAAGAACAAGGACAAGACTGAAAAATTAACTTTATAAGTAAGAATATGCATATTTCTTTCTAGATGTCAAATTGCATTATTTGAGTCAACATTCTGCTGTTTCATCAACATAGGGAGCTCATGCACGAGTGGTCTGACCCTCATAATACACATGGGAGAAAGAGTGGAAATGTAGAACATCTGTAAAACTTTCAGCAGTCACATCACTTATGCTTTCTTTCCTCAGCATTTCAATGTAAAATAATTTACTTCTAATTTTCTAATTCTTTTTACTATGCCTAAAAATAAAATTCAAAGCCACAAGTCTATCCCATATTGTTGCACTGGAAAACTTGCCATTTGCAAATCAAGAACCAGGTTGATTCCCTAATTTCTGTGTCTCGGTGACTGGCATATGTCTTCTTTTCCCTTCCTAGTGAGAGGTTTCATTATGATTTTCTTTTCTCCCACTATTTGGTTTTGGCAAGAAATAATGAATCCTGATAGTTCCCAAGTCCATGACGTTAAATCATTACATCAAGTTTTTTGTTTTAACATTACAATAAACTTACATAGTTTATTCTTTTTTTCATTAAGTTTATTGGTACATTTTAGGTATACATTGCAGTTACATTCATCACTGGGATCTTGTACCTTTACATGATGTATCTTGCTCTTATTTTTTTTCCCCATTCCCCTCCCCTCCCTTCACCCCCTCCACCCTTATTTACAAAGACTTTGTTTCCATTTTTTCCTTTTCTCATGTATTTTCTTTTCACTTCTTTCCTTTCCCCTACCCCTCCCATGTCACCTACTCCTTTAGACCTTTTCTTCCTATTTCACATTATTAATTATACATTTTGATCCTTATTTACACTTTTAGTTTTTCAAATGAGAGAATACTATTTGGTATTTACACATATGTGTCCTATTTATTTCATAAGAGTATGGACTCAATGTGCATTGATTTAACTATAAATGTCTCTAATTTCTAATTCTTTATGGCTGAGTAGCACTCCATTTTATAGAAAAACCACATCTTCCTTACCCAGATTCCAGTTGATGGGGAAATGGGCAGTTTCCAAGTTTTTGCTATTACACACATGCTGCTATAAACATGGGTGCACATGTGTCGCTGTGGTATGATTCTTTTAATTTTGGGAAGATACATATCAAAGGAATAGCTGGGTCACATGGGATCTCTAATCCTGGTTCTTTGAGGTATCTTCATATTGGTTTCCACAGTGGTTGCACCAGTTTGCACTCCCACCAACACTGAAGGGTTCCTCTCTCCCCACAACCCCACCAGCATTTTTTATTGGTTGATTTACTGATAGCAGCCATTGCTTCTGGGGTGAGGTGGAATCTCAGTGTTGTTTTCATCTGCACCTCTCAAATGACCACTGATGTTGGAAATTTTTTCATATATTTATTTGCTGCTTTTACTTCTTTGAGAAATGTCTGTTCATATCATGTGCCGATTTTTGAATTGGGTATTTATATTTGAGAAGCATGATTTTTTTGAGTTGAAGATATACTCTAGATAATAGACCTTTGTCTGAGCAACAGCTGGTAAAATTTTTTTCCCACAGAGTAGGTTGTCTCTTAGCTCTGTTGGTGGTTTCTCCTGCTGTGCAGAAGCTTTTTTTTTCCATGAAGTTTACTGGTACATTTTAGCTATAAAAAGAAGTTGCATTCATCATTAGGAATTTATACTTTTACATTATGTATCTTGGTTCTTCTTTTCTCCCCATTCCCCTGCCCTCCACCCCCTCCACCCTTCCCTATACAAAGAAATTGTTTCCAAATTTTTCCTTTTCTCAAGGTTTTTCTTTTCCCTTATTTCCTTAACCCTACCCATCCCACTGACCTACTCTTTTAAAACTTCTTATTTCACATTATCAGTTATATATTTTGATCCTTATTTACACTCATAGTTTTTCCACACAAGAGACACTGTTCGATATGGGGTTGGGGCAGTGACAATGGAAGTGCAGGCAGCTCAGATCAATGCAGCTCATATCCTCAGTGGTCCTCTCCTCGCTCAGAGGCACCTGAAACTTTTTACTAAAATGAGATCTCATTTGTTGATTCTATGTGCTAGTTCCCCTCCTACTGAGGTTTTGCTCATAAAGTCTTTTCCTATGCAAATGTCTTTGAGAGTTCTACCTAACTCATCTTCCAGCAAGTTAAGAGTTTCTGATTTAATAGACCTTTAATCCATGTCAATTATACTATAATATATGGTGAAAGGTAGGAGTATAGCTTTAATGTTTGGCAGGTTAAAATACAGTTTCTCCAACACCATTTGTTAAACAGACTATCTTTACTCCGGTGAGGAAGGTTGGCTCCTTTGTCAAAGATGCTTATGACTGGACTTGGTTCTGCATCTTCTAATCTGTTCCACTGATCCTCGGATCTGTTTTTTGTCAGCACCATGCTATTTTTATCACACTGGTTTTTTAGTATAGTTTCAAGTGGGGGATGTTGATAGCCCCTGTCATGTCTCTATTGCCTAGAATTGCTTTTGCTACTCTAGGTCTCTGCTGGTTCCAAATGAATTTTTGGATTGTTTCCTCTAGTTCTGGGAAAAACACTGTTGGGATTTTAATTGGGATTGCATTGACTTTAAAGTAGTTTAGTAAGTATGGCCATTTTCACTATGTTGGGTCTCTCTACGCCCGAGCAAGGGATGCCATTCCATTTTCTTATATCCTTTTCCATCTGTTTTTTCAGAGTGATGTAGTTCTCAGTAAAGAGGTCTTTTGCTTCCTTTGTTAGATTTATTCATAAATATTTCATTTCTTTGGATGCTGTTTTGAAAGGAAATGTTTTCCTTATTTTTCTCTCAGTGAATCTATTATTTATGAGGAGGAAGGCTATTGATTTTTGAGTGTTGACCTTGTATTCAGTTACCCTACTGAATCTGTCAATCAAGTGTAGAAGTCTATTGCCCGAGTGTTTTGGGTCTTATATGTACAAATATCATATCATTAGCAAACAATAACAGTTTAACTTCTTTCTTTCCTATCTTCATTCATTCTATTTCTTTCCATGTCTAATTGCTGTGGCAAAAGCTTCCAGAACTATATTGAACAGGAGTGGTGATAGTGGACATCCTAGACTTGTTTCTGATTTTAACATGGTTTTCAGTTTTTGACCATTTAGTATGGTGTTGGCTGTTGGTTTTACATAGGGAGCCTTTATCAGGTTGAGACAAAACAATCTATTCCAGTTTTCTGAAGGGTTTTCATTAATGAGTGGGTGTTGGATTTCGTTAAATGCTTTTTCTGCATTTATTGAGATGATCATATGGTTTTTGTCCTTGACTTTGATAATATAGTGTATTCAATGTCTTGATTTACATATGTTGAATCATCTTTGTATCCCTGGGATAAACACGACTTGGTCAGGGTGTATGATCTTCTTGATGAGCTCTGTATTTTGTTTGCCAGTATCCTCTTGGAGATTTTTCCATCTATGTTCATTAGGGAGATTGGTCTGTAGTTCTCTTTTTCAGTTGGGTCTTTCTCTGCTTTTGGAATCAAAGTAACACCTGCTTCCGGGAATGAATTTGGATGTATTGCTTCCCTATCAGTTTCATTGAAGAGTTTAAAGAGTAGTGGTGATAGTTTTTTTTCTAAAGGTCTTGTAGAATTCAGTACTGAAGGCATCATTCAGGACTTTGGCTTTTCTTTGTCAGTAAAGTTTTAATTACATTTACGATTTCACTGATTATAATTGGGGTGTTTTGTATATTCTTTGATCAACATTGCTAATGCATATGTATCTAGGAATCTGGCCATTCAGTGTTTTAAACTTTATTAGAGTACAGGTTTTTGAAGTAGGTATTGATGATCCTCTGGATTTCTTCTGGATCTGTTGTGACCTCACTTTTTCATTTCTATTTGTATGGATTTGAGCCTTTTCTTTCCTTTTTTTGTATAAGCTTGGCTAAAGGTTTATTGATTTTATGTATTCCTTCGAAAAACCTCCTCTTCGATGTATTGACTTTTTTGTGTCTTTCTGTGAGTCTCCATTGCATTGATTTCTGCTCTGATTGTTATAATTACCTCCCTTATAGGAGTTTTGGGTTTGTCTTCCTCTACTTTTTCTAGGAGCTTAAGATTCAACAATAGGTTGTTCATTTGAGCTCGCTCAGTATTTCTCGGGTGGGCATCCACTACTGTGACTTTCCCTCTCAGAACTGCTTACATTGTGTCACATAAACACCTGTGTGTTGTATTGGCATTATCATTTAATTGTAGAAACTATCTAATTTCTTCTATATTTCCTCTATGGGCCATTTATCGTTCATGAGAGTGTCATTCAATTTCTATGCATTTGTGGAATGCTTGATGTTTCTTATGCTATTGATCTCCAGTTTAATTGCACTATGGTCTGATAATGTACAGGGGATAACTGCAATTCCTTTGCATTTACTTATACATGTTCTATGAGCGAGCATGAAGACTATTCATGAGAATGACCTGTGGGTAGCTGCAAAGAATATATATTCTGATTTTGTGGAGTGAAACACTCTCTTGACATCTATTAAGTCCATTTGCTCAAAAGCTTGGTTCAGTTCTAGTACTCCACTATTGATTTTTGTGTCCAGATGATCGGTCTACTTGTGACTGTTGGGTATTGAGGACCCTCACTACAATTGTATTAGGGCTTATTTGGTTTTTCATGTCCCTTAACATTTGCTTTGTATAGTTGGTGGCATTAGTTTTTGGTGCATATATATTTCTGATTGTCATCCCTTTCTCTTGGATTTTTCCCTTTATGAGAATGTAGTGACCTTCTTTGTGTATCTTAATTAGTTATGGTTTGAAAATTACTTTGCAAATAAGATAGCTACCCCCACTTTTTCTGGGCTCCTGTCACGTGGAGAAATGTTTCCATCCTTTTACTTTCACTTTATGAATTTATTTTTGACGTAGGTGTGTTTCTTGTATACAGCATATTGTTGGATTTTGCTTCTGAATCCAGTCTGCCAGTCTAAGTCTTTTGATTGGTGAATTGAGGCCATTAACATTGATGCTCATAACTGATATGTATTGACTTATGCTTGTCATGTTATTTTCCTGTTGGTGAGTGTTTTGTGTTTTATTTTTCCCACTCTACCTTTAATCTCTTGCCTTCCCTGGTGGATTTGCTCTGTTGGGCCTCATGGAGTTGTGAGTCTATTTGTCTTTTTTTGGGATAGTGTTTAGAATTGTATGGAGTGCTGGTTTGGTATTTGTGAAGTTTCTCAAGTGTTCTATGCCATGGAAGTATCTTATTTCCCCATCAATTTTGAAAGATAAGTTTGCAGGATACCTCAGTCTAGGTTGGAGGTTGTTTTCTTTTAGGGCTTGAAATGCCTCACTGAAGGCTCTTCTTGACTTGAGGGATTGTGTTGAAAAGTCTGCTGCGATTCTGATGGGCTTTCCCTTGCCTGTGATTTATTTCTTTTCTCTAACTGCTTCTAGTATGTTGTTCTTCTGTTGTGTTCCCTAGATCTTGATTATTATATGTCTAGGTGTAGATTATTTTATGATCATGGTTAGTTGGAGTCCTATATGCCTCACTTATTTGTATGTCAAATTTTATCTCTGTTTCGGAAGTTTTCTGTCATTACTTCTGTGAACATTTTTTATGTCATTTGTACTGTCTCCTGCTTTTTTGTGGATTCTTGGTCAGTCTTATACTAGTGTTTGCATCATCTAGCAGCTGCTGTGTCTATTTCTCATGGTCCCTTACTACTTTTAGGAGATCTCTCTTTTCATGGTCACTGACCACCTTCCTGTCTTCTATATCCGACCTTCTGTCTTCACATGGGCTCATTCTGCTAAATATCTGTTTGAGTCTATTTCATGGATTGCATTTCTTTCCTATGCTGGGCCTTCATGGCTTCCACCACCATCCAGAGATTTTCTATTTTTCAAAAATCTGTTTCTATTCTAAAGTGGCTAGTGATGCCTTTCATTCTGATCATCATCTGTATGGTTATCTGGGAAATTATTTCTGTTTTTCCCTTTTCTAGAGCCTCATTCATCTGTTTTATTACTTGCTGTGCCATCAGTTAAGGGTGTCCAGGGGGTTGATTTTGAGATTTGTCCTCCTTGGTTTTTTCCACAGAATTTGCCTTTGGTGAGATGGAAGTCTGGGTTCGCACCTTGCCTAGGTGTTTTCTCTTTTCTATTTTTGTTGTTGTTACTGTTTTGGGGTTAATTCCTGGGTTGATACTTTGATATTGCTTATTGTAAGTATCTTTGTTGCTTGTATTTAGAAACCTTATGGAATGATTCCTTCTCAGAGTTGTCTTCCAGATATAGCAGGCCCTTAGGTTTTGAGTCTTTAATGACACTGAGTCAACCTCATTTCATTACTCCAGGAAGGACAACTGCTTTGATCAATCAAAACACCTGAGCCCAATTGATACAATCAGCAACAGCAATAGAATCAAGCACAGCTTAGAAAATGACAATTTGTGGTAGTTAGGAATTTATTATCTTTACCCATGTGAATTAAATCAAAATCAAAGTCCAGCCCAAAATATGTTTATAGTGAGTAACTTCTTCACTATAGCAACTTTACCCTTTGGGATGGGGACTTAGAAGCTGAGTTGGGAAGGGAGTGATAGATGGATAGAAGGATAGGGAAAGGTTAGAAGGGAGGCCAGAGCACACAGGAAGATCATGCAAACTCTAGGAAACTGTTGAAGACAAGAGCAAAAGACAGAATGAAAGAAAAAAGACAAGTACAGAACAACCTAATCTGGAATCCAGAAGCTAGAAGCTGTATTCATTTTCCTTTGAAATGAATGACAATTGAGAGAAGGAAAAAAAGAGAAGAGAAGAAAATGAAAGAAGTCCAAATTATGGCAGGACCAGGAAGAAAAAGGTAGATGAACAACAGTGTGTGTGTGTGTGTGTGTGTGTGTGTGTGTGTGTGTGTGTGAGAGAGAGAGAGAGAGAGAGAGAGAGAGAGAGAGAGAGAGAGTGAGAGAGAGAGAAGAAAATATTTAGAAAAAAATTAAAGGTGAAGAAAAAATACAAATTAAAATTTAAAAATGAGAAAAAAATAATTTTGAGCATAAAACCTGAAAAAATGAAGGACCACTTTCAGGGTATGTCTCTACTGTCAAAATAGACAATGTGGGCAGAAGTGTGCAAATCTATATCAGTCTCAGGAAGTCAGCAGCAGACCCCTGAGATTCAGGCTGATTTCTGGCTGCAAGGCCCAAATTGAGCTCGCTGACCTCCTGCAGGGTTGAACTCTGCAAGTTTCTACTCCAGGTTCCAGCTGCCTTCCCTGTGAAGATAGTCCAGATTCCCATGGCAGGTGGTGATCCCTCCAACTTTACATCTAGAATGATCTGGTGTGCCTTTATTGCTGAGATCCTCTTCACTTTTCCAGTGGGCTTCAATTGTCATCTAGGAGCCTGAGAGAGTCCCTCTTTCTGTCCTCTTCTCCTCTATCTTCTGGAGTTCAGGGCAATGGCCTTTATGACCCCCTGTGTCTCTGTGGTGTGCATCCATGTACAGGTGCAGCCAGGAGGCCAGAGGCAGTGGAGAAGGAGGGCAAGTTGAGGTGGTCCTGCAATCACCCTCAGAGCTCCTCTCCTCACTCAGAAGCCCAGGGTGCGGGTGGGGCAGTGCCAATGGTGGCACAGGCAGCTCAGATCCATGCAGCTCAGCTTCTCCCTGGTCCTCTCCTGGAGCAGAGCCCCCAGAAGATTTTCAGTTTGATGGGATCCCAATTGTGGATGCTTTGTGCTAGTTCCCCTGCTACTGAGGCTTTGCTGATAAAGACTTTTCCAATGCCAATGTATTTGAGAGTTCTACCTGAGTCATCTTCCAGCAAGTTTAGTGTTTCTGTTTTAATAGATGGATCTCTAATCCAATTGGATTTTACTTTAGTGCAGGTGAAAGGTCTGGGGCTAGCTTTAATGTTTGGCAGGTTGAAATCCAGTTTTTCCAACACCATTTATCAAGTATCAATCTTTAATCCAGTGAGGATGGGTGGCTCCTTTGTCAAAGATGAGGTAGCTGCTTATGACTGGAGTTGGTTCTGCATCTTCTAATCCATTCCACTGATCCTTGGGTCTGTTTCTTTGCCAGTACCATGCTGTTCTTATCACACTGGCTTTGCAGTGTAGTTTCAAGTTGGGGATTGTGACAGCCCCTGTCGTGTCTCTATTGCCTAGACTTGATTTTGTTACTCTAGGTCTCTTCTGTTTCCAAATGAATTTTTGGATTGTTTTCTCTAGTTCTGTGAAATATAATGTTGGGATTTTAATCAGGATTGCATTCATTTTACAGCAGTTTGGCAAGTATGGCCATTTTCACTATGTTGGGTCTTCCTACTCCAGAGCAAGGGATGCCTTTCCATTTTCTTATATCCTCTTCCACCTGTTATTTCAGAGTGCTGCAGTTCTTAATGAAGAGTTCTTTTGCTTCCTTTGTTAGACTTATTTGTAGATATTTCCTTTCTTTTGATGCTGTTGTGAAAGGAAATATTTCCCTCATTTTTCTCTCAGTGAATCTATGAATTGTGTAGAGGAAGGCTATTGATTTTTGAGTGTTTTACCTTGTATTCAGCTACTATATTGAATCTGTCAATCAAGTCTAGAAGTCTTTTGCCAGAGTTTTTTGGGGTCTTGTATGTACAAATATCATATCATCGGCAAATAATGGCAGTTTAACTTCTTTTTTTCCTATCTTCATTCCTTCTATTTCTTTCTCTTGTCTAATTGCTGTGGCTAATGCTTCCAGAACTATATTGAACAAGAGTGGTGATAGTGGATATCCTTGTTTTGTTTGCAATTTTAGCATGCAGGTTTTCCGTTTTTGACCATTTAGTATGATGTTAGCTGTTGGTTTTGCATAGGTAGCCTTTATCATTTTGAGATTAAACAACCTTCCAATTTTCTGCAGGGTTTTCAACCATGAGTGTGTGTTGGATTTCACTGAATGCTTTTTCTGCATTTATTGTGGTCATATGGTTTTTGTCCTTGACTCTGTTAATATACAGTATTCTATTTCTTGATTTATGGATGTTGAACCATCCTTGCATCCCTGGGAAAAATCCAACTTGGTCAGGATGTATGATCTTCTTGATGAGCCTCTGTATTTTGTTTGCCCGTATCCTCTTGGAGATTTTTCCATCTATGTTCATTAGGGAGATTGGCCTGTAGTCCTCTTTTTCAGTTGGTTCTTTCTCTGCCTTTGGAATCAATGGAACATCTGCTTCCAGGAATGAATTTGGATGTATTTCTTCCCTTTCAATTTCATTGAAGAGTTTAAATAGGAGTGGTGATAGTTCTTCTCTAAACATCTTGTAGGATTCAGCAGTGTAGCCATCAGGATGTGGGCTTTTCTTTGTTGGTAAATTTTTAATTACATTTTCAATTTCACTGATTGTAATTGGTGTGTTTAGGATTTTTATATCTTCTTCATTCAACTTTGCTGATCAATATATATCTATGAATCTGTCCATTTCTACAGTGGTTTCAATTTTATTAGAGTACAGGTTTTCAAAGTAGGTATTGATAATCCTCTGGATTTCTTCTGGATCTGTTTTGACCTCACCTTTTTCGTTCCTACTTGTATGGATTTGAGCCTTATCTTTCCTTTTCTCCTATAAGCTTATCTAAAGGTTTATTGGTTTTGTTTATTCCTTTAAAAAACCTCCTCTTTGATTCATTGATTATTTATATCTTTCTCTGCGTCTCCATTGCATTGATTTCCGCTCTGATCTTTATAATTTTCCTCCCTTGTCTGAGCTTTAGGTTTGTCTTGCCCTACTTTTTCTAGGAGCTTCAGATTGAGCAATAGGTTGTTCATTTGAACTTGCTCTGTTTTCCTAGTGTGGGCATCCAGTGCTGTGACTTTTCTTCATAGTACTGCTTTTATTGTGTCCCATAGATTCCCATGTGTTGTACTGGCATTTTCTTTTAATTGTAGAAACTGTCTAATTTATTCTAAGTTTCTTCTGTGACCAATTTTTGTTTCAGGAGAGGGTTATTCAATTTCCATGTTTTTGTGGAATGCTTACCATTTCTTTTGCTATTGTTTTGCAGTTTCATTGCACTACAGTCTGATAATACACATGAGATAACTGCAATTCCTTTGCATTTACTTAAACATGTTCTGTGAGTGAACATGCAGTCTATTTTTGAGAATGTCCTGTGTGCAGTTGAAAACAATATATATTCTAATTTTGCGGAGTGGAACACTCTCTGGACATCTATCAAGTCCATTTTTTCAAAAGCTTGGTTCAGTTCTAGTATTTCATTGTTGATTTTTGTGTCTAGATGATCTGTCTCCTTGTGACAGTTGGGCATTGATGTCCCCCACTACAATTGTATTAGTGCTTATTTGGGTTTTCATGTCCCTTAATATTTGTTTTGTATAGTTGGGGGCATTAGTATTTGGTGCATATATATGTATGATTATCATCTCTTCCTCTTGGATTGTTCCCTTTACAAAGATGTAGTGACCTTCTTTGTCTCTCCTAATTAGTTTTGGTTTGAAATCTACTATGTCTGCAAATAAGATAGCTACCCCCACTTTTTTCTGGGCTCCTGTCACATGGAAAACTGTTTTCTAGCCTTTCACTTTAAGTCTATTAATTTCTTTGTGAAGTAGTTGTGTTTCTTGTATGCAGCATATTGTTGGATTTTGCTTCTTAATCCAGTGTGCTGTTCTATGTCTTTTGATTGGTGAATTGAGGCCATTAAAATTGATGCTCATAACTGATATGTATTTACTTATCATTGACATGTTATTTTCCTCTTGGTGGCTCTTTTATGTTTTATTTTTTCCCCCTCTCCCTTTAATCTCTTGCCTTGCCTGGTGGATTTGCTCTGTTGGGCCTCATGGAGCTGTGACCTTCATTGCGTTTTTCTGAGACAATGTTTAAAATTGTTTAAAATTGCTCAGAATGCTGCTTTGGTATTCAAGAAGTTTCTCAGTTGTTCTTTGTCATGCAAGTATTTTATTTCTCCATCGATTTTGAAAAATAGTTTTACAGGATACATCAATCTAGCTTGGAGGTTGTTTTCTTCTAGGGCTTGAAATAGTCCTCTCCAGGATCTCCTTCACTTGAGGGTTTGTGTTGAAAAGTCTACTGTGATTCTGATGGGCTTTCCTTTGCCTGTGTTTTGTTTCTTTTCTCTAACTGCTTGTATTATTTTGTTCTTGTGTTTCCCTTATCTTTATTATTATATGTCTAGATGTAGATTATTTTATGGTCAAGGCTAGTTAGAATCCTATATCCCTCACTTATTTGTATGTCAAATTTTTTCTCTGTTTATGAAGTTTTCAGTCATTGCTTTTGTGAACAGTTTTTTATATCATTTGTACTTTCTCCTGCTTTTTCATGGATTCATATCCATCTTATATTGCTGTTTGTATCATCTAGGAGCTGCTGGATCTATTTCTCATGGTCCCTTATTATTTTTAAGGGATCACTCTTTTCATGGTCACTGACCACCTACCTGTCTTCTATATCTGACATTCTGTCTTCACATTGACTCATTCTGCTAGATATCTGTTTGAATCTGTTTCATGGATTGCATTTCTTTCCTGTGCTGGGCCTTTGTGGCTTCCGTCATTGTCCTGAGCTAATCTATTTTTTAAAAATGGCTTTCTGTTCTAAAGAGTTTAGTCTTGCCTTTAATTCTGCTCACCATCTATGTGGTTATCTGGGAAATCATTTCTGTTTAGCCTTTTTCTAGAGCCTCAGTTGTCTCTTTTATTACTTGCTGTGCTCAACTGTTAGTTAAGGGTGTCCAGGGGGTTGATTTTGAGATTTGTCCACCTTGTTTTTCCCTAGAATTTGCCTTTAGTGAGCTGGATGTCTGGATTTGTGTCTTGGTTAAGCATCTTGTCTTTTTTATTTTTGTTGTTATTACTGGATTGGGGTTAATTCCTTGGTTGATAGTTTGATATTGATTTTTGTAAGTTTCTTTGTTGCTTGTGTATAGAAACCTTATGGAATGACTGGTTCTCAGAGTTGTCTTCCAGATATAGCTGGTCTTTAGGTTTTCAGTCTTTAATAATGTGGAATCAACCTCATTTTCATTATACCAGGAAGGACAACTGCTGAGATCAGTCACAACACCTGAGCCCAATTGATACAAAGAGCAACAGCAATAGCATCAGGCACAGCTGAGAAAATGACAATTTGTGATAGTTATTAATCTATCACATTTATCCATGTGAATTAAATCAAAATCAAGGTCCAGCCCAAAATATGTTTATAGTGAGTAAACTCTTCAATATAACGAATTTACCCTTTTAGATGGGGACATAGAAGTAGTTGGGGAAAGACTGATTGATCAGTAGAAGAATAGGGAAAGGTTAGAAGGGAGGCAAATGGACACTGGAAGGCCATGCAAACTCTAGGAAACTGTTGAAGACAAGAGAAAAATACAGAATGAAAGAACAAAGACAAGAACAGAACAACCTAACAGCAATCCGGAATCTAGAAGCTGTATTCATTTTCCTTTGAAGCTAATGACAATCAAGAGAAGGAATAAAGAAGAAGAAAATAAAAAGAAAGAATTCCTACAAGTCATGGCAGGAACAGAAAAAAAAGGTAGATGAAGAACAATGTGTGCATGAGAGATAGCGCAAGTGAGAGAGAAAGAAAAGAAAAAAATTAGAAAATTTGAAGTGTAGAAAAAAATAGTAATTAAAAATTAAAAATAAGAAAAGAATAATGTTCAACATACAAAAAAATGAAGGTCCTCCTTCAGGGTGTGTCTCTGCTGTCAAAATAGACAACATGGGCAGCAGTGTGCAGATCTATGTCAATGAGTCTCAGCAAGCCAGCAGCAGACCCCTGAGATTCAGGCTGATTTCTGGTTGCAAGGCCCAAGTTGAGCTCCCTGACCTCCTGCAGGGTTGAACTCTGCAAGGGTCTACTCCAGGTTCCAACTGCCCTCCCCCTGAAGATATTCCAGGTTCCGATTGCAGGCAATGATCCCTCCAACTTACCAACTACAGTGGTCTTGTGTGCCTTTATTGCTGCGATCCCTTTCACTTTTCCAGGGGGCTTCAATTTTCATCAAGGAGCCTGAGAGGGGCCCTCTTTCTGTCATTCACTTCTGCTCTATCTTCTCGAGCCCAGGGCAATGGCCTTTATGATCCCCTGTGTCTCTAGGTTGTGGATTCAGGTGTTGGTATGGCCCAGCTGCAACAGCCTGGTGGAGGTGGGGCTGGCTTGGCTTTTCTACTTTTCTTTGCTCAAGAGGTAGTTCTACCAGCAGCCCGGGCAGCTGAGATTGGCTCCTCTGTTCCATTACATTAGGTTTTGATGCAAGCGATTATCATTCATAAATCCTAATCTTTCAGCTGGGTCCAATATCTATTTGGTTTGGGAGTTGCCTCCTTCTGGAAAGGACTTTCTTTGACATGCAAAGAGAGGGAAGTGGATATTTGATGAACACCCAGGTGAGTAACAATGCCATGACTTCCTCTCATCCTGCTTCCTTCTGGGCACTGGCACACCACACAGCTGCTGTTAGTCATGATCATCTGACAGAGTTCCATCTGTGGCAATACAGGAATAAATGAAGCAATCCTCTAGCAGAGCTGCTCCAGTAGATGTCTGACAACCTCCATGCTGTCACTTTCTGTGACAGGTGAGTGGCATGGATCCTGAGCACCAAGAGGACAGCTGAGTCATGAGAGAGTGAGGGTCTCAGTCCTAGAGAAGTGCATGCAGCAGAGCTCCTGGTATCTGCTCCCCTTTCCCATGGAGAATTTAAATCATTGATTATGACATTCAGGCTGATCATCTCCAGTCTGAAAATATAAAGTCCAAGATGTTCCCAAATTTGAAACTTTTTAAACTCCAATGTGACATCAAAAGTGAAAAATTCATATCTGACTTCTTGTACTGTGTTTGAGTAAAAATGCAGGTACCCTAGAAATATTGCATAAAATGACCTTCAGCCTATGTTTTTAAGATGGATGTGAAACATAAATGAATTTTGTATTAGTTCCTATCCTCAAGATGTGTTGCTATGTATAGGAAAATATTCCAAAATCTGAGAAACACTTTTAGTACCTAACCCTTTAATTAAGTATATTCAACAGATAATATTAGTTTCTATCATGTATTAAATATAACTACTTATGAGATTTTGGAGCTTTTTTGATTGTGCCTATTTTCAGTTACTCAGAGTATCTATGAAGGACCACATCTCTGAGGGCATGGTGTTTGATTTGAAACCTCATGGATTTAAAGAAGCCATTGATGTAGATAAGTAGGAACCAATCCTTGTAGTCAGAAAACAACACCCACAAGGTTATCTTGGGGAGAATTAGCTAAGAAACCAAAAAAAAAAAATAGTGGCGTGGCTGGTTTCTAGTGAATGCGGAAGAAAGTGGTAGAAGATGAAGTTCAGCAGGAGGTGGAGACTGGACTCTGTGGAAACTGATGAAGCATTTACAGCTCACTCTGACTGTGAGGGAACTTCACTGAAGGGCTTTGAGCATGTAAATGCATAATCTTTTGAGATATATGTTTTTGTTTTTGTTTGGTTTTGGTTTTTTGAGACAGGGTCTCACTGTTAGTTCAGGCTGGCGTTGAACTCACTATGTAGCCCTGGGTGGCCTCAAACTCATGGCAATTCTCCTGCCTCGGCCTCCCAAGTGCTAGGATTACAGGCATATGCCACAACACCTGGCCACAAAACATAAGGTTTTAAAAGATAAATTGGGATTCTCATTGTAGAAAGGATTATGAGGCTCCATAGGGGAAAATGAGGGATCAAATTTTTAAAATAGTGGTATTCCAGGTGAAAAATACTAGTAACTTGGACAAGATTATTGCAGTGGAATGAGAAAAGAAGATAAGTCCCAGGAAATCCCTATGTGAATCAAATCCAGGAAAAGCATATAGATTATACATTTATCTAATAATGAGTGGATCGAGTAACCTGAATCTGAAAATCCTGAATCTTATATGCTGCAAAATCCAATACATTTTGAATGCTGACACAATACTACAATAGGAAAGACCATATACTATACGGTTTCATGCACAAAATTATTAAAAATACTGTATAAAATTATCTTTAGGATATTAGAATAAGGTGTATATGAAATAAAATTGAATTTTGTAGACTATGGAACACATCCTAGATATCTCATTATGCATATGAAAAATATTTGAACTCTAAAAAATTCTGAAATCCTAAATACTCTTGCTCTCAAGCATTGGAATAAGAGATCTTCAACTCTTAGTCCAATATATAGATTAAGGAAGAATACACCTATGGACTATGTTATGCTTTCAGGACATTTGTGAAAACTCTGCACAATTTTAAATGTTTCAGACTTCTCAGCATAAACTACAATGAAGCTAACAATCTTTACAAGAATTGAAAATTAGGGCAGGGGATTTAGTTCAGTGGTTCCACTGCCTGTCTTGCAAGCAAAAGGTCCGAATTCTATTCCTGGTACAAAAAAAAAGAATTAGAAATTCAAAAAGCTCCTGGTTTACCTACTAACCACCAGAGGGCCCAATACAGAATTTATGGCCTTAGGTGAGCTGAGGCTGATTTTTCCCCTTCATTTTATGGGTGCATTTTTAGATAGATAGATAGATAGATAGATAGATAGATAGATAGATAGATAGATAACATTTATCTTAGGGAGTTTGTACCTGTACATGATGTATCTTACTTCTTTTTTCCCCATTTCTCTCCTCTCCCTTTAACTCCTCTTCCCTCCTTATTTACAAAAGTTTGTTTCCCTTTTCCCCTCCTATTTTATCCCCCCCACACCCATTTTCCTTTCCATTTGAATTTTTTCTTCCCATTTCTCAATGTCTATTATAAATTTTGGTCCACATTTACACCTTTAGTTTCTCACACCAGAGAAACAATGTAATATTTAAACACGTGTCTGATTTATTTCACCTAAGAGTGTGGTCTCAAGATGTATCCTTTTACCTATATATGTCTCAAGTTTATCTTTCTTTATGGCAGAGTGGTATTTCCATTGTATAAAAATACCACATCTTTATCTGTTCATCCATCGATAGGCATTTGGGCTATCTTCAAGATTTAGCTATTACAAATTGTGCTGCTATGAATGGAGTGTGCATATATTGCTGTGGTATGATCCTTTTAATTCTTTCAGGAAGATACCAAGAAGGAGAGTAGATGGGTCAAGTGGAACCTCTACTCCTAGTTTTTTGAGGAATCTCAGCACTGATTTCCACAGTGGCTGCACCAGTCTGCTCTCCCAAAAACACTGGAGAAGCATTCCTTCTTCCCCTCAGCCCCACCAGCATTTGTTCTTGGTTGATATTTTTGATAGCAGCCATTCTTTCTAGAGTGAGGTGGAATCTCAGCATTAAATTTCTCTCAAATGACCAATGTTGTTGAACATTTTTTCATGTTTATTTGCCATTTCTACTTCTTCATCTGAGAAATATCTATTCCCTTCAAATGCTCATTTTTGGATTGGGTCTTTAAATTTGGGAGATCTGATCTTTTTTAGTTCTTTATGTATTATAGATGTTAGCTCTTGTCTGAGGAATATCTGGCAAAAAAATATTTTTTGTACTGGGGTTTGAACTCAGGACTGTGTGCTTTCAAGTCAGGCTGTGGAACCACTAAGCTAAATCCTCAGCCCTGGCAAAAAATTTTGCCAATCTGTGGGTTCTCTTTTCACTCTGTTGGTAGTTTCTTTTGCTGTGCAGAAGTTCTTTAATAAGATGAGATCCCGTTTGTTGATTCTTTGTAATATTTCCTGAGGGATCAGGGTTTTGTTCATAGTCTTTGCCTACACCTATGTCTTCAAGAGTTCTACCTATTCTATCTTCCAGTAGATTTAGGGTTTCTGTTTTAATATTTAGGCCTTTGATCCATTTTGACTTTTAATTTAGTGCATGGTAAGAGATGTAGTTCTAGGTTTAAAGTTTGACATGTGAAAAGCCAGTTTTTCCAGCACCATTTATTAAAGAAGTTATCTTTCTTCCAGTGAAAATGTTTCTTCCCTTTGTTAAAGCTAAGGTGGTTGATTCTTCTCACCTGTGTCCTCTGGCCACACTGCTAACCTTCCCCTATCCTTTTTTCCATCTGTCCCTCCCTCCCCAACCCCTTCTAACTCCCTATCCCAAAGGGTAAAGTTGTTATATTGAAGAGTTTATTCACTATATGTTGGGTTGGTCCTCAATCTTGATTTAATTCACACAGCTAAAGGTGATAGATTAATAACTACCACAAAATGTCATTTTCAAAGACGTACTTGATGCAATAGTGTTGCTGATTGTATCACTTGGGCTAAGGTGTTGTTATTGATCTAGTCAATGAACCTTCCTAGTATAAGGAAAATGAGATAGCCTTAGAGTCATTAGAGACTCAAAACTTAAAGACCAGCTATACCTGGAAGACACCTCTGAGAAGCAATCATTCCATAAGGGTTCTAATTACAAGCAACAAAGGTACCTACAATAAGCAATTTCAAACTATCAACCCAGGAGTTAAGCCAAGGACAGTACCAAAAACAAAAATGAGAAGACATTTAAGCAAGGCACAAACTCAGACTTTCACCCCACCAAGAGTAAATCCTGGGGGAAATGAGATGGAAAAGTCCCATAACCAACCACCTGGATACCCTGAACTGATAGTGCAGGAAGTAACAAAACAGACGAATGAGGCTCTAGAAAAATTCAAAGCAGAAATAATCTCCCAGATATCTACAGAGATGGTGAGCAGACTGAAAGACATGGTTAGAGCATCTAGAACACAAGCAGATAAAAAAAATAGATGAGCTAAGAAACATGCTGGAAGCCATGAATACCCAGCATAAGAAAGAAATGGAAACCATGATCGCCCAACATAAGAAAGAAATGGAATCCATAAAACAGATTCAAACAGATATTCAGGAGATCAAAAACTCCATTGAAAGTATCCCCAGCAGATTAAGGGAATCTGAAGATAGAATATCAGATATAGAAGACAGGATCGCGGTTAGAGACCATGAAAATAGAGATTTCTTAAAAATAGTAAGGGGCCACGAGAAATCAATCCAACAACTGCTAGACGATGCAAAGAAGAATAACATAAGACTGATAGGAGTCCATGAAAAAACAGGAGAAAACACAACTGACATGAAAAAACTGTTCACAGAAGTAATAGTGGAAAACTTCCCAGACAGAGGTAGAGAACTGGACATACAGATAAGTGAGGCATATGGAACTCCAACTAGCCATGATCAAAAAAGAATGTACACATAGACATATAATAGTCAAGATCCCAGAAACCCAACAGAAAAACAAAATCCTACAAGCAGTTAGAGAAAAGAAACAAATCACCTACAAAGAAAAGCCCATCAGAATCACAGCAGACTTCTCAACACAAACCCTCAAATCAAGGAGAGCCTGGAGTGAAGTATTTCAAGCCCTAAAGAAAATAACTTCCAACTAGACTGTTGTGTTCTGCAAAGTTATCTTGCAAAATTGATGGGGAAATTAGATATTTCCACGACAAAGAACATCTGAGAAATTTCATGAACACCAAACCAGCACTACAAGCAATTCTAAACAATATCCTAGAAAAAAGCAATGAAGGCCACAACTCCTTGAGGCTCAACAGAGGGAAGCCACCGGGCAAGGTAAGACACTAAAGGGAAAGGGAGGAAAATAAGAAATAAAAGAGCCAACAAAAGTAAAACATCATATCAAGGATAAATCAATATCTATCAATTATAACCCTCAATATTAATGGCCTCAATTCACCACTCAAAAGAAATAGACTGGCAGAATGGATTAAAAAGGAAAATGCAACGATATGCTGTATACAAGAAAAACACCTAACTCAAAAAGAAACTCATAGACTGAAAGTAAAAGGATGGAAAACAGTTCTGCACACCACAGGAACCCAGAAGAAAGCAGAGGTAGCAATCTTATTTGCAGACAAAGTAGATTTCAAACCAAAACTAATTAAGAGAGACAAAGATGGTCACTACATTCTTGTGAAGGGAACAATCCAAGAGGAAGAGATGACAATACTAAATATATATGCACCAAATACAAATGCCTCAACTATGCAAAACAAATATTAATAGACATAAAAAACCAAATAAACACTAACACAGTTGTAGTGGGGGACCTCAATACCCCACTATCGCAAATAGACAGATCACCTAGACAAAAAGTTAACAAGGAAATTCTAGAACTGAACCAAGCTATTGAACAAATGGGCTTAATAGATATTTACAGAGTGTTCCACCCCACAAATTTGGAATACACATTCTTTTTAGTTGCACATGGGTCATTCTCCAGAATAGACCACATACTAGCTCATAGGACATGTCTAAGTAAATGTAAAAGAATTGAAGTTACCCCCTGTATATTATCAGACCATAGTGCAATAAAATTGGAGATCAATAACGTAAGAAACTGCAAAACCCCAACAAACACATGGAAACTGAATAACACCCTCTTGAACAATCAATAGGTCACAGAAGTAATTAAAGAAGAAATTAAACAGTTTCTACAAGTAAATGAAAATGCCAGTACAACACACAGGAATCTATGGGACACAATGAAAGCAGTTCTATGTGGGAAATTCATAGCAGTGAATGCCCCTACTAGGAAAATAGAGAAAACTCAGATAAATAACCTAATGCAGAACCTCAAGCTCCTAGAAAAAGAAGAGGATAACGAATCCAAAGCTCATACAAGAGAGGAAATTATAAAGATCAGGGCAGAAATCAATGTAATGGAGACTAAGAGAACAACACAAAAAAAATCAATGAATCAAAGAGTTGGTTTCTTGAAAGAATAAATAAAATCGATAAACCTTTAGCCAACCTTATCAAAAAAAGGAAAGAAAAGGCACAAATACATGCAATTAAGAATGAAAAAGGTGAAGTCACAACAGATCCAACAGAAATTCAGATGATTACCAATACCTACTTCAAGAACCTCTACTCCAATAAAATGGAAAACACAAAAGAAATGGGCAGGTTCCTAGAAACATACAAATTGCCAAAGTTAAATGAAGAAGATATAGAAATTATAAACACCCCAATTACAATAAGTAAAATTGAAAATGTAATAAAATATTTACCAACAAAGAAAAGCCCAGGTCAGGATGGCTTCACTGCTGAATTTTACAAAACATTTAAAGAAGAACTAACACCATTACTCTTTAAACTCATCAAGAAAATTGAAAGGGAAGCAATACTTCCAAATTCATTCCTGGAAGCAAGTGTTACTTTGATTCCCAAACCAGGGAAAGACCCAACCCAAAAAGAGAACTACAGGCCAATCACCATAATGAACATAGATGCAAAAATCCTCAACAAGATACTGGCAAACAGAATACAGAGGGTCATCAAGAAGATTATACATGCTGACCAAGTCAGATTTATCCCAGGGATGCAAGCATGGTTCAACATTCATACATCAATAAATGTAATACACCATATTAACAGAGTCAAGGACAAAAACCATGTGATCATCTCAATAGGTGCAGAAAAAGCATTTGACAAAATCCAGCACCCATTCATCATAAAAACCCTACAGAAAATTGGAATAGAAGGTCTTTACCTTAACCTGATCAAGGCTATCTATGAAAAACCAACAGCCAACATCATACTAAATGGTCAAAAACTGAAAACTTTCACAACAAAATGAAGAAGAAGACAAGGATGCCCACTATCACCACTTCTGTTCAATATCGTTCAGGAAACATTAGCCACAGCAATTAGAAAAGAGAAAGAAATAAAAGGAATAAAGATAGGAAAAGAAGAAATTAAACTGTCATAATTTGCTGATGATATGATACTTTACATAGAAGATCCAAAAAACTCTGCCAGAAGACTTCTAGACCTAACTGACAGATTCAGTAGAGTAGCTGGATACAAGGTCAACACTCAAAAAACAATAGCCCTCTGTACACAAATAACAGACTCACTGAGAGAGAAATTAAGGAAACAATTCCTTTTACAATAGCATCCAAAAAAATGAAATATCTAGGAATCAATCTAACAAAGGAAGCAAAAGACCTCTACACTGAAAACTACAGCACTCTGAAAAAAGAGATCGAAGAGGATACCAGAAAATGGAAAGACATCCCTTGCTCCTGGGTAGGAAGAACCAATATAGTGAAAATGGCCATACTTCCAAAACTACTCTATAGATTCAATGCAATGCCAATTGAAATTCCAACAATGTACTTCACAGAACTAGAGAAAACAATCCAAAAATTCATTTGGAACCATAGGAGACCTAGAATAGCTAAAGTAATTCTAAGCAACAGAGACATGGCTGGGGGTATCACAATCCCCAACTTGAAACTATACTACAAAGCTACTGTGATAAAATCAGCATGGGTCTGAGAAAGGAACAGACCTGAGGATCAGTGGAATAGATTAGAAGATGCAGAAACAACTCCAGACATGCTCAGCCACCTCATCTTTGACAAAGGAGCCAACCACCATCACTGGAGGAAAGATAGCCTATTTAATAAATGGTGTTGGAAAAACTGGATTTCAACCTGCCAAAGATTAAAACTAGACCCATACCTATCACCATGCACTAAACTAAGATCGAAGTGGATTAAAGATATAAATATTAAGACAGAAACACTAAACTTGCTGGAAGATAAGTTAGGTAGAACTCTTGAAGACATTGGCATAGGAAAAGACTTCATGAACAAAACCTCAGCAGCGCGGGAACTAGTAGAAAGAATCAACAACTGGGATCTCATCTTATTAAAAAGTTTCTGCACTGCAAAAGAAACCACCGACAGAGCTAACAGACAACCTACAATATGGGGGAAAAAATTAGCAGCTGTACCTCAGACAAAGGACTATTATCTAGAATTTATAAAGAATTGAAAAAAATCAGACCCCCCCAAATTCAAAGACCCAATTCAAAAATTGGCATCTGACATGAACAGACATTTCTCAGACAAAGAAGTAAAAGCAGCAAAGAAATATATAAAAAAATGTTCAACATCACTCATCATTGGAGAGATGTAAATGAAAACAAACACTGAGATTCCACCTCACCCCACAAAGAATGGCTGCTATCATGAAATCAACCAAAAACAAATGCTGGTGGGGCTGTGGGGAAAGAGGAAACCTGCTCCACTGCTGGTGGGAGTGTAGACTGGTGCAATCACTGTGGAAATCAGTATGGAGATACCTCAAAGAACTAGGACTAGAGGCCCCATTTGACCCAGCTATTCCCATGCTGGGTATCTTCCCAAAAGAATTAAAAGTATCATACCACAGTGATATATGTGCACCTATGTTCATAGAGACACAGTTTGTAATAGCTAAAGCTTGGAAGCAGCCCAAGTGCCCATCAACTGGAAATTGGATAAAGAAAATGTGAGGTTTTTTATATAATGGAGTACTACTCAGCCATAAAGAATGAAAAACTAGAGTCATTTATAGCTAAGTGGATGCATATTGAGGCCATACTCTTAAGTGAAATAAATAGGACACACATGTGTAAATACTGAACAGTTTCTCTAGTGTGAGAAACTGATAGTGTAAAAAGGGCTAAAATGGTTAAAATGAATAATTGATTATTTGAAATAGGAAAAAAAGGTCCAAAGACAAAGGAGTGAAGGGAGGGGAAGGGGAAAGGAAAAGAGGGAAAGGAAAAACTATGAGAAAAGAAAAAAATGGAAATGAAATCTATGTAAATAGGGAAGGGTGGAGGGGGTGAAGGGCACACAGGTAATGGGGAAAAAACAAGAACCAAGATACATCATGTACAGGTACAAACACCCAATGATAAATGTGAATGAATTGTATACCTAAAATGTACCAATAAAAGAACTAAAAAAAAAAAAGCTAAGGTGATTGAGTGTGTTTGAAGTTGTTTCTTTATTTTCTACTCTGTGTCATTGAGCCTCACGTCTGTTTTTTTTGTTTTTGCCAGTACCGTGGTGTTCTTTTTAATCACAGTAGCTCTGTAACATAATTTCAAGTCAGAAATTATAATGTCCCTTCCTTTGCCTTTGTTGCCCAGAATTGCTTTTACTATTCTAGGTCTCTTCTCATCCAAATGAATTTTTAAATAACATCAAATACAAAAAGCTGTTGGAGGAGCTGGGAAGTTATCTCAGTGGATCCCGCACCTGCCTCACAAGTGCAAGGTCATGAGTTCAATCTCCAGTACTAAAAAAAAAAAAAAAGCTGCTGGGTTACCCAGTGAACACCTGATGGCCTAATAACCTCCATTTAGTAGACTGCAAAACACCAGACAGAATGGAGTGTATGCACTTTACAGCTGAAGACTCATATGTTGTAAACACCTTTGCTGTTGTATACAGGAAGGAAGAATAATTATTAACAGAATTATGCAAATGATACATTTTCACAGCCAAAGAGATTCATATAGAGTCCTACAAAACTGGAATTAAATGAGTTCTCCCAGAGAAATGGGAAGCACTCATCTCAGCATGAATACTCATATGCATGCATGTAAAACTGGTGGTTTATTTTCAGCTTCAGCTAGATAGTTGTATAGATCTCATTTTCCTCCTTTGTATGAAAGAGAATATCTCTTATTACTCATATTTGCAAACTGTGTAGATAGTGAGTGTAGCAGTGAAGGAAAAAAAGCTGAAACTGTGGCTTTTTGATAACTGCAAGTATCTTGGACATGTTTTGTGAGTAAGCTATTTTGGTGCTGTTCATTTAATAATGGTATAATGGATCTATGTGTCCACTCCTTTACTAATATCATCCATTTTTATTTAGTAATTATTGACTATGTTACCTTGGCATTTTTCACAATTCAGATATGTCCAATCTATACCTCACAGTTTGTGTCAGACACTGGACAGCTAACAATGCAACTTTACAAGTTCATACACTTTGTCATTACAATGTGATTTTTATTGATCTATGCCATGATTTAATTGTATGGTGTTTGTGCCCAGTTGGAACTCAAGACACCTAATCTTCAGTCATTGCAGCCCAGGCAAGTCAAAAATTAAACACATCTTTATTCAGTTAGGTTGGATCTTTCCTGTTTCTAGGTGATTGAGAGTGTTCATCATGAATATGTGCTGAATTTTGTTAGGTAAATCTTATTTTGATATGCTCATGCTTTTTATTATTTAGACTGTTAAAAGGTGAATTATATAGGTCAATATTTATAAAATGTGAATCAATCTTGCACTTATGAAGTAAACCCAATTTGTTTATTTAAATTATCTTTTTAGGTATTGCTAGGTATTATATGTTAAAATTTCCAGTTTATGTTGAATTCACTGAGAGATATTGGTTCCTTGTAATTTCTTTGTTTGGTTTCAGTATTAACAAAATGCTTGATAAAGTGAATCAGGAAGTGGTCAATCATCTTACATTTCTTGGAAAAATGTGTGGAATTTGTGCTATTTTTTCTTAAACTTTTGGTGCAAACCTTCATTAAATCATCTTGTCCCAGTGTTGCTCTTCAGGTTCACCCATGAATAGCTTAATGACAAAGAAATGCATCTGTAGGCAATTGCATCATTGTGTGAATAATGCATCTTCCTGAATGAACACAGGACTTTTGTGTCTGTTGCCATGGAAACATAGTATTCATTTTTATTGTACAAAATGTTTAAAGTAGAAGAAGTACACTAAATCAGAGAGAAAATTATATCTTATTAAGTACAGAAGCCAATAGATAGACATCTATTATCATTATCCACTATTGTGTCCTGTACATAATTGAAACTGCTGTACTTGCAAACAACTGGCAGCACAGGTTTGCTTACTGCACCATTAAGACAAACACATGAGTATTATGTTGCACTAGGACATCGCTGGGCTATGGGGATTTTTCATCTCCATTATAATCTTATGGGACCATCATCTTCCATGCAGTCCATCCATACATCACTATACAGTGCATGACTGTATTTGTCTATAGATGGGTTTCAGTATTTGGTGTCTTTCAAGGAATGGTTTTGTTGTCATAAGTTCTCAAATGAATAACACAGGAACCTGTCATGAGGTTGGTGTGTGCAGTTTCCATCCAAATGGGCTGAAATTTCAGTATTATTTCTCCCAAATAATTTCATCGACTGAAGGTGCCCAGTATCTCACACCCTGGGCTGTTCTAGAGT
This sequence comes from Heterocephalus glaber, assembly GCF_053883595.1. Classification (NCBI taxonomy): domain Eukaryota; kingdom Metazoa; phylum Chordata; class Mammalia; order Rodentia; family Bathyergidae; genus Heterocephalus; species Heterocephalus glaber. The sequence goes on along the minus strand of NW_028258329.1, from coordinate 2,813,467 downwards.
CACCTTCTCACCCAGTTTTAGAGTGGTAGTTGCCCCTGCAAACTTAGTTTTCTTCCCCCCCCCATTAACTTTATTGGTACATTTTAGGTATAAAATACAGTTACATTCATCATTAGGATCTTGTACTATTACACGAGTCTCTTGGTTCTTATTTTTTCCCCTTCCCTTGGCCTCCCTTCACTCCCTCCACCACTCCTTATTTACAAAGACCTTGTTTCCATTTTTTTCCTCTTCTCATATTTTTTCCTTTCCCTTTTTTCCCTTCCCCTACCCCTCCCAATTCCCCTGCTCTTTTAGACCTTTTCTTCCTGTTACTCAATATCAGTTATACATTTTTAAAATTACAATACCAAGATCTAGGAGACATTACCACAGATTTTACAGAATTTAAAAGGATATAGAAAGCATAGTACAAAAATCTTTTTTGAAATAAATTTGACAACTTCTAAGAAGTAACTTAGAAGACCAATTAATGAAACTAACTCTGGAGGAAATATAAAATTTGAATAGCACCTATTAAAGAAAGTATATTCCTAGCTTGAAAACCTACCTATATGACAACAGCAGGCTCATAAACATTTTAACTGATAAATTATATCAAACAATTAAAGCAGAAAAAAGAAGGAACATTTCTCCCCTCGTTTTAGGAACTCAACATTTTGCTAATCCTAAAATTGGATACAGGTAATAGAAGAAAAAAGTATGAACATAGATAGAAATTTGTTTAACAAAACAAACTATTAGAAGTCAGATCTGGCAGGATGTAGAAAGTGGTTTTATTATAGGGATGGCAGTGTTGGTTCAGCATTGGAAGATCCACCCCCAAAAGTCATCATTTTAACAGAGGAAAGGAAAAAGCCATATGATCCTGTCACTAGTTGGAGAAAAAGTATTGGACCAAATTCTACAGCTGTTCATGGTAAAAGCTATCAGGAGACTAGAAGTAGAACAGAACCTTCTCAACAAATTAAAGATGTACTCCATACTTCCAGCGAGAACACCTTGTATGAATGGAGAAGATACAATGCTTTCTCCTTAAGGTGGGGAACAAGGGCAGATATGCTTACTCTTAATCTGTCCATTAAACTTTGAAACCTAGTCCCCACCAAAATAGTCTGGCAATAAAATGACACAACTAGGATAGGATTGGCATGGCAGAAGCAAAATCTTTCTATGTAGATGAAATGATCATCTACAGAGAAAATACTAAGGAATCTCTAGGAGGCCCTAGAACTTGTACTTGAATTTAGCAGGATTAGAAAACACAAGGTATATATAAAAATTCAGGTCTGTGTATACTTGCTAGAAATGAAGAATTGGATATTGAAATTTAAAAATTATGTAGGAGTACAAAGGACCCAAGGAAAGCCAAAAACAAAAACAAAAACAGAAACAGTGTTGGAAGACATTTAGCACCCAATTTTAAGACTTCTTCTAAAGCTACAGTAATCAAGGCAGTTTTGGTGTAAGGAAAGACATACAGGTCATTTGAATAAAACAGAGAATCTAGAAATAGAACCACACATATATGGTCCACTGAGTTTTAAAAGACTATTTAACATTAGCATTTTATAGAATATAAACTCAATTCAAGAGCCAAGGAAAAGATAGTGTTTTCAGCAAACGGCACTAGAACACCTGGTATCCGTATATAAAAAATTAACCTCAACCCTTTTTTTCCATACATGAAAATAACTTGAAGGGCTCTATGAACCTAAATAAGAAAGCCTAAAAGTATAAACCTTCAAGAAGAAATTATAAGGGAAAATGATTATGAATTCAGGGTAGGCAAGAACTACCTAGGATACAAAACACATGATGTATAAAAGAAAAAAATGATAAATGAGATTCCATCAAAATTTAGAACTTTAAATGACATCATTAAAATGAAAAGTAGTCCTTAAACAGACCATATTTACAATTCATATAACCTATGACCAGAATATATAAGGAATTCTTAGAGCTCATTAATAGACAACCCAATTAAAATGTAGACATGAGAAGATGATAAATAGCCAGTAAAGCACAGGGAATGGTGTGCAACTCTAGAATCAGAAAAATACTAATCAGTACAATAATAAGATTGAATTATACACTCATTAGGGAGATGAAGTTAAAAGTTTTAAAAGGCTTGTCACGACTTTTTCTTTTTGTTGGATTCTCCCCCTTTGCATTTAATTTGTCATGCCCAATGGATTCATTCTGCTGGGTTTCCTGGGGTTGTGATCTTCATTGTCTTTTCCTAGGGTATTGTTTAAAATTTTTTGGAGTGCTGGTTTGGTATTCATGAAGTTCCTGACGTGCTCTTTGTCATGAAAGTATCTTATTTCTCCATCAATTTTGAAAGATAATTTTGCATGGTACATCAATCTGGGTTGGAGGCTGTCTTCCTTTAGGGCTTGAAATACATCACTCCAAGCTCTTCTTGCCTTGAGGGTTTGCATTGAGAAGTCTGCTGTGATTCTGATGGGCTTTCCTTTGTATGTGATTTGTTTCTTTTCTCACGCTGCTTGTAGAATTTTATTCTTCTGTTGGATTTCTGGAATCCTAACTATTATATGCCTATGAGTAGGTGTTTTTTGATCAAGGCCAACTGGAGTCCTATATGCCTCACTTATCTGTATGTCAAGTTCTTTTCCCCTCCTTGGGAAGTTTTCTGCCATCACTTCTATGAACAGTTATTTTATGTCATCTGCACTCTCTCCTCTTTCTTCATTGACTCCAATCAGTCTTATGTTATTCTTCTTTGCATTGTCTAGCAGCTGCTGGATTAATTTCTCATGTTCCCTTACAATTTTAAAGCAATTTTTCTTTTCCTCCTCACTAATTGCAATCTTATCTTCTTTATGTGAAATTCTATCCTCACATTGGTTCCTTCTGCTGCGCAGACTTTCGATGGAGTTTTTAATCTCTTGGAAATCTGTTTGTATCTGTTTTATGGATTCCATTTGTTTCCTATGTTGGGATTCCATCATGTTCCTCAGATCCTCTATTTTTTTTATCTGTGTACTCTCTAGATTTATTAATCATGTCTTGCACCATGAGCAAAATCTTTGCTGTTATCTGAGTAATTATTTCTGATTTCATTTTTCCTAGATCCTCTTTTGTTGCCAGTTCAGAGAGTCCAGGTGGTTGAGTATCAAATTGTTCCATCTCGGTTCCCTTTGAGGTTGCTGTAGGTGATCTGGAAGTCTGTTTTTGAGGCTTGTTTATGTGTCTTCTCATCTCCACGGGGGGGGGGGGTCTTCTGGAGCCCATGTGGCTCACCTTCTCTGCCCTAGGAGCTTGGGATGGTGGTGAGGGAACTTCCTTCTGGGTTCTGGGACCGGCTGAGCTTCTCTGCCCTTGGAGCATGGGATAGAAGTGGGGAGCTTCCTTCCGGGTGCTGGGACTGGCTCACCTCTCTGCCCTAGGAGCCTGGGATGGCAGTGGGGGAGCTTCCTTCTGGATGCTAGGTCTGGCTGAGTTTCTCTGCCCTAGGAGCCTGGGCAGTACAACTCTTGAAGACAGGTGTAAGCAAGGACTTTCTTTGCACTGCTCACGAATCGGACTTCTACTGTGCAAATTTAGTTTTCTTATGGCTTCAAGAAACATTCATTGCTTTTTCTAATTTTTCTTTACTAAGAACAATTCCAAGTCACAACTAAACCCAAAAGTTTATATTTTGTATTACAAAGAAGGCTGTGAGTAAAAACAGAATTTAAAATGTATGACATGTTTTAGAGACCTTTTATAGTTGATCAAAATTTGATTTTAGATAGTATATTTCACTCCAATAAAAATATCAAGTATTGTAAACTTTATTATAGTTTGTTCTCCCTAAATGTACTTTCTTCCTTTTCCTTCCTGTAGATACCAAACCACTTTCATAGTTTATTTTTTAATCACATATCCCATTTGCAAAAGGGCGATAGCCTTTATTAAAGCAATGAAGTCACAGAAATGTTATGTCAGGACTCAGAATAACGAACAATGAAAGGGTGCATCTCTAACAAATGTCATATTTCTAGGCATCAGCAGAGATTCTTAGGAAAGACATCTAGAGATCTAGTGACTCCTAGTTACTTAGCACAGGAATTTCTTCCAATTATTGCCACATTCCTCACATGCCTCAGAGGCATAGGGCTATCAGTAGCAATAGCTCCCTCTTTCTGAGACACCACTTAAACATTTTAGGGAATCTTATGACCTAGACCTGGATATGTACTGGCACCTAAGCTGTATAGAATCAGCTCCCTCCAACTCTTCAAAGAGAGTTGGCTTACCTATGTTTCTACAGTAATCTGAACATATCCAAAAATTTCTCCCTGTCTGCTAAGGGAACCGTCTCCAAAACTACTTTCAACTTTGAATAATGGCATTGCTATTAATTTAAACTGTCCTTTGATTTATCCTTTATTATGAGGTTCAACAACAGCTTGGAGAGGAACTGAAATGAGTGAAGGGTACAAGGGAACCACGAGGGAACTGACAGAGTAGAAGAAAACAGGAGTCAGTGATGCAAAGGAAATAACAGCACCAGGAGAAAACAGGGCACCACTGGAAGTGGCTGGGTAGTCGCTGGCTGGGAGGTAAAGTGAAAATAGCAACTTTTCTGCTGACGGAGACCAGAAGAACCTTGTGCAGTTGGAGACAGCAGTCAGAAGGCGAGGCACTGCCTCCCGAACGGCCCTCCGGAGGCAGCAGCTGTAGAGTGGCCACCGTACAAGCCCTGGAGGGTACAGTCACACGCAGGACCACTAGCTGGCTGGCGTCACTGTAGGAAAGTGCTGCGTGTTTGAACCTGGATCCCAGAACAGTCCCCCGGTGGCTTCATACGGCCAAGTTCCCAGCGTGGACAGGAAGGACAGTCATGGGAGGCTGCGCAGCTGGAGAGCAGACTGGGGGAGTCCCGCTAAGGGGCAGGGGCTGGGGGATCACAGACTGCGATTCCTGCCGAGAATCAGGCTCAGCCCCAGGCACCTAGTTCCCACGGGGATCAGACCTCCACACCCAGCACTGTTCTGGGCGAGGACTGCTGCCTTGGACTGCAGCTTGGACAAGTGCAGGTCCTGCTGCGCCAAGAGAACAGACCCCAAGCTCTGCTCTTTCATGTGAGCTTGAGGGAAGGAGCTGCGTGCCCAAACAGCATTTTCTTTTACTGTGCTTTCTTTGATTCCATTATTTCATTTTCAAAATTTTTGTTGAACTTTTAAAAATTTTAATTGTTTTGGTTTTTGCACTGTGCTGTTTTCCTCCTTCCATACATCCTCCCCTTTTATCCTATTATTTTCATTTTTCTTCTATGAGCGAGTCTGTGTATGCGTGCTTCCCTTACTCTTACTTTTTTTCTTTCCTCCCAATAGCATTTATAGAGGATAGGGGAATTCTCCCCTGTTCATTTATAACCCCTACAGTTTTTACTCAGATCTCTTAGCCTGACCTCTTGCTCCTGTGTTTTATTCATTCGCAATTTTACTTTTCTCTCCACTTTTACAATTATCTTCTTCAAACATTTTATCTAATATTTATATCCATTATAGAATCTTTTCACATCCCCATTTCCCACTACCAATTTTGTACAGTTTTCCCTGTTATGCGTTTCTAAATACATAACAACATACCCTTAGCATCAATAGGAACCTTTGCCCTCCTCCTGTTTCCTCCTTCACACACCACAAAGCAGAGGACTTTACAATTGTTTTCTCTTTTTCTCTTTCTCTCTTTCTCTTCTCTTCCCCATCTGGCATTATTTGCTCCCTCAACTCCCTGGGATTTAGGTAACTGATTCTATAAAATTACTGTTCAATGGTGTTTTTCACTGGTAGGGGAGACATGGCATTTAGTGCACATTAACTGTAGGTCAAGACTTGAGCTGTTATAATGCTTACCCTGTAGCTGTGGAATTCTTTGCTAGGCAAAAGAGAGACCCCAAACAGCATCTTCTGGTATGTTATTTCCCAACTACCCTGACAGATTCCACTGCAAAGAATTAGCCGATTACTGCTGTAGTTCAATTGATTCCATAGGCATAATCCTGACTCAGTGGACAATTGTCTGATGAACCCACCATCACATCCAGGGAGAGGGACAACAAGATTCCTAAAGCAAGAAGTTGGGCTCAGTCATACTCTGCAAGAATGCCTGGGATCTGGTAAAGCAGTCCTGGGTCTGAGTTAGCTTCAGTGTTGTGGTGGAGGGATCAGAGGAGTTACTGGGGTGTGAACACTCAGACTCTCTGGCAAAGAAGCCACTTGGGAATCATATGCAATGTCTCACTGGAATATCTAATCTGTATTCCCATTGGACATCTTACTGGTTTAAGTTTCTTTATGTTTCTTGATTTATTTAGTAATGTGAGGTTTTATGATTTCATGTGTTTATTAGATGGTTACCCTTGTACACTTGGCTCTGATTTAATAGATGTCTATGTCCTCTCCCTCATCTCAGCTTTTTCTCTAGTATCCAATCCTCAAACCCTGTGAAAGTGTTATTCACATATTTCTTTATTATTTTTCCAAACACATAAGCTCTTCCTCCCAATTCCTTAAATTCACCACACTCAGCTCCCTCACACTCACTTGCATTGTCATTAGTGTAATCCTGGATCATCTACATTCCTAAGCCTTTGGTTCTTCCATAGCTTACCAAGATTACTGTCCCCCCCATAACCAAATACTGATATCCACATAGCTTTCTTTAACCAGAAAGTGAACTCCCTTTCATCCATATCTTGCCCTTGCTCCACAAAATATCCTCTGAAAACACTCAGTACTAAACCTTCAACTCAACTAAAAGTACTTCCGTAGAATCAGACCCCACATCAACCTATTCTTCTCATCTACCTCTCTTCTTCTCTTCCAACCTCCCCCTTATACCTAATACTCCTCATCCAACCACCTCCCATCCTCCCCACCCCACCTCACCTACCTCACTGCAGAGCAACTGCAAATAATAAAGAGTCATAGTGTGCTTAGAGAATGGACAAAGAGGGGAAGAGAAACTGCAAGGACTATCATATAGAAGTGCTGTAAGATTGAATAAGGGGGTGCTGTTATAAATACAAGCAATTCTTCCAGCAAAATGTAGGGACAGAGTTGAAATCATTGAAATTAAATAATGGAAAGAGTAAATACTAGCACTAGACATATAGAGCTGACAATTATTCATGAGGAGGCAACATCCTACTAAAAAATCTCAATATAAGCCACAAATTTCCTCATTTCCCTAGTCCTCCCAAACTCATTTATAGAAGCCAGTATCACTTGGATGCCCAAACTGGATAAAGACTCACCTAAAAAAGAGAGCTATAGGCTAATCTCTTTTATGAACATAGATGCAAAAAATCTTCAACTCCAGGGATACTTGTATACCAATGTTCACAGCAGCAGTTTGTAATAGCTAAATCCTGGAAGCAGCCTGTATCCCCATCAACAGATAATTGGATAAACAAAATGTAGTGTCTATATATTGTGGAATACTTCTTGGCTATAAAGAATGACAAATTTGAGGCATTTGTAGGAAAATAAATACACCTGGAAAATATAATGTTCAGTGGAATAAATCAGGCACACAGTTTAAATGCCGTATGGAATCTCTCATTCGAGTGAGACAAAGTCCAAACAAAGATAGAGTGTGGCTAGATAGGGGCAAAGGGACAGAGCTCTTGCAATAGGAAAGTGGTCCAAGGGAAGAAGGTTGAGGAGTGAAGAGGAGGGAAAGGGGAAATAAGTATAAAGATATGCCACATATGGGAACCTAATAATTCCAATTAATGTAAACACTGTACATTAATGTGCTAATATAAGCTAAGACAAATGATGTCAACAAGTATGAAAAAGAGGATAGGAGAACTAGAGGAGGAGGGGGGAGGGGAAGGGGATTAAAAACAAGAAACAGGCTGTGGTAAGTACATGTCACCACTACCCGAGATGATTTTAAATGCATAAATTACAAATATATATACTGATAAAAAAGAAAATGCAATTTTTCTCATTTTAGATGAAAATATTTCTGAAAATCTTCCAACTACATTTTGCTTTATGTTAATCAATGCAGAAAGAACTATAACTGATATAAACTGATCCTGGATTGGTGAAAAGACCAGGATTAATAAATTCATAACATAGTGAGGAAACTATCAGAACCAAATCCCTTCTATCAGGAAAGATGACTGTGTCAAGGAGAGAGAGTGTAGATGGCATAAAGTCTATATTCACCATCTCTTTATTATCTCCTTTTATTTATTTATTTTTATTGGTACTGGGGATCGAACTCGGGTCCTTGTGCTTGCACAGCAGGCGGCGAAACCACTGAGCTAAATCCCCGCCCCTTCAAACTTTGTTTTTTGTTTTTTGGTGTTTTTTTTTTCTTGGGTACCAGAGATCGAATTCAGGACCTTGCACTTGCCAGGCAGGTGCCAGAACTACTAAGCTAGATCCCCAGCCCCATCATTGCTTTATGAATTTCTCAGCAATGAGGCAAGGAAAAGGGTGGAGTTGTATTCTGACTGGTTATATACAATTTAAAGCATTGGTATCTCAACATAAAGTTAGGTGCCTGCGCACAGCAATAAACAGAAATTGTATAACCCAGCCATGACTCTCCACATTGTTATGCCTGCCACTGTATCCCATCCTCTTCACCCCTGACAATCCCTATCCCAGACACGCTTAAATTTCTTTTCTATCCAAGTCATGAATGTCTCCTCCCTATGACACTGACACTGGAAAATTTCTCTGTCTACAATGTTACTCTCCCAGCCATATGTGACTGTTTCCATTCTTTGTTTACAATAACCCGAGTATCATCTCCTCATGGAGCTTTTCTCCGATCACATAATTGACAGAGCCCTGTTACTCTATACTAGCAGTCCTAGATTTACAATGGGGTTATATATGATAAGACCATGTGAGTTGAAAATATCATAAATTGAAAATGTATTTAATGTACCAAGTCTACAAAACATCATCACTTGGCAGTGCAGCACACTTTGGAGTACTGAATGTCGACGCTTCCGATCCTGTGGCTGACTAGGTACTGCAGGTCGCTTACCTGACTCAGTGTCAACAGAAAGCAGCATAACATGCATTGCCAGCCCTGGAAAAAAATCACAATTCAAAATTTGAAGTAAGGCTTCTCCTCGATTCCTATCTGTCCTTTCACGCAATTTCCTAGAATAGGCTGTACACTAATAGCACAGACTATTCTCCTCTAGAATAAGCAGTCAACATGTGAAACACAAACAAGAGATTTTGCAATTGCAGGCTGTCTGAATAGAAGTTTTCCATCAGCACAATGTCTCCTCAAAATCTCTGATAACTTACTGCTTTGTGCACAAATAACTTAAGTGAAACCTTGATATTTCTGATGCTGAATATTTTGGAGAAACTGGCAAATAGTTACCAAGATAATGACATGATATTGTCAATGATAGGTTTATACTTATTTATTACTGAAAAATATGTGGTAGCTGGTATAATTAATGGTAATGTCTAAGCCTCACACTATGAAGCACTCTGTCATTGGTACCTGGTAAGAAACATGTAGTAATAATGTGTTCTCTATACTTGCACTGGGCAGTTTTTCTGTCACTAGGACACAACATGGGACAGCCATAACTTAAGGGAGGGGAGATTTAATCTGGCTCACTGTTTCAGGGGATCCAGTCCATGGTCAGCTAGCACCAAGGCAGAAACATAATGGTGGAAGGGTGTGATGCAGCAATGATGCTTAGTTCATGGTGGCTGGGAAGCAGAGCAAGGGAACTATGCCAGAAAGGAAGGGGTAAATCACTCCTCCGTGCTCCTCCCAGACACACCTAGAAGTGTTCTTTACTAATCCCCTGGGCAACTCCCATGCCAATCATATTGATGTAACTAAATTTAACCACTACAATATTCAAGGTAATGGTTTCAATTTTTCTGAACAAAAATGATGATATCTTTGTTTTTAGTTACACTACTTCTTAGGAGAGTGAAAAGCACCCACACACTGGGTGAAAGAGAGCACACAGACTTTCATCTTCTGGAAACAGCAGGCCAAAAGAGGGGAGCCTGTGACAGTCTGATATCTATTCCAGGCATCAGTCATAGGCCAGAGCCAGAATCAGGACTCTGTCCTAAAGCTGAGAGCAAGACAGGCCCCAAACTTAGGTTCGCCTATAGGTGAAACAATGTCACCCATTCTTGTGATGTTCCCTACCTTGCCTTTGTTGCCCAGAATTGTTTTTGCTATTGTAAATCTCTTCTGGTTCCAAATGAATTTTAGAAGTATTTTCTCTAGTTCTGTGAGGTATGCTAATGATATTTTGATTGGGATTGCATTAAATCTGTATAGCGATTTTGGGAGTAGATCATTTTTATTATGTTGGTTCTTCCTACTCAAGAGCAAGGGATGTCTTTCCATTTTCTGATAACCACTTTGATCTCTTTTTTCAGAGTGCTGTAATTTTCAATGTATAGATCCTTTATGGCTCAGCCATAAAGAACAACAAACTTGAGATATTTATATCTAAATGGATGCACCTTGAGACTATATTCTTCAGTGAAATAATTTGCACACACATGTATAAATGTCACAGTGTTTCTCTGATGTGAGAAACTGAAAGGGTAAATAAGGACAAAAATGTATAATAGATAAAGTGAAATCGGAAAAAATTGTTCAAAAGGAAAGGGAAACTGTGAAGGGAGGAGGGGAAAAAGGAAAGGAAAAGAAGAAAAAAATGGAAATAAAAGTTTTGTAAATAAGGATGGGGAAGGAGCAGAAAGAATTGAGAGAAAATGAGGAATTGAGAATTTGTACCATATACAGGTACAAATTCACTTTGATGAATGTGATCATTATGTATATTTAAATTGTACCAATAAAATTAATTTTTTAAAAATAAAAATATTATAGTTCGGAAGCCAGGCATGGTGGTGTACGCCTGTAATCCCAGCACTCAGGAGGCTGAGGCAGGAGGATCGCTGCAAGTTCAAGGCCAGTCTGGACTACATAGCCAGGCTCTCTCTCTCTCTCTCTCTCTCAAAAAAAATGAAATAGTTATAAATTTATAAACGTCTACAGTGCTTGTATGGTGAAAATACAAAATGCTATGAACGAATTAAAAAATACAAGTGTTATAGCTTATATCTAGATGTCCTCCCAAAGTCTCATGGAGTCATTGGTAGGGCTTTTTGGAGGTAGCTGGATCTAGACTTTGTGCTGCTGGGGTTGATTCACAATGTGATGCTAGGATGAAGGATATGAGTGCCACCCAAGCTAAGGGCGGGTGGCCTGAGTAAGATATAAGGGACAGAAAGAGCTGTGGTCACTTACTTGCTTTTGCTGTCTTCTCCCTGCCATGGACTGTTTCTCATCTTTGATGCCCCTCTGCTACGCCACCCTGCCTTGAAGCCAGCCAACTGGAAACTGAAACCTCTACAGACTGTGAGCCAAACAAACCTTCCTCCTTTAACTTTGGGTGTCAAGTATTTGACTCAGTAAGAAGAAAAATGACCAAGACACAAGTAAAAGAAATGATATCATGTATTTATGGATCAGAATACTAAATATAGTAAACATCTCAATTCTTGCCCATCAAAATACCAGCAAGACTTTTGTAGATGTAGTTAATCATATTTTAACACTTACATGGAAAGTCGAAAGATCTAGAATAACTAGAAATAATTTTGAAAAAGAAAAAGGACATGGGAAGAATCACTGTACACCATCTCAAGATTTATTACTGGTTGAGCACCCTTAATCCCAAAATCCAAATTCTAAAATGCTCTCAAATTCAGAACTCTGAGCACCAGCATAAAACGGAAATGTCTAAAGTTGACCTCATGAGATGCTTGTAGTCATCAAGCAGTTGTACTAAACTATTACATTCATTTATCTTCAGGCTATGTGTAAAAAGTGTATATGAAACATAAATAAATTTTGTGTTTTCATTTGGCCACATCTCCAAGATACCCCATTATGTAAATGCACATACTCCAAAATCCAAAACCCAAAATGCTACTGGTACCAATTAATTCAGACAAGGGATATTCTGCCTGTGTATAGCTACTATAATCAAGGTACTATGGTATTGATGGAGTCAAATATGATATGGATGTAGATGTAGGTACTGATATACAGATATCTCAATAGAGACAGACTAGAAATCTTAGAAACAGCTCACACAAATAGAGCCAAATAATTTCTTTTACAAAGATACAAAAGCAATTCAGTGTTGAACATATAGGACTTTATGCAAATGTTCCTGTGACTACTGGACATCCATGAGAAAGGAAGAAAGAAGACAATGAACTTTGAACTACAGTTAACACAGTATACAAAATTCACTCAAATGGATTGTAGACTTAAAAATAAAATGAAAATTTTTCTTTAAAGTTTTAGAAAAAACAACAGAAAAATGGGATCTAAAGTCTGATGAAGAATACTTGTGACACCCACAGCATAACACATAGAAGGAAAAATAACAGAATTCATAAAAATTTGTCTTGTTCTGTAAAAGGTCCAGTTTTGATGGCGAAGTCCAAGATAAATACTAGGAGAAAATACTTGCAAACCATGTATCTAATAAAAGATTCATGTCTAGAAAATATAAAGAACTCTCAAAACCCAATACATTCAAAACCATTAAAAATTCACCTAGAAACTGGGCAAAAGAGATGAGCAGACTTTTCACTATAAAGATCCACAGATAGCAGTCTATATGCATTGGATCCACATCTGTGGATTCAATCAACTGCAGCATGAAGATATGTACAAAGAGAACTGAGTCCATACTGAATGGGTACTAGCTTTTTCTTGTCCATGTTCTGTAAGCGATACAGTATGGCAACTATTTACATGGCATTTACATTGTATGAGGTATTATAAATTACATGGAAATTACTTAAAGTATACAGGGCCATGTGCATATGTTGTATGCAAATACTATCTCATTTTATTTAAGGGACTTGAGCATCCACAGAGATCCTGGAAAGTCTCCTGGAGATACCAAGGAATGACTGCACACATGACAAACAAGCATATGTAACAATGTTCAAGACCAATAACCACAAAGACCACAACGAGGTATCACTACACACTTATTAGAAGAAGTAATTTAAACAATGAAGACAAAGTTTATCAATTGTTTGTTGGGATTTGGAGAAGCCAGGTCTTTCACATACTACTGGCAGAAATGTATAATGTTACAGCCACTCTGGAGAAGAGTTTCGCCTTTTTTTTAAATAAGCATTAATAAAAAATAATAATGATAGGTTCAGGCTTCCACAAGATCCAGCAATTATACTCATGGATATTTATAACAGGTACAGAGTATGTCTATAAAAATGTGCACAAATAGAGCAACTGTGTAGTAGCTCAAAACTGGAGACGACAGAACTAGTCTCCCTAGGTGAATATTTCAGCTGTGTTAAGAAGGAATGAGTTATTGGTACACACAACAGTATGGATCTGTGTCCAGGGCATCATGCTGAGTGAAAAGACGCCAGTGTAAAAATCCAATTGTATGGCTTTCTCCACATGACAAAGGCAGAGATGGAGAGCAGAGTGGAGACGGCTGGAGCCTAGGGATGGTGAGAAAAGTGTGGACGAGATGGAAGGGGCAGCAGGAGAGAGATGTCTGCATGATGGGTCAGTGCTGTAAACCGAGTGAGCGATGGTCGCAGTCTCGCTGGGTGACAAGATGACACTGAACGAGGCATCCAGTGGTACAGATGGCCCTGTCCTGGGTACTGAACCTTGGCTACATGTGATGTAAACATTAGGAATAACTAGGTGAGAGCCACACTGACCTGCCCCGCACAGTCGCTGTGTCTTCTGTGACCCTACACTTAGCTGGAAACAAAATGTTTTTAAGGGCGTCTTATACCCGCTAGGAGAGCTAGCATTCACGTCCCACAGCTTTGGGGCCCGAGCTGTTTCGGGGAACACTCTGAACCACCACAGAGTATGTTCCAGGAAGTCTCCAAGTCGAGGTTGTGCTGCTCTGGTTGTTCCAGGTGGACGGGACACTACCAAGCTCTCTGCTAACCACGATTCTCAAGAGGAATTCGCTCTGAATAAGCAACAGCATAGAAAGTGAGGCTCAATATAGGCGCATTGGCAGCTTGTGGAGCCCCGGGGGATTTGCAGGGAGAATCGCATCTCCCTGAGTAACCAGGATGATTTCATTAGTGCATCACGCTCACTGGGAAGGAGATAGTAAAGGTGACTGGCTGTGGGTGTCATCGCTGAAACAAAAAAGGGCAGCTGTAACTTTCAGAATTTACAAAGATTCGAGGACTGGACTACCAGGCTAGCAGCATTGTGTAGATCCCTTCATGAAATATGTAATGGACCACATGGTGAGATTTGGTCGAAAGAAAATGCCTCTTCTCAGGAAAAGGTAGCTTGGACATCAAAGATGGATCCACTCTGGCTTCCCTTCCCAGAGATTCTCTCCACAAAAGATAGAATATAGGCTTCTTGTCCTCAAAAACACTTCCGCCTGTACCTTTCCAGAGTAGGGAAAGAGAAGACAGAAAGATCTGTGATCCACAGGTCAGGCAAGGGCTTATTTTCCTGGAGACCCTCCTGAGTGACAGGATTTTGAAGAAGCCAAGGAATTCTTCGAACTGTCCAGCAGAGGGACCCCTGGTTTCTTTTGTAAGTTCTTGTTTGGGTTCCTCCACCTCGACGTCCCCTGCTCTAGACCCTCATGAGAAGGAAAGGGAATTGAGGAGGTATACACTTTAGCCTGAGGGACCCCGGGTGTGGGGTCCATGCTTTAAATCAGACATGGCAGAGTGAGGGATGCACCACTGCGCCGCCATAACCAATGGGGGGTCCACGTGGGTCTCACCGAGGGGCAATACTCACGGTAGGACCCGGGAAAGGCAGCTGCCAGGGCCAGACAGAAAACAGTGGCCACAATGGAGAAAGGAATTCGTGGCTATCCAAGGTCGCAACACCGGCATGACACGACACCTGGTCAGATGTGTGCAAGATTCCAAGGTTTTCAGCTCAGGCAGCTGTGGACATGCGTGAGTAACAAGTTCTGTGTCCCTTTGAGCATTATGACAGTTGGCAAGAAGGTTCTGGTGCTTTGTGTGTGTCCCTATAGCTGTGAAGAAAAACTAATGCTGTAGGCTACTACTGATGCTGGCGTGGGTACTATTGAGACCCCGGGAAATTCAGCCCCTGCATCTAGAAGGAAGTATCCCATTGATCGTGACCACGGTCACTCCCTGGTGTTTGCTCTCAAGGTTGGTTGACATATGACTTTGACAATCTTTTCCACATTGCTCTCAGGAGAGTGGCTTACAGTAAAACAGATTCACAACTCAGATTATCATTTTAAGGTAGATATCCAATAGATTAACTTGCTTGTAATTAAACACCTTCCACCCACTTTATCAAAGTTTTTAAATATTTTAAATTTGAATTGAATTAATTAACCATATCTGATTTAAAACATAAAGGTTGAATTATTTGGGGGTTGTTCCTCACAGTAATTTAAATGCCTTAAGGAAAAATAGGTTCTCTTGAGGTCACTATGTAACCACTGTATGGCAGCACTCACTTTTTTAAAAAAATTTATTAAGTTTATTGATGCCACTCATCGTTGAGAATTTGTACCTGTACATGAAATATTTTGATTCTTATTTTTTCTCATTTCCCTGCCCTCCCTTCAACCCCTCCACCCCTCATACATAAGCTGTGTTTCCATTTTTCCCTTCTTTCAATTTTTTCTTTCCCTTCTTTCCTTTTCTCTGCTCCCCCCCCCATTCCCCTTTCCCTATAAACATTTTTTTCCTATTTCACACTCACTTTTCATGTTTGCAGGCCCAGACTGTCGTACTCTGGTACACAGCACATATCTTTGGGTGCTATGTCTTCCACTTTCCACGCATTTGAAGCAAACCACAAGTTGTTTTCTGCAAAATCTTGTGGCCTTTTCAGAAAAATCTTATTGGATCACCTTGACCCCAGGATGGTTTTGAAGGGTTAAACATAGAAGGTCTCTTTCACCTATAAGCAGGTCTCTGAGAGGAAGCCTTTGCCTTCACTACAGATTATTTACCTTCAATCTATGCTCATTTGGGAGTTTATAGATAAAACAGTGTTAATATGTTTAAATCTCTTGAAGATGCAGTTGGCTGAATTGGTTTCAGGACAATTATAGAATTATATTTTCATCATCTGCTGGTTTCATAATAACCTTCTTCACATTGGATATTCTATGTGATTTTGTTTATTCTGTGCCAGAGCAATCAATTGATAACAGGAATACTAATCTAATATTTCTATCTTTATATACTAGGGAAATGCTCCAGTTTCAATGGCCATTTGCTGTTTGTATTTATTTTGGTTTTTTTAGTCACTTGATACTTTTCACTCATTCATTTATAGGGGTTTCATTTTTACCATTGCACAGTAAAAAATCTCTATACTACATTTATCTAGATTTTATTATTTTCTAATAACTGGGTTTTTAATTTCCTCCCTTATTGTCCTGTATTTTATATTATAATGTAAAACCCAATAAGGCTTTGTTTTCTTCCTTCTGCTTTCATAACAGTTGTTCTTATATTTTGCAGTAGAATAGTTGGCTAATTTAGTTTTTCATTTGTAATGAAAAACATTTTGTTTTTATTGCTTTTGACTTATAATTTAATCAAATTTAGGCTTTTGGCCTTTAATGTTCCTTAAAGATAGTTATGAAAGTTGTATTAGAAATTTGAGATTTGTGTTGCACACGGGAGCCCACCTGTCTACCATGGGACAAGCTGCAGGTGTGGCAGCTGGATAACAAGATGATGAAATCCAAACTGCTCCACAAAGAGCATTTCAGTTTGCTCCAGCACTGTATGAATAGCAGGTTTACAGAAAGTGAAAGAAAGGATCATAAATAAACTAAAATCAAATAAGAAATACTAGATCCATGTGCCTATTTACTGTCCTGGCTACACCTCTTTGTGGAATGATTCTCAGTCAGCCTGGGCCCTCGCTGTCACACTCAGCAGGCATTTGTCTTTGTCACTGTTACTGAAGATTGATCGTGGGCAGGTGGCCAGGGCTCTCTGTCCCTCCCAGATTCAGAAAGACCTGGCCGCATATGTACTTGGTGAAGATCTGGAGCAGCCAGGCAGGCCCAGGAGTCAGGTGAGCTGTCCTGGAAAGCTCCTTCAGCTGAAGCTAGAGCCACTCACCCCAACCCAACCCTCTCCTCTGCCTGCCCTCTGGCTCAGGTTTCTAAGTGGCTGGCACTGCAGCACCACAGGAAGCAATTTCCAGAGAAGCTTGGATGGTACTTGAAAAAAAAGAAAAAAAAAAGACTGTTTGGACACAGATATAGGTAAAATTATGGGCAAAGGTTATTTTTAATTAAGTTTATTGGTACAATTTAGATGTACATAATGATTACATTCATCATAGGGAATTTATACCTGTATCTGATAGATCTTGCTTCTTTTTTTCTTTCCCATTCCTCTCCCCTCCTTTCAACCCCTCTTCCCCTCATTTGCAAAGCTTTGTTTCCAATTTATCCTTCTTTTCTCATTTTCTTTTCCCTTCCTTCCTTTTCTCTTTCCCCCTCCCTAGTTCCTTGTTCCTTTTTAACATTTTCTTCCTATTTCACAATATCTATTATACATTTTGGACCTTATTTACACTCTCGATTTCTTACACCAGAGAGACAAGGCCATATTTACACATGTGTGTCAGATTTCTTTCACTTACGAGTATGGTCTCCAGGTGCATCCATTTACCTAGAAATGGGCAAAGGTTATGAAGCAAGCATCAGTAACCACCACCTGCAAATCCAGGATGTGAAGTTAAGCACCGCCGGAGGGGCGGCGGCCAAGGCGATCCTGTAGCACTGCCTAGGTGCCACTAGGTGGCAGACAAATTCCACCATCGCCACTTACCTGGGCCTTCAGGTTTACTCTAAGAATGCAGTATGAGATTGGGTTTCCTAATTCTGATCAGACAACAAGTGGCAAGTCGGGCTAAGTAGTGGCCTCTGGGAAGTCTTTTTATGTGTACCACCTGTGTGTGTGTCCACAAAACTTTCAGGCCAGTGGCAGCTCCTTCCCCTGGGGTCCTGCACCCAAGGCTGACAGGTTATTTAAACACTTTAGAAATACCCAGCTCTTTCCTTGTGTGTACTAGGACTAACTCTTCCTTCCAACGAGCATCGCCTATACTTCCATGTTCCACGGAAGCCCCCTCCCATTCCTCCACCTTCATTTAGCCACTGCCACCTGCAAAAGGTAGGGCTCCTGGTTCTTTAAAGCCAGTTCTTTCCCAGTTATAGCCCTGGGCATTTTGCAGAGGCACATTTCCATTCCCATGCCAGCATGTTGATGAAACACACGTCAGAATTGCTGGACATACCTGTGGACCATAGGACTGAGTGATGTCTCTTGGACAATTGTGTCTCGCATCTCACCTAAGAATACTAATGTCTAATCTGAAGGATTCTTGACAGGAATAAATCAGATGCTGTATGCAGCATCCTCTTGATTCCGCCTCCCTGACTTGTGAAGTTTTACTTTTGTTTAATGGAAATCTTACATTTCACCACCCACCACTCTCTCTGGATCTATAAATGAATGGAGTACTCAACTTGGAAAGCGGTGTCATCACCACGCTTTTTACTATCCTGGTAGTAATCCTGGCACTCGTGCCTGCTCAGTGTGTGGTAGAACATGGCACCCAATTTCTAGGGGAAAAATTAGAATAAAGACAAACACTCCCATGTTATGCCGAAAGTATATTTATATTTATATAGAGATATATAGATATAGATCTTTACTCTTATTCAGACACTTTGTACTCATGAGTTGTTTAAACAACCAAAGAACAACTTATTAGAATTTTACATAAACTGTACCAGAATGACAGGGTTAGCTTGTAGATCGAGTCACAAAGCCAGCACAATTCTGATACCAGAACATAACAATCAGAACACAAAGCATAGAATCACAGATCTCACTTAAAGGTACAGGTGCCAGAATGCCAAGAGAACAGTAGCCAGGTGAAATCAATACCACATGAAAATATACAAAGCTTTGGCAGATATAAAACCAGATTTGAAATTCAAATATCCACTTATACAAAACTGGAACAAAAACACCAGAAACAAGACATCCCCCACACCCTGTTGGTGGCCTCTGGCCAGGGACCCAAAGGAACAGGATTTCTGTAACACCTATTAGTGGGGAGGGGCACTGCTGGTGGGGTCATCAGAATCATCACTGACATCAGGCTCATCCTCATCTGAGTCTTCAGACTCAAACTCTGCCAGCGCCTCAAGGTAATGGAATGGCCAACACTGAGGATCTCTTTTGTGGAGCTTAGCCAAAAACCTCAGGACCAGCATCTTGCTGGTTTCCAGGAATGCTCGGGGCCCCCAGAGAAACTCATATTCTGCAGGCTCGGTGCAAGGGATTCGCCTGTACTCTAGGTACTTGTGCCTCACAAACACTTCAGTGATGAGCTTCTTCGTGTTTCCAAAGAGAGCATTTGTCTCCCGGACATCCAACCCTAACCTGAACAGAAGATTGAAGATCAGATTCTCCCTGACACAATTGCCTTTCATAAAGATCAGACTCAAAACCACCATCAGGAGGCCAAATTTGGGCCTGTCTATAAAGGATGCCAACAAATCACACTGAGGGTGCCCCAGCTTGTTGATGATAATGTAAGAGCGAGTTCTGGTATCAATTTCGTTCAACTGACAACCAAAATTACACGTTAGCTTTCTGTTGGCATGGCTGATGATGTCTAAGCACTGATCTTCATACTCTCGGGTGATGACATTCACCGTCTCTGAGTCCTGGATCGGCACCTTAGTTTGGTTCCTGACCAAGAGAAATTGCACAAGTGCATTTGCTCTCTCATCTAAGGCAGACAACTGCTGAGTCTCCCCTCTGAGATTCTCCTGGGTGGCCCTCAATCTGTGAGAGAGGCATGGGACATCAGAGGCCATGAAGGGCTGAGGGCTACCTGAGCCTTCACAGTGACCCAGGCCCCTTGAGGTGCTCGGGCCCTCCCAGGGATCCTGTGCCCAAGATGTGCTGGGCCCTTCCCAGCCACTCAGGACCCTGGACATACTAGAACTCTCCCAGCCATTCGTCCCAAAAGAAGTGCTCGGGCAACCCCAGTCACCCAGAACCTGGAGAGAACTTTGGATCTCCCAGTCACTCAGACTGGAATTTCCCCAGAGCTGTGAGCCCTGCCAGTTTTGTGAGGTCATTCTATGGCCCCTCTTGTCTTCCTCAGGCTCCAGGTGCTTCTTCTTCCGGGTGACTTTGCCCGAGCGACGTGGTGGTTCGACAGTGTTGGAGGTCTCGGGAACGGTGGCAGTTGCCTGGGGAGAAGGTGCTGTAGCCATCAGGATCTTGGGTTCAGCCTTGGATGCCTTTGAGACATTCCCATTAGGGTGTGGAACCCACGGAACTGCAGGCAGGGCATCTACGCAGGCATATGGATCCTGCAGCGCAAATGGCAGTGACTTTGGGCTCTCTGAGGTGGCAGATGGCCCTGTAAAGGCATTAGAAGAAGCAGGCTGAAAGTGGGAGGTAGATGGAAACACCCTTGAGGTGGCAGAAAAGGTGTCTGATGTGGCACGCAAATTTTTCCAGGCATTTGGCAGGTGTGCCCTGGAAACTGACACTGCCCTTGGACTGTAAAAGGTGCCTGCAAAGATCATACGGTCTTTTGAAGGGCCCTTTTTTTCCTTTGTAGAGGTCCTGCGTTCTCTAGAAGAACCCTTAGGTTCTGAAGAGGAGGCCCTGCATTCTCCTGATGGAGTCATGAGTGATTTAGGCTGGCCCCTGGGAAAATTTGCCCCAACTACTGGTGCTCCTGGCTGGGTCTGCAACATGGGGGGTGGCCCTTGCCAAGAAGGCTGGAGTTGCATCGTGGGCATTTCTGTCTGCGGGCCCATGGGCTGGGCCTGGTGGGGGGATAGCTGAGTTTGCGGGCCTTTTTGGGAGGCCAAAGCCCCCCGAAAGGGCTGCTGCTCCAGCTGGAAGATCCGGGGGGGCTGCCCCTGGGCCTCCTGCGCAGGCAGGGGCTGCCAGAAGTGAGTGGGTGCCTTTGGTGCCTGCCAGGCCAGTGCCTGGGCCTGCTGTACCTCCTGAAACTCCATCGACGTCGGCCGCTCATGTGGCACCAGGGCTTGGCCTTTGGGGGCCTGCCAGATGATGGATGGGCAGTGCACAGCCTGCTGGGGAACCCGTGGTACAGCCGATGGAGCAGCCTGTGGGCCAGGTAGTGGACCAGGCAGTGGGACAGACAGCGGGGCCTGCAGCACTGGCTGGGGCACCTGCGGGCCAGCGGGTGGCGCTGCAGGTACCTGCGTAACTATAGGTCCCGTAGGCACCTGCGGCGCCCCCTGCACCTGCGGGGCCAGCAGCCTAGCCTGCGGGGCCTGCCGCAGTGGAGGTGGGGGTGGCAGGGCTTGCCAGAGCTGTGGCTGGGTAGCCAGGATCTGTGGGCCTGACCGGATGGGTGGAGGTGCCTGGCGGATCAGAGGCGGTGCCTGACGGATCACAGGTGGTACCTGGCGGATCACAGGTGGTGCCTGGCGGGTCACAGATGGGACTTGGCGTGCCACTGGAGGGGGACCAGGACGGATGGGTGGTGGGCCCCGGCGGATGGGTGGGGGCCCCTGGCGCATAGGTGGTGGTGCCTGCCAGGTGACCTGTGTGGTCTGCCAGGTCAAGGGTGTGGCCTGCCAGCCTTGAGGTGGGGCCTGCCATCCAGGTGAGGTGGCTTGCCAGCCTGGGGTTGTGGCCAGCTGCACCTGGGGGGTCTGTGGCCCCTGGGGAACCTGTGGAGGTGCCCTTATGACCTGGGACTGGATTTGCAGGATCACAGGTTGACCCTGGGGTCCCCAGGATGCCATAGGCTGAGCAGGGGGTGCCATTGGTTGACCCATTGGTGCTCCTGAGACTGGAGGCTGGGTGATTGGAGCTCCTGAAGCAGAAGGATGCATCATCAGGACACTGGGACCTGGAGGCTTTGCCATCGAGGCTGCAGAAGGTGGAGGCTGGGTCATCAAGGCAGCTGGAGGTAGAGGCTGAGGCATCGGAGCTCCTGGAGCAGGTGGCTGGACCATCAGGACTCCTGGAGTCAGCGGCTGGGCCATCAGGACTCCTGGAGCTGGAGGCTGTGCCATCGGTGTCCCCGGCGGTGGAGGATGTGCCATCGGGGTCCCCGGTGGTGGAGGATGTGCCATCGGGGTCCCCGGTGGGGGAGGATGGACCATTGGGGTCCCCAGTGGGGGGGGGTGGGCCATTGGGGTCCCCGGAGGAGGAGGATGGCCCATTGGGGTCCCAGGAGGGGGAGGATGAGCCATTGGGGTCCCAGGAGGAGGAGGGCGGGCTAATGGGGTCCCAGGAGGAGGAGGGTGGGCTATAGGGGCTCCAGAAGGATGCACCATCAGGACTCCCGGGGTGGGAGGCTGGGGCATCGGAGCTCCTGGAGGAGGTGGATGATGGACCATCAGGACTCCAGGAGTCGGAGGCTTGCCCATCGGGCCCCCCAGCGGGGGAGCCTGGACCAGCGGGCCCCCAAGGCCAGGAGGCTGGGCCAGCGGAGCCACTGGGGCTGGCAGCTGGCCCTGCGGAGCCTCCCAGGCAGGCTGGGGTGCCTGCCAAGCAGGCAGAGACGCTGCCTGCAAGTCCATTGGAGGAGGATCCCAAGGGACCGGAGGAGCCCGGGAGGAAGCAGGCGGGGCGCGCATCAGAACCGTGGGGCGGCTATAGACAGGCAGCCTGGGAGCCTCTGCGGGAGGGCTGGAGTCACCCAGGTTCTTACTTAACTGCGACATGTCCTTTGGCTGACAGCTGGTGGGTCTTGTCCTCCGACAGCTGCTGGGCCGTTTCCTCCAGAGAGCAGAGAATGCCTACGTGGCCGAGCTCCCTCCCTGCTGAATGCTGAATAGGAAGTGAGCTGCTTCTGCCGCCCGCAGCTCTCCGCAGTGAGCAGAAGGGGAGGGGGCTTGGCCAGCCCCGCCCCCGACCACCGCAAGTGGATGCTGCAGAGGGGCGTCCACCCCAGCGGGTCCAGGCCCCTGGGCAGTCTCCTTCTCAGGCACAGCGCTCCTGCGAGTGACAGGAGCAGATTTATATGCTCGAACAACGCCTGCGCTGTAATTAGAGTGGGCACAGACCACTGGCAAGGAGGAAGTTGCCCAGAAGGGGGGAGATGGTGTGGTCTGAGCTCAGATACGAAGGCATTGACGTAAGAGAGAGGCTGGGGGCTGAGCGAAATAGCTAGGATAATTCAATGCAGGAGTAAAAAGATGGGGAGGGCAGGCAGGTCTCTGCCCCCGGAAAGTGAGAAGTTGTGGGATGTAGGGAGAGTTGGGTGAGCTTTGAGCGGGACAGGCACAGCCACCAGAGATGCCCTGTCCAGGCTCACAGCGGTCAGAAGGCAGCTGAGCCGGAGTCCAGTCTGGCTGTGATTTATGAGAACAGAGCTGTGGGAGTGAGTGTGCTGGCAGAAGAAGCGCGCTGAGAGGGAAACTCCTGACACATGTCTGGAAGGATCTGGGCACTGTAGAGACAGGCGGAGAAAGTGCACGGCCAAGAGCAGAGAGGCAGCAAAGAAATCTTGCACATGAAGATGTGTCAGAAATCTGTGCAAGACAGCATTTGTCACACGGGGGAAGTACGTGTGGAATAGCTGAGGAGAAGGAAGGGAGCCAGAAAGATGTTTTTAGAGTGAACAACAAAAAGGTTCACTACAATACAATAAAGAGGCAAAGAAGTACGTCTCTCTATATTTTCACATATGTACATGAAAACAGCTGAAGAATAAAAGATAAAATTTCTGGGAATTCTCATGTATTAAAATATCAGAGGCATCAGATAAATTAACAAATAAAGCAGAAGACATTAAAATTGTTGGGTAACAGGATACTATCTTCTGCCTGAAGGGAGTTAGCAACCTCAGTTTTGTTGCGCAGTTTTCTGGAAATATACAAAGTAATAAATATCAAGGATGTTTCATGTAGAAGAGGCTCTTTGCAGTGTGGGGTGAGAGTCCAGAGTGAGGAAGAAGAGGCCACAAGGGGGCAGACCAGGATGACGAGGGCTACATTCCTCTCCTCCTGCTAAACTCTTAGCCACGGTCCTCAAAGGAAGGCATGTATATATTCCCAGCGATACTATGCCTTAAATCATGAAAGGAGAATTTCCAAATGAGACTGCGGAGGTTTTATGCCATTGAGGGGATGTGGTTGCTACAGGAACCTCTTCGAAGGCAAGTGCCTTTTCGGGGTGCCTGAGGGTATGCTGGTCTTGTTCTCCTCAAAGAAGTCTGCCCACTGAGGGGCCCGGGACATAGAACACAGAAAGCTGCTTCTACAGAACACGTGTCACCATACTCTGTAGTCTTCAGTGCCCCCCTTGAGTTCACAGCCCAGATCCATGCAGGAGTCCCAAGAGGGGCCAACTCTAAACTCATAACCTTCATGCTCCCCTGTGATCCACTCTGCCAAATAGTCCTTTCAGGCTAAGAATAGTTTTAGGAACATCAGTTCATTTTTTCAAATTGCAACATTTCAACTCTCACTAAAGCATCTTTTTTTCCTGCTCTGATACAAAGGGATACACGAATCAGAAATTAAGCTCTCCCACTAATCATAATTGTGACAGGTTTGGCATTCAGTCAACCATGTTGTAGATCATCCCACAGCCTAAATGGCTACCAGTAGGACCTGGTTATCCTCTCTGGTGTGGAACCTTCATGAATAGTGCCACTGCGTGATGTCAACTCCCACCAAATCCCTTCCATCAAAAGACCCCCATATTGTGTCAACAGGCGACACATAAGCCATACAGAAAGGATTAAGAATTATTCAGGGAAACAAAGGAAACTGTGTAGGTGTAATTAGAAATGAAAGGTGAACAATTCATAATCAGCACCTTTGCTACTCTGTGGTAATATTCTTGAATTAGAAGAGAAAAATTGGGGATTAAGTACTCAGTCATTCAGGAGGGGCCAG
The DNA here is from genome assembly GCF_053883595.1 of Heterocephalus glaber. Taxonomy (NCBI): domain Eukaryota; kingdom Metazoa; phylum Chordata; class Mammalia; order Rodentia; family Bathyergidae; genus Heterocephalus; species Heterocephalus glaber. Next base: position 2,788,479 of record NW_028258329.1, on the reverse strand, counting down.
TAAATGTAGATATATTGAGTTTCTCCTTGCTGGAAAATATATTTCCTCATTTTAGGCAATTAATCCTTTCAGACCCCAGAGTCTTGAAATGGGGCTCAATTTTGATTTGTATAAATTATTTGCCTCCAACATCAGATGCCCTGGAGGACCAAGGAACATACAACCCCTTTATGGCAACTGGCCACCTTAAAAATAGCAAAGCCTAACACGTCCTGAGTGTAAAGATACATTTAGACCACAATTTCTAAATAAGTCTCCCTAAATTCTTCTGGTAAAATCTTCCAGCTTCCTGAAGCACACATCACCCCTGTGGGCATGCAAGTCCTCCTCAACACCTTTGAGCCAAGTATCACCCACCACAACTTCCTCTCCTTGCTTCTGTATGCGACAGCTTGAAAATTCAAGGTTAGTAGAAACAAAAGGGAAATAAATGCAAAACGTTTGTGGAATGCTGGCATCTGTTTGTCTCCTGATTAGAAAAGACTCTCTGGGACTTATATCAATATATAATAGAAAGAAAAATAACTGGAAAGCACTGGGGGAAGGAGTACTTAGGATCGAGACAGAAGTAGGAAAACAGTCTACTGGAGCCCAGTTTTGTTCACTCCTGAGTCTGGGTTCGCGCCAAGCAGTCAGTTAGGAGCTGTTGAGGGAAAGTATATGACCACAGAACTGTCTTCCCTTCATTCCTACATAGCTGTTCCTCTTGCTGCAAATGCTTGCGAGTGAATAAAATAAGCACTTATAGTTTTCATAACTCTAAAATCACTTGTTCATGAAACACCTTTTGTTAAACATTCATAAGATGCCCAGAATCATACTATATATAAATTTACAGAGAAAAATCTGATGCAAGATCTTATTGTTCATCACATCAAGATACTAATATGATATTTTTACTACAGTAAGATGCCACTGATGCATTGTTGAAAACCCATATCGGTCATAGTTGGCTCAAATGATGCTGTACTCGCTCCTGCTTGGAACATGAAAGTTGCAGGGCTGATGCTCCGATTGTTTCAAAGGAAAGAAAAATCCAAAGCTGTGTGAGGCTCGTGATTTGCACATAGACCGGCTACGCAGGAAAACAAACAAAGAGATAACAGACATAAAAGGTATTTGAAAGAGGCATTTTACAAGGACTTTGTTGAAATAATAAAAGCGGTATTTATTGAATACTAATTATTCAATAAATACCATCTTCAGAATTCTACATATGCTTTTTATTAATTCTTTAAAAATCCTTAAGTGTTTGCTCTCATTTTACATGTCAAGAACTGAGGCTCAGAAGGTTAATTAATTCATTTACAATTTGGCAATAGATAGTAGAATCTTTATTTGAAACCTAGTCTGTTTGTTGTCAAAGGAAGCATTATTAACCATTATACCAGTGCAGCCAATACCTTTTAAAAAAATTAAATGTTAATAACATACAGTACAATCTGCAGATTTAAAGTGTTTGTTTTAATGAGATTGACCAAGTAACCAAAGCTCAAAATGAGATACATGAGATTTTTGTTACGAAAGAAAGTTCTTGTTTGCCTCTTCACTTAATTTTTCTACCTTCAAAAACACTTTTTGATTTTTCACCACTAATTTGTTTCACCTGTTCTTGAATTTCATAAAAGAGTCAATATACATCCAATTTTTCTCTGTCTAGATTCCTTTGCTTAACATATTTATTTTTAAAATGTAAACATTTTGTATATATTAGAATTCTGATCTTTTGCTTCTATTTATAACTCTACAATTTATCTATTCTCTTTTGCCTTTTGAGAAATCTACAATTTGGTGATGTTATGAAAACATGACTGCTTTAAAAATTCTCTTGCAAATCTTTATGAATATGTTTTCATATATTCTCATTTATCTTAGGTAATGACTAGAGTTGAATGGCTGAGACATAGGGTAAATGTTTGTTTGTAAGAAACTGTGGCTACTCTCCATAGTTGTGCTAGGTCATTTTACACTCTCAGAATATAACTCTCAGAATTCCAGACACTTAACAACCTTGAAAATTTTTTGATATTATTAATCCTTTATATTTGGTCTTTTTAGTGAATTTAAAATACTGATTGTACAATTTTACAATTAGGAAATATGAGAATTCTAATTGTTCCACCTCTTTTGTCATAACTGATTTTTGGGTCTTTTTTTTAGACATTTCAGTGGATAAGAAATGGTGTGTCATTGAGGGGTTTTGTTTGTGTTTTCTCTTTTTAATTAACAGACTCTTTTTGGAGCAGTAGTAGGTTCACAGAAAAATTGAGGAAAAGACCCAGCAGTTTCTCTCATACCTCTCTAAGCCACAGTTTCCCATGTTATTAACATTTTGCATTAGTGCGTTTGTTACCATTGATGAGCCAGTGTTGATGAATTGTTATTATTAACTAAAATCCATGGTTTACCTTCAGACTCACTCTTTATATTTATTTTCTATTTTTTAAAAAATTAAGTGACACAGAATCATACATATTTATGATATACAGTGCAATCATTTAGATATATTTATATGATGTACACTATATATAAATTAACATTTTTTATCTCCTTAAGTATTTATCATTCCTTTGTGTTAGGAACCTTAGAATGTCTCTGTTCTAGTTCTTTATAAAATGTATAAATTGTAAACTGTATTCCCCTCACTGTGCTGCAGAACATCAGGATTTACTCTTTGTCTAGCTGTATTTTGGTACTGCTTCCCTCTCCTCTTCGACCTCTAGGGATCACTAACTCACCTTTTTACTGCCCTAAAAATATCTTGTGCTTCCTCTTCTATATCTCTGACAAACTTTAGTCTTTTTCTTTTCTGCCTGTATAGTTGTGTCTTTTCCACAATATCCTACAGTTGCCTCTTGGTGTCCAAAACCTCTCCATGAATAACAAAATCAGAGGATTCTCAAGTCCCTTATATCAAATGACATATCTGTATATAACCTATCAACTTCCCCCTGTTATATTTTAGGTCATTTCTAGATAATTTATACCTAATACAATGCAAATGTTATACTCTATTCTTTAAGGAATAATGACAAGAAAAAAGTGTGTACATATTCAGCAATATTTTAAAAACATTTTCTATCTGAGGGTATATTGAGTCCATGACCAAGAAGCCCACAAACATGGAAGTCTTACTGCACAAACTGTACTGGGGGTAATACACTGTGTAGCCTTCCAAGTTGGTTCCTTTTCACTTAACAATCAAATTTTAAAATTTCTCCTTTTCTGTCCTTTGTAGCTCATTTCTTTTTATGATATGCCTTATTTTTTAAGAGCAGCATTAGGGGTACAGCTGAATTAGACTCAAAGTGCAGAGTTTTTATATATTCCCTGCTTCCCCCCAAGCACATACACAATTTCTCACACTCTCAATATCTCCTACCAGAGCAATACATTTGCTACAACTGAGAAACGTATGTTGAAATATCTGCATAACTCAAAGCCCATGGTTTACATTAGATTTCTTTCTTGGTATTATACATATGGTGGGTTTTGACAAATGCTTAATGCCATGTGACTGGCACTATCGTGTCACAGAACAAGCCATATTTGTCTGCCCGTGCCTGGTTTATTTCAAATACAATAGCATTAAGGGAGACTGGTCCACAACCTCTCCACTAGATACAAAAATCCCAAGGATGTTGCAGACCCTTTTATAAAGTGCTGTAGGATTTGTATATAACCCATGCAAATCCCCAACATACTTTAGATAATCTCTAAATGCCTCATATCTAATTGTTGTTATACTGTATCCCTTAGGAAACAGTGACATAAAATCTACTGTGCTCTACTTTTTCATCCTCTGTCTCCCTAATTCCTGGAAACTATTGATGTTTTTGCTATCTCCACAGATTTGCCTTGTCCAGGATATCATATATAATTTCCCCCTCATCTGTGGTTTCATTTTCCTAGTTTCAATTATCTATGGCAAATAATATTCCAAACTATTAAATGGAAAATTACAGAAATTAAAATTAAAAATATGTTGTTGTCATATAGGTAGGTTTTCAAGCTAGGAATATACTTTCTTTAATAGGTGCTATTCAAATTTTATATTTCCTCCAGAGTTAGTTTCATTAATTTGTCCTCCAAGATACTTGTTAGAAGTTGTCAAATTTATTTCAAAACAGATGTTTGAAATATGCTTTCTATATCCTTTTAAATTTTATAAAATCTGTGGTAATGTCTCCTAGGTCTTGATATTTTAATTTTAAAAATATATAATTGATATTGTGTAGTAGGAAGTAAAGGTCTAAAGGAGCAGGGGAAGTGGGAGGGGTAGGGGAAAGGAGAGAAGGGAAAAGAAAAAATATGAGAAAAGGAAAAAAATGGAAACAAGGTCTTTGCAAATAGGGAAGGGTGGAGGGGGTGAAGGGAGGGCAGGGGAAGGGGAAAAAAATAAGAACCAAGATACTCATGTAATGGTACAAGATCCCAATGATGTATGTAAATGTATTTTATACCTAAAATGTACCAATAAACTTAATGGGGAAAAAATAAATAAAATGATAAATGCTAAAAAAAAAAACCAGTTTGTGTTTTAAATTACTTTCTATACTGGGTAGCCCAGTGAAATGTCACACTACCCCACACTCCATGAATGACCCTTTTCTTCAGTGTATCCATGCAGTCTACATAACCCACTTGTTAGTCACTTAGCAGCTGTCATAATATTGTGGTGTTTGCATTATTATTCATATAATTGTGTCCCTCAAAATTGCTAGTAATTTCATCACAATATAGTGTTATAATTGTTTCTTTTTATTATTAGTCTATTCCTTGTTTTTCTTTCTTTTTTTCACTTTTTAAATTTTTTTTGTACCGGAGATCGAACTCGGGACCTTGCGTTTGCAAGGCAGGCGGCGGAACCACTAAGCTAAATCCCCGTCCCCCTTTCTCATTTTATAGATAGTATATTTTTAATTTTTATTTTTATTAGCACGTTTGCAGTACATAATGAAAACATTCATCGTGGGGAGTTGGTGCACATACATAACATATCTTCATTCTTTTAACGTCACCTTCTCCCACCCCTCCATGTCTTGGTTTCTTTCCCTTTTGTAGAAGATCTGTCTATGATGTCCAGGCTGGCTTTGAACTCACTGTGGAACCTCGGCTGCTCTTGACCTGGGGATTATCCTGCTTCTAGCCTTCTAAGTGCTGGGATTACAGGCATGCACCCTCACATCTGGCTTGTTAATCTTAGTGCGGTAAGAACCGCACTTAATTGATATATTAAACTCTATCCTATGTATATATGTGTAGGAAATAATACAGTATATACAGTTTGGTACTGTGGCTACACACACCTACTGGGAATTTTGGAACATACGCCCTATGGTAGAGGAAGACTACTTACTATGGCTTTATCATAAAGAATGTACATATGCAAAGAAATGAAAGTATAGTATGTTATTAATTGTTAATATATCAAATTCATTAAATTATATTAGGTATATAATATATACATTATATATTATTGTGTCCATAAAGATACATGAATATATTAATTCTAGCAATTAATTATTAGTATATTTTCATTTCTTATGTCTCTTTTCCTAGTTTGGAAGCTCTTTTTAATGCTGAAAAATTAGTTTTTCATATTTATCCACCTACCAAAGGATATCTGCGTTGCTGTCAAGTTTTGACAATTATGAATAAAACTGATTGAAACATTCATTTACAGATTACTAATTTCTGTTGCTGTATAATATTCTATTATGTGTATGTATCAGCTTGTTTCTTTCATCTATTGAAACATATGTTTGATACTTCTAAGTTTTGGAAATTATATAGAAAGCTTCTCTAAACATTTATGTAAAGATTTTGTGTGGGCATAAGTTTTGCATTCATTTGGCTAAATATGGAGGAGCACAATTGCTATATCATATGGTAAGGACATATTTAGTTCTGTAAAAACCTGACTAAACTGTCTTCCAAATTGTGTTTACTGTTTTCCATTCTCACTTAGCAAAGAATGAGAGTTGTTATTGAGCCATGGTTTTATAAGCATTTTCTCATGTCAGTGTTTTGGACTTTAGCCAATGTTTTGGACATTACCCATTCCAGTGGGTGCATAGTAGTACTTGTTGCTTGAATTTAAAATTCTTCCATGATGCTAAGTATCATTTTATATACTTAATGTATATATTTTTAGTAAGGTATGTGTTCAGTTCTTTAATTTATAGTTTGATTGCTTCTTTCCAATTTGTAAATATTTTGTAACCAAGGATTGAATTCAGAGCCTTTAAACTGAGCTACTTCCTAAATCCTTTTTTAATTTTTATTTTGAGACAGGCTCTTTCTAAGTTCCCCAGACTGAGCTTAAACTTGTGATCCTTCTGCATCAGCCTCCCAGAGTGCAGGGATTCCAGGCATGAGGAACCATACCCAGATTACATGTTGATTTATACATTCTTTGTATGCATTTAAGCATGAATTCATTACAAGACATGAATCTGTCATTTGTGATTTTCGTAATGGTAAAGATGAGCACTTTTTATATATTTTTATATAAAAAGACATTTTTATATCTTCTTTGAATATTTCCTTATCTATTTCTTAATTAGTTTTTTCTCTTATCAGTAGTTCCAACAGAAATCACCTTATTCATATTTTTCAGATTATTTCCTCACTTGTTAGTTTGCATAAATTGTGCTTTTAAAGATTTTTTCATTTTCATTTAATTAACTAAATCTCCTCTCTCATTCTCTCTCTCTTTCTCCCTCCCTTCCTCCCCCTCCCCTTATTGTAGTCCTGGGGATTGAATCAGGAACTTTTCACAGAGCTAAAACCCCAGCACTTTCTTTTTTTAATATTTTATTTGGAGACAGGGTCTTGCTAAGTTACTAAATTATGAGGACATGGCTTGAACCTGCTGTCTTCCTCCCTCAGAAAGTGCTGGGATCACAGGCTTGTGCCACTCCAGCAGGCTGCGTTCTCCTCTTGTTAAACAGTTAACAGTCTCTTAATTGTTAAACAACCTAAAGTTAATACTTTCATTTTATTAGGAGGAGAAGATAACAAATCTCTATCATCCTTTTAAGGTCTGTATATTGCATGTTATTATTCCTCTTGCATTCTGAGCAGTTTGTCTCTCTCTCTCTCTTTCTCTCTCTCTCATGTTCTTTATTTTTTACAAGTATTTCTAGGATTTACCAGGTTTTTATTCTTTTCAAAGAAAAAGCATTTTTCTTTAGGATTCGCCATTTCCTCTTCAAATTATTTTAGTTCTTTCACTTTTGTTCATTTTTAAACTTACTTTGATATTGATTTGTTCCTTTTCTAGATTTTTAATTTACAAGCTTAGGTAACTGATTTTAAATATTTCATACTATTGATGTTCAAAACTAATTTTTAAGCCTCTATTACATCAGCAACATTTTTCAAATTTTGGTATGTTGTGCTTTTATCATTTATACCAAGATATTTTATAATGTTTGTGATTCCTTCTTTCACCCATGAGCTATCTTTAATTCTGTTGTTTAGTTTCTAAACATTTTGACACTTCATAAAAATTTTAACAAAATTAATTACTATTTGAATTCCATTGAGATCAGAGAATATATTCAATATGACCTGAGTCATTTAAAAAATATTAAGACTCACTTTAATGTTTAGCATTGAATCTATTTGGAAAACTATTCTGTGTCTACTTGTAAGTAAAATGTATTTTTAATGTTGTGTGATATCTTTATAAAAGTCACTTAGGGGTAGCTGGCTGAGCATATTGTGCATGACTTCTATATCCTTACTGATTATTTGTTTACTCTATCAAATATTCAAATAGAAGTGATAAAATATTCAGATAAATATGATAAAATATGCTTATAAATTTGCCTATTTCTCTTATTTAGCTGGCTTATTAACTTAATATATTATGAACTCTTTTGTTAGGCTGCACATACTGTATCTGTGATTAAGTCTTTTTAATGAATTGACCCACTGATCCTTACAAAATGTTCTCATTATCTCTGCCAATTCTTGTGAGATTTACTCTGCATGACACTAACAGTGTCACTCTGGTGCTTTTGAGCTTCCTAATTATACGCTTTGTTTGAATCGTTCTAACATTCAACCTGTCCAAGTCAGCTTTATGTACATATGCTACCTGACTTAATGATAATTCAAGTTATGATGAAAAAGTGATACACATTCAGTAGAAACCATACTTTGAATTTTGGTCTTTCCCTGGACTAATAATAAACTAGTGATCTTCTCTCCCAGTGCTGAACGGTGGCAGTGAATTACCCCTGCCAGTTAGCCATACGATCGTGATGGGGAGCAACTGATTCTCTATAATATTCTGTGTTACCAGCATTTGGGGGGTATTGTGTTATGTGTTTTTGTATCTCATCATATCCGTGAAACACCCATCTGTGTGTGTAAATGAGATATTGAACACTTTATTACAAAATGGGCTTTGTGTTGGATATTACCCAAGCATAGGCTAAAGTAAGAATTCAGAGCATGTTAATGTAGGCGAAAATATGATGTGTGGTAGGTTAAGTGAATTAAATATATTTTTAAACTTAAAATACTTTCAGTTTGCAACTGGTTATCAAGAAGTAACCTCATCATAATTTGAGAAGCACCACAGAAAGAAAAAGAAGGAAGAGGAAGAGGAGGAAGAGAGGGAGGGGTGGATACTGATTTATTATAAGGAATTGGCCCATGGAATTATGAAGGCTGAGAAGTTCCAAAATCTGCATGGTGCCTGGTAGTGATCTAGAGACCCAGCACAGACCAAGGTTTCATTTCAGTATGAGTTGAACAATCTAAGAACCTAAAAAATGTGTGTGTAGTTCCAGTCAAGACCCAATAAGAGCTGAGTTTCAGTTTGAGTCCACAGGCAGGAACAGAAACAAATGTTCCAGTTAGGATTTCACCAGACAGGCAGAATGCTGGTACTGAGGCAGAGTTGGTTTCCTTGTTTTACTTGGGTTTTCACCTGGCTGAATGACAGTCACCCACATAACCAAAGTAATATCAGTGTACCAGTTTGAAGGCTAATTTCATCTAAAGTACCCTCACGGAAACACCTAGAATAATATTGGACCAAATATCTGAGAACCCCAGTGGCCCAAGCAAATGAATGCATAAAATTAATCATTACACTTAGGTTGTGATTTTTAATCTGTTTAGTAATTTCTGTCTTTTCATTGAATTCTTAACTGATTAACATGTAATATAACTACTGATAGGGTAGAGTGTAGTCTATGTTGTCAAAATTTTTTTTCTAATTATGTCACCTATTTTTCATTTCCCATTTAGGAGTAATCAAGTATTTTAGAACTCCATTTTGTCTCCTGTGTTGATTTTTGATTTATACCTTCTTCTTTTAGGGCTGCTCTACAAGCCATAACATGCTTTTTTTTTTTGGTACTGGGAATTAAACTCAGGGCCTCGTGCTTGCCAGGCAGGCACTGCATCACTGAGCTACATCCCTGGCCCTTTTATTTTTTTAAATAATATTTATCTTTAATGAGGCACTCTGTAAAAATTCCAGCTGGTTCATGAATAAGGTCTGTGCAACAGTATAATTCCACTTAAACTCCTAACACCGTTTGCATTCACATTGTTATCTATTTCACATTTCTTCATATATGAAAACCCTCAAAACATTTGGCTGTATTTCCTTTAAGTAGCTGTTTTCCTTAAAAAATATACATAGATGAAGCAAGCCTTTGCTTTGAAAAATGAAGTGGACTGATATCCATTAATGTAGGCAGTGTATTTACTGTGCACAAATGTGTGGTAGCTGATGGCATAAGAAGAGAACTGTTCTGATATGCATATGGTTCAGCACTGTGCAGCTTGAGGACTGCCTGCACTGTTTACACAGCATTCTGCATAATGATGTTTCAGCCAACAGCAGACCCTGTAAATGACAGTGGTCCCATAAATGTATATGTCCTAAGGACATTGTAGCTATCTTAGTTTTTGTAAGGACCATCGATGATATTCCTACAATGATGAAATTATCTGGCAATGCATTTCTCAGAATATATCCCTGTCAATAAGCAATGCATAACTATGTATGTATTTTTATGAGTACTTTTGAAGAATACTTTTATGAGTATAGTTTAATAGAACATTAATATCATATCCTCTATTAGATGACGTATGCTAAGCTATTGTCAACATACATGTACATGATAGATACATCTTACGTTAATTCAACAAATTTTATTGAGCATTTACCATATTTTGGGTGGTCTTCTAGATTTTGGAGATGAATCAGTGAAGATGTAGATAAAACCTTTGCCCATCTGGAATTCATATTCAAGTGGGGAGAGAGACACAATAAGTATAATAAGTACTTTATAGTGCTTCACAGAGATTGGGAACAGAGTGGTAGTTACCAGGGCATGGGGAGAGGAAAGGTAAGAGGATGGGGAAGGGGTGATCGATGAAACTAAGTAACGGTTAAATAGAAATAAGAGCTCTGCTGGGTGTAGGGGGACTATGGAGAGCAATTTTCTACTGTGCATCTCAGAGAGAGAAGAAAGGATTTTAAAAGTTTCCATGATAAAGAAGTAATAAGTGTTGGAGGAGACAGAGGTGTTTAATCTGACTACACAATGTATGTACATATTGAAATATCACACAGTGCTCCATTAACATGTAAAATTTTTGCATTTTTGTGCATTAGTTTTCAAAGTAAATTTAATTTTTAATGAAGGTGTTTTTTGGCCGGAGATTTTGCTCAGTGGTTCCATCGCCTACCTCACAGGCCCAAGGTCCTGAGTTTGATCCCCGGTACCAAAAAAAAGTGCAAGGCCCTGGGTTAGATCCCAGCACTACAAAAACATATGTAAATAAAAAGAGACCAAAAAAAGACAAAGGTGTTTTTGTAGGCAGTAAACTATCATTCTTATTGCAATCCTGTACATAATATCTTCCACTAATCAGCTTTAAGATTTTCACCTTTGGTTTTCAGCAATTTTATAAGAATAAGCATTGCACTTATCTTGATTGGGATTCACTGAGCTCATGGTTATGTAGGTTAATACATGTGACCGTTTTAGGAAAAAACTCGGTCTGTATCTCCTCCAACAATTGTTGTTTTTTCCCCTCTCTCCTACAATCTTATATCTCCTACTGCCACACATATGTTTTTATATTGTCTCATTGGTTTCAAATACACTTTGATGCTTTCTTTCTTTGTGTGTGTTTCAGTTTGGGTGTTTTCCACCAAAAACCTTCATGCTCATTGACCCTTTGTTCTGTTCCTATAGTCAGTTTGCTCTTAAGCCAATTGAATGAATTATTCATTTTGGCACTGTATTTTTCTATTATACCATTTCCTTTTTATTGTTCTCTGTTAGCTGTAATCTCTCATTATTTCATGTCTGTCTTCTAACTTTGTCACTATATATTTACATATATTGGTTATAGTTAATTTAAAAATCTTTTTTTGTCAATTCAAACTTCTAGTTTATTTCTAGGTCTCCTTGTAATGATTATTTCTTTCTTGTCTTTGGATCACATTCACCTGCTACTTCCCATGTTTCTTAATTCTTTGTTGTATAGTAAAAATATACGTAAAAATCAGAGGCTGATGTAAATCATATTTCTTCCCAGAAAAAGGCACAATTCTCCTTCTATCCAACTACTAAAATGTGGGACTTGATCTAATATGAGGTTGAATTAGAGCTGGGATTTCTTGCAACTATACTTAGATTCAGCTTCACAGTGATGGCTTAACATATTTTGAGGGTGAGAGAAAGACATTCCTTTAAGCAGAGCTTCAAACCTAAGGCCAGTGAGACTTCAAATATCTATGCATCAGACTCAGCTGTTTGTTTTGTGAGTCTACAAAATCTTTGTTTCTCTTCCTCTCTGTCTTCTCCTCTCTCCCTCTTCTTTCACTCTTTTTTAAAATCTACTTGCCAAATTCTTTTGGTCCAACTGTGAGTTTTCTTCAATCCCCAGCTCTCTTCCTGGATATTCTAGCCTCTGGAGATTGCTCTCCTTTCTATTTCTCTGCCTGCAGTCTTTGTTAGACCACTGACACAAGTCAGTCAAGCTCTCATGCACTTTGGGAAGCACTGCTTTCAGTTAGTTCTCTCTGCACAGCCCCAAGACAGCTGCCCTGCACATTGGAAGGACTTGTGCACCTCAGGGTGTCTTATCATCTCCCCATCCTGGCCTAGACTTCTCCCTCCAGGAAGACCCCTATATTTTCATCTCCCCTGCCCTACTCTCAGCTTTGGTGCGCTTCTCCCATGCCATTAAGGAAAATCCTGAGGGGAAGGCTTGGCAGGTGGATTGAGGCTTCCTTCAGACTCCTCAGAAATTGAATCCATCAAGCTAGACAATATGCAATCAATGAAAGTCAGTGTCTGGGTGGTTTCTCATTAGAGACATCTACAGGGGAGTTTGTTCTAACTTCTGCATTACCCTCCATGATCAAAGCAGCAATGGGCTCTGTTCCTAGGAATCTCTCAAATTTAATTCATTTAGGATTCTCTGTGTCCTTGGCTCACTGGTGTGCTCTGCAGCTTCTTTGAATTGCTCACATGACTAGGGTGGAACTTTCTGCTTCCAAACCAGAAATGGAAGTCTTTTCCAAACTTTTAGCAAAAGAATTCCCCAACGTCATAGCAGATCCATCATTGTATAATAAAGTTGGAAATACCACTGTAGTGGCCTTGCTTGATCCTGAAATTCCTTCGAAATTGCATGATTTGCAAAATTACTCCGAGTGCACATTCTACTTCAAAATACTGTATCTTGGGACTAAAGACTAAAGATGCCGGTATTATGAGCAAACCTCATGAGGGTGTCATGCTTGTTTTAACTAAAAATTTCACTTTGAATAATTTCACCACACTCCATGGTCAGGCAAGGAGCTGAGCATCTGCATCCTGAGTTGTGAGATGCCAAGCCCAGCACAGAATGGGAGCTGTGTGGGAAAGTGCACAGTCACCACACCCAGTATGGAGGAGCGCTATGTATAGTGGGGACACAAGTCTACCAATTAGAGAGGGAATGATCGGTGGGATCTGATGGAAAAAACTCATTTACAAGTGAAAATGCAGAGAAGGCTGGATCTAGAAATAACTTTGAGTGTTTCAATGGCAGTGCTTTGGAAGGCTTTCAAACACAAGGGAGCACTACTCTGCCATAAAGAAGAATGAATTTGAGTCATTGGTAGGAAAATAGATGCACTTGGAGACCGTCATGTTAAGTGAAATAAATCAGAGACGCATGTTTAAACATTATTTGGTTTCTCTTATATAAGAAATCCAAGGTATAAATAAAGAACAAAATAAAAGATAAGAGGAGGTAGGGAGATAGGTCTTTTGCAAATGGCAAGGGGACCAAGAGAAGAAGGAGGAGAGAGGAAGGGTAAAAAAAAAATCAAGATGTGTTATGTACAGGTACTGACTCCACACAGGGAATGTAAACATTATGTATTGCAAACATGTTCTAATAAAAAATTGAAACAAAAAGAAAGGACTTCTCTAGTCATCTAGATTTCCCCATGATACAGAACAGTGAGGACAGTGGGGCCAGATTGCAATATGTTGTTCTTAGGAAGGGGAGAGAGAGTTGGCCAGGGGCCAGTGAGTAAATTTTCGGAGTTAGTACCACATAATTGTCAGAGGTTTCATCTCTAGTGGGAAGAAGAGAAAGGAGTTATTGAAACCATTGATTATGGAGATTTTTCATACAAAAGACAAGGATAGTCAAGAAGAATTACACGGAGGAACGGTTTAGAGGCGTTTCTGCCATTTCTTCCTTTGGTTTCTCTTCCCCACGCCAAGCCATGGTTCTTCGTCCTCTCTACTTCTCAGGCATTCATGAAATATCCCTAGTTTCCAAGTCTTATTTTTCACTATCCATCCTCTGTTACATTCCTAAGCACGTCCTTGGAGTTGGCTATAGGTTGAAAAGTCCTTCATGTCTTGTCATCCACAATGCCTTTGATTTTGTCATATGCCTATCCTGAAAATTAAATTCCTATTCCAAGTGTTCTTAGGGAACCATGCACCTAATGAGAAGGGAAAAATGGAATCAGTCACAAGGTGGCAGAAGAGTTCAGCCACACCCTTTACTAACAGATCGGAGAGGTCTTCATTTCTCCCTGAACCAGTGGGGAGGCTTTGGGTGTTGACGTTCCTTCCATGTGTAGAACTGGAACTGTTGAGAAAAGGGTATCAGGATTAACATCAGCTCTTTGAGTTCCATCGAGGCTGGGCTGGGATGAAGCCCCAGCATGGGTACTCAGAGAATGCATCTTCCAAAGGCACTCAAGAACACTTTTCAGATGAGAGGGTGTCCAGGGATAGAGTATGCACAGAACAATATCAGCTGCATGTTGGGTTCTGCCTGGATAAGAGAATATCACATTTTTTAATTTTAAAAAGTTATCAAAAGAAATGAGAAATATAGGTGGTAGGTATGTAAAGTAAATTTCTGAATGACCCATGGGAGCTGGGCAGTGGGCCCTGACCCTGGAAAGCTCTCTAGCCCATTCCATCTCCCTCACCAGATTCCGTTCATCTAGGCTTCTTTGATGACCTTAAATGCAGTCCCAGAACCTGGACCATTGCAAAAGCAATGTCCTCTCTCCCAAGTCCTCTCCTCCTTCACCAAGTACTCTCCATGGCCTATCCCTCTCTTCTTTGAGGTCATTGCCCAAAAGTCATCTCCTCAGACAGCCTTTTCCTGACAACTTCCTGTTAATTTTAATTCCTCATTCCTTTGTAAGACTTGTCACCTGACATTTTCTTACACTTCCTTAATGTGTAGCATCCATTTATCCCCGGTAGACTATGTTATCCTTATAGAAGTGAACTGGGTCCCTTCCGTCAGTGCTGTAGCCCACATAACTTGAACAAGGATTGCCACCTTATACATGCTCACTCAATATTCTTTTAGTAATGAATCAGAGAATGAAAGAAACCACACATAAGACAGGACACATCAAAATGCTGAGGTTGGCTATTTCTGTTAGTTGAAATTATGTTGTCTTTACCATTTAGAATTTTACTTTACACATTAAAAAAATTCTATACAGCTTCTAGGGCCAGACAGGCTCTGGCAAAAAATCTCAGAGAAGTCACTAAACAAACTCTTAGATCACAGCTATACAAGGCAGCAGCTATGCGCCTCAGTTTCCTCATTTGTAAAATGGTGGTAATAATGATATCATTTATCTTGAAATATCACATATTAACTTGATTTCTAAGCATTAGCCATTATTGTTACTCATCATAAATAGTAGTATCATATTGCATGAGTTTTAAGGATGTTACAGTTGTACCGAAGACTTGTATTTTTTTCCCTTTAGCCTTCCAACCTGCTTTCTGTAAAATGTTGGCCTTTCGATTGTTCACATTGTCAGGCACACGAAGTATTCAAAATGATGATAGTGCAACATAGTCAAAGCAAGGAAATTAAATACTATCCATATTCAGATTTTGTTTTGAAAATGCACTCATTTTTGAAGGAATGTATAGACCCACAAAATTTGATAATATGTATTGATTCATGTAACCACCAATATAATCAGGATACACAATTGTTCCATCACGTCTCACCATCTTTCACGTCCCCTTTCTATCAAACCTCTCTAACCCTGGTAACCTCTTACCTGTTAACCATTGCTCTATTTTAATCATTCCTAGAATGTTATGAAAATGATGCTGTATTTTTGTACTCAAGACTTAGCCAAGATTCTCCTTGTAAAAAACACTTTGTTCCTTTTTATTACAGAGTAATAATCCATTGCATAAAGGTACCATTGTTTACTTACCCACTCACCTGTTAAGAGATGTGGGATGTTCTGGCTGTGGTCTGATCCAAAACAAAGCTGTTATCAATATCAGCATACAAATTTTTGTAGGAAAATGTGCCTTCATGTCTTTAAACAGCCAAGGTTGAAACCCATTGGATCATATGATAAGTACATGTTCAGAAAGAAATATCAACCCGTTTGCAGAGTTGCCGTAGGATTAACACTTCCACCTGAGATATGTGGGAGTTATAATTGCTCCATATCCTCTCTTGGTTAGTGATAGTAGATTTTTTTAGACATTCTAATATGCACATATTTGTATCCATTGTAACAGGATTTATATTTTCCTTTATATTTTCCTGACATATTGTGGTGCTGATCATTTCATGTGGTTGTTATATATCCTGCTTGGTTAGGTGCCTGTTCCCATGTTTGGCTATTTTCAAATAGATCATTTATTTTCTGAATGTTGAGCTTGGAAAGCTGTTTTTTATATTCTAGATATAAGTCTTTCTAATATGAAGTTTACAAAAACTTTGCTAAGCTATGGTTTGTATTTTTATTGTCTTCACTATGTCTTTCAAAGAACAATACATTTTAATCTTCTTGAGGTCTAACTTTTGTAGTTCTTCTTTTGTGGATCATGCTGTTGGTATCCTAATCACTATTCTTCAACTAACACTGGATTATGAGGATTTCCCCTTAGCTTTTCTTTTAAAAGTTATAGAGTTTGAAAAACTCTACATTATATTTAGAATTATACTCCATTTAGGGTTAATTTGTGTAAATGGTGTAAGGTTTATATTAAAGATTTGGAAGTTGGTTGGTTCTTATGATTCTGCATGCAGATCTATGTCTTTTTAATAAATCTTGTCTTTTCAGTAAATTGTTTTTGAATGTCTGTCTGAAATCAGCTGGCTATGTTTGTGTACATCTGAGTTCTGTATTCTGCTCTAGTAACCTGCATGTCTATCTGCCAAATACCTTGCTGTTTTGAATAGAATGTGTTGTAAGTCTTAAAATTGAGTAGAGAACTTCCTCCAACTTTATTCGCGTTTTACACGTTTTTAAAGTTACTCTTTCTTTTGCTTTTCAGTGTAAATTTAAGAGTTGATTTGTCTATACCTAAGGTGGCCAGCTCTTTAGAGAGTCAATCCAAGACCCAGTCACAGAATACAAAATAAATCATAATAATGTAGTATGCAATAAATAGCTATACACATGGTATTATTTTAATATAACATGACAATTGCAGTTTTATTTGAAATTATATTATTCTGTATAATTTATCTTACATTACATAATGATATTTTTAAATAAAACTATTAAGGGCTGGTTAACAGTGGTAATTAGTGATAATTAATACTAAGGCTTATTAATGAATTGATTTGGTATGTGAAAACATAATTATAATTTATATTTCTTTTTGAAGCCGTTTAACTACTGGTTGTACATTTAATTATCATAGACATATTTTTTTCTTTATTAATGTGTTTGACTTTTAAAAGCAGAATGCAAATTCAAAAGGATTATATAATACAGTATTCCAGTATTTGACTCAAAAATATCAATGACATGATTTTTATCCCATGATGCAGTGGTATATTTCTTCCCCTTTAGATTCCTTTTCCAACAATATTTCTCTATGCTGTCTGCAGCTTTCATAATATTTTTTTCTTTTATGTAATGATGAAATTGCATACAATAGTCAAAAATGATATTCACCCTGATCTTAATCTCTGTTCTCATCAAGTACATATCTCACTAATTCCCAGTGTTATCCAGTGTAAAGATATCAAGCTAAACACGTGCTCCATAAGAGTTTGAACACACAATCTTTTGGATTTTACCTAGCAGCAACATCAGACTTTTAGAATTATAAGAATCAGTTTCTAGCTTTAAAAAATTCCTGTGCACTCCTACCTATAGCATTGGTTTGATGGACTCACTGTTTGTCAGTGAGGTCTTCTGCATCTATAAACTCATCATTATCAGCTGTGAACATATGAAATGTCCAAGTACATTGGATGCCCTCATAATCTAACCCGTTTTCTTGACAAAAATAGTGTTAAGGCATAGAGATAAACTGAACTTTCAAAATTCAATTTAGGGGCTGGGTGTGGTGGTGCCTTCCCGTAATCCCAGCTCTCAGGAGACTGAGGCAGGAGGATCTCTGTGAGTTCCAGGCCAGCCTGAACTACATAGCAAGACCTTGTCTCCAAAAAAAAAAAAGGAAAAGAAAAGAAAAATCAATTTGGATTCCAAATAAGTTACAATTTCTAACAAGAAACTGTGACACTCCTGTTTAACTTGTTCGTTTTTTACTGAGTTTTGAATATTCTTATTTCCCTCCAATGTGAGAGCTTTTCTTTGTTGTTTTTGTACTATCAGTTTTTGTTGCAACCAATATACAAAATCAAGTAACTCAAGGAAATGTGCTCACTAATCTTCTGTTAGGCTCCATATAGCCTCATCAATTACCAACAATTTTGGGTGGAAAGCATATAAATTTCTATTTTATTACTTTTCTTTTTTTTATTCTCAAACTCAATGCATTTCTAAATTAGGAAAGTATATTCTCCCTTTCTCACACTTTGAAAATATGACCTTCTGGCATACCAGAATTTTGGTGTCTTTCCATGGCTAGCTATGAAGAAACTTGCTTTGCAGGTGCACATTTAAGGATGCTACTCCTCTCTACTTTCATAAAGCCAACATTGTTATTTGTTTTTCTGCATGGTTTTGAGAAAATTAAAATGTTATCATAAATGTTAATTATGAAAGCCTCAAAATCATAGCAAGCATAGATACTCCTGTTTAGTAGTGCTGTATAAAATATTAGCAGGTGATATCTTTTCATTTCCTTTGATCAAAAGCTCATAGGCTGCATGGAATTTGCCAAATTTACACTGGCACTGTTGTCCTGATGTGCATATGGATGAGCAATATCTAGTTAGGATTTGAATAAGATATAAACAATCTTTTGTTTTATGTTTTCTGTGGTTTAATTAAATTTTTCATTAAAAAGCAAGAAAATAATTGGAAGCTCTATTTTAAAAATTAAAATGACTAAGACATGGGGAGCACATTTTGTTTCCATGATTTGATGCATCACTTGATATTTTATACAAAGCATGATTGATTAAAAGACCCGACTGAATCATAACACATCTGTTATCAAAATGTCACATATTGTTTGCCCAGAGGATGCTTAAGTTGCATCTTGTAAGTCAGGGAATGTAACTTTACTCAGTTTTAAAGGACAATCAAGAAAATAAAATAATTATGTTTGCTTTCTTGTGGTACACCTAAGGTAATTCAGAGACTGCAATTTATAACTGCCAGTGTTTCTTTAGGAGACAACAACAACAAAACACATTAACTCACACAGGAATAGTTAGCAGTTATTCTCTATGATGTCTGCATCCATGGAGTTAACCAACCATTGATCAAAAATATTCAGGAAAAATTCCATCTGTATTGAATATGTATTGACTTTTACCTATCATTATACCTGAAAATACAATATAATAACTACTTGCACAGCACTTGCATTCTATTAGGTATTATAAGTCACCTAGATGTGACTAAAACACATGGGGGAAGTGTGTGGGTTATATGCAAATACGTCACCATTTTTTTCAGTAAAGAGGTCCAAGTGAGCGTCCGTGGATTTCAGTATCCACAGGGTCTTGGAACCAACCCTCCCCAGATTCGAAGGGCCAACTGGACTTGACTGTCTCATCCCTACAGTGGAAGATTTGGTCTCTATATAGCAAGAAGACGACGTGAAGACACAGGGAGAAGGCAGCCACATGCAAGCCAAAGACAGCCCTGAAACAGAGCCTTCCTTCATGATTCTTGGAAGGAACCACGTCTGCTGAAAACTTATAGGAAACTCTACCCTCCAAAACTGTGAGGAAATAAATTTGTTGTTGTTGAAGCTACCAAGGGTATGATACACTGTTATCGCAGTCCTAGAAAAGTAAAAAGAAAACAGATTGTATCTCCTCCTCCAGCAGCCCCAGCCACAAATTGTTTTCTGTATTTGGTACAATATGTTCTGTCTTGTATATTTACCTTTTTAATACACTTATATATGACGTTCATGTACCATTAAGATAACACAACCACTTAGCCTTCTGGGCCACTCTTGCACTGTATTCTAATTGTTCTTGTTTTCAATATCTGAATTCTTGGAAAACATGCTTACACTAGTCATAAAGTTAAAAGTTGAATAGGACTAAACTGATACAAAGTAGAACAGTTAATCTACAGGCAAAGTCAAATAATGGCAAATGCTAATGGTTAGAATAGACTTCAATTGCATCCTTGAGCTACTTGAGCCAAATGATGCAACAATAGAGGATCCATTACTGTGGGCTGCAAACCATGATTACCAACATCCATGGTCAGGGAAAAGTAGTTATGGTGACTACAGTGAACACAACACTTGCTGACTCGATTGGAAACTGGAAGCATTCAGCCCCTCTTTTGGGGTTATTGTATAAGTTTTATAGATTTTTCTCCTACTTTGCGTCATTCATAATCAAAAATTGGGATTTCTCACATCCCACAGAGAGGTTTCCAGCAGAGTAAGATTACCAGTACTAAAATCAGGACAAATCTAGGCAAACTGCTGGGATTTTGGCAGAAATTGCATTAATCAATTTGATCTGTTCATTGTGTTGCATTTTCTGATTTTTGAACAGTGATTTTTGATTTTTCATCAGTGTTTTAAATACTTTTTAACACACAGATCCAATACACATTTAGTTAGATGTATATGTAAGCATTTTTGAGCTATTATAAATGGTACTCAATTTTACATTTTTGTTTCCAATTGTAATTCCTAGTAAATACAATTATAATTGATTTTTGTTTGCTACATTTACATCCTGTTACCTTGCTAAACTCACTTATTTGTCCTAAGAGTATGTCACTTTTATTTTTGTAGATCATTTGAGATTTTTAAGTAGACAATCATATCACCTGTAAATAGGGACATCTTTATGTCCTCTTTTTTGATCTGTAATATCTTATTCTTTTGTTCATTTTATTGAAATAGCTAGGACTTTTACCACCAAGATAAAAATAATACTAAAAATGGAAACCATATCCTTATACCCCACATTAGAGGGAAACATTCTGCCTTTCATTAAACATTACGTAATATTAATTGTAAGGGTTTGGGGAATGCACTTTACTAAGTTGATGTTTCTTTTTATTTTTAATTAACATATGTTTATACCTTTTATGAGATATGAGGATGGGATATATGCATATAATATATAACACAATTTCAGAGTAATTATCATTTCAATCTCCTCAAACATTTATCCATTCTTTTTTGTTGGGAACTATGACCCAGAAGTCTCACTAGTAAATATATTTCCAAAGGAAATGAAATGTCTGTATCAAAGGGATATCTGCACTCTCTTCTTTATTACAACAATATTCACATGTAGAATCAACTGAGATGTCTATCAAGAAATTGGATAAAGAAAATGTGTTATATGTACACAGTGAAATGTTATTCAAACATAAAAAGAATGAAATTGTATAAGTTGCAGCAACATGGATGTGTCTGAAAGATATCGTGTCAAATAAAGTAAACCAGGAATAGAAACTCAAATACTGTATTTTCTCATCTATTTATGAAAGGAGAAAGTTAGAGGAGGAATTAGCTCTGGTGGTGTTTCTTTCTATACCTGCTTCCTGAGATTTTTCATAATGATCTGGAATTGAATTTAACCAAATGCCATTTCTTCCTGAATTAATATGCTAATGTGGTTTTTCTTCTTAAGATTGTTAATATTAATTATGATTATTGGTTTCTTAATATTGAAACAGCTTTGCATTCTTGGGATACATGAGAAATATAGCAGTGGTATATTTTTTACATATTAGTAAGTTAAATATTCTAATATTTGCTGGAGTTTGCCATGAAATACCTTCCTGAGGAGACCTCCGTCTCCATTCTCTGACACACTTTTGCGACTGTCTTTGTCTCTTTCTCTACCACTTCTCTTAGAAAAGAGAAGACCATCAACAAAGAGACATGAGTCTACCAGTCACTTTTTTTGGCTCGTCCATGTGACACATCCGTTCCTAACAGCCTTTAAGGCTAGCAATTCTAGTTACAGTGTGTCTCACCACCACTCCATCCATCTCACTTTTTCTCCACTTATAGTTGAATCTGTTCAAGTCATTTACATTCACATGTTGCTCAGTTCTCAGTTTACTGATGTTTATCTTTTCTTGATCACCATCCCACTGAAGTTGCTCTTCATAGAGTGCAAAGGTCTCTATTAGTAATTTCAGTAGATATTTTTCAGGCCTCAACCAAATCTAACGTAACTGGCCATTTCTTCATTCCCTTGATATCTTTCAAACCACATTCTCTAAATATCACTTAATTCCTAATCTTTCATCCTCTTTTTCTTGATAGTATTTAATCTTGCGCTCTCTCTCTCTCTCTCTCTCTCATTGTCCAATTAATTCTTCTTGATGCTTCTTACTGTCTAAAGTCCCCAAATTCATGTGCCTTTAGGAACAAAAAGGAACATGAATAAATACCCAATGATAACTGGAATTAGTATTTGAAAGTGAACTGGAACATACACATCCTGCCAAAATGGCTCAGGAGGAAGCACAGATCACCTTTCCACATCCCTGCGTTCTCCTTAAGTAAAACCAGAATTCTAATCTCCCTGAGTAAGTCACAGAATTCTTCTCCCCAAATAATTTATAGAATTATACTCTACATCTTCATTTCTTCTCTTGCAAATTTGCCCCCAGTCAAACGGACATCCCCATTCACCTGTCTCACGTCTGTGTCAGACTCAACATGTCTAAAACTGAATTGAACACCCTCCATGTAAGTCTGCTCATTCCTCAAACTAACAACTGACTCTTCTCAAGAAGTAGTCCATGCTAGAAATCTGCCCATAATACTTGACTCTTCTCTTTCTTTATTTATAGCATTTAATCACCAATGTTTGCAAACTTAACCCTCCAAGTATTTCTAAATTTTCTTATCACCCTCCACCTTTATTTCCTAGTTATGGCTACCATTATTTCTCACCTGAGTTAATGCTAAATACACAATGCACCCCTGAACATGAGCTCTTTTAATCCTTCTCAAATCACCAGTGATCCAAATTCTTATGATACCTCAAGTGTATTTTATACTCTTGGTCACTTCCTCTCAGCTTGAAATGTGGCTATTTTGATTTCTGTGATTCAACTAATCTTGGCTTACTTTCTATCATCCAGTTACTCTTAGTAGTCAAGTACCTAGGCCTTCTTTACTACTAGATATGAAAGTGTTTCAGTTTTTCAGGACGGAATCATACATTTAGTTCCCTTTACTCTTTACACTTTCTAGATAAATGCATGTTCCACTGCCAGGATAGGATTCCCTGGAACCAAACATCTTCATTGCCTATCTCATCTCTGTTATAATATTTCACAGAGTCCTCAAATACAAGCTGTTTCTGTTTTTACCTGAGACCTTTTATTTTCTCCCTTTTTCTTAGCTCATTAAATCCTGACACTGTGCCTTATGCTCAAGCCTGAAGCTTTAGAGACAGGATCCGTTCTTCGTGTCCCTTACAGCATCGTCTATCCCTCAATTATGTCCAAAGCAATAAAATAGAACAACTGTAGCAATCTACTTGAATAGAACTGCCAGCATAACCATCTCCTACTTTGTGTTGATCACTAAGTGAAG
This sequence comes from Heterocephalus glaber, assembly GCF_053883595.1. Lineage (NCBI taxonomy): Eukaryota > Metazoa > Chordata > Mammalia > Rodentia > Bathyergidae > Heterocephalus > Heterocephalus glaber. Next base: position 2,764,993 of record NW_028258329.1, on the reverse strand, counting down.
TAACAGTTACTGGAACAGAAGCACTTTTATATATGAACACTTGATATGTCACCAAGATAACTATTAAGTGACTGAGTGAGTAGCATATAAGAGACCACTACTGGATGCTCCTTGAAGCCATCCTTGATATTTCACAAATATCTGAAAGTTCCTTGCACAAGTTGGACATATGGTCAATGCTCAATAAATCTATATTAAATAAATATGTAAATACATTTTATAGAATAAAGGTAGCAAGATATTTGTGTGTTCAATAGAACAAGATATTATTTAGATATGGGAAAGTAAGTAATGTAGTTAAGGGCTCTGAATTTTTAGAAGGTGAAACAGAGAATAATGGAGCAAATTAGAAGATGAAGGGTGATTTAGACCTCCTGACTAAAAATTTATTTCCCATCTCCTTGGTCCTACATTTCCAGAAAGTATATGTCTCATATGCTTTTGTGCGTATTCACATAGCGGTTCCTTGGACACAAAAAAACCTCCTACCAAGTCGATCCTACCCTCCATTGCTTTCCTGTTGTTAATTATTTCCCATCCTATAGATGTCGATTTATACAATGCTTCCCTTGGAACATCTGGGTGAGGTACATATGCTTGCACCTCTTTATCCTCCCACTCCTCTTTGGGTACCACTCACTGCCCTAAAGTGTAATTCTCATTCACCTGCCTCTTTCAATGCAGTGAGTGCTCGGTGACCACAGGACTGTGTCTGTTAAGTTTACTCTCCATCCCTATGCCAGCACGGCATCTCAACATGTTTGGAACCCAATGTGCATTCCAAATGACCATTTGAGCCATTGTTCAGTCATGCGCCATGCTACAGCATGCCAGGGTAGGAGAATGCCCATTTCGGTTCACTCTTGCTAGTACTGGAAATTTGTTTTCCTATGTCTTAGATGAATTAATGGACATAAATATCTTGCCTTAGTCATTAGGTTGGGTTTTGTTTTCCATTTTCTCACTTGATATGTGTGTTTACCTTTGGAACACTGCTCTATGTGTGTCTTCTCATAGTATATATTGTTTTTTTTTAAACTCCCACATGCAGGCTCATTTTGTGGGGTATTTGAAGAACTGACACTTGAGATAGTTTTCTGTTTCTGCTATTTTTCTGCATTTTTTCTTTCACAACTTTTGACTTATTTGTATTTCCTTAACATTGGGTTGGCCCCGCCTCCATCCCGGGCTCCTAGGGCAGTGAAGCTGAGCCGGTCCCAATCCATGTCTCCGCTGCCATCCCAAGCTCCTAGGGGAGAGAAGGTGAGCCGCGTGAGTGCAAGAAGAACCTTCCCCTCCTTGGAGATGAGAAGACACATAAACAAGCCTCAAAACCAGACTTCCAGATCACCTACAGCAACCTCAAAGGGGACCGAGATGTAACACTCTGATACTCAACCACCTGGACTCTCTGAACTGGCAACAAAAGAGAATCTGGGAAAATCAGAAATGATTACTCAGATAACAGCAAAGATTTTGCTCATGGTGCAAGACATGTTTAATAAATCTAGAGAGGACACAGATAAAAAAATAGAGGAGCTGAGGAACATGATGGAATCCCAACATAGGAAACAAATGGAATCCATAAAACAGATACAAACAGATTTCCAAGAGATTAAAAACTCCATCGAAAGTCTCGCAGCAGAAGGAACCAATGTGAGGATAGAATTTCAGATATAGAAGATAAGATTGCAATTAGTGAGGAGGAAAAGAAAAATTGCTTTAAAATTGTAAGGGAACATGAGAAATCAATCCAGCAGCTGCTAGACAATGCAAAGAAGAATAACATAAGATTGATTGGAGTCAATGAAGAAAGAGGAGAGAGTGCAGGTGACATTAAAAAAACTCTTCACAAAAGTGATGGCAGAAAATTTCCCAAGCAGGGGAAAAGAACTTGACATACAGATAAGGCATATAGGACTCCAGCTAGCCTTAATAAAAAAAAAAATCTACACATGGGCATATAATAGTTAGGATTCCAGAAATCCAACAGAAGAATAAAATTCTACAAGCAGTGAGAGAAAAGAAACAAATCATATACAAAGGAAAGCCCATCAGAATCACAGCAGACTTCTCAATGCAAACCCTCAAGGCAAGAAGAGCTTGGAGTGATGTATTTCAAGCCCTAAAGGAAAACAGCCTCCAACCCAGACTGATGTACCCTGCAAAACTATCCTTCAAAATTGATGGAGAAATAAGATACTTTCATGTTAAAGAGCACCTCAGGAACTTCATGAATACCAAACCAACACTCCAAAAAATTTTAGACAATACCCTAGGAAAAGACATGAGGATCATAACCCCAGGAAACCCAGCAGAATAAATCCATTGGGTGTGACAAATTAATGCAAAGGGGGAGAATCCAACAAAAAGAAAAAGTCATGACAAGGCTTTTAAAACTTTTGACTTCATCTCCCTAATGAGTGTATAATTCAATCTTATTATTGTACTGATTAGTATTTCCCTGATTCTAGAGTTGCACACCATTCTCTGTGCTATACTGGCTATTTATCATCTTCTTATGTCTACATTTTAATTGGATTGTCTATTAATGAGCTCTAAGAATTCTTTATATATTCTGGTCATAGGTTATATGAATAATAAATATGGTCTGTTTAAGGACTACTTTTCATTTTAATAATGTCATTTAAAGTTCTAAATTTTGATGGAATCTCCTTTATCAATTTTTTTTCTTTTATACATCATGTTTTTTGTATCCTAGGTAGTTCTTGCCTACCCTGAATTCATAAATATTTTCCCTTATAATTTCTTCTTAAAGTTTTATACTTTTAGGCTTTCTTATTTAGGTTCATGGATCCCTTGAAGTTATTTTCATGTATGGAAAAAAAGGGTTGAGGTTAACTTTTTATATATGGATACCAGGTGTTCTAGTGCCGTTTTCTGGAAACACTATCTCTTCCTCGGCTCTTGAATTGAGTTTATATTCTATAAAATGCTAATGTTAAATAATCTTTTAAAACTCAGTGGACCATATATGTGTGGTTCTATTTCTAGATTCTCTGTTTTATTCAAATGATCCATATGTCTTTCCTTACACCAAAACTGCCTTGATTACTGTAGCTTTAGAAGAAGTCTTAAAATTAGGTACTAAATGTCTTCCAACACTGTTTTTGTTTTTGTTTCTGTTTTTGGCTTTTCTGGGTCCTTTGTACTCCTACATAACTTGTAAATTTCAATATCCAGTTCTTCATTTATAGCAAGTATACACAGACATGAATTTTTATATATACCTTGTGTTTTCTAATCTTGCTAAATTCAAGTACAAGTTCTAGGGGTTCCTAGAGATTCCTTAGTATTTTCTCTGTAGATGATCATTTCATCTACATATAAAGATTTTGCTTCTGCCATGCCAATCCTATCCTAGTTGTGTCATTTTATTGCCAGACTATTTTGCTGGGGACTAGGTTTCAAAGTTTAATGGACAGATAAAGAGTAAGCATATCTGCCCTTGTTCCCCACCTTAAGGAGAAAGCATTGTATCTTCTCCATTCATACAAGGTGTTCTCGCTGGAAGTATGAAGTACATGTCTTTAATTTGTTGAGAAGTTTCTGTTCTACTTCTAGTCTCTTGATAGCTTTTACCATGAACAGCTGTAGAATTTGGTCCAATACTTTTTCTCCAACTAGTGACAGGATCATATGGCTTTTTCCTTTCCTCTGTTAAAATGATGACTTTTGGGGGTGGATCTTCCAATGCTGAACCAACACTGCCATCCCTATAACAAAACCACTTTCTACATCCTGCCAGATCTGACTTCCGATAGTTTGTTTTGTTGAATTTCTATCTATGTTCATACTTTTTTCTTCTATTATCTTTATCCAGTTTTAGGATTAGCACAATGTTGAGTTCCTAAAATGAGGGGAGAAGTGTTCCTTCTTTTTTCTGCTTTAAATGTTTGATATAATTTATCAGTTAAAATGTTTATGAGCCTGCTGTTGTCATATAGGTAGGTTTTCAAGCTAGGAATATACTTTCTTTAATAGGTGCTATTCAAATTTTATATTTCCTCCAGAGTTAGTTTCATTAATTGGTCTTCTAAGTTATTTGTTAGAAGTTGTCAAATTTATTTCAAAAAAGATTTTTGTAATATGCTTTCTATATCCTTTTAAATTCTGTAAAATCTGTGGTAATGTCTCCTAGATCTTGATATTGTAATTTTAAAAATATATAACTGATATTGAGTAACAGGAAGAAAAGGTCTAAAAGAGCAGGGGAATTGGGAGGGGTAGGGGAAGGGAAAAAAGGGAAAGGAAAAAATATGAGAAGAGGAAAAAAATGGAAACAAGGTCTTTGTAAATAAGGAGTGGTGGAGGGGGTGAAGGGAGGCCAAGGGAAGGGGAAAAATAAGAACCAAGAGACTCATGTCATGGTACGAGATCCCAATGATGAATTTAACTGTACTACATACCTAAAATGTACCAATAAAGTTAATGGGGGGAAAAAAAGAAGATTCTGAGTTCGATCCCTGGTAACAAACAAACAAACAAAAAGTGTGTTATTAAGTTTTCAGGTGCTTCTAAATTTTTCATGTTTCTTCTGTGGTTGATTTCTCTATTCATTGCACAGAGGGCTGATATTAAACATGGAGTGACTTTGATTCTTTTATATTTATTTAAGGTTGCTTTGTGGACTCATATGTGATATATTTTGGAGAAAGTGCCATGTGCTGCAGAAAAGAATGTATGCTGTGCTGTAGTGTGCTGAAGTACTCTGTAGATATCTATTAAGTCCATATAATTAAGGTTATGGTTTCTGGCTATGATTTTTAGTGTTTATTTGATATTTGATGTTCAGCAGAATATGTTTCATGAAGATAGGTGCTCTGGTATTCAGTACATTAAAATTTATATGTATTATCCCTTCATGTTCGATTTGTTGCTCATGTAGTGCCCTTCTTTGTCACATCTAATAAGTTTTAGCTTGAAGTTTATATTTTCTGAAATTAAAATTGCTACCCCTTCTTGTTTTGGGGGTCCTGGTGCTTGAAATCTTTTTTTCTTTCTATGATTTTTAGTCTATGAATATATTTTTGCATTGCACGTGTTACTTCAATACAACAGATGATTGGATTTTTGATCGAATCTGCCAGTCTGTATCTTTTAATTGGAGAGTTGAGGCCATTAAAATTAAGACATATTTAAAAAAAACTTTGGGTTGGTTGATTATTGTTTACTATGTTTGATTTTGTTTTCTATATGGAAGTGTTTTCTAATTTTTAAGTTTCTTAAGCTGAATAACAACTATTTTATTAAGCACATCCATATGCCAGACCCTACGTCATCAGGAAAACAGTACACAGGTCCGATATAGTTCTTACCCTTCATTATCTAAACATTCAGGAAGGGACTGACAAAATGCACTTATTTATAAACAGCATGTGTATTTGCCTGAGAAATTTAGACCACATCTGTGCTTGGAATAGGTGATCTTGAATCACTCAAGACTCAAGGTGGAAGGGGTGATACCTAACTCTTTGAGAAGAAGGAAGATTAAACTCTGGATCAGTTTATTTAAAATATCTCCCTCCTATTTAATTATAATACTGTTTAAAATTATTTATTTCCTCCTGGGACTGCTTAAGCTATGTGTCATCACAATTTATATTAAATTTCCAAAGGCCTTTTTTGCCTTCCATGACTTTAATAAAATGAAATTAATTAAAGTGAACAATGTGTGCATGACTGTTTGGCAGGTAAAAGGTCACACACATTACAAGAAATTAGGAAAATCTTTCCCCACCATATCAGTCTAGGTGTCAACACACTGCTACCATAGATGAGAACATGGATCAGTCCTCTGACCCTTTCCTGAATGGCCCATCCCAGCTCCTTACAGGAGAACCATTTGGAAAATATTTTAATTTAGTGCACAGAATGAAAATCTAAGCGAGATGCTCAGTGCTTCCTCCCATACCCCAAGCTGTTGTCTCTTCAGGACCAGGTGGCAAAAATTAAATTCACACCTCTTCTAAGCCTGGCTGTCTCCAGAACAGCACTGCTGTGGAGAAGCCCTGCACCCTGTGCCTGGTCGGGACAGCCCCTCATTTCTGGCAGTCTTGTCCTGCAGCAAAGGTTTGGTCCTCTGCCGCATGGCTGGAGGCTGTCAGTGGCCCTGGTCACTTAGAGAGTAGCTCTCTGTGTCTTGTGGCAGAGAGGGAGGTGATTCTGGACTGTGCTTGGCATGTTCTGGGTCTGACTGCAGGAAGTGTACAGAGCTTAGAGTTGCTGCAAAGTGTGCATCCGTAGTGAGGGCATTAGGGGAAATGACTGGTACCACGTCAGGGCAAAAATGACGACCGTGGCCTGGATGCAGAAGTGGAACACCTTGGATAGCACCCTCGTTTTAAATTAAAAGGGGCAGGTATGTTTTGATTTGGTTTGATATGGTTTGGGGAGGTGAGTAAGATTTCTCAACAATTAAACGTGTGAGACACACATTGGCTCCGTGTAAGAGGTCTTGTCAAAGCCATGTGTCCTCTACTCGGGTTATTGCAGAAATGTCCCCACCCCCTCTCCCATGAAAGACCTCATGACATTTTCAGAACCTGCACAAATCTACTAAGTGTTAGGGATTCCAGCTCCTAATTCATTATAATTTCCTCACCCAAATATGACCCCCAGTTTACTTCTTTGGGGCATGATGCCACACATGTGTTCCTCTTTTATCCACCTTGCCCAGAAAAGTCGCTAGCTTTGGTCAAATGGCCTCTGTCACTCTCAGAGACTAAAAGATTTCAGGTCTTATTAAAGCTCCCCTTTTCTCCCTTCCCTTTTGCAGGACTAAAAGCATCATAATGAGATTTCTCTCCAGTCATTGTCCTTCACCCCCGCCCTCATCCCACTTCACCTTCTCAAGGTGACCTCATGGCCCACTGACACTCAGAGACTGCTGGACCACAAAGGTCCAGGTGAGGAACTAGCTCCTCTCCCTGAAAGAAATTATCTAAATAGTATCAGCTATTTCCATGTAATGTGATGATGGGGCATTTTTGTTTGTTCTTAGACCTTTCTATTATGTGCCAAAGTTTTTTTTTTATTATTTTTTATGAACACAGGTTACATAAACCTACCAACTTCACCCATTATGGGTACTCATGAGTAACAACTTTCCCATCCTATTAGGAGTTATAATATGTGCACAATGGCGAACTCTTGCCAGCATTCCCACCCACACTCCTTGGTTAACAAGACAAAGTACACTTCCAGAAATGATTGTATCACAAGAATCTTTAATGTGTACAGCTTATTCATAGGGAGGTTGTATACATGTGCAGTGAAGCGTGCCAAGTGCCCACATGGAGACCTTTCCAGTCCAAAACAGTTCACTCCCAATGGATATTTCCTGTGCCCAGTGAGGTCACTGAGAGGGGCCTCGACTTTTCTCTTGGTCAGGCCCGCTTTCCTGTGAGTTCTTCCCAACTCTCCAGAAGAACTCTATTCCAGTACACATCATTGGTCCCATATAAAGAACACGGTGGGGAATTTTACAATGTACTTCGTAAGTTTAGCACATCTCTGGTACAAAAATTTCAAGAAAGCACAAAAGCGAAAGCACCAACTGAACTCATTATAAACAAACATGCATAAATCCTAAACACTACTTAACAGTGCCCAAATGAATACAATGTTGCAGTGAAGGTATAAAAGCACGATACTGAAAACTTTAAAGTTACACATGATATACTGCGCTGTAAATTCTGAATGCACTACTGATCCGCCCCACCCTTTCACAGCCCTGGTGAGGCTCAGAAACTCTGAATCTGCCTCCAGACCTCGCTAGTCTTCGGAGACACTGCTGCAGGGGCAGGAGGCAGCGAGGCGCGCCTCCCGCAGGACTCTGGCCTCCTCCAGAGCTTCTCTGTATCGGGAGGGCCAGGCCTGGGGGTCTTTCTTAAAGACCCTGGCCAGGAACAGCATGATCTGCATCTTGGTGATTTCCTGGCTGGCTCTGGAGCCCCAGAAGAACTCGTACTCGGGAGGCTCCACGTAGGGGATGCGCCGGTACTTCAGGTAATTCTGCTGGACGAACTCCTCCGTGATGAGCTTCCTCACGTCCCCGAAGGTGGAGTGCTTCTTCCAGGGCCGAAGCCCCAGGATGCGCAGCACGTTCCAGACGGCGCTCTCCCTGGCGCCTCGGCCCTTCACGTAGATGAGGCTCAGGATCATGAGCAGGAGGCCCGTCATGGGCATGCGGTTGTTCAACGCCATCCTGTCCAGCTCCTCGGGGTCGAGGGCTTTGACCAGCGCGAACTCCATCGTGTGCAGGCTGACCAGCCTCAGGTGCAACCCGAAAACTCTGGCGAGGATGAGGCTGGTGCGCCTGAGGATGCTTCTGCACCACTTCTTGTAGCTGCCGATGACATCCTTCACCATGTCTGGAAACCAGATGACCATCTTCCTCTGCTCCTTGACCAGCACATACCACATGAGCTCGTGCGCCTTCTGCACCAGCTGGGCCGGGGCGGGCGGCGCGGGGCCGGGCTGGGGCGCGCTCTGGGGCTGGCAGACCAAGCCCTCCTCGGCGGCCTGCTGCACAATCTTCGGGTCCACCTCCTCCATCTCGGCCTGGGGCGGCGGCGGCGGTGGCGGCGAGGGCATCGGGCCTGCAGGAGGGCTCGGAGGCGGGGTGAGGAGCGCGGTGGGCGAAGCGAGCAGAGGGTCTATCACCGCCCCCCCAAGGTTGCCCAGCGGCCCGGGCCTGGGGGCCTCGCCCGCAAAGTTGGGGTTGCTCGGGTCCTTACTTTGCTCCGACATCTCTGCGCCGTCTGACCAGGGCAAGGCCTCCGCGAACTGGAGCTTCTGGAACTGGCGATCCCTGCAGACTCCTGGAGAGGAAGTGCGAGGAGCCCAGCGCAGCGCCTTCCGCAGCGCCGGGCCGGTGGCTCAAGATATATAGTGCGCCTGCGCGTCCGTGGGTCGGGCCAGCCGGGCGGGAGGGGAGGGGCGGGGCTGCGCGCCCAGGGGAGGGTCTGCAGAGGGGAGACTCCCCGGGGTCGCTCGGGTCCCCTCCTGGTGCTGAGAAGTCGTGGGGAAGAGCCGAAAGAGGCGGGGGGCCTGCAGACAGATCATGGCTAAGGATCAAAATTCTCTCCAAGTTTTTGATCTGGTGAGGTCTAATTTCTTAGGAAAAGCTCACCAAGAAATACCCAGAATCAAGTTAGGACTGAAAATCCCACGGAAACTTGTAAACTTGGTTTCCTATGGGAAAAACAGTTGAGATTGCTCAAGAAAATGCTACATTGTAAAGATATCTGAGACTGGAATGTTGGGAAAAAACTAATAAAAATCGATGGAGTCCTCTTCTACTGAGTGTTTATACATTTAAAGGAAATGCGAAAGGCAGTTGGGCAAATTCTTTATCAATCCATGCGAAACTTAAATTCTTTGAAGTTAATAGACTAGTTATTGGACCTTTAAAATTAAAAAAACCCGACTGACCCGTAATAATTATACATATTTATAGGGAAGAGTGTATTTCAATACATGTATACAATGTATCATATTGGGGTAATTAGCATATCCATTACCTCAAACATTTATCATTTCTTTGTGTTAGGATTAATTCAAAATCCTTTCTTTTCCCTGTTTTAGAATATACAAATTATTTTTAACTACAGTCATGCCACTGCATGATAGGACACTAAATACTACTCCTCCTAACTGTATTTTTGTCCCTGATAAGTAATTTCTCTATTCTCCCTCTGCACTAACCTTTCCATCCTCTGGCCATGACTACTGTATTTTCTACTTCTATAAAATCAACTTACTTAGTTTTTACAGATGAACAGAATTCTGAAATATTTATCTTTCTATACCTGGACTTTTTCACTTAGCATTACATCCTCCAGATTCATCCATTTTGCCACAAATGATATTGTTCTTCTTTTATGGCTCAATACTATTTAAAGATAGAAATACAGACAGCTTAGGTTACTTCATTGGTGTTTTCATATTTATGGACTGTGATTTTCCACTGACTTTGGGTCACTTCAATATTAATTTTTCCACTGATTCTGTCAAACAAAGATTGTTATGTTTATTAACACAACTTATATAATAATGCCTTTTCCTTGTTTGTCTGAGCCCTGCTTCTCATAATTACTGCTGCTGTCTCCACTCTGTGGAAACACCCCTCCTTCTGATAGAACTCCTCCTGATAGAATTCTTCTTCTCCTTTTCCTTCTCCTTCTCCTTCTTTTTCTTTTCTTTTTCTTTTTTTTTTTTTTGCCAGCAATCGACTATTCCTGTGTTGCAAACACATCCATATACTTCCCAAGATTTTTTTTTAACATAGGACCTATTGATAATATCTGGCAGCTCTCTTAGATGAACAGACACATGAAATACAACATATTGGTGACTATGTTTCCTGAATATAAACAGATATGCAGTGAGTGCAGCTATGGTCCTCGCTGCAGCACCTCAGAAAAGGAGTTATTGTTGGCACCTCTGGGACCAGGGGTCTTGAGGCTGATTAGCATCCCTGGTCTGAGCTGATGTGGCCATTCAGCTCTTCTTAGCTTTCCAAAATTCCGTATTTTCTTACAAGTGCTGTCTTGAGGCTGTCCCAGGCAGAAAGCATATTTTAAATATTGTCTTGTCATTTCTGGAGTCCTCACTTCATTTGTTTACACACGTTCAGAATTCCATGCTTTTAGCGCTTGGCACAGGAATTGCTTTGAGTTTCTGATTTTTTTTTCAGATTTTGGCACATGTACAGATACATAATGGCATCCCAGGGGTCAGACCGGAGTGTAAGCATGAAGTAGGTTTATGTTGCATGCACATATTATACACATAGCCTGGGTCTTGTACATTTTTAGTGCTCCTGCGTTTTGGCTGTGATCTGTTGTGTGAGTTCATGTGTGGAATTTTCCATTTGTGATGTCGTGTGGGTACTCAGAAACTTTTAAATTTTGGACCACTTAGAATTTCAGAGTTTTGGACCATTCGGGAAGCTCAAATTTGTTCTCTTTTTAATTTCTCACTTTACTTTCCTTCACAGTGGTTTATTTGAGAGGTTTCTATGTTGTTTCATGGGGTTTGTCAACTTTAGAAATCCCTTTCCTACACCAGTCCATCCAAGAAGACTTCATAATTTCCCATTTCACCAGGAACATTCCTAGATTTTATTCAGATTTGTCCCAATTTGATGCAGTTCCCCTCCTTTCCCACCTCTTCTTCTTCTCTCTTCTCCTCTTCTCCTTCCTCCTCTGCTTCTTCTTCCTTGTCTTCTTCCCTCATCTTTTCTCTTCTTTGATTTATTGACATCTACCACTTTCTTTGAGTATGCTTTCCAGAAATGTGTAAATTACACTCTTTTTAAAACGTTTTATTAATACATGTCTACAGTATACAATGAATTCGTACATTGTGGGAAGTTGGTGCATATGAGTGTCACATCTTGATCCTTTTGACTTCCCTTTCTCCTCTCCTCCTCTCTCCCTCCATCTCCATCTCTAGATCCTGTTTCCATTTCAAAATGGTCTAGCCCTCTGTTTCCTGTCATCTGTCTTTTATTTTGCTCTTATATTATTCATATTTTGGGCCAGGTGCAGTGGCACATGCCTATAACCCCAGCACTCAGAAAGCTAAGGCAGGAATATTGTCGAAAATTCAAGGCCAGCCTGGCATACATAATGAGTTCAAGGGCAGACTGAATTATGTACTGAGACCCTGTCTCAAAAAAAAATTGTATATGTTGAGTTTCTTGTATAACTCAACTTCATAGATTGTCTTCTCCTTTATTTGATTTGGGTATTTGTTATTTTCTAAATATTGGTATGAATTTTTAAAATTCATTTAATATATTTTTAATAATGAAAATGTTCAAACCTACTATTGAATATGAACTCAGGTTTGGCCATGGGTTGTTCTTGTTGATGTTGTAACATTATTAAAATTGTACTGCTGAGACTTGGGTGTTGCTCACTGGTAGAGCAATTGCCTACTGTGCATGAGGACCCATTGCCACACACACTAAAACACACTCTCACATTGCACCATCCTAGACTTAATGGACTCTGGAAATTAAATCTCAAGTGTGAGTTGAGCAGCTGTAAAAACTGTTCACTACTAAAGTGGGATGGCAGAGCCCCCACTAGGAAACTGCTTAGGCTGGGCTGAGCTGCACAGCTGAATTCCTATCTGGACCACACTTTAGTGAAACTGCCATCAAAATGTCAGATACTACCATCACTTCGGCTCACATCACTCTTTACTTTTGACAGAAGCATTGTCTAATACAGTATCACTCCTGTAGATTAGAACCTCATTGAAGGGTTATGGTTAGAGAATTTAAAGCCTTGGAGCTGAGATTCAAACCAAGCACAGGGTAAAGTGTGGTACTTTTCACCCTTGAAGCCCTTGTTGAAGTGGTATCTTCTTGCCGAGGAAAGTTCTTGTGATGAGACTCATTCTTCCAGCCAAGAAGAAATTGAATAACTGTGGGGGCATTGCCCAGAGGTACATGTAAAATGGGTACACAGAAGTAATTTTGGAGCCACATTCCCCAAAACTCCTAGAACAGCCTTCCTGAAGCAAGAGGGAAGTGAAAGAATCTAATTCCCAGTTCTTTCTAAGGGTAGAAAGGCTGATAATTTTGAACTATTCTTTGAGAGTCTGAATGTCAAAGTTGTTAAGAATATGGCCCAGAGAAAAGTGAAGGTCATTTTCACTCTGGAAGGGTCACAGATAGAGGGAAACCTGGTCCCAAATGCAGCAGCAACAGAGAAGAAAACTGCTCCAGAGCACGAAGAACCAAATCCCAACCATCTCAAGGGCAGAAAGACAACCAAGACCAAAAACTTTTTCAGGGTGGATCTCCACTCCTTAGCAAAACATGCCTTCAAAGACAAAAGCTACAATTAATCTCAACCACTTTGCCAAGCAGAAAACCAATTATCAAAGAACCTGAATGACTCCTTTTTAACTTTTCTGAGAGAGAATGAGAGAGAGAGAGAGAGAGAGAGAGAGAGAGAGAGAGGGAAAGAAAATCATAGGACAGATTGGAGACACTCCTCTAAGCTTTATAGTTTTGGGCTCAGATATGTGTGTATTTGAGCCTTTGTAAAATATACTGATGGCGGTTCCCTTTTCCTCATAAATCGGTCCCACTTTATCATAACTTGTTGGCTTGACTTTTGTTGTCTTTAGCTTTCTCTTAAAAAAATATATTCCTTTCCTTTTTCCATTTTTCTTGTATTTTTATTTTCTTTTTCTATTTTTTTTAAAACAAGTCCAATTGGCATATGGTAGTATGCCTACTTCTATTTTTTAAAAAACAAGTCCAACTGGCATATGGTATTATTCCCTACTTCTCTTTAGGGGGTCGGAGGCAGAAGGAGACTCTCAGAGGCAGCCGAGGGAGGAAGAGAAAGCTGTTTTAGGGGAACTTCCTTTGCTGGAGTAGATTGAATAGTGATCCTGCAAAGATGTCAGATAGCAAGGTGTACAGCTTTTACAGGACCTAAAGACTGTCTCGATTTTCTGCCCACATGTTCCCAGTCCTCCACCTCCAGGCTGTCCTCCAGAGGAAACCATGTACATTGTTATCTAATAACTATCAATAATTTAATAAGTTAAGGTTCAGAAACATTACATCCAGCTGTCTTTAAAAGACTTTGTAAATGTTGCTTAAATTGCTTTTTCTCTTTGGATAAAGCTTGATCCATACCATATGAAAACAATAAAAGAGCAAAAAGAAGAGCAAACAAACTCATATGTGTCAGCCTATCCCATGGCTGCCTTTGTTCCCTTACCTGGATGAAGAGCCAGACGCATCCTTGTTCTTTTTCCAGGCTTTGGGAAATCAATCTTCTTTCACTGAGTTGCAGCAACAACTTATTCCTCACACAGGGCACCACTTTGTCACAGTTCATGGCCGTGGCATGGCACAAAGGATGAGAGCCTACTCAGAGTCAACATCCAATTCAAACTCCAAGAAGGCCCAGAGGGGCTGCCCTTAACTGTGAACCCTCAGCATGAGAGGGTCTCAGAAAGACAGACCAGCACTGAAGCCTCTGTGGCTATGTATTGATAGAACCAGGGAGCAAGGAAAGATGTCAGTGCAGGAGTTTAAGCAGGGGAGTTTATGCAGGGGACAGAAGGACAGGATAAGGTCAGGTGGCCTGTTATATAACTGGCTTTAGGGCCAGTCTAAGAAATAAATCAGAGTATGGGGAGGATGAGGGCCAGAACATTCATTCCTAAAGGCAATGAATTTTGATCCTACTTGGACTTGTGGCCCTGTAGGCTCTCTTTTAATCTCTAACTGTGCATTCCAGGAGGTTTTGGGTGTGTGGCTCCAAAATCCTTCACCTGTGCATATCTGTCTCATACATACCTGTGGCCAATACCCCCACAAATAACAAGGGAACTGAGGTGTGTGGAGTGAATGTATGAAATAAAGCTCAGAATATCCTTTAAAAGGGGAAAGCACACTCATACATGTGTCCAGAGAGTTATCAGTAGTGTATAGCTATCTAAGAAGGTTCTGACCCCTAAACCAGAGAGGTTGATGTTCAGAACAATAAGGGAAATGGCCAATGACTGTGGGAGAGAAGAGGTAACCAGTATTTGTGTAAAATCAATTAAGTGATATAAGATGGGCAAAGTTTGAGCTGGAACTCTGCCAGAGGCCTGAGAGTGCTGGAGATAAACTCACTTGCTCTAGGGTGGACAGTACTGGATATGGAAAATAAGTCCTCTGAGATTCAGAAACTTAAAACCAAAGGTTTGAAGCACACAATAATAGCTCTCCTCAGAGGCTCAGGAAGGGAAACTCATTAAGCTGAGTTTGTCTAAGCAGAAGTTCCATGGATGCAGAAAGTTTATAGAGATGTTATAATTTAAAATATTTTGCAGCAGACATTGTTTCTGGTGGGTTACTTCAAAATCTGTAATGTGGAACAGATTACACAGCTGTGGAGGAGGCTGTTCTTGGCAGTCTCTGGGATAGGAAGAATCCTGGCATTGGTTTCTATAGTGAGCAGGGGAAGGGGTCCACCCCAGGGCCTCCTCGGACAGTGCGTATGCTCACAGGGCAGGGGCCCAGGGGCCCTGGATGAAATGTGAAGCCTCCTGGCTCTTTCCTGTTCACATAACCAGAAGCCTTCACCTTGGAGGTCCTCAACAGGCCTCAAATGGTTTCTCAGGCTAAGGAACTGAAACAGAGAACTCTCTTGAATACATTCAGCAAATATTACTGAGGATGGTGTTTGAAATTTTGCATTGTAGGCAAGTTGCTAAGTCTGAGGGAGAAACCAGTGGCATCAGGACTATTTGTCAGCAGGGCCTCCTTTAGTTAGAAAGGAATAGGAATCCAGGACAGGGCAGGGCTGCTGTCCACAGCTGTCCAGACACACATCCTGTCCAGCCTCTCGGGGGACACTGCTCACACTTATCCATATGAAGCCAACCACTCTCACTGAAATAGGAGGCCTTAAGGTTGTTTTCTGACATTAGAAGAATGAGGAGGCCTCCAACATCTCCCAAAAGGTCTCCAGGATGGAGAGGTAAGACTCCGATGGGTGAACACGTAGAGGTGGAGGGACCAGGTAGCAATCCCTTCCCAGGAAGCCATGTGAGGGAGAGTGGTGATCTGCATTCCACCCTCCCTTGTAACTATTTATTAAACACGGTGTCAGGTGTCATGCCTGAAAAGAAGAGGTTCGGTTTTCTTAATCTACGTGGAAAGGAAATTGTGCAGAAAAAAAAGCCACAAATAAGAAAAGAAGCGGGAACAGTGATAGTATCACAGAAAATGGGACAAAAGGAACTGATACTCAATTGGAATTCCAGAAACATGGGCATCATTAGGAAGCTGAGGGGAGACTGTGACTAACCGAACAATGTGAACTCCGTCTGAGAGGGGGCTGTGACCAGGCAGGGCAATGTAGCTAAGATATGCAGATGCTACTTTCTGAAATTATGTGGAGAGAAGGGATGAACATTCCAAGGGAGTTAGAATAGAAAGACCCAGAAGAAATCTAGACAGATAAGTGTCAAGAAAGAGACATGGGCTGAAGCTGGGGGTGGAATGTTTAAAAATGAGTAAATAACATCACCTGGAGATACAGTCCAGGGAAGAGTTTTTCAAAAGTCTGAGCATGACATGAAGGTGGGGTAATTTTTTTTGTAAGTGTAATATGTGTCCCAGAGGTAGCTTCCTTACACCAGATAGATAGGGAGACAGAGAGAGAGAGAGAGAGAGAGAGAGAGAGAGAGAGAGAGAGAGAGAGAGAGAGAGGAGAGAGAGAGAGAGAGAGGAGGGAGGCCCTCCAGACACAGCAGAATGAAAAAGAAAAGTGGAAAACAAAATATAATTTTTAAATTAATTTTATTAGTACATTTTAGGTATACAATATAATGACATTCATCATTGGAAATGTGGACCTTTAAATAATCTCTCTTGGTTCTTATTTTTTCCCCATTCCCCTGCCCTCCCTTCAACCCCTCCATTCCTCCCTATTTACAAAGACTTCGTTTCCATTTTTTCACTTTCTCATATTGATTCCATTCCCTTCTTTCCTTTCCTCTACCCCTCCCACTTCCCCTTCCCCTTTGCCCCTTTTCTTCCTATTTCACATTATCTATTATACCTTTTAGACTTTATTTACACTTTCAGTTTCTCAGACTAAAACTATTCGGTATTTATACATGTGTGTCCTATTTATTTCACTTAAGAGTATCACCTCAATGTGCATCCACTTAGCTATAAATGTCTCTAATTTCTCATTTTTTATGGCTGAGAAGTACTCCATTATATAAAAATCCACATTTTCTTTATCCAGTCTCCAGTTGATGGGCAATTGGGTTGCTTCCAAGTTTTAGCTATTACAAACTGTGTTGCTATGAACATGGGTGCACATATATCACTGTGGTATGATTCTTTTAATACTCTGGGGAAGATCCCCAGCAGGGGAATAGCAGGGTCAAATTGGACTTCCAGTCCTAGTTCTTTGAGTTATCTCCATACTGATTTCTCACAGTGGTTGCACCAGTCTACACTCCCATCAGCAGTGGAGCAGGGTTCCTCTTTCCCCACAGCCTGCCAGCATTTGTTATTGGTTGATTTCATGATAACAGCCATTCTTTCTGGGGTGAGGTGGAATCTCAGCGTTGTTTTCATTTGCATCTCTCAAATGACCAGTGATGTTGAACATTTTTTAATGTATTTATTTGTTATTTCTACTACTTTGTCTGAGAAATGTCTGTTCATTTCAGATGCCAATTTCTGGATTGGGTCTTTAAATTTCGGAGGTCTGATTTTTTAAAGTTCTTTATAGATTCTAGATAGTAGACCTTTGAGGAACAGCAGGTGAAAATATTTTCCCACATTGTGGGTGTCTCTTCACACTGTTAGTGGTTTCTGTTGCTGTGCAGAAGCTTTTTAATAAGAAGTGATCCCACTTGTTTGAGCTAGTTCACGGGCAACTGAGGTTTTGTTCATAGAGTCTTTTCCTACACCAATGTCTTCAGGAGTTCTACCTAACCTCTTTTCCAGCCAGTTTAGCATTTCTGTTTTAATATTTAGATCTTTAATCCATTTCAATTTTAGTTTAGCACATGGTGAGAGATATAGTTCTAGTTTTAATCTTTGGCAGGTTGAAATCCAGCTTTTCCAACACCATTTATTAAAGAGGCTATCTTTCCTCCTGTGAGGGTGTTTGGCTCCTTTTTCAAAGATGAGGTGGCTGAGTGAGTGTGTCTGGAGTTATTTTTACATCTTGTAATCTGTTCCACTGGTCCTCGGGTCTGTTTCTTTGCCAGTACCATGCTGTTTTTATCACAGTAGCTTTGTAGTATAGTTTCAAGTTGGTGGTTGTGATACCCCCTGCCATGTCCTTGTTGCCTGGGATTGCTTTTGCTATTCTAGGTCTCTTCTTTTTTCAAATGAATTTTTGGGTTGTTTTTTCAAGGTCTGTGAAGTATGCTGCACGAATTTCAATTTGGATTGCATTGAATCTATATAGCAGTTTTGGAAGTATGGCCATTTTCACTATGTTGATCCTACCCAGGAGCAGGGGATGTCTTTCCATTTTCTGATATCGTCTGCAATCTCTCTTTTCAGAGTGCAACAGTTGTCAGAGAAGAGGTCTTTGATTCCTTTTGTTAAGTTGATTCCTAGGTATTTCAGTTTTTTTGGATGCTATTGTGAAGGGAATTGTTTGCCCTATTTCAGTGAGTCTGTTGTTCATGTAGAGGAAAGCTATTGACTTTTTTGTGTTGACCTTGTACCCAGTTAGTTTACTGAATTTGGTTATTAAGTCTAGAAGACTTTTGGTGGAGTTCTTGGGGTCTTCTATATGGAGTAGCATGTCATCTGCAAATAATGACAATTTGACTTCATTTCCTATCTTTATTCCTTTTATTTCTTTCTCTTGTCTAATTGCCATGACTAATGTTTCCAAGACTATATTGAACAGGAGTGGTGATGGGGAAATCCTTGTCTTGTTCCTGATTTTAGTGTGAAGGATTTCAGTTTTGACCATTTAGTATGATATTGGCTGTTGGTTTTTCATAGATGGCTTTTATCAGATTGAGGTAGAGACTGTCTATTCCAATGTTTTGTAGGGTTTTTATCACGAATGCATGTTGGATTTTGTCAAATACTTTTACTGCATCTATTCAGATGTTCATATGTTTTTTGTCCTTGGCTCTGTTGATATAGTGTATTACATTGATTGATTTCTGTATGTTGAACCATCCCTGCATCTCTGGGACGAATCGCACTTGGTCAAGGTGTATGATCTTCTTGATGATCTTCTGCATTCTGTTTGCCAGTATCTTATTAAGGATTTTTGCATCTATGTTCATTAGTGAGATTGGCCTATAGTTCTCTTTTTCAGTTGAGTCTTTCTCTGCTTTGGGGATCAAGGAGATGCTTGCTTCCAGGAATGAATTTGGGAGTATTGCTTCCCTTTCAATTTCATTGAAGAATTTAAACAGTAGTGGCAGTAGTTCATCTCCAAATGGCTTGTAGAATTCAGCAGTCAAGACATCAGGACCCGGGATTTTCTTAGTTGGTAAGTTTTTATTATGTTTTCAATTTCATTGGTTGATATTGGGTTGTTTAGAGTATTTAGATCATCTTCGTTCAACTTTGATGATTCACACATATCTAGGAATCTGTCCATTTCTTCTGTGTTTTCCATCTTATTGACGTATAGGTTCTCGAAATAGATATTGACGATCCTCTGGATTTCTGCTAGGTCCATTGTGATTTCATCCTTTTCATTCCTTATTGCATGAATTTGGGCCTTTTCTTTCCTTTTTATGACAAGGTTGACTAAGGGTTTGTCAATTTTGTTTGTTCTTTCGAAAAATCAACTCTTAGCTTCATTCATTTTTTGTATCATTCTCTTAGTCTCCATTGCATCGATTCCTGCCCTGATCTTTATAATTTCCTCCCTTGTATGAGCTTTGGGGTTGTCCTGCTCTTCTTTTTCTAGAAGCTTGAGGTTCAGCATCAGATTGTTTAATTGGGGTCATTCTGTTTTTATAATATGTGTATTCACTGCTGTTAATTTCCCTCATAAGACTGCTTTCATTGTGTCCCATAGATTCCAATATGTTGAATTGTCATTGTCATTTAATTGTAGAAACTACTTGATTTCTTCTTTTACTTCCTTTGGACCCATTCGTTATTCAGAAGTGTGTTGTTCAGTTTCCATGTGTTTATGAAATTCTTGCAGTTTCTTTTGCTATTGATCTCCAATTTCATCACACTATGGTCTGATAATATACAGGGAATAACTGCAATTCCTTTGCAGTTACCTAAATATGTTCTATGAGTGAGTATGTGGTCTATTTTGGAGAACAACCCATGTGCACCTGAAAAGAACGTGTATTCTGATTTTGTGGAGTGGAACACTCTGTAAACATCTGTGAAGTTCATTTGTTCAAGAGTTTGATTGAGTTCTAGTATTTCTGTGCTTATTTTTTGTCTAGTTGATCTGTCTATTTGTGACAGTGGGATATTGAGGTCCACCACTACTATTGTTTTAGTGCTTATTTGATTTTTCATGTCCATTATTATTTGTTTTATATAGTTGGGTGCACAAGTATTTGGTGCATAGATATTTATGATTGTTATCTCTTCTTGTTGGATTGTTCCCTTTACAAGGATGTAGTGTCCTTTGTCTCTCTTCATCAGTGTTGGTTTGAAATCCACTTGATCTGCAAAGAGGGTAGCTACTCCTGCTTTTTTTCGGGTTCCTGTCACATGGAGTATTGTTTTCTACCCTTTAACTTTCAGTCTATGAGTTTCTTCTATGAGTTTCTTTTGAATTAGGTTTTCTTTTTGTATGCAGGATATTGATGGATCTTGCTTCTTGACCCATTCTGCCAATCTATTTCTTTTGATTGGTGAATTGAGACCATTAATATTGATGGTTATAACTGATACATATTGACTTACCATTGTCATGACTTTTTCTTTCTTTTGGATTCTCCCTGTTTGCATTTAATTTCTTATTGCACCCAACAGATTCATTCTGCTGGGCTTCCTGGGGTTGTGATCCTCATTGTCTATTCCTAGGATAATATCTAAAATTTTGGGGGGTGCTTGTTTCGTATTCACAAAGTTCCTGAGGTGCTCTTTGCCATGAAAGTATCTTATTTCTCCATCAATTTTGAAAGATAGTTTTGCAGGGTACATCGATGTGGGTTGGAGGCTGTTTTCCTTTAAGGTTTGAAATATGTCACTCCAAGCTCTTCTTGCCTTGAGGGTTTGCATTGAGAAGTCTGCTGTGATTCTGATGGGCTTTCCTTTGTATGTGATTTGTTTCTTTTCTCTAACTGCTTGTAGAATTTTGTTCCTCTGTTAGGTTTCTGGTATGTTAACTATTGTATGTCTATGTATAGATTTTTTTTTGATCAAGGCTAGTTGAAGTCTTATACGCCTCACTTATCTGTATGTCAAGTTCTTTCTCCCTGCTTGGGAAGTTTTCTGCCATCACTTCTGTGAAGTTTTTCTTTTTTGTTGTCTGCACTCTCCTGTTTCTTCATTGACTCTGATCAGTCTTATATTATTCTTCTTTGCATCATCTAGCAGCTGCTGGATTGATTTCTCATGGTCCCTTACTCTTTTGAAGAAATTTTTCTTTTCCTGGTCACTAACTGTAATCTTATTTTCTATATCTGAAATTCTGTCCTCACGCTAACTCATGTTCTGCTGTGTAAACTTTCAGTGGAGTTTTTTATCTCCTGGAAATCATTTTGCTTCTGTTTTATGGATTCCATTTGTTTCCTATGTTGGGATTCCATCATGTTCCTCAGCTCCTCTATTTTCTTATCTGTGTCCTCTCTAGACTTATTAATCATGTCTTGCACTATGGGCACAATCTCTGCTGTTATCTGAGAAGTTATTTCTGATTTCATTTTTTCCAGATCCTCCTTTGTTGCCAGTTCAGGGAGTACAGCTTGTTGAGTATCAGATTTTTCCATCTCATTTCCCTTTGGGGTTGCTTTAGGTGATCTGGGAGTTTGGTTTTGAGACTTGTTTAAGTACCTTCTCATTTCAATACGGGGGCGGGGGGAGGTGTGCTGCTGGTGCCCATGAGGCTCACCTCCTTGGCCCTTGAGGTGGTGGTACACCAGCCCAGAAAGTTCACCTCCTCTGGGCTGGGAGCAGTTCTGTGCCTCATCGCTGGTGGGGGGCTGTGGTATGGTGGCCTGGAAGGTTCACCTCCTCTGGACTGGGGGTGGCTCTACTCCTCAGCACTGGGAGAGGTGTAAGGCAGCCCAGAATTTTGCAAAACCCTATAATTCTCATACATTGCTAAAAGCACTTTTGTTGATGTCTCCTTTCTCAGTTGATAACCACAAAAAATAACAAGCCATATGAGTGAGGAGATATGGACATGTTAGTCGGTCCAGGTAATCAGTCCTGTTTCCAAATTTTCCTACGACCTTCCTCACTGGATCTATTTCTGGAACATATCTTAAACAATCTTCTCTAAGGTGAATTCTATTAGATAAGATATTAGACTCAAGTTTGTCGTGTATAGCGGTTTTTACACATTTCTAGATTTAAGTTGCCAGTATCTTGTCAATAGTTTTCATATAGATGCTCATCATGCATGTTGGTCTGTAGCTGTTTCTTATTGTAATGCTTTCCTCTAGTTCTGTTATCAGGATATTATTATAACCTCATAAAATCACTGTTTCCCTGTCTTGAGTTTTCTGGAAGCAATTGTGTAGCATTGGTTTTACTTCTTCTTTTTTTTTTTCTGGGTACCAAGGATTGAACTCACGACCTTGTTCTTGTGAGGCAGGTGCAGCACCACTGGTTTTACTTCTTTAAATGCTGTTTCATTTTAGTGAAACCATCAGTGGTTGATTTCTTTTTCATGTGATTTGTAACTATGGATTCAGTTTTTGAAAATTTGTTGTAGTCCTATTCAAAATATCTTTTTCATGTTGTATGGTTTGGTATTTTATGGTTTTTAGGGTATTAATCTATTTAATATAAGTTCTCAAAAAATCTGTGACCAATTAATCTATGATGGAAAGTTTTATCTTCTTTATTTATGCTGGGAATACACACACACTCACAGACACACATACACACACACACGCACACACAGCCACAGTTATTCCTCCATAGAGATCTGAATTCTCCCCATACATCCTAGATTCCTGGGATAACTAGGAAGTCTCTGCCCACATCTTCTTAAATGTATCTATTTCTCCAGTCACTTCTCACAAGTTGAGGTTTCTTGTGTTCTTGTCTTATCTTTTCTCTCCTTGCCCTATGTTGTCTCAACAATGCCAGCTCCCAGAGCTTGAAGCTTTTCCTCTCTATATCACTGAGTCCTAAATGCATGCCTCCAGTCTAAGCTATTTCTTCTATGCTCTAAGACTGACTATCAGCCATCTAAGAGAAATCTTCACTGTGCATTTATCTTGAAGTTCAACATTATACTCTACTTCATTTGTGCCCCCTTGAAACCTTCTGTAGGGTGTTCCCTACTTCACACTAGATCTTATTTTTTGGCCAAGGAAAACGTGAGAATACCTCTGGCTCTTCTTTATCTTTCCCATCCAATTAACCACGCAATTCTCACTTTCTCCGTATCACGCGTTGCTGCCTGTCTCTCAACATGACACAACTCTATCAACTGCTCGTTTCCACCTGGATTACACTGCAGGCTCCCCATGTATCTTCCCACTTGTTTATCTTCTGCAGTTTGTTCTTCACACTGAGAACAGTACATTTTAGGAAATTAAAACCTTCCCCATGCATCATTAAAGATGTTATAAAAATTGACCACCAAATGAATGGCTTCAAGCAACAAAGGTTTATTCTTTCATGGACTTGGTAGCCAGCTTCCTGAAATTCAGATGTTGATGTGGTCTTGTTCTCACAAAAGCTTTGAGAGAGTATCCCTTCTTGCCCAGACGTCAGGGGGGCTCATGACAGTATTTTGCTTGTGGAAGAATAAGCCCCATTTCTACCCTTGTTCTTCAAATGAGTCTTCATTTCTCCATTTATCTCTTTGTGTCTTTGATCTCATTTCCTTATTTTTTTCATTAAGTTTATTTGTACATTTTAGGTGTACAATATGATGACATTCATCATTGGAAATTTGTACCTGTACATGATATATCTTGGTTCTTATTTTTTCCCCATTCTCCTGCCCTCTCTTCAACCCCCCACCTCTCCCTATTTACAAAGACTTTGTTTCTGTTTGTTTCTTTTCTCAAATTTCTTCCTTTCCCTTCTTTCCTTTCCTCCACTCCTCCCACTTCCCCTTCCCCTTTGCAACTTTTCTTCCTATTTCATATTATCCATTACACATTTTGGTCCTCATTTACACTTTCAGTTTCTCACAGCAGTTTCTCACAGAAATTTACATGTGTAAATTCAGTAGTTACACATGTGTGCCCTATTTATTCACTTAAGAGTATGGCCTCAATGTGCATCCATTTAGCTATAAATGTCTCCAGTTTCTCATTTTTTATGGCTGAGTATTACTCCATTTTATAAAAAAAACCCACACCTTCTTTGTCAAGTCTCCAGCTGATGGGCAACTGGGCTGTTTCCAAGTTTTAGCTATTACAAACTGTGCCACTATAAACATGAGTGCATGTATATCACTGTGATATGATGCTTTTAATTCTTTTGGGAAGATACACAGCAGGGGAATAGCTGGGTCAAATGGGACCTCTAGTCCTAGTTCTTTGAGGTAATCTCCATAGTGATTTCCACAGTGGTTGCACCAGTCTACACTCCCACCAACAATGGAGAAGGGTTCCTTTTTCCCCACAGCCCCACCGGCATTTGTTATTGGTTGATTTCTTGATAGCAGCCATTCTTTCTGGGGTGAGGTGGGATCTCAGCATTGTTTTCATCTGCGTCTCTCAAATGACCAGTGATCTCTTTCTTTCTTCTGCAAAGACATCAATCATTAAGTTTAGAGCCAACCTAAATCCAGGATGACCTCATCTTTGAGGTCTTTAACTTAATAATATCTACAAAGACACTTTCTTGCTATATGAGGTACTATTCACTTGTTCCAGAGTTTAGGACATGGATATCTTTTAGGGGGATATTTTCAGCCTACCAAAAGGATTCATCGTGTGTTAAGCAAAAATGAAAATGTAAATATTTCATTTGATTGAGAATAACCTGGGTGCTGGAAAAAAATCCAAGGAAGTATGAATCCTAACAGGACTCTTTACTTCTAGAAAGTCATGTTTGGGAGGATGGATAAAAGGAGGATTGTAAAATGGTGTGGATTACCCTGAGATTTATAAGGAGCCATACAGCATTTTGCAGTCAGATGCAATGAAGTGACAAGCACTGCTATCTAAAGTCCAAGTCCAGCCTTTTCCCCAATTCCTGGTTATCTGGCAGAGCAAGCATGGCAAGCAACAGAAGTATGGTGTTGAGATGGTGGGTGTTCACGGTCTACATAATATTAGGTCTAGTTGGCAATCTTCTGGAGTCCTTTGGCAAATAGCTTTGGATTCTACCCATCTTGATGAGTTAGGTCATAATTCGGATATAGGCTTCCAGAATAAGGAATATGCATCAGTCAGCAGGATGGGGTCCCTTTCAACAGCATGTGTATCAGATTCTTTCATTGATACAGTGGCTGCTTCCACCTGTTCACATTGATTGTCATGAATTTTTATATTTACACAATTTTATAAAATTATGTTAAATTATTTTATAACCATGGCAGTGCCTGACCCCTTTCCATTAATGCAACAACCAGAGAAATTAATCAGGTCCATTCTGCTTTAGGCTTCTTGTATTGTTTCCACTCTGTTTCAATCCCAACTGTTCTATTGTAATTGAATTCTGGCAATAATCACCCAGAGATGGAACAGACCTCAGAAGTTGAAGGACATGAATTCCACTAAGATTGTCTTTCCCTCAGATGCCAGTGTTGCCACAGAGATCTCCAGGCCGCCACACTCTTGACACTCTTGGGAGGGAAGGCAAAGTTTCTGTGACCTCTCCTTTTGAGCTGGGTATGTCACATTCATGATGAATCCATTTATTCATGAATCAGGAAGCTCTGCTTAGCTCGTTCTTGGTTTTTATTGGTGTTTCATAATAAAGTCATGATCACTTCAATCATGGGCCATGCGATTGAACTCAACCTCCAGATCCTCTCAGTATTGGTCAGCTGAAGGTCCCAGTACAGTAATAATCTGCTGAGTCCTCCTGGTGACCAGCCCCTTTCTTACATTAGCTTATGGCTCTGCATAAGTCCATTCATTACTGTAACAAGGACACTCCTATAAGTCAAGAAATTCCAAGAGTTTTTGAAGTTACAACTAGAAACAAATACTAGACAAATTCTACACTATAAGGCAGCTTCTGATCAAACAACTTGAATTAATCCTTATCCCTTCCTTTTCCTATCCTATGGACTAAAATCTCTACCTTCTGGGAAAAGTTGGTAAGATGCTACTGTTTATAGAGGACAGTGGTCTAGAATCACAAGTCTCCCATCAGAGTACTGGGACCCTGCTCATTCTTTACAGAGTAGGGTTAAGTAGGCATAGACAGCATTTACTTTATCTTTCATGTTGCAATTTACTCACCTTCATCTTTTTCCACAGATGAAGCCCCATTGCTTATTTTAACAGTTTTATTAAAGAATAATTGATATATGACAGAGAGCATATATTTAAAATGTATAATTTGACAACTTTTGGCACAGATATCCATGAATCCATCACCACAGTCAAGATGATGAATATATCCATTGCCTCTTAAATGTTCCACATACCCCTTGGTAATAGTTTTCCCACTCACTCACTTTTACCTCCTTAGCTAGCTAATGATATGCTTCCTGACATAACTGGGTAGTCTTCATTTTCTAGAATTTTGTATAAATTAAATCATACAGTAATTAACCTTTTTGTCTGGCTTCTTTCACTCAGCACAGTTATTCTGAGATTCTTCCATGTTATACCACACACTGAAAATTTATTCATTTTATTGATGGATAGTATTGCACTATATGGATATGCCACCATTTGGCTACTGTTTCCCTATTGATAACATTTTGAATGCTTTCAGTTTGAGGCTGCAGTAAATAAGATTGCATGAATAGTCACATAAAAACTTTATTAGGACATATGCTTTCATTCATCTTACTGAAAATTGAATGATGAATCCTATGGTAGGTAGATGTTTCACTTTCTAAAAATAAATTGACCAAAAGTGTTTTCAAAGTGGTGCATTCATAAGCTTTCCCACTTCTGGGTCAAATACCTGATACCTACAACTTCAAGGAGGAGGGGTTTATTGAGTTCCTGGTTTCAGAAGATTGAGTCCAGAGTAGATTGACTCCGCAGAAGAAAGGCAGCAGGTGGGTGTGGTGGATACAGCTGCTCATGTCATGGTGGAAGGAAGCAGAGCACAGAAGAAAGCCCCAGAGGAGGAGGTCAGGGACCAGATAGAGACTCCAAAATCACACATCCATAACTCACCAAGACATGTATAGATGTGTGCTTTACTAATCTCCTAGGTAGCTCCCAAGCTAATCAAGTTGACAATTAAGCTTATCAGTCATATTCCATCCCTTGTCTACTTGACACCCCAAAACATCTCCTTTAAACCAGTCTTAATCTCTAAGTGAAGACAACAGCAAGTTCATAATTCTGCCTAACATGATAAAACTAGCCTGCACACAACTGAAAAAAACAATAATTCCTTCCCCCAAAGCCTCAAAATGCAAGTTACATATTTCCAACATTTAATGTACACGGTAAACACTCTCATTCCAAAAGAGAGGACTATGGGAATAAAAAAGTCTGACCAAAGCAAGATGGAAACCTGAGGGGGGCAAACATTAAGTCCTGAAGCAGCATCATGCCCAGCATCCAGAGCACATGGTGGCAAGATGTGAATCTAAAGGGTTTGTGTCATTCCCGCTCTTATGGCCTTGCCAGTTGCAGTCCACAAAACCTTTTGGGTATTTTTTCGGGGAGGGGGGATCTGTCTCTACTCATTGCATGTGTCTTTTCTTGGTAGATGGTCTATGTTCCTGCCATCTCAAACGGGGTCTCCACTGCACCTTCAGTTTCATTCCTACAGCTTCACATACCCATTTCTCAGGGGTACATTACCTGGCTTCCTAACCCTTCCTGGGTGGAAATCTGGGTGGAAGCCTCCAGGACCCCACACTTCTTACATTCTGCATGTTTGAACACCCAACAGTACATGGACATCACTGAAGTCTGTCTCCAGCTTACACAGTAGCTGAGCCCTCTGAGTACCATGGTTGCAATGGCTTCTGAGTCCCTGGGTATCTGAGCATAGTGAGTGAATTTCTGGGGAACCAATTCTGCAAGTATCCCTTCTCAAGAAGAGAGTCCAGAGCTCAACTTTAATGAAATTTGACAATTTTGCACCCCTGAACCTGCAGTGGGTGATGGTTGGGATCTAACTAATTTCTGAGATTTGCTCAATGCATTTTTATTGTACCAGTTAAAATTAAGTGTTTTCTTTTTAATGACATCAGTATCTTTAATGGCAATCACACCTCTTATGGCACAACTTTACACATGATTATTTTAATCCTTCTCTGATTTTTGCTGCAAATTTTCACTACAAATCTAGCTAAAAGCAGCCAATGTCACCCATGCTATATTCGGAACATTGGGCTGCATTGAAATTTTCTTGTTAGATCATTTAGTCTGCCACTTTTAAGTTCAATCTCATACAAAGTCTTAGGACATGGGAAAAATTTACATACTTTTTTGGCAAGGGTGTAACATGCACGACCTCTTGTCCAATTCCCAATAGAATCCTGTTCCCACCTGAAACCACTTGGCCAGGCCTTTACCACCTGCATCCTTATCAGTATTCTGATCTAATCTCTGGCCAGAATTGGCCACCAGGCTCTGATCTTAGCATTCTACAACTTCTTGGGACAACATCTCCAAATCTTTCCAAATTCCTCCCACAAAGCAATTCCAAAGACTTCTGAAACACATGTTCAGCTCTAGTCAAACTAGTAAACTCACTTATCTGGCACAAATTTTCTGTACCTGTCAACTTTCCCATTGCTGGAAGTGTCCCATTACTTGGGACAAATACCTGACATTTGCAACTTTAAGAGAGAGAGATTTATTTGGCTCATGGGTTCAGAGGATTCAGTCCATGATTGCCTGGCACCAAAACTGAAACATATGGCAGGAGGATAACGTGGTTCAAAGCAGCTCACTTTCTGATGGTAGATAGGCAGACAAAGGAGAGGAATGACAGAAAGTAGGGGCCAGGGGATGTATATACACCCCAAGATCACAGCTCTATGACCAATCAGATACATACAGAAATGTGCTTAATTAATCCCCTAGGTGTCTCTCAAGTGAATCAAGCTGACAACTGACATCATCCCAAGTTGTAACATTTTATATTCATAGTAACAGTACAAGCATCCCACTACACCCTTGCAAATATTAGGTAAAGTTCATCTTTTAAAATTTTAGTCATTCCAATATAAGTATAGTGATAGCTCATCATACTTTTAATTGAATTTACTTAATGGCTTATGATATTTGGCATTTTTTCCTGTGATTTTTCATTATATACCATCTTTGGTGAATTGTACCTTACCAGATTTTATAGCACTTGTTGCTTTTTCATTATTTTAACAGCATCTTTTGAGAGCCTGTTTTCATTTTTATAAAATAGAGTTGAACTTTAATAGATTATACATTTTGATAAAATAGCTAAAAAATAATTTTCTAGCCCAAAGTCTTAAAGAAATTTTTTTCTAGAAATATTAGTTTTATGATTAATATTTATACCTAATTATAGTACAGTATTAATGTTAATTATATAACAAACTATTTGTGCTCTAATTTTGTAGAAAGCACCAGTCATAGATTTTGTTTATTCTCTCTGAAATAACTAATTATTTTACCACTGAATTGACTTTGTAATTGGTCACCTACGTGTAGTTCTATTTTAGGACTGTCAATTCTGTTCTAATTGATCTATTTGTCTACTTTGAACCAATATCATATTGCCTTGCTTAAAGTTGCATTATTATTAGGTTATAATCAGATAGTGTTAATGTTCCCACTTTATGCTTCTTTTATGATTTTTCAGTGATTCGGAATTCTTTATATTTCTATTTATTTATTTATTTATTTATATGTGTTTGCAATTCATGCAGTTTACAACAATCTTGGGAGAGGTTACATGTACATATTACAGCTTGTTTCTTTTTTTTTTTTTTAATCTCCTTCCCCTTCCCTCCCCCTCCTGGACCAATTTCCCTATCCTTTTTTTCAAACTTGTTGATATTATTTGTCTTAGATCTTATTGTGGCATATAATGTTTACATTAATTGGGGTTATTAGGTTACTATACATGGCATATCTTTATTCTTCTTATTTCCCCTTGTCCTCCTCAGCCCTCACCCTTGTTCCCTTGGATGACTTCTCTATTACAAGAGGTCCTCTTTGTACTTTGCCTCTCTCAGATGAAAGATTCCAACAGTATTTAAACTTGTGTGTCTGCTTTATTTTACTCAACATTATATTTTCCAGATGCATCCATTTTTCCTACAAGTGTTTCAGATTTGTCATTTTTATAGCCAAGTAATATTCCATTGTATATAGATACCACGTTTTCTTTATCCAACCATCTGTTGGTGGATATACACGCTGCTTCCAGAAGTTAGCTATTACAAATTATGCTGCTATAAACATTGGTATTCAAGTATCACTGTAGTATGATGACTTAAGCCTTTTGGAGAAGATACCTAGCTGAGAGATAGCTGGGTCATATGAAATTTCTAATTTCAGTTCTTTGAGAAATCTTCAAACTGATTTCCATGATGGTTGTACTAGTTTACATTCCCACCAACAATGAAGGAGGGTTCCTTTTTCACCACACCCTCGCCAGTATTTACTATTGTTTGAATTTTTAGTGATTGCCATTCTTTCTGGACTAAGATGGAATCATAGAGTTCCTTTAATTTGCATTTCTTTACTAGCAATATATGATACACATGTTTTCATATTTCTGTTGACCTTTTGTATTTCTTCTTCTGTGTGTCCGTTTCACTTGCCCATTTCTTGATGGGGTCTTCAATTTTGGGTGGTTTAACTTTTTTAATATATTCTAGATATTAGCCCTTTGACTGAAGAGTAGTTAGCAAAAAAATTTTTTTGCATGCTCTAGGTTATATCTTCACTCCACTCACTGATTCTTTAGCTAAACTGAAGCTTTGTAGTGTGATTTAATCCTATTTCTTGATCCTTGATGTTATTTCTTGTGCAATTGATATTCTTTTAGAAAATCTTTCCAAATCTATGTTTTCAAGTGTTTTACCTATTTTATCTTCTAAAAAGTTTAATGTTTCTGTTTTAATGTCTAGATCTTTGATCCATTTTGATTTTAGTTTAGTACATGATGAGAGATAAGGGTCCAGTTTCAATCTTCTTCAAACAGATAAGCAGTTTTTCTCAACACCACTTCTTGAACAGGCTGTCTTTCCTCCCAGATAGGCTTTTGGTCCACTTTTCAACAATCAGATAGCTGGGTATGTCTAGTGAGGTTTCTGTATCTTCACTTCTTCTTCATTGATATACATGTCTGTTTTTGCTCCAGTACCATGCTGTTTTTAACACTATGGCTTTGTAGCATAGCTCAAAGTCAGGTGTTGCAATGACGCCTGCTTTCCTCTTGTTGCCAAAATTACTTTTGCTGTTCTGGGTCTCTTCTGGTTGCAAATGAATTTTAGGATTGTTTTTCTATATCTATAAAGTATGCTGCTGCTATTTGGATTAGGACTGCATTGAATCTGTATAACAGTTTTGGAAGCATGGTCATTTTGACAATATTGATTCTTCCTATCCAGGAACAGGCAACATCTTTCCATTTTCTAATGTCTGCTTCAATCTCCTTTTTCAGTGCACTGCAGTTTATTTTACAGAAGTATTTCACTTCCTTGGTTAGGTTAATTCCTACATAGTTTCATTTATCTTGAAGCTACTGTGAATGGTATTGTTTTCATAATTTCCTTCTTATCCCATTCATTGTTGTTGTACACTAATGCTAATGATTTTTGTGTGTTGGTTTTGTATCCTGCTACTTTGCTGAAGTTGGTTAATATTCCTAAGTGTTTTTTGCTGGAGTTCTTTGGATCTGCTATGCAGCATATTATGTCATTTCCAGATAATGAGAAATTGATTTATTCTTTCCCTAAATCTATACCTTTTCTCTCTCTTGCTTAATTGCTTGGCTAATTTTTCAAGTACCATGTTGAATGGAAGATATCATAGCAGGAATCCTCATCTTGTTCCTGATTTTAAAGAGATTGCTTTATTTTTTCCCATTTAGTATGATGCTGGCTATTGGTTTGGCATAAATACCCTTTATCATATTCACATATGGTCCTTTAATACCTGTTTTCCTCGGGGTTTTTATCATGAAGGGATGTTGGATTTTGTCAAAATCCTTTTCTGCACTTACTGACATGATTATGTGGTTTTTGACCTTGCTCCTGTTTATGTGATGTGTTACATTTATTGACCTACATATGTTGAACAATCCTTGGATCTCTGGGATGAAACCTACTTGATCATGATGCATCATCTTTTTGGTAATATGCTGCATTCTATTAGCTAATTTCTTGTTGAGAATTAATGAATCTATGTTCATTAAAGAGATTGACCTATATTTCTCTTGTACAGTTGGATTATATCCAGTTTGGGATCTGGGTGATACTGGCTTCCATAAATGAATTTGGAAGCACTCCATCCCTATCAGTTTCTTTGAAGAGGTTGAGTATTGGTGATATAACAACCAAGGCTATATTTTCAGGTATCATTTCTACAGTTGACGATCCTGAAAGGTTTTGTAGAATTGAGCAGTGAGTCCATCAAGTTCTGGGCTTGCTTTAGTTGGTAGATTCTTTATTATTGCATCAATGTCATTGCTTGTTTGGGGGCTATTAATCATATTTATATCTTCTTGGGTTAGTTTGGGTAGCTGTATGTGTCAGGGATTCTGTCCATTTCTTCAAAATTTGCTAATTTGTTGGAATGCAACTTTTCAAAGTAATTACTATCTTCTGGATTTCAACAGTATCTTTGTGATTTCACCTTTTTCATTTCTAATTGCATTAATGTGAGTCTTTTCTCTCTTTCTCTTGGAGAGTGTGGCTAAGGGCTTATCTATTTTATTTATTCTTTCAAAGAACCAGCTCTCTGATGGGTTGATTTTTTTTACAGTTTTTAGTCTCAATTTCATTGATTTCTGCTTTTATTTTTATAACTTCCTTCCTTAATTTCAGTTTGGAGATGGTTTTATGTTGTTTCTCAAGTGTCTTAAGATTTTTCATAAGGTTATTTATTTGGGCTTGCTCTGTTTTCCTAAGGTGAACACTGATTGCAATGAATTTTCCTCTTAGTTCTGCTTTCATAGTGTTCTAGAAGTTTTGGGGGGTTGTAAAATCATTGTCATTAACTTCCATAAATTTTTAAATGTCTTCTTTGATTCATTCTATGACACATTGGTTATTTAGAAGTATGTTATTAATTTTCCAGGAGCTTTCTCATTTTTCAAAATTTCTTGTCATTGATTTCTATTTTTGTTTAACTGCAGTCTGATAGTATGCATGGGGTGATTTCATTCCCTTACATTTACTTAAGTAGACTTTGCGAACCAGTACGTGATCTATTTTGAAAAAAGTACTTTATGGTGCTGAAAAGAATGTGTACTTTGTTGTAGAGGGGTGGAATACTCTGTAGTTAACTATTAAGTCCATATGTTCAAGGGTGTGGTTCTGCTCTGAAATTCCTTTATTGAATTTTTTGCTTGGTTGATATGTCTCTTTGTAAAAGTAGGGTGCTAAAGTGCCCTACTATGATTGTGTTAGTATTTATTTGATCTTTTAATTTCAGCAGATTTTGTTTTATGAAGATAGGTGCTTCAGTATTCCATGCACATATTTTTCCATGTTGTCTCTTCTTGTTGGATTGTTCCTTTAACTACTACTTCTAATCAGTTTTGACTTGAAGTTTACCATGTCTGATATTAAAATTGCTACCCCTGCTTGTTTTGGAGGTCCTGGAGCATAAAATATTGTTTTCCATCCTTTAATGTTGTTTATGAATATCTTTTTGGATTAAATGAGTTTCTTAGATGCAACAGAATGTTAGATTCTGTTTTTTGATCAGTCAGCCAGTCAAATCTCCATTGGAAATTTGAGGCCATTAACCTTGAGAGATATTACTGAGATGTGTTGGTTATTTATTCTCATTGCCTTTTATCTGTTGGTATCACTTGTTTGTCTTTTCCTGATCTTTTTTGTTGCTGTTTATCTATTGATCTCTCCAGACTCCCCTGTGTTTTCACCTATGTCTGGTTTGTTGTTTCTGTTGAGAATATTCTTAAGTATTTTCTCTTGAGCTAGTTTAGCACTCACATATCTTCTGAGCTTGTCTTTTTCATGGAAATATCTTATTTCTCCATCTATTTTGAAGGATAGCTTTGCAGGGCAAGTTAATCTTGTTTGGAAGTTATTTGCTCTCTGGGCTTGAAATACTTCACTCCAAATTCATGTGCCTTCAGCATTTATTCTGAGAAGTCTGCTGTGATTTGAATTGGTTGACATTTATATTTGATATTTTTTTCTCTGGCTGCCTTTAAAATTCTGGATTTTTTACTGAATATACGTAAATTTAATGAGGATATGCCTTGGCGAACTTCTCCTTTCGTCATAATTGTTTGGTATTCTATGAACATCATTTATTTGTATTTTAAATTCTTTTTTATATTTGAGAAATTTTCTTCCATCATTTTTGTAAGCATGTTAGTGAATACATCTGTGCTATCTTCTAGTTTTCCTCTAACTTGATCAGCTGTAGATTAGTTTTCTTGTCATCTAATAGCTGCTCGATAGTCTTCTCTTCTCTAATTTTTTTTTTGGCTTATTTGAGCTCTTTATTGTAATTCACTATTTTGTCCTCAGTATCAGACACTCTGTCTTCACATTGGTGTTTCTGCAATGTATGAGTTATATACTGTTTTTTTTTTTTAATTTCAGGCATTTCTGCCTGACATCTTTTCAAGGATGTCATATTTTTGTTGAATCTGTCATTCAAATTTTGAACTATTTTGGTTACCTCATCCAGTTTTTTACCTATTTCCCCCAAATTCACTGTGGGCATATTGAGTGTAATTGCTGTGAACTTTTGGTTCTTTTCCTTCTTGACCTCATCTCTTTTCTTCATCCTTTCTAGGGACTTTTCATAGAATTCTGCTACCTGGTATTTGCTTTCTTCTCCCTTTTTGGCCCTTTGCTCTGCCTTGGAAGAATTGGAGGGTTTCAAAGATCTTCTATTTCCTTTTTTCCCCATTTTCCTACTTATATTTGTGTTTGTTTGTTTGTGTGTGTGTGTATATATATATATATATATATATATATATATATATATATTTAATTATATATATATAGCTCCCTCTCCTCCTCTCTTTTTTGAGGGTATTGGGGGTTATCACAGGCTGGGGAATAGAGAAAGGAGGAGTGTTTGTGGCTTTTTGAGGTTTTTAGTAGGATGCTGCCTCCCTGTGAATAATTTTCAGGTTTGTATGTCCATTGTTAGTATTTACTCCTCTATTATTTAATTCAGAGATTTTGTCTCTGTCCCTATGTTTTGCCAGAAGAAATGCTTCTATTTCCTACAGCATTCACAGATTCAGTCTTACAGCACTTCTATATGATAGTCCTTGCAGTTCCTCTTCCCCGCTTTGTCCATTCTCTAAGCACACTATGACTCTTTATTACTTGCAGTCCCTCTGCAGTGAGGTAGGTGAGGTGGGGTGGGGAGGATGGGAGGTGGTTGGGTGAGTGTTAAGTACTAAGGGGGAGGTTGGAAGAGGAGAAGAGTGGCAAATGAGAAGGAAAGGGGGGGTGTGATTCTGATTTTATTGGAGTACTTTTAGTTGAGTTGATGGTTTAGTATTGAGAGTTTTCAAAGGAAATTTTGTGGAGGGTAGGGTGAGATAAGGGAGAAAAGGGTTTCAATTTGTTGTTGTCTGAACTTGTTTATAGGAACGACAATAAGCTAAGTAAGATGAAAGAGCCAAAGGCTTAATATGGAGATGATGGAGGAACTATACTAGTGAAGATAGGAGTGACTATGAGGGAGCTAAATTTGTTGCTTTTAAAAATTTGGGAGGAGGAGTTTACATGTTTGGAAAAGAAATAAATAAATATGTTAAATTGTCTTGGGGGCTTGATGTGAAGAAACCATAGAGAGCTGAGACGAGGAAGAGAATCTAAACACCTACTAAATCAGAGCCAATGAAAGAACAAATACACAAACGTAACATCCTAATAAACACAGGAAACCATAGAAGAACATAACATAGCTCCACATTACTAAATAAATCAAGAAACATACAAAAACTTAAACCAATGATATGTCTGATGGGAACACAGATTAGACACTCCAGTGAGACATCACATATGTGATTCCCAAGTAACCTCTTTGCCAGAGATTCTGGGTGCTCACACCCCAGTAACTCCTCTGATCCCTCCACCCAATGCTGACTCAGACTCGGGACTGTTGCTACCAGGTCGCAGGCATTCTCAAAGTCTGATCCAGGTTGAGTTCTGTGGTGAGGAGCTATTGCTGCTCATCTCCCTGGGTGTATGGTAGATTCAGCAAACTGTTCACTGGCACTAAATTGTCCACTGATATTAGCAATAGTTTTTCTGTTTTTGATGTACTGTTATTCATCATTTTCTTTCTACTTTCTTGTGGTGTAATTTTCCCTTTATTCTCCATGGTTTCCTATGGAGCTGGGATCATTTATTTAAAGACATTTATTTAAAAACATTTCTAATCCTATAATGTTACCCTCTGAGAACTTTATTAAACAATATCCACACTTCAACTACTTTTCCCTTTGGATTTTTCTTCTTTGACCCATGAGTTATTTAAAAGCTGGTTACCTAGTTTTAAATTTGGGGGGCTACTGCAGAGATGACTTAGTTAATGTTCCTTAATTAATTTTTTTGTGGGAAATAATTAACATAGGAAATGAACATACTCTGCATTTCTTCAATAATTCCAAAATATTGAAGCTTTTTTATGGAAAATTTTGCATGTGCATTAGAAAAGAGTATGTATTTAGGCATTATTTCCTGTCATGTTACATAAAATTTCAGTGAGGTTACTTTGGTTTATAATGTTGTTCAATTTTTCTATACTTGTTAATCATTTGAGTACTTGTTGTATTGATTATTAAGAGAGGAATATTGAAATTTCCATTATAATTTCCTCTAGTGTATAATTTTTATTCATTGATTTTGAAACTATTAAAAATATGTCTACTATTTTTATGTTCTTTTGATGAATAATTCATTTATATTTACACTTATAAAATTGCTTCCCAAAGATGTCCTTTGTTCTGCAATCTATTTTGTCCAATACTTAAAATAGCCACAATAGTTCTCTTTTAATTAGTATTATTACTAGATAAATATTTTCCATCCTTTTATTTTTAGCCTATTTCTGTCTTTATTGAATGATGTTTCATGTAGAACACATAGAGTTCAATCTTGATTGTATATCAAATCTGAACATTCTTTCATTTTTATTTTGAAATATTTTAGATTTGCCAAAAAATGGCAAAGAGTATAGTGGGATAGTGCTTATATCCTTCATCCTATTTTTTCTAAGGTTAACACCTGATATAATCATTTTTAAAACTCAGAAATTCACACTGATGCATTACTATTAATATAACTTCAAGATTTATTTGTACTTCATCCACTTTGTTTTCTTTTGCTAATGCCCTTTTTCTCTTCCAGAATCTAATCCAGGATAATAGTTGTATTAGCTATCAAATGACTCCAACCTGTAGCAGTTATTTAGGCTGTCCTTGTTCTTTGTGAGATTGAAGTTTTGGAGGGGCTAGTAAGGCCTTTTGAAGAATATCCATCCATTTATATTCTCTGAGTTTTTCTCATGATTATACTTGGGCTGTGGGTTTTGGGGAAGAACACGGAAATAAGGTTTCATTCTTGTAGCATCATGTTAGACTATACAATCATTTATTTCTATATCAACTTGGATCACTTATGATGGTGCCTGCCAAATTCCTTTACTCTAAAAAAACTATTTTTCATTTTCATTTGTCAAGAGGACATCATGTTCAAGGACTTGTGAGTTCTGATCATGTTCAAGGACTTGCTGGAGTGAGTCAGTTTAAAAGACTTGTGCGTACATGTTAAAATAACCCCAGTAATTAATATATGTTTCAAGGAAGATTATTTGAAGTCGCATAATGTTTCTCTTTAAAGTTGCACTCAGGAGGTCTGTGCACACCCTACCAAGGTCGCGAGTCACGCGGAACATGGCAAATCAGCCTGCACAATCCATTGGACACCCCCACACACACTTCTCTGTACAGCCACCTGGTTCCACACTACAAAGACGCAGAGGACACTGGACCACCAGACAACAGTACTGAGTCCCGCAACTCCCAGCCCAGAGGTAGGGGCTTCTGAGCCACAGTCCCACTGCTCCTGGTCCAGAGGAAGTGGCTTCCCAGCCACCATCCCTCCCTCTGCTCCCAGCCCAGAGGAAAGGGCTTTTGGGACACCATCCCTACCACTGCTCCCGGCCCCTGTCCCACCTCTCCCAGCTTAGAGGACGTAATCCATGCAGGTGCTAACAGCCCCCCACCAGACGAAATGAGAAAACATGTAAATAAGTCTCAAAACCAAACTTCCAGATCACCTACAGCAACTGCAAAGGGAAATGAGATGGAACACTCTGATACTCAACCACCTGGACCCACTGAACTGGCAACAAAAGGGGATCTGGAAAAAATAAAATCAGAAATAATTTCTCAGATAACAGGAGAAATTGTGCTCCTAGTGCAAGACATGATTAATAAATCTAGAGAGGAGCTGAGGAACATGATGGTATCCCAACATAGGAAACAAATGGAATCCATAAAACAGATGCAAATAGATTTCTAGGACATGAAAAACTCCATTGAAAGTCTACACAGCAGAATGAGCCAATGTGAGGACAGAATTTCAGATATAGAAGATAAGATTGCAATTAGTGACCAGAAAAAGAAAAATTGCTTCCAAATTATAAGGGAACATGAGAAATCAACCCAGCAGCTTCTAGATGATGCAAAGAAGAATAACATAAGACTGATTGGAGTCAATGAAGAAACAGGAGAGAGTGCAGATGACATAAAAAAACTCTTCACAGAAATAATGGCAGAAAACTTCCCAAGCAGGGGGAAAGAGCTTGACATACAGATAAGTGAGGCATATAGAACTCCAAATAGCCTTGATCAAAAAAATCTACACATAGGTATATAATTGTTAAGATTCCAGAAACACAACAGAAGAACAAAGTTCTACAAGCAGTTAGAGAAAAGAAACAAATCACATACAAAGGAAAGCCCATCAGAATCACAGCAGACTTCTCAACACAAACCATCAAGGCAAGAAGAGCTTGGAGTGACATATTCTAAGCCCTAAAAGAAAACAGCCTCCAACCCACATTGATGTACCCTGCAAAACTATCTTTCAAAATTGATGGAGAAATAAGATACTTTCATGACAAAGAGCACCTTAGGAACTTCGTGAATACCAAACCAGCACTCCAAACAATTTTACACAATAGCCTAGGAACAGACATTGAGGATCACAACCCCAGGAAGCAAAGCAGAATGAACCCATCTGGCATGACAAGAAATTAAATGTAAAGGGGAAGAACCCAACAAAAAGAAAATGTCATGGCAATGACAAGACAATACATTTCAGTTATAACTATCAACATTAATGGTCTCAATTCACCAATCAAAAGAAATAGACTGGCAGAATGGGTCAAGAAGCAAAATCCAACAATATGCTGCATACAAGAAACTCACTTCATTCAAAAGGAAACTCATAGACTGAAAGTTAAAGGGTGGAAAACAATACTCCATCCGACAGGAACCTGAAAAAAAGCAGGAGTAGCTATCCTTTTTGCAAATCAAGTAGATTTCAAACCAACACTGACTAAGAGAGATGAAGAAGGACACTACATCCTTGTAAACAGAACAATCCAAGAGGAAGAGATGACAATCATAAATATCTATGCATCAAACACTAGTGTGCCCAACTATATAAAACAAATACTAACAGACATGAAAAGTCATATGTGCACTAATACAATTGTAGTGGGGGACCTCAACACCCCACTGTCACAAATAGATAGATCAACTAGACAAAAAATAAGTAATGAAATACTAGAACTCAATTGAGCTCTGTAACAAATGAACTTAACAGATGTTTACAGAGTCTTCCACCCCACAAAATCAGAATACACATTCTTCTCAGCTGCACATGGGTCATTCTCCAAAAAAGACCACATACTCACACATAGAACATGTTTAAGTGCAAAGGAA
The DNA here is from genome assembly GCF_053883595.1 of Heterocephalus glaber. NCBI lineage: Eukaryota > Metazoa > Chordata > Mammalia > Rodentia > Bathyergidae > Heterocephalus > Heterocephalus glaber. Next base: position 2,725,050 of record NW_028258329.1, on the reverse strand, counting down.
TCGAAGTTATCCCCTGTACATTATCAGACCATAGTGTGATGAAACTGGAGATCCATAGCAAAAGAAACTCAAAAAATTTCATAAACATGTGGAAATTGAACAACACACTTCTGAATAACCAATGGGTCACACAGGAAATTAAAGAAGGAATCAGACAGTTCCTTCAATTAAATGAAAATACAACATATCGGAATCTATGGGACACAATGAAAGCAGTCTTATGAAGGAAATTCATAGCAGTGAATACACATATTAGGAAAACAGAATGAGCCCAATTAAACAACCTGATGCTGCACCTCAAGCTTCCAGAAAAAGAAGAGCAGGACAACCCCAGAGCTCATACAAGGGAGCAAATTATAAAGATCAGAGGAGAAATCAATGCAATGGAGACTAAGAGAATGATACAAAAAATCAATGAAGCCAAGAGTTGGTTCTTCGAAGGAATCAACAAAATTGACAAACCCTTAGCCAACCTTGCCATAAAAAGGAAAGAAAAGGCCCAAATCCATGCAATTAGGAATGAAAAGGGTGAAATTACAACAGACCCAGCAGAAATCCAGAGGATCATCAATACCTACTTCCAGAACCTATACGCCAATAAAATGGACAACACAGAAGAAATGGACAGATTCCTAGATATATATGAATTACCAAAGTTGAATGAAGACCTAAAAATTCTGAACAATCTAATATCGACCAATGAAATTGAAAATGTAATTAAAAACTTATCAACTAAGAAAATCCCAGGCCCTGATGGTTTCACTGCTGAATTCTACAAGACAGTTAGAGAGGAACTGCTGCCACTACTGTTTAAACTCTTCAATGAAATTGAAAGGGAAGCAATACTCCCAAATTCATTCCTGGAAGCAAGCATCACCTTGATCCCCAAAGCAGAGAAAGACCCAACCAAAAAAGAGAACTATAGGCCAATCTCACTAATGAACATAGATGCAAAAATCCTTAATAAGATACCGGCAAACAGAATGCAGAAAATCATAAAGAAGATCACACACCCTGATCAAGTGGGATTCATCCCAGGGATGCAGGGATGATTCAATATAGGAAAATCAATCAATGTAATACACTATATCAATAGAGCCAAGGACAAAAACCATATGATTATCTCCATAGATGCAGAAAAAGCATTTGACAAAATCCAACATGCATTTATGATAAAAACCCTACAAAAAATTGGAATAGATGGTCTCTACCTCAAACTGACAAAAAGCCATCTATGAAAAACCAACAGCCAATATCATACTAAATGGTCAAAAACTGAAATCCTTCACACTAAAATCAGGAACAAGACAAAATTGACAAGACAAGGATGTCCACTATCACCACTCTTGTTCAATATAGTTCTGGAAACATTAGCCACGGCAATTAGACAAGAGAAAGAAATAAAAGGAATAAAGATAGGTAATGAAGAAATCAAATTGTCATTATTTGCAGCTGACATGATACTCTATATAGAAGACCCCAAGAACTCCACCAAAGTCTTCTATACTTAACCAAATTCAGTCAAGTAGCTGGTTACAAGGTCAACACACAAAAATCAATAGCTTTCCTCTACACCAATGACAGACTCACTGAGAGAGAAATAGGGCAAATAATTCCTTTCACAATAGCATCCAAAAAACTGAAATACCTAGGAATCAACCTAATGAAAGAAATCAAAGACCTTTTCTCTGAAAACCATGGCACTCTGAAAAGAGAGATTGAAGATGATATCAGAAAATGGACAAACATCCCCTGCTCCTTTGTAGGAAGGATTAATACAGTGAAAATGGCCATACTTCCAAAACTGCTCTATGGATTTAATGCAACTCCAATTGAGATGCCAGCAGCATACTTCATGGACCTTGAGAAAACAATCCAAAAATTCATTTGGAACAAGAAGAGACCCAGAATAGCAAAAGCAATTCTAGGTAACAGAGACATGGCAGGGGGTATCACAATCCCCAACCTGCAACTCTACTACAAAGCTACTGTGATAAAAACAGCATGGTACTAACAAAGAAACAGACCTGAGAACCAGTGGAACAGATTAGAAGATGCAGAAACAACTCCAGACACACTCAGCCATCTCATCTTCAATAAGGGAGCCAAACACCCTCACAGGAGGAAAGATAGCCTCTTTAATAAATGGTGCTGGAAAAATTGAAAAATTGGGCTTCAACTTGCTAAAGATTAAAACTAGACCTATATCTCTCACCATGCACTAAACTAAAATCAACATGGATTTAAGAGCTAAATATTAAAATAGAAACTCTGAACCAATTGGAACTGAAGGTGGGTAGAACCCTTGAAGACATCAGTGTAGGAAAAGATTTTATGAACAGAACCTCAGTTGACTGTGAACTAGCACAAACAATCAACAAGTGGGATCTCTTCTTATTAAAAAGCTTCTGCAAAGCAAGAGAAACCACCAGCAGTGTGAAGAGACAACCCACAATGTGGGAAAAAAATCTTCACCTGCTCTTCCTCAGACAAAGGTCTACTATCTCAAATCTATAAAGAACTTGAAAAAATCAGACCTCCCAAATTTAAAGACCCAATCTGAAAATGGGCATCTGAAATGAACAGACACTTCTCAGACAAAGAAGTAGAAATAACAAATAAATACATGAAAAAATGTTCAACATCACTGGTCATTGGAGAGATGCAAATGAAAACAACGCTGAGATCCCACCTCACTCCAGAAAGAATGGCTGCTATCATGAAATCAACCAATAACAAATGGTGGCGGGGCTATGGGGAAAGAGGAACCCTGCTCCACTGCTGGTGGGAGTGTCGACTGGTGCAACCACTGTGGAAATCAGTATGGTGATACCTCAAAGAACTAGGACTGGAAGTCCCATTTGACCCCGCTATTCCACTGCTGGGGATCTTCCCCAAAGAATTAAAAGAATCATACCACAGTGATATATGTGCACCCATTTTCATAGCAGCACAGTTTGTAATAGCTAAACCTTGGAAACAGCCCAAATGCCCATCAAGTGGAGATTGGATAAAGAAAATGTTTTTTTTTTTATAAAATGGAGTACTACTCAGCCATCAAAAATGAGAAATTAGAGACATTTATAGCTAAGTGGATGCACATTGAGGCGATACACTTAAGTGACATAAATAGGACACAGATGTATAAATACCTAACAGTTTCTCTGGTGTGAGAAACTGAAAGTGTAAATAAGGACTAAAATGTATAATAGGTAATGTGAAATAGGAAGAAAAGGGGCAAAGGGGAAGGAAGTGGGAGGGCTAGGGGAAAGGATAGAAGAGAATGGGATTAATATGAGAAAATGGAAAAATAGGAACAAAATCTTTGTAAATAGGGAGGAATGGAGGGGTTGAAGGGAGGGCTGTGCAAGGGTGGAAAATAAGAACCAAGAGAGACTATGTAAAGGTGCAAATTTCCAATGATGAATGTCATTATATCGTATACCTAAAATGTACCAATGTTTAGAATGAATAATCGATAATGCAAAATAGGAAGAAAAGGTCCACAGGGGTAGGGGTAGTGGGAGGGGCAGAGGAAAGGAAAGAAGGTAAAGGAAAAATGATGAGAAATGGAAAAAATGGAAATAAAGTCTTTGTGAATAGGGAAGGGTGGAGGGGGTGAAGGGAGGGCTAGGAATGGGGAAAAAAATAAGAACCAAGATGCATTATGTAAAGGTACAATTCCCAATGAGAAATGTAATTGTGTTGTATACCTACAATGTACCAATAAAAGAATTTAACAAAAAAATAAAATAAAGTTGCACTCAGATATTTTATCATTTGTCATGAATCTTGTCCACAGCTTATTGAATTTTGATATTCTAATGGTGTTCTTCCATTGACTTCAATTCTTCCACAAATATTAATTGAAATTATTTTTTCTGGAATAAGATTTGTCCTTTCATTATCCATTATTTCTTTGGTCCTGAATTTCTATAGGTATGATATATTTTTCAGCCACATCCAGTCTACTGAAGAGCCCATCAATTTATTCTTCATTTGTTACAGAGTTTTTGATGGACAATACTTTATATCTGTAATATAATTCCTATATTTTTGCTCACATTACCCACTTGTTCCTGAACATTTTCTACTTTTTCAATTACAATTTTTAAAATATTATTCTCAATTGTGGTAAATTACCTGTCCCTTGATCCACAAATATTTGTCTCATTGAGTTTAGTTCTAATTCTTGCTTTGTATCTTCATATTTGTTCTTTCATGCCTTGTGATTTTTTCCCAAATAGTAGTATTGGCAATCAGCCTAGGGATCTTTTGCTCAATTCAGATGGAAACCATGAGGGGGGAAAAGTGTAGCTCTGCTAGCAGTCCTGACATCCCCAAATGATGCCAGGTAATGCCGGGTGTGAACAACTGACAGCCAGCTGCTGGTCCTTGACATCGGGAATTTCACCACCTGATGCCAGCTTGTGTCAGACACAGTGGATCCACTCTACTGGGCACTGGGTCTCTGCCATGCAACCCATGACCCTCTGCTGTCAGTTTGTGCTGGACTCCATAGGTTGATTCTACTGGACATTGAGTCTGCTGCTGGACTGCATTTGCTGCTGCTCTCTGAAGCTCTTTCATGTCAACAGCTCTGTTTCATCACTCTGTTCACACTACTCAGGATAAAAATCCTAAGTAGAGTTATATGATTTTGGAGCCCATGCTACCCAACAAATAAATCATGAGCAGGCTTACAAGAACACCAAAGCAAGTCTTTATTGTAACAGAGCCTGTGCTGTGATACAGGGCATGACCAGTACATTGGACAGAGCCCACCTGGACTAAAACCTAAGTGGCTGGAGTGCTAGTTAGGTAGCAGTTTGCAGGCCTGTGTCAGTGAGAGGCAGGCCTGAAACCAGGGAATCTGCTGGAAGCCTTGCTGTGAATGCTGGATATGCAAGTAAGAAGCCCAGATCCCTCCCCTCCTGATCTTAGCCACTCCAGGGTGCCCTGTCTGTTCTGGAAAATGCAACAGTATTCCTGAAGTGTGGGAGGGGGAGGGACACCACACTGCCTCCCTGGCTGCCCTCATGTTGGGCTGGAGAAGGGTAGTTTGATAGCCAGGGAGGACACTGAAGCAAACTGTCCCAGGCCAATGGGGAGGGCAGCAGAGGGAAGTGAGGGAGAGGGACAGATAACAGACACCCACTGGCTAAACTGCACCCCCTCTAGGCAACCAGGGAAAATTGAATCAGTGCTTCTTTTCTGTCCGAGTGGTCATGGTGTGTTAGGTAAGCAAAACTGAGGTAAATAGACCTTCAGTGTGTGATTTTATATTACTATGACAAGGAGTTGGTCTGAGCTTAATGTTGACATAGCTATCGATGTCAGAGCATTCAAATCCCCCTGGTATCCTTGGATTTGTCTTCCCTGTTGTCCTTTGGATTCCCTAAGACCTCTTTAAATACAGTCTTCACCTTACCATCTCTCAATATGCTGTTAGACAAGAGGCCTGTGGTGTGGGTGTAATGTCGGGAAGCAGAGGGACATTCTAAAATTAAGAACTCTCAGTGTTACTAGGTCTGCATAACTGGACTGCGAAGTACACAACAATCTTTACCCTTTCTCTCCTCTTAGGGGAAATAGTGCAGAGACCAGAGCCCACCAAGGCCCTAACCCCAGACTGAGTAAGCTCTGCTCAAGCTTTTCTCACTGGAGAATTGACAACCGTTACAGAAAAGGCTTTAAGTGTTTCAAAATTGTTACTTTCCCCTTCCATCTGCTAGCAACAAGAAGGTGGACTTTTGGGTAATAACCTTGGAAAAATGATGAGGTTCATGGAGGTAAACTCAGAAAAATGGGAGAAGAACCCTTAACACTTGATCCCCACAGGTTTGTTACTCTCACATTCAAGTGTGCTCATCCCTCAGAAACTCTACAAGCTACCACTAAGACTTCACCCAGGATTATAACTCCAGGGACTTCTGCCCATGTAAGAGATCACGGCTCTGCCTCTGCCGTCACCTGTCTCTTCAGGTGGGAGTCCAGCTCTCTGATGGGTACAAAGAAAGTCACTGACTTACAGCTTTTCTTCTTTTTATGAGAACAAGAGTGATGACACCCAGGTTCTTTACATATCAGTTGTAAACCAGAAGTCTATTTTGTAAAAATAGAATTGATGACATACTCATACTGAGATGCTTTAATTTCATCTGTGTCTAATTGCAAATATTATTATGCTACTTTATGGACTGCATAAAGACCTAATGGTAGTAAAATTCCATCCTGCCTCCCATCTCTTCTGGTATTTTATATATATATATATATATATATATATATATGTCATAAACAGACAAACACAAAATTACATTTTGCTTTAAATTTCTAGTTACGTTTTAGAGCATTAAAGTAAAAAATGGTTTTATTTTACTTTTATCTTTTCTTTCCAACATTTTGTGTGCATACTTCCAGTTTCTTACATTGATCACGTTCCTTCAGCCTAAAGAAATTCCTTTATTAACTTCTTGTTTCTTATATATTGGGTCTGCTGTCATCTATTTCTTTGGTTTTTGTTTGTTTAAAAATGCTTTTTTTCCACCTTTATCTTTGAAGTATTTCTTGCTATATAGAAAATAGAATAAAAAATTCTAGATGACAGTATATTTGCTTTCATCATTTAAGAAAAATTCCACTGTGATTTGGGCAATAATCCCTAAAGACAGAGTCCCAAATATTATATAAACCTAATGCTGAAATTCTACATATTACCACACATTAATTCCTTCACCAAAATTCAGCTTCCTACCCCATTTATATAGCCTTTTTTTCCCCAAGAGGGAATCGGGGTTTTTTGGGGAGCCGGGGGTTGCTTTCCAGATTTCAAAATACAGTATATTAACCTTTGAGGTTGGCAGTTTGAGATTTTTGGTATTTAGGGATTTAAGAACTTGATCTCTTAGTACTTGAGGCTTCGGGATTGTGTCTTTTGGAAGTCAATCAACACTACACTCCATTGTCTTCTGACTTACATGACTTCTGCCTGTAAATACCATATCTATTTTGTTTACTCTCTCAAATATATATTTTTTTACTTTGATTAAGTTTGAATATGATATTCCAATTGTTTTGTTTACTCGTTTGTCTGTTGTATCCTGCTCAATTGCTTTGTAGTTGAATTATAGTTTTATTGATCTTGAACAATTCATGGCCATTATTTATCAAATGTTTTGCTTTTTTCCCCTCCCATTCAAAGATTCTGATTACAAAATATTTTCATAATTTTCAACAATACTCTTGTATTTCAACTCCTTTTTTATTTTTTCTGTTTATATATTTTTAAAATTGTACATTTTTATAGAATACATTTTGTTGCTTCAATACGTGTATACAACATCCATGAATGAAACCAGGGTTATAATTGCTTCCATCTTTTCATTATTAAACTCTTTTAGTTATTGAAAATTCCACAGTCCTCTTTTCTCATCATTTTGAAATATAACATAGATTGTTTTCCCTCTAGTTACCCTATTGTGCTATAGAACCTGGAGTGACTCCTCCACTCTGTTTTTGGTGCTGTTTATTAAATTTATTTGTTTCCCCTCTCTTTCCCTTGCAGGTCCCTAGGCACTACTATTCCATTCCATTTTTTTCTACAAAGTGGACTTAATAAATGGCATTCATTTGCCTTTCTATGGAATTAGTCTTTCTGTATCTGGCTTGTTGTATATAATATATTAATCTCCAGTTCCACCCATGATACTGCAAATGACAGGATTCTGTTTTCATTTATGACTTCAATATTCCATTTTACAAATTTGCCACATTTTCTTTGTTCATTCATCTACTGAAGGCCTTGTGGATTGATTCCATATTTTAGCTACTGTGAATAGAGCTGCAATAAACATGAGAGTACAAACATCATTTTGGTATAATGATTTAATCTTTGGATATATATCCAGGAATGGAATCACTAGATTATATGGTAGTTTGGTAGTTCTATGTTTAGTTCTTTGAGAATTCTCTCTACTGTTTTTCATAGTGGTTGCATGCATTTACATTCACATCAGCAGTGTATTAGAATCCAATGAGGTTGTTTGCTTAATTTTGCTTTTGGATTTTTTACTATTAGAGTACAGAAAGACTAACTGATTTTTGTGTTGATTTTCTATCTTGCAACACTACTGAAGTTGTTTACCAGATTTAACAGGGGTTTTTTTAGAGTCTAGTGCTTTCTGAATACAAGGTCATGTTATCAGAAATCAGTTACTTTCTCTTTGTCCACTTTCATTTGGAAACCATTTATTTCTTTTTCTTGCTTAACTTCTCTGGCTGCTCCTCAGTGCTGTTGCCTATACTTTATTTACCTTGGACTCTCACATATTCCTGACCCTCCTGCAGGATGGGACTTCATTTTTCCTGTTTCTCTCCTTCAGCTCCTGCGATGTTCCTGTGTATCATGTGCCTATGTTTTTTTGTTGCTCTTCTCCTCAAAAATAAAGACATTTGCTAGGGAATTCTAGGGGCTTCTGTTTATTGAATTTGGTTGCCACTGTTTCCCTACCTATGGTGAAGCTTTCTGTAGAGATGGGGGGAGGAGGCCTACTGGGGTTCCCAAACGAATTTCCAGGAAGGAAAATCCACTAAGAAGATGCAGCACCACTCCCCTTCAGCTAAGGGCTTTCAGGGGCTTTCCTTCTTAAATGAGCTTACACTCATCTCTGGACAGAAATTGAAGTTCAAGTTTCTGCCGTAATTATGGTATTTAAACCACTTATACCTGATTATTATGTGATACTGATATGTTTACAATGAAAAGTTGATATTGCTATCTGTTCTCATTTATCTCACATCTGCTCCTATTTTTCCTTAACTTCTACTTCTTTTGTATTAATTGCCCATTTTTATGATTTCATTTCATCTCCTTTATTATTTATAACTCTGTTATTTTAGTGTTTACTTTAGGGTTTGAATATAAATCTTTTTCACAGTCTATCTTCTAATGGTATTATACCACATCATGTGTTGCATATATGGTACCTAATAGAACATATTTCCTTTTGTCTTTTCTGTCTTTGCATTCTTCCCCTACAGTTTACTTTTGCATATGTTATGCCCCTCTCTATATTCTTATTACATTATTATTGTTCTTATCACTTAAATGGTTGATTATGTTGTAAAAGATTAATATTATTGAAAAAAAGAGTATTGTGGACTTTCCTTTGATCTTTCTTCCTTTCTACACATCATATTTTCTCAACTTTGGCACTATTTATGTTAATTAATAATTACTTAATGAAAGAATAATTATTGATTGATTGGAGAAGTTCTATTTTGCTCATTGAGGGATATTTAGCTGTATTTCTAATTTCTACACACTAGAAGCATCCACCCCTTCCTCAGTCATGACAAGCAAAAATGATTCCAGACTTTGCTAAACATACCCTAGGAGGCAAAATTGCCCCTAATTGAGAATCACTGTTGTAGGTTCATGTTTCCATTTCATAAGTTCCCTTTTGCCTTTAATTGGGTTTTAATTGTAGGCTTGTTAATATATGTTGTAGCTTTTTAAAAAATGAATTGAAATTAGCATAGCATAAACTATTTTAAAATAGACAATTCAGTTGTATTCAGTATATTCAACATATTATTCAAACACAACTTTTAAATAGTTCCAGTATTATGAATACTATTACAAGCATTTACATACAAATTTTTATGAGGGAATATATATTGATTTCTCATGGGAGAAGAAAATAAATAAATCATATGGTAGCTATGATTAGCTATTTTAGGCAATGCCATATTTTTTCCAAAGTACATACACAATTTTTTAATTTCCATCAGCAACATACAAGTTTTCTAATTTATGTTCATTCTCACTAATACATGTTAATGCCTTTATTTATCACCATCCTAATGGATGTGAAGTGATGTCACACTGTGGTTTTGCTTTGCAATTCCATAATGATGGCCAGCATTTTTCATGTGTTTATTGGTCATTTTTAAGTCTTTGGAAAAATATTCAGATCCTTCACCTTTTAAAAATTGAATTATTTGCTTTTTCACACTGAGTTTTACCAGATTTCTATATATTTTAGATACAAGTCCCTCATCAAATCTATGATTTTCTTCTAACATAGAGGTAAAACTTCCCAACAAAGCATGATAAATTACAGAAGAATATGTCATGACCCAGTGGAATTTATTCCAAGTGGGCAATTAATATAATGCACTACATCAAAAGGCAAAATAGAAAAAGTCATATGCTCACCTAGTACATTCTTACAATTATGACTTTAGATAATCAGCTTTTAGGTAAATTATGGGTAGAAGATTATGTTTTTCTTTTATTCATTTCTCTGACATGCTTTCTTATGTAAATTTAGGTTTCTAAGTAATTTTGCTTCTCCCCGAAGAATTCTTTTAGCATTTATTTTACGGGCTGGTTCTCCTGGTGATAAATTCCCTCAATTTTTATATGTTTGAGTAAGACTTTATTTTTACTTCAGTTTTGAAAGGTAATTATAAAGGATATAGAATCTGCAGGATATGGGATTTGCTCGTGTATAAGTAGTAAATTACCTATTTTCAGTTTTGAAGGTTATATGCTTGAACTGAATTTGCATCAATTTCCATGAGTCATTCTATATTCAACTTTTTGGGGAACCACCACACTCTTCCTCTGTATTCCTACCATCATTCCTTAAGGGTTAGAATCTCTCTACGTTGTTATCAACACTTATTACAACTTCCTTTATAAAAATGTTACTATCTTAGTAGCATGAAGTTTTATATTAGTGTGAATCCTCTGTACAGTTCTCTAACATTTAAAGATACTGGTCATGTTTCACATCCTTACTTGCTCTTTGTTTTTTGGAGATCTATCTATTCAAGTTATTTTCCCATTTTAAAATTGGGCTTGTTTATATTTTTTACTATGGGCTAGTTGCTTTGGTTCTAATATTTGTGCCCTTTGAATTTTTCATCTGTACTTTATTACTATTTCTGCATGAACTGTCTTTATACATTGACTCAGCTTATTGTTATGATTGTTTCCACTATTTTATATATAGCAGGCCTTCTCCAGTCTGCTCCTTCAGCTCAGGTAAAGATGTAAATGATCAAGCACACCTTGAACAATATTCCTGCCTTAAGGGCTATTGTCCTTGGGAAAGTGCCATGGCTAGTGTCCTTCGAGGCCCTAAATACATGTGGGCATCAAGCAGTGCTACACACAGAGCAAGGCACAGCACACTAAGCAGAACAACTCTGCCCTTTGGAAAACAGGAAAAAGAGATGAGTCATTGTCTTAATTCCATGGCTGTCATCCAACAATTTTGGATTTTGGGGGGAAAATTCTCTTGAAAGTATGTTTGAAATTTCTGGGGTTTCGTGCTACAGCACTTCCTTTTCATTTCCCAACCTGTTCACCCTAAGTTTTCAACTGTGATCCACACCCTGCCTCCTGATCTGTCTTGCTGACTATTCCCTTGATTTGCTCTCACCTTCCAGCAGTCTCTAACCTCAGATGCCTGTGAAGAAGCCAAGGTTCTGTGCTTTTGTATCTGTGTGGGAATAGATCCGGTCATTCACCATGATCTCCCGTAACTTCTGAAACCCCCACCCATCTCCAACAGTTACTGAAAGTGCTCCTGGCTTCCCTTCTCTTCTTTGATGGGAGAGGAAGCTCACAAGCCTTCATCTTTGCATGACTGTTAATTATTTGTCTGCCATAGAAGTACAAATGCTGAAAAACCCAATGCCCAGAATAGCAAAATAAGCAGGTGGGGAATATCAAGGATTCCAGAAATATCCTTTTTAAAAGAGAAAGAAAAGGAAGGAAGAATAACAAGAAAAGCTAAAAGACAGGTGATTTTGAGGCTAGATCGAGGTCTGTATGTAATACCATCCTTGTTCAGAGTTTCAGTTAGTGTCCCTTCCGTGATAGAATTCTACCTGTCCCACAGTTTGTATGAGACCCTCTACTCTCTACTGAGGTCATCTTTAAATTGAGGACACATATGAGAAGGACACAGGTTATATGAAAGATCATAAGAGGTAACTGGCACTGATTAAGTAACTAACAAATGGTACCTAATATTAGCACATCAAATTATTTTAATAGTCAGAAGATTCACATAACATTTACTTTCTGTTTCATTGTTGTTATTTTTCCTGCAGAAAAGAACCTCTTTTATGTTGTTTTTCTTTCAAAAATATATAATAACTTCAATTTTCCCTTTTCCTTCTTTATCCTCGCAGCCTCTGCACTGGTTTAGAATTTCATCATCTCTCATTTGTGCAATTTCAGGAGCTTAGTAACCAGTCTCCTTGGCAACAGTTTCCACTCTACTCATTGCCTAAGGACTGATTTCCTTCCCTCACTTCCCATACCCTCTTATTCTTCTATCTTCCTGATCAAATAAATTTTAATGGCACACACATAATACATAGTATAATATTGTTTGTGTGCCTGGCCAGGCCTTTTTTGCATATGAATACATGTTTTTTTTTAGTTGAAATGATAGCTATTTGTAATTCACATTCTGATTTTCACCTAACAGTAATTTTACAAGCACTTTGAAGACTGTTAAAAAGCTGTAACAATTATTTTTCTGGGAAACATAAGAATTTATCAGAGAAAAAGACCATTATTCATTTAATTATTATACAAATTCAGACTATTTTCAATTTTTCAGAGTAGTTAAAAGTGATAGTACTTTGAAAGTGTAAGCATATGTTGATGTGTTCCTTATTCTTGATGAATTTCATTATAAGAAAAACTCTAAGGTTAAAATTTTTTATAACATTTGATTATAATACTAGTAGATTTCCAAATGCAATGGCTCAATCTCCAATGACCCTCCTGTGTATTACTGCATTATTTTTTCAAAAATCATAAGAAATGCTCATTATCGTTTATCTTGATTTTACATTTAAGGAATGAAACATTTTCCAATATAATGATTATGAATTGAAAGCAATGGTTTAGTTTAATGATAGCCAAGTTAAATTATCCATGTTTTCTACTAAGTGTTTTATATACTGTCTTCATGTGTCAGAGAGAGAAAGAGATAGTTTGGACCACAACTATGGCTGAAGTTGTTAAGAATACCTGATTAATACAGATAATAATGGCATACCTATGACATTTCCTGTTGTTTTTGTTTTGTTATTGTTCTTGGTCGAGGTAGGGCTTTCTTTTTCCTTTTCTCCTTGTACTTTTTCATGCCATTTAATATTCTTAGTTTCTTGTGTTCTTTTTCTTGTAAGAACTTTCCTAACATCTTTGGGTCTCATTATTGAAAAAACATGTAATGGAGAGTAATATAAGATCATGAATTCTGGGTTAGATGTGCTTCTTTTGTGCTGAAGCTACACCCTCCCACAGCACAGCGAGGTACCCTAAGAGAGACCCTCTCTGTGTCTTCCTAGGACAAATGGAAATAATAACCTTGGACTAATATAATTACCCAGAGACTTCCTGAAGAAATGGATGTACAGACCCAGGTACAGCAATATATACCATCTCTAGGCTCTATTTGCTCTTTCCTGCACTTTCCTTCTTTTGTTATATGTGTGGCATTGAAATTGATTTGATCAAGACATAAAACACTAGGAGGGGATGGGAAGAAATGGAAGGAAATCAGTCCTTAGGCAATGAGTAGAGTGGAACTTGTTGCCAAGGAGACAGGTTACTGGGCTTCTTTGAGTGCCACTTAAGTTTCCTGAGACAGGTCTATTGTAATCTGAGGTTTTCTTAAACGAATTAATGCATCCTCAATAGTGTGAGTGCCTACCAGACAAACAGAATACTTTATTTTATTTGTTCCCTACCATGTATGGCTCGAATAAGGACATTTAAAGTTTATATTGAGTGAAGGCACAGGACATGCTGTGGAGTGTGGTGATTTCAGAAGGTAAATGACTGTGGGCATGATATTTCCAATAAAGTCAGACATCTGAGACTTCAAATGTGCTCTAAGGTCCTCAGAGCAGGATACTAGGGTGGGAAAATGGCATTAGATGTGAGATAATAAATTAGAAAAAGTAAGCTTCATGAAAACACGTACTACAGAATCAGCACCTGGTTTCAGAAATGTTACCTCTGCTTCTTTCCTGGAACACATGAAAGTAGGTCTTGGACAAATTGCCAAAAATGTGCAGTTTATTGGGCAGAAAGTATTTGAAAATTGTGCCATTATCATTGTGTGGTCTGGCTCTTAATTTATTAAACTGACCTCTATTTCATATTTTGAGGTGCTATTATTAATGGTGTGGGTCTTTTAATGATTAATTTCCATTTTTATTGCTACACTATAGACATAAAATTTGTATATTTACAGTCATATATAAGAAATAATAAAGAAGGATCCTGTGTGCTCTTATTGAGTTTCTCCCACTGCAAAAATCTTATAAAACTGTAGAATAATGTCATGAACAGGATATTGATATTGATACTGTCAAGATGTAAAACATTTATATCATCTATGAGGATTTCTAACATTCCCTTTGTATAACCACTTTCACTTACCTACCTGCACATCCCCATCTTTAACAACCACTAATCTGTCCTCAACTTCTATAATTTTGTCATTTCAAGAATTTTATGCAAAGAAAATTTGAGAGTGAGTAATCTTTTGAGCTTGGCTTTTTTACCCAATTGGAATAATCCTCTAGAGATTCATGTAGGTTGTTATATGTATTGATAGCTCATTCCTTTTTATGCTGAGCAGTGTTCATAGAATGGATATACTACAGTATGTTTAGACATTAATTCATTGGTCTCTGAGTTTGTGTTAGTCCACTTTCCATCGGTATAAGAAATACTTAAGACAGTAAACCTAATATGAGGAAAGTTTTATTTTAGCTCATTGTTTCAGAGGTTTTAGTTCATGGTCCAGTGGATTCAGTGCTTTAAATCTGTAGTACTGGGGACAAAGCATCACACAGTAATATGAAACCATGGTTCCAAAATACCCTTCAAAAGCACATTTCCTTCTTAATGTTTCCACCACCTCCCCAAAGCAGCAACATAGGGACCAAAACTTTTACACAAGTGCCTTGGGAAACATTCCAGAGCCAAACTATAGCAGAGTGGTTTCTAGTTCCTAGATTATGAAGAATAAATAGGCTGTACACATTCAAGATAGATTTTTAACTAGGTATAAGTTTTCATTTCTCTGGGATTTCCCAGGAGTGCAATTCCTGGGTAATATAGTGATGGCATTGTGGTGATTCTAAGAACTGACACTTGTCCACGTGGACTATATGTAACATGTGGATTTCTACCAGTATGTGTGAATGGATCCATTTTCTCTAAACAGCATTTTGTGTTGTTAATTTTTTTCTGTTTTGTTTCATTTTTCATAATTCTCACAGGGATGTACTCTCTCATTATGATCTTAGACTGTATTTCTCTCACACGTGATAATATTAACCGCCTTTTCATGTTTTCATTTTCCATCTGTGTACCCACTTTTGTGAAGTGTCTCTTCATTATTTTGCCCACTTTTCCCATTTTTTCTTTCTGTTTTTACTTTTGAATTTTGAGGTTTATGTATGCTAAATATGAGTTTTTGCCTGAAATGTGGTTAACAAATGTTTTGGCCCAGTCTATAATAGGTCTGTTTATGCTTTTAATAGGTCCTTGAGAAAGTCAAGTAATGATAATGATAGTAACAACCTGATTATTATTTGTATTGCTATTATTATGTTCATAAAGTCCAGCTTATGAACTACTTTTATAGAATTTGCTTTTGGTTGAACTCTATTTTAGTTGTATGACCTGAAGATAGCCTTCTCTGTTTTTTTCTAAAATTGTGTTTCCATTTTATATTTAAGTATGCTATTTATTTTGAGATTATTTTTGCATAAGGTAAGACAGTGTGTTTCAATTTTTCTATTCTGCTTCATTGATCAATGTGCCTATCTCTGTGCCACTATTACACATTATACTGTATTAAGATACAACTTACATAAACTAAAAATTATCTTTTTTCAACAGACCAAAGAATGAATACAGGCAATGCTGAGCTACATTCCATCCCTGTTTTAAATTTTATTATGAGAAAGGGTCTTGTTAAGTTGTCAAAGCTTGGCTTCAATTTGCATTACTCTTGCCCCAGCCCCCAAAGTAGCTTGGGTAACAGGCATGTACCACTGTGGCTAAAGTTCACCCTTTTAAAGTGTACACTTCTGTGGTTTTCAATATGTCTACAGAGTATTGCAACCATCACAATTATCCAGTTCCAGAACATTTTCATTATGTCAAAATAAAACCATGTCCACCATTAACAGATCCTATTTATTCCCTCCTCCACCAAAAACCCTGGTAGCTGTTAATCTACTTTCTACCTCTAATAAATTTTTTATTTTGTATATTTTACACAAACAGACTCATATAACATGTAGCCTTTGACCTTTGGTGCCTTTTGTGTCTGTTTTTGTTCAGTTCCCATAATGTGTTCAAGATTTATTCATATTACAGTATGTATCAATGTTTAACTTTTTTCAGCAGGAAGATACATTATTTTTTGACTGTGCACTACCAAATTTTGTTTATGCATTCTTCAGTTAATGCACATGTAGTTTATTTCCATCTTTTGACTATACTGTTATGAATATCCATGTACAAGAATTTATTTCAATGTCTGTTTTAAAATATTTTGTACATTTAATTAAAATTGTTGAGTCTTATCACATTTCAGTGTTAACATATTTTTATGTGCTGTTATATGGTTTTCCAAACCAACGTGGAGGCATCGTTTTACTTTCCCAATAATAATGTAAGAGATTCAACTTCTCAACAGCCTCAACAATACTCGTTAATGTCCAACATTTTTATTGGGCCATTTTAATGGGAGTAATGTGGGTCTCATCATGTTTTGATGGATAGTTATCTGATGACTAAGCATAGTGAGCATGTTTGCCTAAGCTTATTGGCCATTTGGATGTCTTCTCTGGCAACACATGTATTTAAATGTGTTGTCCATTTTCTTTGCTCGGTTATCAGTCTTGTTATTTTTTGAGTTGTAAGATTTCTTTAAATTCTGGCTATTTATCTCTTACCATATGTATTACTTGCAAATATTTTCTCTTACTCTTTTGATTATCTTTTCACCTTTTCATAGTGTGCTTTGAATCACAAAAATTGCTTAATTTTGATGAAGTCAGTTTACTGATGTTTTGTTACTAAAGCTTGTGTTATTGTATCTATGACCTATGACCACATACGACCTTGTCTAATGCAGGATTATGAAAGTGTAAATTCATGATTTCATTTAAGTACTTCTCAGGTTTTTGTGTGAATCTTCAAGTTGTTTACTTTGGTTTTAGGCTTTGTTCTTATATTTAGTCTAAGGTCAATTTACAGTTAACTTTTTTTAATCTGGTGTAAGGATCCAATTTCAATGTCAGCATCTGAATTTTCAGTGTCTTGAGGCCATTTGTTGAAAAGACTATCCTTTCCCATATCCAATTGTTTTGAAGCTCTTGTTGGAAACCAATTGTCCACAAATGTATAAGCTGATTCTTCATCTCTCACTTAGATTCCATTGACCTCAATGACTACGTACATAGCCATACTACATTTTCTTCATTACCACTGTGGTCTGTACGTTCACACTGAAGTCATGTTGAAATTTATTCCTAAAAGTCACATGTAAATAGTGTTTGGAGATGGGGTCTTTGGAAGACAGTTTAGATTAGATGAGATCATAAGGGTGGGGTCCTCCTGATGGCATTGGGGCACTGGAAGGAGAAGAAGAGAGACTAAAGTAAGCATAGTTGTTCTATCTCTTCATGAGATGACCTTCATTCCCTTAGGAATTTGTAGAGTCCTCCTTTAGAAAAAGACCTCACTTATGTAGCTGTCAGATCCTGAGCTTTCTAGCCTTCAGAAATGTCATCTGAATAAACCATATGCTTTATAAGTTACTCAGTCTGTAGTATTCAATTATAGTAACAGAAAATGGGCAATGACCAGTTGTTTTCTGCAAAAAGGAAAATAAAGAAGGCAGACCTGGAAATGCAAGAAGACTGTGTTGAATCTATAGATTAATTTGAAGAGTATGACCATCTCAAAACCATGAATTCCTCCTGTCAATACACATGGGATACCCTTCCATTTAGTTAGTTGAATTTTGTCAAATATTTGTTTTGTTGCATTGAGATGATCTTGTCACCTTTTTAATTTTGCTTTACTAATTTGATGAATTAAATTGATTTTCCTATGTTGAACTACTCTTGCACTTTTTGATAACTATTTTGCCATATAGCATGTAATCATCTTACATGTTGCTGGGTTTTGTTTTCTATTCTTTTGTTGAAAATTTTCACAGAAATATTTGGATATAATATTCATTTTGGGGATGTGTTTTTTATTTTTGGTATCTGGGCCATACTAGGGTCATAAGATGAATTGTAAAGAATTTCTTTTCTAATTTTTAGGAGTTTATAAAAGATTTGTATTCTTCTTTCTAAACATTAGTATAATTGTCCTAGAATATATTTTTATTTTTCAGCTTTTCTTTGTGGAGAAATTTTTTTTTAAAGGAAAGGTTTATTTCAGCTTACAGTTTGTAGAGGTTTCAGTCTACAGTCAGCTGGCTCCAAGGCAAGGTGGCATGGCAGAGGAGCATCACAGAGGAGAAGTGGTTCATGGTGCAGTAGGCAGGAAGCAACAGGCACCACCAGCAGCAGCAGAAGAAAAAGTCTTCTTTCTGTCACTTTATATTCTATCCAGGCCTATTGATTGGTGCCACCCATCCCAGAGTGGGGCCCTCTTAACCCCAGATTCACACAGCCTAGACCCAGTCACCTCCAAAAATCCCCACCTATGACTACATGAGGCTCTGGGGGAACATCTAGACCTATCTCCCCTCTTCTGTGGGAGCTCTCTGCTGGAAACAGACCAATAGATCTCAGAGCCATAGTCCAGCGAGGAGAACCTGGCCCTGCCTTGAGCTGCCCTCCTCACCCTGTGGCCCCACCCAGTCACCATCCTGGAGGCCCCACAGCGATAGGATATCCGGCCTGGAAACCAGGCGGACCGTGCAGGAGGCAGAGTTCTCTCCCAGACCCCCACTCCTCCTCTTCAGCAA
Source organism: Heterocephalus glaber (assembly GCF_053883595.1). Lineage (NCBI taxonomy): Eukaryota > Metazoa > Chordata > Mammalia > Rodentia > Bathyergidae > Heterocephalus > Heterocephalus glaber. Next base: position 2,705,998 of record NW_028258329.1, on the reverse strand, counting down.
GGCTGGTCCTCCTGTTTACCAGACACCATGCTGATGTAGCAGAACCCATCTGTCACACTGCTCTGATGCCAGGTTCTGGACCCCTTTCCCAAAGCACTATTGTCACTCTCTAGTGTTCATGCACCTCTTGCCTCCTTGGTGAGGCTGCCTTTATTCATGCCTTGGAAAGAAGTAGGGCCAGACCCTGCCCAAGCAGGAAGAAGTTCTCTGAGGCCAGAGGACTTGGGACTCCTTTCCCTGCTGTTGCTCCATCCCCAAGATGTAACTTTCTTGGAGAGAAAGTTAAGAAAAAGTATAGATGGATGGGTGGGAGAAGAAAAGTATACTCGCATAGTGGGAAGAAAGGCAGGTAGGAAGAAGGACAGAGAGTGATATCTTCATTCAGAAAGTGGGAGCCATTCCAGCCCCGACAGGTGTGGTGGGAGGGCAGACAAGAACATGAGCACATGTGCTGCCATGGGGCCCACTGAGGTGCTCCCTGACAGGCTGTGTCATCTTTCACAGCTGAGCATTATGCATTGTACATAACTGTGGGTGTCATACATCTATATCACTGGCACTACAGGCCTGTCTACACCCACATCCTCATACACACACACACATGCACACACACAGGCACACAAACAAGTGATGTGCCGCACTACCTTGTTATAGCGGCTATGAATTTCCAGGGCCAAAGGAACGGTAATCTTTTGGGACTGCCTTCATATATTCAGCTCCTTGTTAGCACTGTAATTGCTGCAAATAAACATGGAGGCTGACACATCCCACTCTACCACCTGCTAACTGGAGACTCAAGGCCGATGGGAGGTTCTGCTTTGAAGACAATGTCCCACCTCCCGCTTTATAACACTGTCAGGCACAGAGATTCTCCCCTCTTTCATCTTTCTGTTCTGGGTGGACCCTCGCCTGACTGGAGGAGGCCCCCCACACTGGGGAGGGCTGTCTGGTTGTGCAGAACACCCACCCAGAGGTATTCTCATCCAGAAACACCTTGCAGATACACCCAGGAGGCATCTGACCAAGTGGGCACCTGCATCCCAGTCAAGGCAACATGGAAAATGAGCCATCACAGAGGCTAGGCTGTGTCTCGCACCCTCATGGAGGCAAGAAGTCTCCAGGATGTCTGGTTCTCACACACATCTACACAGGGGGAATTTAACTCAGAACTGTAGGAAACCACACAGAGAGGTGTTGGACAGGCTGCACCCACATTCTGGAATGAAAGTGTATCCTATAGGTGAGCTATAAAAATGCTCAGTACAAACAGGAGTCGTGGTTGGAGTGACTTCCACAGAGAGCCACATCCATTGTGGAGAAATTTTTTTAATGATTATTAACAAATATCATTGCTTATTATAATTCTTTTCTAATTTTCTATTTTTTGCCAGTTTCAGGAATTTGTATCTTTATGAAAAATTTCCCTTTCTTCCAGGATATGTTATGTTGGTTTATAATTGTTTATAGTATTCTCATAAGGCCCTTTTTATGTAAGTTCTCCTTTAGCATTTCTGGCCTTAATAATTTGGACTCTTGTTTTCTTTGTTAGTCTAGCTATACATTTGTCAATTTTGTTGTTTTCTCAAATAACCAATTTCTCAATTGTTGGGTAAATCTCTATTGATTTTTTATTCTATAAATTTATATATTTCCACTATAGTAGTCATTATTTCATTTTTCTGCATGTTTTGCCTTAAGTTTGCTCTTCTTTACTTCTTTTTATATAGTGGGGGATTTTTTTTATGGTACTGATGACTCAACTTAGGGAATGCTGAGCTATATCCCTGGCCCTTCTTTTACTTTTACTGTAAGAGAGATCACACTAAGTTTACCAGACAGAATTGGCCTCAAATGTGCCATTCTCCTGCCTCAGCCTCCCAAATAGCTTGGATTGCAGATATGCATCATTGTTTCTGGTTTATTTTATCTTACTTTCTAAGATGAAAAATAAAGTTATTTGCTTGATATCTTCTTTTTTCAGATAAATATTTACATATATATTTTCTTCTAAATACTATTCTGTGATATTCTCTAAATTTTGATATAGTGTGTTTTCATTTTCATTTATCTCAAAGCATATCCTAATTTTCATTTTGTTTTCTTACTTTACATTACTTATTAAGGAGTGTGCTGTTAACTTCCATACACTTATGACTCCTCCATTTTTTGTTTCTTTGATTCCTAGATCTATGTATGATTTAAATCCTTTTGAATTTTTTGAAAGTCATTTTATGGCTTAGAATATGGTACCCTGGACAATGTTCTGTATGCACATGAAAAGAATGTACGCTAGGCTGTTGTTGGGTGGAGTGTTTTTCGTTTGTCTATTATGTCTAATTGGTTTATTGTGCTGTTCGAGTGCTCTACTTCCATGCTAATTTTCTATCTAGTTGTTTTATCCATTACTGAAAGTGCAGTATTGAAGTAACTAACAATTATGTTTGAATTGTTTATCTCCCAGCAATTCTGTATTGTTTCATGTGTTTGGGGGCTCTGTCATTAGATGAATATGTTTATAACTGTTTTATCTTTCTGATGGATAGAACATTTATTACTAAAACGCCTGCTTTTTTCCTTTAACAATAATTCTTACCTTAAAAGTTGATGTTCCAAATATTAGTATCAGTGTTCCAGCTCTGTCCTTGGATAATGTTTGCTTGGTACATCTTTTAGCATCATTTTATTTTCCATCTGACCCATTTGTGTCTTTTGCTCTAAAGCATATTTCATTAAGAGAGTTAAATTTATTTTCTATTAATTCTTCAACATCTGTCATTTAGTTTTCTTTTAATTAATTTACATTTCATGGAAGTATTGCTAATGTAATAAACTGCCAGCTTGTTCTTTTTTCTATATCTTGTGTCATTTTTGTTGCTCTTCTCCTCCTGTAAATATATATTACTGTGTGTTAAATATATATTCTATTGTGTGTTAATTATATATTTTGCCAGATACCATTTTGATTCCCTTGTCCTTTCTTTGACAGTACATGTTTAAATTCTTTTCTTTGTGGTAGCCTTAAAGATTATCATTAACAGCTTAATTTATAGCAATGTAGTATAGATTAATAGCAACTTAATCACAGAGAACAACTTTGCTGCTTTATAGTTGTGTTCCCTCCTCTTAATTTGTCATATTATTTTCATATAAATTACATCCTTATAGATTTTATTCTCATCAACACAGACTTATAATCATTACTTTAGGCAGTTTCAATTTTATTTGATAGGAATAAAAGAAAAAGAGGCACAGACTCCATTATGTTGTATTTTATATTTACCAAAGTAGTTACATTTACTAAATCTGCTTATTTCTAGCGGTCATTTAATTCAATCCTGATAAACTCCATTTAGCATATCTTCCAGCACAATTTTACTAACAAAAAGTTCTTAGTTTTGTCTGTGTGGTTTTGTTTTTGCTGTTTTATGTCCAGGTAGATATTAATTTCTTCTCTCTCTCTCTCTCTCTCTCTCTCTATATATATATATATATATATATATTTTTTTTTTTTGGAGGAGGAGGGTACTGGGGATCAAACTCAGGACCTTCCACTTGCAAGGCAAGCGGCAGAACCACTGAGCCAAATCCCCAGCCCTCTTCTCTGTATTTTGAAGGATGATTTTGCTGAACATAGGAATTATCGACAGTCCTTTTTATCAGTATTTTGCACATGACATCTTAACTTTCTCTGTCTATCATGGTTTCTTATGAACAATGATGATTGTGTTTGACAGTCTGGTCCACTCTCCCTAGTGTGTCACAAATTCGAGGTCAACCTGGGCAACTTAGTGAAACTGTCTCAAAATAAAATTTTTTTAAAAGGGATGGGGAGGTACCTTGGGGGTTGACTGTTTCTAGCATACATAAGACCCCAGGTTCAATCAGCAATATCACGGAATTTACTTCATCTTTGCCTTTGACATTTTGATTATGATAGTGCTAGATATGAAAGTCTCTGAGTTTATCTTATTTGGAGTTTATAGAACCTATTGGATATATTAATGTTTTTGCCAAGTTTGAGGCTGTTGTTACTCCTTCAAATGTTTCCATTTTCATCCTTTATCTATCCTCTGGACTCTCGTTATGTATATATTGTTAAACTTCATGGTGATTCACAGATCAGTAAATTTCTGCTCCATTTTGAATTCTTTTTATTTTCATTTTTTCAGACTATATGTCTTAGTCACTTTCCTTGCTACTGAGCATAATACCCAAAACTCACAAAGTCAGGAGAGGTTTACTTTGGGTCTTGGTTACAGTTCATTGGCTGCTGGGTCCAAGACAGGTAAGCCTGGCAGAAACGCTGAGGTAGAGGAAAGCTGTATTCTGAGGGCCAGGAAGCAGAGAGCGAGGGGAGGAGCCAACGCGAGAGATACATTGTACTGCGGATCTAGTGCCCTTCCTGGTCACACCCCCAGTGCCCAGGCTGCAGCGACCAGGGCCACTTCCCAAAAGCAAGTCAGCTGATGATCCAGACACCTCAAAAAAAACCCAGCCTATAAGTTCAGGAGGCCTTTGGCAGACATTCTTAGTTCAAATCATAATATCAGATGATCGTCACTGAGCCATTTTTGAACTTGTTGATTATTTTTTCTGTCAACTTCCATATGCTACCTTAACCTTGTGGCATGTCATTTTTTTCACTTACTGTATTTTACTTTTCCACTACAAAGTATATATGTTTAATAAACATATAAATATCACATTGATATATAATTTGTGAGGCATTGTTAACATGTCTTTCATTCTTCAAATATGGTTTCTTTTGGTTCTTTGAAATAATTCATGTAAAATAATTGATTTAATTATATGTGTGTAAGCTCATCTTACAAGGCATTTGGCTTTCTAAGGGAAAATTTCTATGGATCCCTTTTATTCTTTCTTATATGAGCCACACATTCTTGCCTCTTTGTACTCCTATTTTTTTTAAAACTAGCCTTTTAAATAATATATGTCACCTCTGTAAATTATATTGCTCCATCCCAAATGATTTGTTTTTATTTCTTGTTGATTTTTTTGATTATTTAGTGGGTTTTCTAAAATAATCTTATAGAGTTAGGGTTTTGCTATTTTCATTATATCTTATAAATTGTGTAAATGTCTGCTTCTTTTCATTGCCTTTCACTTCCAAGAGCACACAGTCAAGGATTTTGATCTGTTGCGGTTTGTTTTACTGTCCATCGAATAATACATATGTTAATGAATGAATAAATAAATGAAACATAAGAGTTTTTATTATTTTACTTTCAACTTGTTTACATTTTATTTGAAGTGAATTTCTTAGAGACAATCCAAACCATGGACATACTTTTTTAAATTTATTCTGCCAAATTGTTCTGGATTTTCATTACTGTTAAGCCACTGAATTTAAATTTCATTACTGACATATGAGGACTTAAATCTACTATTTTTTCTATTTGTTTTTCTTATTTCTCTATTAAGTGTTTTATTATCTTTTTCCCTATAAGATTCTGGAATGTATTTTGAAATCCATTTTGGTTTACTTGCAGTGAGGTTAGATGTACTTATCTCTTCAAGTAGGTTTTATCTACGAGTGCTCTGCTTCCTCTTTTTTATTACAGTAATGTGCTCAGCCTGCATGTAGAATTTCAAGAGTAAATCTACAATTTTTGCTTCAACAATCAAACATTATTAAACACATTTAATAGCAGAAGAAAATTCTGTCCTATGTACTCATAGATTTTGCTTTTTGTTTTCTATCTTATTTCCTGATGCTCCAAAATTACTTCTTTTATTGCTTTCTTTCTGCTTAGATCATTTGATTATTGTTATAGGACATCTCAAGTGACAATTCTTAAACAAACTGTTCAGTTTTTCTTGAACTGAAAAGGCCTTGGTTTCTGTTTATTCCTAAAATATATTTTCAGCAGATGTGGATTCCAGAATAGCATCCTTTTCATTCAGAACTTGAAAATTGGGCCCCCATGGCTTCTGATGAGAAATTCACTGTTTCTGGAAAACTGCTTTTCTCCTAAAGGTAAGGTGTTGTTTCTCCTCAACTGCTTTCAAAAGTTTTTCTTTGTGATTTAGTTTTCTAAAGTTTGATTACATTGTATCTTGGTGCCCATTTCTTTGGGTTTATTCTGTTTGGGCATCATTCAGCTTCTTGAGTAAATATGCTCATGTCTCTTGTGAAACTTGAGAAGTTTTCAGCCTTTATTTCCTTGAGTGCTTTTCCTGGCCTGCTATCTTTCTCCTCTCTTTCTAGAATACGCACCTACAATACGAAGCTTAGATCTCTTAGTATTAGTGTCACAGGTCCCCGAGGCTCTCTTTCCTTATATTTTCCCAGTCTATCTGTTCTCTGCAAATGTAATTGAAGGATTTCTATTGTCTTATCTTCAGGCTCATAGAGTATTTTCTCTCCCCTCTCCATTTTTCTGTTCCTCCTCTCCTGGGAACTCTTTGTTCTACACTTTGCTACATTCACCTATTAGCTACAGACTCTGTTAGTTCCCATAAGATTGTGCATAAACTTGATTATGCTGTCTCTGAATAAAGACAGCTATATCTTTTCCTCTAAAATTTGTAAAGATCCTTTTCCTTCAAAATCCATTGTACCACACAGAGCTATAAGTATGATGGTGAATACAAATGGTAAAGTAGACACTCAGTTTTATTCCTGAAATTATAAAGAAATCATTCAGCACTTTATTAATAAGTGTGAATTTAAGTATGCTTTCACAAGGGACATTACATTCAGAGAGAAAGGCGGAGAGAAGAGAGTGCCCTCTGTGAGGGAGTGGGTGTAAACCAAGACCATTCTGTAGCACCACCTGTTTGTAAGAAAAATGGCACAGCTGCTTTTGTTCCTCAAAGGCTGACCTAAGAGAAGCAGTAGTATTCTATGGTGCCTACATGAAAAGAATTTTGGTCTTTTCCCGAGTTATACAGTTGATAATCCTCTCGACTTGTTACTTGTGCTCTCCCTCCAATTATGCTGATGTATTGAGAAATTTCTTTGTCTCACCTAATTTTTCAGGTTTATCACATAAAGGTTTTCAGAATATTTCCATATCCTTTCAATGTTCATAGTATGTTGGGTGATACATCATTTTTTCATATATATAATTGGTAATTTTTGTATCTTCTCTTTTGTGACTTGCTTACTTATAAGCTTATCAATCTTATTGATCTTTCTAAAGCATCTGTTATTAAAAATCTTCCTAACTAAGGGAAAAAACCCCTGCAAGCTCATATACCTTCACTGCTGAATTTTATAAAAATTTAGGAAGATATTACATTGATCTTACAAAAATATCATTAAAAAGAAAAGGGGACAAATTTTTTCATATTAGGATTATTCTGGTAACAAAAGGAAAATGAACACATTTTAGGAAAATTAAGATTAATTTCCTCATGGGCATGGATATAAAATTCACAATAAAATATTTGCATAGTAAATACATCAATATGTAAAAAGATATAATAAATCTTGATACAGTGGATTTTATGAAAGTTAGGTTTAATGTTGAGTCAACCAATGTAATTCATTATTTAGTGAATAATGGAGAAAATTATAGAACCATCTCATAAAATGTAGTGAAACCATTGGATTAAATTCAACCTTTATGTATAATAAAAACTATCTAGTGGAGATTAGAAAATACTTTCTCGAACTGGTATAATGTCTAAGACAAACCTACAAACAAAGTCATAGTTATTAATAAAGTGCTGAATGATTTCTTTATAATTTCAGGAATAAAACTGAGTGTCTACTTTACCATTTGTATTCACCATCATACTTATAGCTCTGTGTGGTACAATGGATTTTGAAGGAAAAGGATCTTTACAAATTTTAGAGGAAAAGATATAGCTGTCTTTATTCAGAGACAGCATAATCAAGTTTATGCACAATCTTATGGGAACTAACAGAGTCTGTAGCTAATAGGTGAATGTAGCAAAGTGTAGAACAAAGAGTTCCCAGGAGAGGAGGAACAGAAAAATGGAGAGGGGAGAGAAAATACTCTATGAGCCTGAAGATAAGACAATAGAAATCCTTCAATTACATTTGCAGAGAACAGATAGACTGGGAAAATATAAGGAAAGAGAGCCTCGGGGACCTGTGACACTAATACTAAGAGATCTAAGCTTCGTATTGTAGGTGCGTATTCTAGAAAGAGAGGAGAAAGATAGCAGGCCAGGAAAAGCACTCAAGGAAATAAAGGCTGAAAACTTCTCAAGTTTCACAAGAGACATGAACATATTTACTCAAGAAGCTGAATGATGCCCAAACAGAATAAACCCAAAGAAATGGGCACCAAGACACAACGTAATCAAACTTTAGAAAACTAAATCACAAAGAAAAACTTTTGAAAGTAGTTGGGGAAAAACAACACCTTACCTTTAGGAGAAAAGCAGTTTTTCAGGAACAGTGGATTTCTCATCAGAAGCCATGGGGGCCCAAGGGAAGTGACAGAACAATTTTCAAGTTCTGAATGAAAGGGAAGCTACTCTGGAGTCCATATCTGCTGAAAATATATTTTAGGAATGAAGTCGAACCAAGACATTTTCTGGTGAAAGAAAAGTACAATAAACTATTACCAACTACTGTACTGCAAAAATGTGTAAAGAAAATTTTCTAATCTAAAAGAAAGCAGAGAAAGTTCAATATTGAGAAGGAATTTGTTTTAAAAATGATGAAATCAATGCTATTTTATGCCCTCTTTGTGCAAGCTTTACCTCAATATTATAAATTTTTGTTCTATTATTTCTTATCAAAATTTCAGTTTTAATTTTTGCATTTTGGAGTATGGCATATTTTACTTCATGTGTATGTGCTGTATAAAATATTTTTTATTTCTTTATTGCCATTTTTGCAGAATCATTTATTGAAAAGATGACCTTTACCCTATTGAATTAAGTTGACATTTTGACCAACAAAAAGCAGTTGGCCACGCATATGTGTGTTTGTATTCCCAGATTTATTCTTCTAAATCGTTGATCAATATGTCTTTCCTTAGGCAAGTAACATATTGTCTTATTTACTATTGATTTACAGTGTATCTTTTGAAAAGTGTTTAGGTGTTCTAGCAATCTCCATATGAATTTTAGAATAAGCTTGATAATTCCTATCAAAAATGATATTATGGGAATGTATTTGAGATTGTATTGTAGCTAAGTGTCTTTCAGATATTGAAAGTGAAAGTGAGTTTTCTAATCTGTGATCTTACTTAAGTCATCCTTAGTTTATACCAATAACGTTGTAGTGTTCACTGTGAAACTCTTTCAACTATTTTGTTAAATTTATCAGTAAGAGTTTTAAAATATTTAATGTCATTCTATGTATTATTTTAAATTAAGATTTCCAATTGTTATTAGTTGTGTATTGATATTTAATTGATTTTTAAAAATATTTTTAAATCGTATAACCTTAATAAATTCACTAATAAATTATAATCATTTTTGTATGTTCTTTAGAAGGCTTTCAACAGAAATAACCATTTTGTGTACAAATAAAGGCAATATTATTTGTCTTTAAAAATATTAATATTTTAAAAAATTATTATTTTCATAGGGCTTGCTAAAAAATGTTCTTTCTTTCCAATTTTTATTTTTTATCTGTACATATTTGCGGTAGATAATGAAACATTGCTCATGAGGATGGTGCATGTACATAACACACCTTCATTCTTTTTCATCCCCATTTCCTCCCCTCCCACCTTCCATCTATCTCCCTACCTTCTATTATCTGTTCTTTCTTTTCTACTTTATTTATATATTGGCTAAAAATGATTATTTTACTTGAATTTGTGGGGTACCATGTGATAATTTGATGTGTGCATACAATGTATAATAATTAAATCATAGTAATTTACATTTACATTTTCTTAAACATTTGATAGTATTTTTATTAACACATAATTGTCCATATTTATAGGATCCAGTGTGGTGTTTCAATGCCTCTATACAATACGTGTAGATCAAAGAAGGATAACTAACATATCAATCTCTTTATCAAACCACATATCTTCTAGTTATTTGTAAAGTATGCAAGATATTATTGTGAACTATGAGCTCCCAGGGTTCTGCAAAGCACTAGAATTTATTCCTATGTCTGCCTGTGTTTGGGTTGTCTGACTTCCCACCATTCTCTCTTCCTCCCACCCTTTCCAGCCTCTAGCTATCACTGTTATAAATTCCAATCACCTTTTATGTTTTAATATCCGCATATGAGAGATAACATGCAGAATTTGTCTTTCTGCATCTGCCATGACTTATTTCATTTGAATAATGTCCTGTACTTCCATTCATTTTGCTGCAAATGATAGAATATTCCTCTTTTTATAGCTGAAAAATATTCCATTGTTGGGTGAATGGTTCAAGTTTGATCTCTTATGTTCCACTTTTTGTGACATTTGTTTATTCATTATTTTTCTTGATTAGAGTGCCGGGGACTCACACAAAACAACGTTGACCAAAAGTTGCAAGAGAGCTCATCTTTGCTGTATTTCTCATCTTAAAGAAACTCTTTATCAAGTCTGATGATATTTGTAGGTCATTCATAAATACTTTTTATCAGATTAAAGGTGTCCTTTATCACTAATTTATTGATAGATTTTATAGGCAAATGAATGAGTTTTTCATATTAACTTCTTGCATAGACTAAGATGATTCTGTATTTTTGCCATTTATTATATATTATTTCAATATGATGCTCTATTATATTATATATTAGTATAAATATAAATTACCTTGATTGATTTTTAAGTCTGTAATTACCCTTATATTTTAGAGATAATTTCTACTTGGTCCTGCCCATTAGAAATTTTAATATGTCTCAATTCAATTTATTAACATTTTGTTAAAGATTGTTGCTTATATGTTCATGGTGGAAATTGATCAGCAATTTTTCTTACTTTTACATTTCTGCAAGATCTGGTTTTTGTATCAAGGTAACAAGACTTTTATAAAATTAGTAAGAAAGTGTGGAGAAAATGGCTAAGCCATGAGGCTTGGGCCGCCAAACCTTGAATAGTTCTGAGAAAGTCATATTTTCAGAATTGACACTTGCCTGATACTAGGATTTGAGCTTTTATGCCACAGGGATACTGTTCTGGTAAGAGCACTTTGGTATGCCTGAGTCCTTGGACCACAGGGTATCAGCTTAACCAGAGAGCTCAAGCTAACAATATGTTCATAATGAATCTCTCTCTCTCTCTCTCTCTCTCTTCTCTCTCTCTCTCTCTCTCTCTCTCTGCCAGGGATGGCTAGATTCTGAGTATCTGTAGTTAGTCTTGTACATGTGGCATGCCTGTGTGTGTGAGCTGCAATAAATACCCTTGTCACTAAAGCTCAGGTGAACTTCTCTGGTTGATAACCCTTCTCCTGTATAATCATATCTTTTTTGCTGGGAGAATTAAATACATCTGTGAGACTCCACAGGGAAGGGCAGTTAAAAGTTAACACTTGCTTTCTCTTGGTCTTTGCACCATATACCTTTGCCTTTTGTTGTTTTTAATGTTTTCTTTTATTGACCATAAAGATAACAGCCTATCTCAGATCTGAGGGTGGTTTTGAGAATCCTATTCACAAGTTAGTGCCACAAGTGGAATTCACAAAAATGATTCTCACAGAAGGATGCTAACTTTTTGTTTTGTTTTGTTTCATTTGGGAAAAGGAACATAGTAGAGCAAGAAATGAAAAGCTTATGATGTATGATGGGTACAAAATCAGCCACTTTATGGAATGTTATTTATGTTGTGATTAGTTACTGAAGAAGAAAAGTTACCACCAGTAGGATTTTAAAACAATAGATCTAATTCCTAAAGACTTGACTCATTGGATACTTATGGAAATTTAGAGTAATTATTTAAAAATTATTATGATTTAAAATAATACCTTTAGTATTTTTAGTTATAATAGCTAAAATTAAAATAAAGGGTATTGATGGGGATTACTCTAGACCTGCCCCAAGGTTGGATTTTGGCCAGTCTTCATTGTCACTCTATGATGGTTAATAGAATATCAACTTGACTGAATTAAGAAATGCCTAGGAAAGGAATAAAGCACATTTCTGGCTATGTAAGGTGTTTTCAAAGATGACTAACATGTGGACCAGCAAACCAAGAGGCAGAGGAGACTTCGCTGAGTGTGGATGGCATTGTGGGATAGGCGGGTGCCAGGATGGAATAAATCAGAAGGTGGGAGTTCCCTCTCTCTCTCTCTCTCTCTCTCTCCTTCCTGGAGGCCATGTGGTGAGCAGCTTTCCTTGACCATGTTTCTGCCTTGCCCCAGACCTAAAGCAATAGAGTCAGTTGAAAATTTATTTCAGTTTCTCTAGACATTGTAAGCCAAATAAACATTTCCTCTTAAGGTTGATTTATGTCAGGTATTTTGTTACAGTGAAGGAAAGCTAAGTGACAGTAAACTGCCACTAAGAAGTGAGGTTGCTGCTGGAACTATACCTGACAATATGATTCAGAACCTTTTGGGACTGCTGTGTAGGGGGAGTTTAGAAAAGTTTGAAGATCAGGGTGCAAAAGCCATAGAATATTGTAAATGCAGCTTAACTGGACATTTCTCATGAGAGGACAGAACACCAAAATTTTGATAGGAAGGTGGGCAGTAATGACTGTTTTCTTGAGGTTTAAGATGGGCTTTAAGGGGCCCGGGGATTTAGCTCAGTGGTTTCGCCGCCTGCTGTGCAAGCGCAAGGACCTGAGTTCAATCCCCGGTACCAAAAAAAAAAAAAAAAAAAAAAAAACATGGGCTTTAAGGGCTCCATTGGGAATGGGACTAAATGTCATTTGTGGTATTCTCTGCAAATGAAATTCCTACACTTTTTTAGAGTCCCCATGGGGAAGTCAGAGGGCACTGGAATGTGGAATGTCTGTTGAGATAAGCTGCAGATGGGAGCACAGCCAGCTCAAGAAAGTGGGTGTGTGAGCTGCAGCCAGCAAGGCCATAAAGGTGGGACTGCGACACCCTTTGACACAGGGCATGGAGACAAGGGATTTAATATCTGCTCTGCTGGGGCTTTGTCTTGCTTTGGTTCCATCCTTCCTTTCTACCCCTCTACTCCTCTCTTTTAGAATGGGAATATTTACTTGTTTGGTTTTTATGGGGAGCTACAACTAAGAAGTTGTCTAGAAACTCAGAGAAGATTTTAGACTTAGGGTTTTGAAACAATACTGGAAACATTAGGACTTTCATGACTCTTTGAGGTGGACTCAATGCATTTTGAATAATAAGATAGATATGAAAGTTTAGAAGACCAGAGATAGAATCATATGATTGTTAATAATGCTTCCCAAGGGGCTCTTTGTTTTGAAGTCTTTGTTGACAGCTGATGAGTTTAAGAAAGTGCTTGGATCATGAAAAGACTACTTTTGCCAATGGATTAATCCATTGTTGAGTTCTTAGTTTTGTGGGCTTGTTAGGAGGTGGCACCTAATTAGATGAAGCAGTTCAATAGGGGAGTGGATTTGAAGAGTGTATTTTGGGTCTGATTCTTTCCTTTCTGACAATTTCTTCTCTCTGCTTCTTTGCTGCAACAAAGTGAGTGGCTTTCCTCAGTCATGTCCTCCCCCCAGGATTATCTGATGATTATCTGTAAAATGTGAATCAGGTTAAACTATCTCTTCAAACTTATATCATTTATATGTGGTAAAAACTTTCTAAATACTTATTTCTATCTTTATGAAGCGTGTCATACATCATATTTATTTACAGCCACCCTGCTGTACAATAACACACCAGAACTTCTTTCTCCTGTCTAATTGTAATTTTGTACCTACCAATCAACATTTTTCTCATCTCTTTTCATATTCTGGTTACCACTATCCTACTCTGAATTTCTGTAAGATCAACTTTCTTATACTTCACATATGAGGTCAGGCAGTGTTTGTCTTTCGTGCCTGGCTGATTTCACTTCACACAAGGATCTTCAATTCCATCTATGTTGTTCCAAATAACAGGATTGATTTTTCAAAAATTATTTTTCTCATTTCTAACATCAGAATAAAAGTCAAAACAGATTTCCCACATGTGAGAAGTATTTATTTTATACTTGTTATATTTTATAGGGTTACCATTGTAATTAGATTGGGAGGGATTTGGGACTTGATACAGATTTTGTGTGCTATATAATAAACTGCACTGATAACATCATAAACTAACAAAATATGACTAATCTAAATTCAGTGCTAACACACATAACTAACATTGAATGGTTGATACAATTTACAAAGATCTATGATTCTTCCTTAATGGTGCAATTCTACTGAATAACTAGAGCAAGAGGCTTCTTTTGCGTTATACTACCCAAAACAAATGTTTCTGTCTCTGCCTGTCCCCTAAAACTAAGCAAGAAGTACAACATCTGGCTGGATTATTGGATTTTAGATGTTGCATATTCCAGTGAAAGGATATCACTAACTCTTATTCACAAAACTATTCCAAAAGAAGAATATATTTAAATGGGATCCCCAAAAATGGTAGTCTATGCATGAATTGCAAAATTTAGTGGCTCGTTAGTGCTATTAGCCCCTTATGATCCATATTTAGATATAATTTTGGAAATACCTACAACTCACATTTACACATACTATAGTTTATGGCAAAAGCTTGTAAGTGTCACTCTGCAGTGTCAGTTGGGATTTTAGTCTAGATTTTCAGACAGAGAAATACATTACTACTGGTATTCCACGTTAATTGTGAATGTCTCTAGGAAACCTGAAATAATCATAATGTCTCAGATAATGTTAAAGAAACATTCTAATGAGAAACAAAGTTCCAAGAAGAGCTCCACAATATAATGGACATGGCCTTTACAGACACATGCTACAAGAGGAAAGCAAGGTGGGGGAATTTAGCTCAGTGGTTCCACCACCTGCTGCGCAAGCTCAGGGACCGGAGTTCGATCCCTGGTATGAAAAAAAACAACAAAACAAAATGTAAGAGGAAAGCAAGGTGATACTCATCAATTGATGAGGGCCAACTTTGGAACCACCTTCAGAGCTGCCATATTTCATTGTTACATGGGTAAAAAACCTATAAATAGCTCTTGATTGACCAACACAAAGCTGTTTGATTCACAAATGGACATCTTGTTTAGAAGGCTGCCTAGAACTATAACAAACTGATGGAAAAAACTGTAAGTGGAAATAAGAACAATTTAGTTCAATACTCAGAATTTCATGCTTTCTTCCTTGTAGTGACGGAATAGTTGATCACCAAAACCTCCAATGCTCGGTAATTTAAGGAGTTATAGGGAGGACCAATGGCTTGGCCATATTTTCAGGAGAATGGGCAATAGAAAACTGGTCTATTTAAGGTTGTTCATATGGGGTAAGGTCCGATGGGGATTTAAGAGTTGTATTAAAGTAAAGTATGTTTGTTCCAAAGAATCTGCTTCCATAATTGCAAAGTAATTGGAACCAGCAAAATGGATATTGTGTGTGATTTCTTCAGGTAGCTACCTTCATTAATAAAATGATTAAATACGAGGATAGTGCAGCATTGATTGGATGGGCTGATCATTGTTATATTACTCTTGCATCTCCATGGCACAAAATACCAAGAGAAACTGCTTGTCCACCAGCAAGAAAGGTCAAAACAAAAGGAAAGGGAGCAGATTATCTAGGGGGAAAGCCTCACACGTAGATGGCATATAGGCTGTATTGTCCCATACTGGAGGAGGTTTCCAGAAAGAATAGCCTCTAGGTTGCACTTTGCATATGTCCCTGTCGTAGATGCAGATGCTTGAAACACTATAAAAGGAATGTAACAGAAGGCTATTATAACAATTTGACTGATAGATTACAAGAAACACACAGCCCTATATAATGCCTAACAATGGGAAAAGATCTCGCATCAAATGGACAACTCACACTGCATGTTGTCTATTGGTAAAGATCTCGAAGAGTTTTTTGAAACATTTATTGTCTAAAATGAGAGTGGATAGGGGCATGAAGGGTTGATTTGCATGCTTATGAATGTGCACAATATGAAGAAGGCCAAGGAAGAGTCCCCATTTAAATCTTTCCACTTTTCTAGAGAATCTGTTCACATAGAAAATGCTACAATTCTTCTGCACATGACCTTAACATTTTTTCTCTTGTCATTTCTTCTTTGATAGATGTGTCATTTACAAGTTTGTTGCAACAAACTTGTGCTTCACCAACAAGTGTTGGTGAAATGTGGAGATATTAAAACACTTGTAGTCTGCTGGTTGGAATGTAAAATGGGATAAACCTATGAAAATCAGTGCAATGTTTGTCAAAAAATTCTGATATGTTTACCATATGAACTCATAATTTCACTTCTAGATATATGCTCAAACAATTGAAAAATCCTTAAGAGATAATTTTATACCTATGTTCATAGTAGAGTTATTCCAGATAGCTAAAACATAGAAAACTGTCCACAAATGAATGAATCAATAAAAATTTGGACTATATATGCAATTAAATAAATAATATTCATTCTTTTAAAAGGAAAGATATTCTGACTATGATATAACATGAATGAAACTTGACATTATGATAAATGCAATAAACCAGTCACTAAAGGATAAATTCTATATGATATCCTTAAGTGAGGTATGAACAGTGGTCAAAGTCCTAGGGTCAGTGATGGTTGTCAGGAGCTATGGAGTTGGAGGAACAGAGACTTACTGCTTAGTGGGCATGGAGTTAGACTCATGCATAATGAGAAGAATTCTGGAGATGGATGTTGGTGATGATTACACAACAGTGCAGATATATTTATGCCACTAAACTGTAAAACTTATAAGTGGCTAAGATGGTAAACCTTATGTGATGTGTATTTTGTCACAGTGAAAATAATTTTTGCAAACTTAAGAAAAGGCTTACTATTTTTCTTCAGACATGGCTAGATCTTAGGATAGGATAAGGACTAAATAGAAGGAAGAAGCCTACATGGATTTATTGAGTTAAGAGAAGTACATAGAGTAGGAGGAAAGACAAAGCCATAAAGAAGTGTAAAAGCAGCTAAAAGTGGAAGGTCAGCTGGGTGCAGCAGGGCAAGCCCGTAGTTCTAGCTACACAGGAGGCTGAAGCAGGAGGGCAGGAGGATAACGAGGCAAAAGTTAAAGATCAGCCTGGGTCACATAGCAAGAGCTTATTTTTTTTAAAGTCAAATAATTGGGATTCCATGACAACCAATGGAACACTGTTTGAGACACTGATTTTCTAGTAAAAATAAACTGCTGAATATAGGGTATGGAGATTGAGATGTTTGGATTTGAGATTTTGGAAATACATACTTTTATCAGTCAGGAATGGAGCATGATTGTGACTTCGCATTAATGGCTTCACTCTGAACAACACCAGAGTAGTCACTCATGGGCAACTTCATGGTGCTGAAACTTGGGGTGGGCATGAAGAACTTGAAAGAGGACTAACTGGCCCATCATTCTCCCTGTGTGATGGAGTAGGATTCCTGGATTCTGGGTCTGTCGTCCCATGCACTTGTTTCCATTTGGTTGCTCTCTAAAGACTCCGGGGCTGCAGTAGCATAGGCAGTTGATGGAATGTGCCCTCCTACACGTGGCTGCCAATCCCTAACTCTGAACAATCTGTATTTCATGGTCTGCTTGTTGGTTTCTTGCCGATGAGTCCAGCCTCAGTCTTACTCCTGGGCAATCATCTCATTCTGCCTTCTCACTCATCTTCCTGCATGTAACTACAGGTCCTTAGTATTTGGACAAGGCAATTAAGACCTCTGATATAGCTCTAGGAGGGAAATAAAAAGCACTCATTTTCTTCGTGTGTGTGTTTTCAGAAAATGATAAGGCTGTTGAGCTTTGACAAGGAGTGGTTTAACAGCTTGACAGAATGAAAGGACATCAGAAAAACTGAAGGAAGAAAATGGGTAGCATTGCCTTAGACTCATAATTTTTCGCTTCGGTCTCCTGGTTGCATTATTTATTCCTAAGGTGCTGAGAAAGGGTGCAGAACTCATGTTCAATCATGTGGCCAGGTGCAAAGCAGCAGTGTTTAAAATCAGGGTGTCCAAGGGAAACCTGGTATAATGGGGTATTTTGTATAGGCTTTATTTCTGAAGACAAAGCCAGAGTGTGTCAGAGATCTGGGAAAGCAACTCCAAGGGAGGAGAGGGGCACAAGAGGGAGCCCCCTCCTCAGAAGAGGCTAGTGGGGCACTGGCCACCCCTTTGTCTCTCTGTCCCCTGCAGGAGGGGGCACAGGGAGATGGGAGAATATTGATTATCTCCCCACCCTACTTCATCTACCCCTTCTCCCTCCGAGTTCAGGGTTGTGAGGGCCATCCCAATCCTAAGTGGTCCACTAGCTTTTTCTGTTTGATATCTTCAAATATTTGCAGGTACCGAGCACCAGAATGGTTTAAGTGGAATCCATATGTTTGGGACAATATAACACTGGGGATGGGAATGAAAAACAGGTTGTAATTAGACAAACTGTGTGTTAATGGCCCTGAGGGCTGAAATGGTATTAGAAATGGAACAGAATTTCAGCACTGAACTCAGAACACACAGATTTGGAAAAATTGTTTCCATTTCAATAATAGCCACTATTTACCCCCATTAGCTTCATTTCATACTTGGGTTCTAGAGAAAATGATGGTGCAGGGGTCATAAGATACCCCGCAGGGGTAAATCTAATGCAGGACACTTGGAAATTAAGGCACTTCAGAGAACATGGTGTCTGGGCTGTGTCTGTGGAGAGGTTTACTTGAGCGTCAGCACAGAGTGCAGCACAGGCAGGGGAGGGATGCAGAAGCCCTCTTTGTGCACCGAGGGGTCTCCACACTGCTTTGTGTACCTTGTATACTAAGGGTCCTCTTTGTGCCTTGCTTTCTTCTCATTCACAGAGAAGCGAGCTGGAGGGAGGCTGGCTGTCGGAGCTACTTCTCTCTTCTATCCTCTCTGTCTATTCTTCTCTCTAGGCTCAAGAGCACTAATCACCTATTTTATATTCTATAACTCTTCAGGCTTAAATCTCCTCCACTTAAGTCGCTTTAATTTGCTGATCTTCTACAGGAAGGTCTAAAGGGAACGCTAGTTTGTGTGCAGAATAAAAGTTTAACAAAAGCCATCAGAGCCTCAGGATTCAGACAGGAAATCACTTAAAGCTAGCGCTGGACAATGAGCGCTGAGTATGTGAGGGAAAATGAGTCATAGGGAAGACAGACTGAATAAGTTAGGAAAGTTTCAGGTAGCTCAAAAGAGGTTTCAGAAGTACTGACAGCCATGTCTATGATTTCCTGCATCCTAAACCTGACATTCTGTGGGCTCTCGCAGGTCAGGGTGAACTGGGAAAAGGGCACCTGTGCTATGGGACTGGACTCAGAGGAGAATGTCTGGGATTGGGGTTGTTCTCTGGGAAGCTGGTGCGCTGGTCTGCCTCCGAGAGAGCTTTGTTTCTGAGAACAAATGTGTGGACCAACAGCTGGGAGGGGGAGTGTGCAGGAGAGAGGGAGGGGCAAGCCATGAGCCCTCCCGTTGAGAGGAGGGGGCTTCCGGCCTTACACTCTCTTCTTTGATGCTGGGCAAGTTCTGCATTGTGCTTGTGTCTCCTTTAGGGTCACGGCAGAAGCAGGGGTGGAATAGTAGGGGGACAGAGAAGGCTTATGCTTTGCCGACCCTCCCCACACTCCACTCCTTCCTTTGGGCTGACAGCCGCTCAGCAGGCATTTCTGTTCCATTCCTATGAAGACAGCCTTCAGTGGCTCCAAACAAACTGCCTCTCTGCCCATCTGCTCCCCGTCCCAATGCAAGTGTGGGTGTGGAATTCTATTTGGGATGGAATATTGGGACCTTCGATTCAGGTGTGGCTGGATGGAGAAGTCCCGATCATCTGTGGTTTAAGATGTGGAATTAAAAGGCAGATGGAATTCGACAAGAGGTGAGTTAACTTGGTAGAGTCAAGGGTGACTTCAAGAAGAGCTCAATAAAATGAAATAAAGGAAAGAAAGAAAAAGAACATAGTCTTATCAGGCCCTAGTATCAGAATGTAACTTCTGCTCAGTGAAAGCCTTTCCCACTTGAGCGTTCTAACCCCAAAGCATGCCTACCTCAGGACTGCTACAGGGTGTGGTGATAGTCTACACGCTCAGCCAAGGACAGGCCACCAGTTACAATTGGCTTCTGCCCACTGTCATGTATGTGCAAATTTTTTTTGTCCTTTTATGACAAAGTTGATTACAGTAGGAAGGGACTGATTTTTAGCATTTGCTATACTTTTCAATGTGGTAAGGCTTATATGTTTGAAATTAGGATTCTTGAGTAAAAGCTGATTTCAGGCCCATCAGTAAAAGGCTGTATTTCTGAGAACAAAGCTCCTCATGAGTCACTTGTGTTGGTAGCTGCAGAGGGCCAGGGGAGGGGGCCTGTGCCTCTGGTCTGGGGAGGGGGGTCCTTTGGGAGCCTGCGCACTTCTCTTTCTGCATTGCAGGGTCTTGTCTGCTCCTGCGCCAACAGTGGCCACTTGGTGGAGGGAGGGGTGTGTTTGGAGAGGTGTGGAGGAGGCTGTATGTTTGTCACTATCTCCCTGCTGCTCCCTCCCTCTCAGTGACGCCATGATTATTAAGAAATTATTTCTCACTTACTGCTGCAGATGTAAACACTTCACAGGTTTGCGCAGCACTTGCGTATGCAGACCTATTGACGTAGGTGGCGGGCTGGGATTTGAGATGGGCTATGAGTATCCCAAATTTGGATGTGAAATACAATTAAAATACCCTTATCATTTGAGAGTTATGATGTGGAATAAAAGGGCAAGAAATGCCGCACAAGACATAATTAAAGTCTGGAGGGGGCTGCAATGAATCTGAGCACTGCTTCCTGTTGACCTCCCCTCTCCCGCCTCTTTGGTTAACCCTGTGATCCCCAGTAACCCTGACCTCCTGGGGGTTCTGAATGAGGCACTGAGGCCTCACCGAGGTCTGAGTTTTACACTGGGCCTCTTCATTGGGATTTGTGAAAGTTTCCCTTATGGAAATAAAGGTGCTGGCAACTGAAAGGAAGCATTCTGTGTAGGGAGTGTGGGCAGATGAGGTCGAGTCTTCCACCTGCGCTCTGAAGTGCTGTCCTGCCAGGTCCAAAGGATCACAGGGTGGGCAGAACACAGTCCCCTGTCCACTGGCTGCTGCTGATGGTGAATGTGGGGTGAAGAAGGTGGCATCTATAGTGCTGTGGGGTTTGAAAAATGTAAATATGCATGTGCCCACTATTACAATTACCCTACGTACCCATTTCTTTGCCCCAAATCTCCTGGCCTTTACCTATTCAACCTTCCACATTCTCAAGCCCCTGGCACCAAACTCTTCAGAAGCTTTAATGTTCTGAATTTTCAAGAATGTTGTGTATATACAATGACACAGTATTAGTCTTTCACTTCTTTTGCTTAGCAGTATACATTTAAGATTTCTCAGTGTTTTGTGGGGCTTAGTAGTTCCTTTTTATGGCTAAATAGTACCACACTTATATAGATATATCAGTGTTTATCTGTTCACTACAGCAGGACCTATAAGTTGTTTACTGAGCACAAGTAGAGCTTATGCAGCCATTTGCATGCACAATATGCATGTGGATGTGGGTTTTCACATCAATTTGTTAAATATCTAGAACTGTGATTGCTGGGTTATATGGTAATTCTATGTTTGGCTTTAAGAGGCTCTGGCAAATCACATTGCACAATGGCTGTACTACATTGCGTCCTTGCCAGCAGTGAGCAACAGTCTTGGTTGTTCCAAAAGCTCCCCATTAACTAGTTGTGTCAGTTGTTTCTAACTTTTGGAATTTAGCCATTTTAATTAGCATGGCAGTATTTTGTTTTAGTTTGTACTTCCTTCATGGCAAATGGTGTGGATCATCTTGTCATATGCTAGTTTTCATTTGCATGTCTTCTTTGATGGGATGTGGGCTCAATTTTTTGCTTTTTTAAATTGAGGGTTTTTTTCTTATTGAATTTAAGATATCATCCCATTGTTTGAAAATAAATACTTTATCTGATACATGTTTTGCAAGTATTCCCTGACAGTATATGGTTTGACTTTTTGTTCTTTGTCTTTCACAAAAGTTTTTAATTTCAATAAAGCCCAATTTATCATTTTTTTCTTTTCAAGCAGTGTGCTTGCTGCTACTATTGTAAAAACTCACCATCAAACCCTAATATACCTAGACATTCTTGTATGTATTTTCTACAAGTTTTATGGTTTTGCAATTTACATTTGTGTCTATGATAACTTTTGAGTTAATCTTTGTATAAGGCATAAAGTTTGCATCTAGATTCATATTTTAGCATATGGATATCTTACTATTACAACATCACTTGTTGAAAAACTATCTCTATTGGATTGCTTTTATTAAAAATCAGTTGGTTTTAATTTATGTAGGTGTCTTTCTGGGCTCTCTATTCTGTTCCAATGGTCTATGTCTACTTCACCAATATCATTCTATCCAGATTATTGAAGCATTAGGTTAAGTTTCGAATTTAGTGGTATGAATCCTCTGGCTTTGCTACTCTTCAGTATGACATTGATTATCTCAGGTCTTTTGTGTTTTTGTAGGAATTTTAGATTCAGTTTATTGATATCTGCAAGATGGCTTTGGGATTTGGACTGGGGATTCATTGAGCCTGTATAACAAATTGAGAAGAATTGACATTTTAACAATGCTCAGCCTTGCAATCCATTAATAAAGACTATATGTCTAATTAGTTAAATTTCACTTGCTTCATTTCATTAGTGTTTCATATTTTTAAAGGTAGAGATTCTGTACATATTTACGCCTAAGTACTTTATTTTGGGAGTGCTATTTGTAAATGGTATTCTTTCATTTCCAGTTCCAATAATTCTTTAGTTATTGGTAAACCATTGTGTCCTGTAATTGTGTTATACTAGTTTCTTATTCTTGCAACTTTTTTTGTAGTTTGGTTGATAATTTCTACATAGACAGTTATATTAACCCATTTTTCCTAATGCTATAAAATACATGAAGCTAGAACCTTATAAAGAAATGAGGGTTATGTTGCTTATATTTTTGAGCATGCAAGGGCATGGTCTCAGCCTTTGGCAAATGACACCACACTAGCAGAAACACATAGTGAGACAGGAAGGCAAAGAGAGGCAAGGGGCCAGACTAGCTCTTTAGTAGCAACCTTCCCAGGAAAACCAACAAGGTCCCACAAGAAATAATTTACTCCCTTCAAAGCGGGGAGCCTTTAATAACTCAGTGACCTTTGGTTAAAGATCCACTACCTCTTGGCACTGCCAATTGGTAAAAAAGCTAGCAGCATCCGACAGGGAACAGATCACAAATCTACAAGGCATCTGTGAATAACATTTCTCCAGTCCTAATACGTGAGCATTTTGTATGTTTTTAAATTAGCTAAGACTTCTAGAAAATATTGAAGAAGAGTAAGAAGAGAGATATCTTTGCCTTGTTGCTGCTCGTAAGAGGAAAGCATTCAGGCCCTCACCTCACCAACAACTTATTAGTTGTAGGATTTCTCCTATGTACCCTTCCTAAGTGAAGGAAATTATTTTATATTTCTAGTTTTTGAGGATTTTTTATTACTTATGAATAATAATTTTTCAAAGACTTTTTATAGTTCAACTTAACTGGTCATATACTGTTTTCTTATTCAGTCTATTAATGTGACAATTCATTTGATTTACAAAGTTTGAAATGGACCTGCATTCAAAGCACTAACCTCCACCTCATTATGATATGTTATCTTTTTATATATTGCTGGATACTGCTTTATTAAGGATACTATGAGAGATGTCGATCCTTAGTTTGCTTTTGTTGTAATATATTTGCCATGTTTAGGTATTGAGGTAATATTCGCCGATAAAATGAGCTGAAAGTGTTCCCATTGCTTTTTTCTTTGGGAAGATATGTTGAAAATTCATTATTATTTCTTCCTTATATGTTTGAGTTTGTTGGTATGTGTTGGGTAGAATTTACAACTAAAATAACCGAGGCCTTGACTTTTTTCTTTGGAAGTCTTTAATTAAGTCAATTTCCATAATGCATGTATGGCTACTCACTTGAATATATTTAATCTTGAATGAATTTTGGTAGTGGTGTCTTACATCAATTTGGCCATCTCACCTAAGTTACTAGATAGGCGGGCATAGAATTCTTCATGGTATGCTGTTGTCACCCTGCCAGTGTCACACAATCATCAGGGATTTCCTTGTTTCACTTCTGATATTGATAACCTGTTTCATTTCACTGTTTAATTCGCAGCCTTGCTAGTGTTCCTCCAAGAACCAGTTTTAGATTGCTTTCCTATGTAAGTCTTGTCACTGGTCTTTTGTAAGCAAGGTCACTTTTTTCTCTGCTTAATATTATTTTTGTAAAGTTTCCATAGGTCCTTGCTTTGTTTTGTATTTATGAGTGTGTGCATACGTAAAGTATTCATCTCTGAGGCTTAAGTATGTATCACTGCATTTCCATGAGGTTCTTGGATCTGTGGTTTGGTGGTGTCTTCCATTAATTTTGGAAGTTCTTGGTCATTATGACTTCAAAGTTCTGTTGTGCTCCATTTTGTTTTTATTGTATCTTTGGTATTACAATTATCAATGTGGTAGACCTTTCATATTATAACACAATTCTTGTATGTTCTCTTTTCTATTCCTCTCTCTCTCTATTTATATTAGGTATTTCTTTGCCTTTCAATTGGAAAGTTTTTATCACCTTATCTGCTACATTGCTGATTCTTTCTTCAGTTTTGTTGAAGATATTGATCATTTCCATCACTGTACTTGTACGTAGCATTTCCATTTGATATCTTTCTTAGTTCTCATTGCTCTATTTACATGGTCCAGTTATTCCTCCACATTGTTTACTTTTTCCATTAAATTCTTTTTGCCCCATTCTTACAGATTGAACTCAAGGTCATGTGCATGTTTTGCAAGTGCTCTACTATGGACCTAAAGTCCTAGCCTTTTTAAAACTTTATTTTGAGATAGGGTCTCTCTAATTTAGCTAGGGTGGCCTCAGACTTGGTATTCTCTTGCCTCAGCTTTCCAAGAAGCTCAGATTACAACTGTGTGCGACGACTCTCAATGAAGAATTGTATGTGTGTGTTTGTGTGTGAGTGTGTGTGCATCAATGTTAGGCAACCACTCTACCACTGAGCTACATCTCCAGTTCTGCCATTTGTGTGCTTAAAATATGAATCATAGCTGTCTTATAATCCCTGTCTGCAAAGCCCAATATCATGTCCTGTCTGACCAGGTTGGCTATGCGATCTATGTTTTTGTTGTCTGGGGACATGGAGGTTTTTCTTTCAAAGCTGCACATGTTAAATCACAAGTTATAGAAATGGCAGTTTCTTAGTTGGTTTTCCAACATGTAATGAAACATCTGAGAATTACAACTTAAAGGATAAAAGGTTTGTTATGGCTCATGGTATTAGACATTTCAATCCATGGTCAGCTGGCTTCATTCTTCCATTTAGGCATGTAGTGAGGCAGAAACATGATGACTGGAGAGTAAGGAAGGAGGGATGGATGGAGGGAAGGAGGAAGCGGGGGAGAGGAGAGAGAGAAGAGAGAGAGAGAGAGAGGCTGTTACAAGGGCATACTACCTTCACCTAGACGCCTCCACAGTGCACCACTTCATAAGGTTACCTCCCAATAATGCATCAATTATGACTTCATCAGTAGATGAATCCACTGATGGATTTAGAACCCTTATGATCCAGTCACCTCCCAAAAACTCCATCTCCAAATTCTGCTGCACAGGCACTAAGCAAGCCCTCAAAACAAGAGAGTTTTGTAAGATGTTTTAGATCCAAACTATAACATATAGCAATTATGACTTTAGATGTGAAGATTTTTGTCGATCTTGCCAGGAACTGTGTTTTGCTGAATGTTTGTGAAAACTCTAGGTACCAGAAGCTCTTTAAATTCCTCTAACAACCATATAAAAGTATCTCCCCTTTTTGCTTTGAAAATTCTCTATGTCCTGCCACCTACAGCTGGTTTGTATTTTGCAGGTATTTCAGATGTAATCAATTTTATTATACAAGTATTACACACTTGATGTGTTCCTCAGATGTGAAGAAAGGGGGAAGATTCTGTAATCTTCTGACTGTATAATGTTTTCAGTCATTTTAGTGTGTATACAGTACACATTCTAGTTTAGTTTAGTTTGGTTGTTCTCTTAAATGAGGAAGTATGGAGGGGATGGAATGGGAGTAAGTTCCTATCCCAAATTGGGCTCAGAATTTATATACACCTGGAATTTATAAAGAACTTCTTCAAGTGAACAAGAAATTGTCCAGCAATCATATTTATGATGGACCAAAAACTTGATTATGCACTTTGAAACAATGACATTGCAACAGTCAACAAATGTATTAAAATTTTTTCAATGCTATTATTAATCAGAGAAGTGTAAAATAAGACAATAAGATATTGATATACAACTACCTGGATAAGTAAAATTGAAAGGACTCAAAGCATTTTGGCAAGGCATGTGGTGGGATACTACACAGTAATGAAAAAATTAAAACAATACACGTAGGACGGAATCGATTAATCCCATGATCACAGTGGTGAGTAAAAAGGGGCCACTGATTCCACTGATAGAAAGCTCAAAAACCATCAGAACAATCTAGAATGATTAATTCTAGATGGCCACCAATTCTCACTTATTGGAAATACTCTAAATCTCGGTGAGGTTGATTGATTACATGTGTGTATGCTTAAATTGTCTTTATTAAGCTATGCATTCAATTCTGTGTATTTTAGGCACAATTTATTATTCTGTCTAAATGAGAAATATAACTTAACCTTGAGGTTTGGGCTCTTCCTGTCAAGTCTGTCTCTGCAAAGGAAGAGCAGTGGAAACAGCCTGTGTGTTCATCCGTGGGAGGGAGCAATCGGCAGGTTCTCTGCGTCAGGCGTCTCAGGGGAGGGTGGTCCTCTGACCTCTTGGTGTTGACAGCAACAGTGTTCTCTTTTCTTTCACCCCTCACAGAAGATTCCAGAGTGGTGCTGCTGCTTTGCTTGCCAGTTCTTACCTGTTGTCCCCTCTCTCAGCTCGTGGGTGTTAACGTGACTTGTTTGATAAGTCACCAAAGAAAGATAAACACTACTTCTGGCAAATAGCCTCTTCCTGCTTGAAAAACAAATGTAACTATGTGAAAGAAAGGTTCGCAGTGGGCTGTGAGGGCTCTAATTTTGAGGTACAGCAAGTCCCTGATATTTTGTGAGCTATGACTCAGAATGGCTAGTTACTGAAATTTAATAAATGGCACTTTTAAATCTGATGGAGTGGAGAAAGAACATTGAAGACAAAAACAAATGAAGGGAAACCGAGGTCAGAAATCTAAGTTCTTCTCTGTGCATCTCCATTCATCTTTTCCACCCTCAGATGACCCTCTCTAAATATGACACTCAGGACATGTCCATGAGACCACCAAATATGTACCCAAAAGTATACGTTGAGCTCTTGTTAATGGTGAGATTCTCACATGCTGTGGGGATGCAGCAGGGCTGGGCTGGCATGTGTCTTGGCACTTGGGTATCCCGGCCTCTCTCTTGGCACAGCATGCACCTCTTAGCTGAATGGGACATGGGCATGACACTAGGAAGGGAGGCTAAGCAGGACAGTGGTGGCTCCTGGGACAGAGCAGACAGGGAGGCTGACTCTGCCTTCACTATTTCAATGGTCCTTTTCCACATCAGCCATCACTATAGACCAAGGAACGCTCACCCACTGCCCTGTCCCAAGGGTGAGCCAACATTATGTAAATATCATTCAAGGAAATAAGCAAACTCAGAAAATATATGATGATGGCATCAAGTGAAACACGAGACTTGGATAAACAGACAAGTGCTAAACTGCAGGAGGCACCACTGGCAAGGAGCTGCTCTGATCCCCCAAATGGGAGGGGTGCCCATGCCTGCCACATTCTCCGCTGAACTTGGCTAAGCCCCAGATGGTTGCTTTGTGCATGGGGCAAGAACTTCAGAGAATGAATCAATGTGAGTTCCCTAATACAAGAAAACTCTCTAAATGGATTAGACAAACTTTAAGTAAAGGGTGTTATAAACTTGTTGGGACACTGAAATATACACCATGGTATGATCAACATATGAGAATGTTTAAATGAGAATGTTTAAATTTTTTTAGAAAGCATTACAGTAAAAGACACATTGCCATTAATTCTCTCAAAATACTCACTTCAGACACACTCATCGCATTACCTTTGGCACTTTCTGAGGCAGTTCTGAAAGTCCTACCTCTTGGGGGTTATTATGAGATGCAGTTTTGAAAAACATGCTCAATGCTGCTGCTATGTGCCATCCAAAGGAAAGGTGGATCAAATAAATATCGTGATGTGTCTTCATCTACCTTATTCACTGGACCCTCACTGTGTGAGTTCTGTTTCTTCTCCAAAATCAACATGACCATGAAAAGTAAATGTTTAGAATGGATGCAGGACATCACAGAAGCCATGACAGTGTAACTAAAGACATTTGTAAAAGTGAACTGCTTCAGAAAGTGATGGGGACAATGGGATAAGTTTGTTGGAAGTGAGGGGGAGTTTTTTGAGTGAGATTAATGCCAGTGTGTCTTTTATGGTAATATACATTTTTAGATTTAAGCATTCACCCTAGATTTTATCATAGCCCATGAGTACGAGTTGGTTCAGAGTTTGGGGTTGAGGCAAGGGGAGACAAGGGCATGCTGTGGGTAAGGAAGACCCTCCAACATGGCAGTCATTCCTCTCTTTGACTGTAGGGCACAAGGAGGAGTCAGGAAGTTTCTATTTGCCTCCTTTCTCTGCTTCATCCCTCTCTTTTCAGGCTCCTGTTTATTAGTGACTGTTTGCAGGCGCTAATGGAGCCTACAGAGTCCTAATGTGTCTTCAGATCCATTCCCTTAGTCTCCTCCAGCATTTCCATCCCCACTCAAGATGTAGCTACAGGTGCTGACGTTCATGTGGAGATATCGCTCAGATACAGGACAAAATAATTTCCCTTAATGATGTCTGAAAAATGATGTGGGATGTGAGGCACCTGAACTTTCATCAAATTTGCTTCAAAGCTTGTGTGGGTGAAATTTCAGGAGAAAATACTTCTGGGAAACTAAAGCCCATCAACAAAA
Organism: Heterocephalus glaber; assembly: GCF_053883595.1. NCBI lineage: Eukaryota > Metazoa > Chordata > Mammalia > Rodentia > Bathyergidae > Heterocephalus > Heterocephalus glaber. Next base: position 2,676,898 of record NW_028258329.1, on the reverse strand, counting down.
TCAGTTCTGCTCCCCAGTGACCCCATTACTCATCCCATACCTCTACAGCCCACATATTTTCATTAAGCAGGGACAGAGATGAAGGGCTGCAGGCATAATGCGTGTGACTCATCCTAAAGCAAAACGAGATGTTTGAAATTGGATCTGTAATGTTCTAAATTGTTGCTCTTGAGCAGAGCTGGCGTCCACAGCTATCTCAAGCTGTGTAAGTGCGTATTTTTGCAGGATGAGGAGATTAGGCACCTGTTTGTTGACCTGCAAGGTCTGCAAACTAGTCAGGCCTAATGAAGCTAAGCTATCAAAACTTTTGGCAAAACTATGCTCTGACTCATTAGTTCTATTGAAAATTCTCAGAATCGTTGTCTGACAATGAGGCCAGAGTGGTTCATGCTGACCACTGGGTTCCTACCTCAGGGCAGTAGAGTCTTTGAAACTGATGAATTGGGGTTCTTAGGTGCAAAGAACAAACAAATAAGACCAACGGCAAAAAAACTGTAAGGAAGCTGTGTGGAGTTCTGATTCTGAAAAATTTTAATGGCAACTTTCTATGTGTAGGAGACAGAAGTGCAAATAGGTTTTGTCCGGGGCTGGAAAGAATCAGCCTGGTGCCTACCCATTTCTTTTGGCACCTTGTAGTCTTCTTCTGACCTTTGTCTCCTTGTAGGGTGAGTGATGAAAAAGGTGTCTTTCTGAGATAGAAGTCCTTCCAGGACTTTTATGTCTGGCATCTGGCATCCTCAGCTTGCCTTGACACATTGTAGGAATGGAAAGGGAAGGTGGATATTTGTTTGCTTTTGATTTAAATAAAATTTACAACAATAGTACAATGCTTCTGTATAACTATATCCAAATTTTCCTATTAATTAACATCTTGCATTAGGATCAGACATTGGCCACAACTAATGAGCCCTCAGGCATATTACTATTCACTACATCTGTGTGTGTTACTTTCTTGTCACTGAGACACAACATCTGACACCCACAACTGAAAGGAGGAAAGATTTATTTTGGCTCATGTTTTCAGTCCACAGTCAGCCATCTCCAAGGCAGAATGGCTTAGCTGAGGGAAACAGCTGAGGAAAACCTTTTTACTTCCTGGCTTCCAGGAAGCAAAGAGAGAGAGATCAGGAGCTGGGAAGGGAGATCCACCCTTCCAGGTCACAGCATCAGTGACCACCTGTAACCATGCCCCCTCCTAACAAGTCAGCTGTACACTTCCTCACCGTGATACAGTTGCCTTGCAGAGACCCTTTATGTTAGCAAAGGAGGCCTCTGGGGGACATTTTTTATCTAAACCATAACGCTGTGCTTTATTACTATTCTCTTAGCTTTGTTTATTGTCCTTTTCCACTTCCAGGATCCCATCCAGGACACAGCATCATATTGATTTGTTATAATTTCTTAGATTCTTCTTGGCTGTGATGATGTCTCCGTTTTTCATGATTTTGAAAGTTTTGGGGAAAAAAAGAGAAAGTTTTGGAAATTCTGGTCAGGAATCTTGTAGGATGCAATTTCACTAATGTTTTTCATGATTGAAGAAGAGTTTTCGGGGAAGAGGGCAGAGGTGAAGTATAATTTCTATCATGTGTCATTCACATAATTTATCACAATTGCGCTAATGTTGATTACCTGGATGAGTTATTGTTTGGCAGATAATCACGGAAGACAGTCACTGTGTTCAGCCTACACGTTAGGAGTCATGACTCAAGCCTGCCCTCCTGGAGGATGAAATAATTACATAAATTTCTCCAAATTATCCTACAAATAGTTTTCTTTTTAGCCCTCTTATCCACATGATTACCTGAATGTCCAAGAGGGATGTGTTATCAAGTATAAGATAACAAAAGTCACTATGTCTAACTGGAAATTTCTTGCATAATCTGCTGTTCAGACTTATAGGAGTGTAAAGTTTTTTTCTTCCTGGGGAAGGAAACTGGCTGCCCAACTCTGAGAGTTTTTGGAGAGCGGGGATAAGAGTGGGCCTTTCCCTGGACCTGGTGCTATAACTGGACACAGCTGTGTTGTCCTGTGTTCCTGGTCTTTTCCTTGAAGCATGGAAGAAGATAAAAGGGGTTGTAAAAGAAAACACAGGCACCTGTTTGGCTATCAGAGGGAAACAGAGATACCTGAGGAGTTGAAGTGGTCTAGCACCACATGCAGGAGCCCTGACAAGGTGAGGAGATTGTCCAAAGACAATTTCCGGAAGAGGAACTGAGGAGGACTGTGTTGAGGTACATTCCCCAAGAGTGAAGTTCTGGGTTCCATTACCCTTGAAATATATGCTGGCTTGCTGTGTCAGTGATAGGTAGCCAGTGTGCTGAGGTGACTGCTCTCCTCTTTGTGCCCACTCACCTGCTCAGACCCCAGTCCCCTTGGGTCCCAGCACGTGCATCATTCTGCCATGCCACTCTAGTCCTGATGTGCTGCATGGCCCACCCATCCCAGGAAGAAATCATACAGCATTTAGACGTGGAAAGGATAAAATATCTGAAACTTCAGCTCTATGACAAAATGAAATGTTAATTTGAAGAGTCTGGAAAAAAAAGGATCCCTTTTTCTAATTTTTTTTCATGAAAACAAATCTTGTACTTCCCTGAAGAAATGGGGTCTATGGCAGACTATTTGTCACCTTTAAGTCAGCCAACCAAGTCCCCCATACCTTTTACTTATAGTCATGAACATTTATTGGTTACACATGTCAATAAAAACTAGAGATGACAACAGATTTATTTGATGAAATTTCTGGGCTCTTGGCAGTAAACATATTAGATTCTTGTAGCAGAAGGAAAGAAAACATGATGTTATCTTGGCAAGGATATTCAAGAATCTACTTGGATGTGGCATTCATTAATTCTCATCTTTGAAATCCAGTCTGTGGCATGGGACACAAGAAGTGTCACCTAAAACTATGGTGAGTATTTAAATTTAAAAATTACTACAGTAAAAGACATACTATCATTAATTCCCTCAAAATACTCCCCCTCCCTTTGAACACACATATCTCCTCATTCTTGCCACTTTCTGAAGAAGTACTGGAAGTCTTCTTCCCCAAGTGCCTTCCGTTGTGTTATCATTGCTGTCTTCATGTTCTGAATAGATTCAAAACATTTACCTTTCATAGCTATTTTGGCTGTGGGAAAGGACCATAATTCATACAGTGCAAGACCCAGTGAATAAGGTAGATGAGCACACATCATAATATTTTTACAGCCTACCTTTCTGTTGGATGGCACTCAGCAGCAACATCCACTGCATTTTTGATCACATTTTGTAAAGGCATTCATGAGAAAAGACTTCCAGAATTGCTTCATAAAGTAGCAAGAATGATGGAATAAGTATATCTAAAGTGAGAGGGACTATTTCAAGGGGGTTAGAGGCAGTGTTTCTTTAGGGTAATAAATATTTTTTAATTTAAACATTCACCACATATTTTGTTCATACCTCATAGACTATGTTCTTCTTCTAGGGAAAGAAGAAGAACCAAATAAAAACAGTGGAATCAACCACAACCCAACCCTTGTTATAAATACTATCTTCTCCCTTAAGAATGCAGCATTTGCTCCTTCTTCAGAGTGAAACCAGCTACCTGTCTTCTAATCACACTATCAGAATCAATGTCCTTGATCCTGTTATATTCTTTAATTAGTCTATATTGGTTCTTCATTATCTGACAATGTATAAAAAATACATTGGCTGCCCCTCACATGATCAACACACTACAATGGGTCAGGGTACATACTCTCAGTAAATCCTCTCCTTTAGAAGGACAAATGTGGGAGTATTGACCATTCATTGCTTTGTAAGAATTCTGAAATCATTCTGGACAGACATCGTGAGACACCCCACCTAGCTCATAGAGTCTTCTTTCACCAATCCCAGTGTCTGCAGCCTTGGGGAAGGTGTCCATTGCGTTGCCCCACCATCTGGGAAGTCCATCATTCTCCATCACTTCCTGCCCACACGGGAGCGGAGCAATAGAGAATGTCCTATGTTTGGTGGGGTGAATATCTTACCGTTGGGCAAAAAAATTGCCTTAAATCTCAAACTGCTAGAAACACTTTTGGCAGTACAACTCACTCCAAATCTAGTTAGATTTTTATTCTGCATAATTTTAATGGGCCAATAGCCACTCTCACAATTCAACACATGCTCCAACTGTAGCTTGAAGTAATCTAAGGTAAATTAAGATCACTTGAAATAGGATTTCTAAGAGTCACATTTTCAGTCTCTTCAGTTTTCTGAAGCTAGAGTTGAACATATTGACAGGATTTCCCTTTACTATTGTTTGGATCTTGAATGTTCCACCAAAGGGCATATGTGCCAAAGTCTTGCTCTCCCACTTGGCATTGTGGGGTGGTAGTGGATTCTTTAGAAGCAAGGCCTTGTGCGAAGATCAGGGGATTGTGCCTTCTAAGGGGATTATGGGAACACAGTCTCTTCCTCTTTCTCTTTGCTTCCAGCCATGATGTGAGTGCCTTTGTGTCTTTGCTGTCCCACATCCCCTCATCCATCTCACCTCCATCATGATGAGCTGCCTCCCCACAGGTCCAAATCAATGGGGTCAACAAACCATAGATGGAGACCTCTGAAACCCTGAGCCAAAATAAACCTTTCCTCTCTGTAAGTTGATTATCTCAGGCATTTTGTTACAGAGACAGAATGGGAACACACTTTTTAAGTAATTCAGAGGTGGTAAGAAAAGTATGTGAGATGATGCATTTGCTTTCATTTTCGTCTTAATTTTTATTTTTATTAGTATAAGTTTGCAGTACATAATGAATATGTTCACTGTGAGGAGTTGGCACACATACATAACGCATCTTGATTTTTGAGGTCTCCTGCCCCTTACACCCCTTCCCCTGCACCTCTTGCTCCCCTTCCCATTTTCAAAAGATCTAACTCTCTGTTTCTTATTATTTGTTATCGTGCTCTTTACTTTATTTATACTTCGCGTTTCTCATGTAAGAGAAACCATGCAATATTTAAGCTTGTGTGTCTGATTTATTTCACTTAACATTATGGTCTCAAGCTGCATCCATTTTCCTACAAATGACTCTGCGTTATGATGTCTTGTTCCTCAATTGTATCTTTAGTTATAATGAGAAGATAAACAAGTAGACTTTCAATATTGTGTTCGAATCCACAGATTATTTTCTGAAATTCGCTCTTTGTTGTAATAAAGGGTTTCTAAGGGTTTCTAGGGTGACCAATAGTAGCCAAAAGATATTACTTTAATTTCCCAATTGAACTGAACTAAACTTGAATTTCCATATCTTTTTTGCCTAAATGCATAAGCTTATTCCAAATTAGTGTGCACAACAGTTTAGCAAGTATTGTATCAATAGAAATAAGGGTCACTTTAATTTTCAAGAATTGATAACAGCTTTGGAACTGGTCATTATCTGGCTCTGAATAAGTATTTTAGTGGTTTGATCAGTGGTACCTCACAACTGGCACTGAGTTCTTTATTGATTTCTTTATTCACTAGGCTACTGCAACAGTAAGACATTAAATCAGTCTCATGTAATAATCACAATTATAAACTGTGCTCTTTTTCACACCTCGTCGGGGAGGCATGTGGTAAGAGCCAATGCAGTTCCCAACATGTTGTCTGCATTCTGGGATCCGGGTTGAAGGACATGCCGTTTTTGTGACAGCAGAAACCAAAGCCATCACAGAAGCACATGATGGCTAAGGGCTCTCAGGCTGAAGTTTGGGTGTGGCATCTGTCACTTCCGCTCCCGTTCCATTGCCAAAAGCATGTCCCAGGCCTAGGCATCAGGTGGGGCAATACATAGTTTAAGAAAGCGGGAGTTAATAATTGGTACTGATAATACAGTCCCCTGCCAGATGAAAAAGAGATAAGAAAGAAATACTCTCATCATGACATATATTCATAGAACTGGCATGGCATTATTGGTACCTGTGTTCTCTGCTTGTTTTATTTCTTTTTTCTAAAGCAAAACAGGACAAATGAGGCTGGGGGTACAAGGAAAGAAGGAAGCAGCACCTTGTTGCCTTTTTCCCTCCTTGCTGGAATCAATGCATGCTAATAGACCTTATTCTATCCTGTTGCTATGGAGATAGAACAAAACATGGCTCAACATCTACTCGCTGTTACCACCTGTTTCCCTGTCCATATGCACTGTAGTCATGGCGCTTTGAAATAGATTAAGGTGATTCCTGACAAAGGTGCCTGCAGCATATACACACAAAGTGTGATAATTAGTAATTTTAAATAATTCATGAAAAAATGGACTTGAATAAGAAGCCAGTAAATGACTGGGCATAAGAAGAACAAACTTAGCACCCTGACATAAACAAAAGTGCTGTGTTTTACGGAGAGCATTTCTGACCCTGTAATGTAAGCTGTATCCTGCTAGCTGCTCTTCCTCTGCTCCGAGCTCATTCCTAGAAACATTTTCTGGCTTCTGGATAAACACAGCTGCCGAGGACTTGCTATGAGATTTACACAATCACAAGCCAGAACATGCAAAACTGGGGCCGGATTTTTAAAAAGCAGTTCTTTAGTGCAAATAATGCTCAGATCCATTTGTTCCTAATTAGCTACTGAAAACAAAGTTTTGAAGCAGACACATGGCAGGGGATGTGTGAGCTATAGTTCTAATAGGAGGAGACGCTTCTTTATTTTTTTTCCCCCAGCACCGGGGATCAAACTCAGGACCTGGTGCTTGTGCAGCAGCTGGGCGCCACTGAGCTAAATCCTCAGCCCTGGAGACACATTTTTGTTTGCAGAAGTAAAAGTCTTTCTACCCAGAGTCGGTCTTGCCCCGATCTGGAAAGCAAGACTGTCTCCAAGACTATGTTAGCTCATCCTTTTCTCTCCATGCAAGATCACTGTTTCATCATGACTTTTTTCTTTTAAACTGGTCAAGTCAGAGAAACACTGACATCTTGAATTAGCTCGTTCTGATACTTCTCTTTATATATTTTCTGACTTTGAAAAATTATATAATACATTACTCTATCAATTCATGTATTCATCTATCTGTTATATGTCTCAAATACCATGTCCTTTTATTTCTACAAAAATTCAATCCAATGTGTTATTACCCCATAAATTTTATGAAATATTACTGATAGTTATACTTTATTACTGGAATTTTTAATGATTGGCACATTAAATTGGCACTTTTATGTACACAATAATATACTTCACAAGCAAAATAATTTCTCTACAGGTGCTACTGAACTTGATAACTTGATATTCTCATTTATAATTTTTGAATAGCATGTTTACTAAAATACAGAGAAAGATTATAAAAGAGATGAAAAGATGAGAATTTGTCAAATGCAAACAAAATGCATAAGACACTAAAATAAATTATAGAAATAAAAATTCAACAGCTAAATTTAAGCATTGTATATATAGTATAACAGCTCAAGTAACTGAATAAGAAATTAGAAGACAGAAAAGTGGCAAATACAAGAAAATAATTATGAGATAAATAATCAAAAATCTACAATTGGGATATCTAGGATACAGTGAAAATATAAAACACATTTGAAATTAACTAGAATGTAGAAATTAGAAGAGAGATAAATGTTCCCAAAATAGTATTTGAGAAAACAAACACTATGAATTTTCTCAAATTGATTCAGACTATATAAATAAGTTGAAGATGTTCTGTGATAATTGAGCAGGATAAATAAAAATTACCATGCTTATACCATACCTACCACTAAAAGTACTGAATATCAAATGTAATAAGGAAATATTAAAAGAAGCCACAGAAAAAGAGTCACATTACATTTGAATAAATAACAATAAGATTGACATATTTTTAAGTAGAAATCATTGAAACCCCTTGCCTGGGCAATTTAGCAACTTAGCAAGTCCAAAAAATAAAATTAAATGAAACAAAATAAAATAAGGCTCAATAAAAAGGCCCTGGGTTCAATCTCTTATCACAAAAATAAATGAATAAATATTGAAACCAGAAACAATGGACAAAAACTAGTAACAAATAGCAAAAGACAATAACTACTGATCAAAATTTATGAATTTAGTAGAAATTTTCTGTTAAATAAAACTAAAGTAAATGCATGCAGAGAAATTCTTCCAACATACCTGCATTAAAAGATACCTCCATTATAATTAAAATTGCTTTTTATTGGACTGAATGTCTGTTCCCCCAAAAAAGAAATTTCATGTTTTTAAACCTTAAACTCAATGTGAAGGTATTGGAGGTGCCCTATAGTAGGTACATTAATTAGATCATGAGGATAGAATCTTCTGAATGGTGTTTGTGCCTTCAAAAGAAGATGTAGTGGGCCAACTAGCTCTATTGTCACAATAGAAGCACACAGGAGGAGGCTGTCTCTCCCCAGCTGGCTCTCCTTCAGCTCTTTCCAGGGCTCTCCAGAATAATCTTGCTGACCCTTGATCTCAAAATTCGCATCCTGGGCTGGGGATTTAGCTCAGTGGTTCTGCCGCCTACCTCGCAAGCGCAAGGTCCTGAGTTCAATCCCCAGTAACAAAAAAAAAAAATCAAAAACAAAATCAAAATTCGCATCCTCCAGAAATATAAGAAATCAGCTTATGTTGTTTTAAACTACCTAGCTTTCTTTGTCACAGCAACCCTAACTGACTAAGGCAAAAGTTGGTACTGAGAACTAGGGGCAGTACTACAGCAAATATCTAAAAGTGTGGAAGCATCTTTGGGACAGGCTGTACATTTTTTGAGGTCCATGCTAAAAAAAAAAAAAAAGCAAAGCTTGTCACAATAAGAACTTTAAAAGCTACTCTGCTGAGGTCAGAAAGAAAATACAAGAGCTGAGGAGAAAACTTCTGTTTTCTTAGAATAAGTCTAAGTAATCCTGAACAAATTGTTGGTAGGAATATGGAGTGTGAAGACCATTCTGATAAATTCTCAGACTAAAATGAGGAATATGTTACCAGAAGCAAGGCAAGGTGATTCTTGTTACAGAGTGACAAAGAATTTGCCTGAGTTATGCTCATGGCCCAACCTTTTCTGCTAAGTAGAATTTGTGAAGTAAGAGATTGGATATTTAGTGGAGGAGAACTCTGAGCAATGTGTTGAGGGACTGAATTGTTTGTTCCTGAGAGCTTAGAATACGTGAAAAATGACTTAGAGATGAAATTATTAAGCAAAATGAAACTAGAACCTAAAGATTTGGAAAATTCTCAAGATAGCCATATTGCACAAACTAGGAAAACGTGTTTAGAAGAGAACTCCAAGGATGTTACACAAAGACCACTTGAAAAGGAAATTAATATAGGTGTGAACCATGAATTTAATCAGTGGCCCTCATAAAAAAACTTTCCCCTGTGCACTTTTTTCATTCCTTTCTGTCTTCAGGAAGGAGATAGAAAACAATGGAAGAAGGCTGTCTGATCAATTTGATCTTACAGAGCACAGAAGGAGACCACAGAGCTATCCAGCCACCAACATGCTTTCTTCTTCAGGACAGGAGAAGAAAGACCCTGAAGGTGATGCAGAAATGACCAGAGCTATTGCCTCAGTTGCAAGGGTGGGAGTCAAGACTGCTTTCAACAGGACAGGTGACCCAGCTGGCCCCGGGGCACAGGGCTATGGTTCCCCAATGCCCCAGGACAGGTCTGCTGCCCAGAATATCCTGGGAAGGAGCACCCTGTCAATGGACTCAGTTGATGGAGCATCAAACTAAAGAGGATTTTTCTGAAGCTTTACAGTCTCAAGAAGCTTGTCTTCCTAGATTCTGGGCTTCCGTAGGTTCCACCCTTCTGTCTTTCACCTCCTTTTGGAATGGAATGTCTAGTTTATACCTGTCCTACCATAATGTTTCCAAAGCACATTACTTTTTTCTTAATTGCAGAGTTTCTCCAGAGGAAGGAATTTTGCCTCAAGATGAATCTGTATTCAAGTCTCACTGATTTAAATGATGCTTAGATGAGACATTAAATGTCAGAGTGGATGCTGGGATGAGTAAAGACTTTTGGGTCTGTCATGACAAAATGCACTTACTTTGTACATAAGTACATGGATATTGGGAGGCCAGAGACAGAAGTCAGTGGGATGACTGTGCCCTTCTCAAATAGAATTTGGATGTGGGGACTCTGAGAAATAATTAGGTCAGCAAGAAGGAACCCTCATAAACATCATCTGTGCCCTCCTAAGAAAAGGTCAAAGAACTCCTTATTTACACTTTCAGTTTCTCACATTAGAGAAACTATTCAGTATTTACACATGTGTGTCCTGTTTTTTTCACATAAGAGTATCGCCTCAATGTGCATCCATTTAGCTATAAATGTCTCTAGTTTCTCATTCTTTATGGCTGAGTAGTACTCCATTTTATTTTTAAAAATCCCACATTTTCTTTATCCAGTCTTCACTTGATGGGCAATTGGGCTATTTAGCTTTAGCTATTACAAAATGTGCTGGTATGAACATGGGTGTGCATGTATCACTGTGAAATTATTCTTTTAATTCTTTGGGAAAGATACCCAACAGAGAAATACCTGAGTCAAATGGGACTTCCAGTCCTAGTTCTTTGAGATATCTCCATACTGATTTCCACAGTGGTTGCACCAGTCTACACTCCCACCGGCAGTGGAGAAGGTTCCTTTTTCCCCACAGCCCCTACCAGAAGTTTACACACCAGATATCAAGGTTTGATACAATATTAAATACAGGGTAGTAATGGAAAAGTGGGACAGAAGGTAGAATGCAGAGCCAGGTCACCATATATTGGCCAGCTGAGTCAAGACCCAGCGATAATGTAAAAAAGTAGGGAAATAATTGTCTTTTCAAAAATGTTCCTAGATCAATATAAATGAAATATTCTTGTTTATACTTTTATCATAAAAATAATAAACTATTGGAATCTTTCAAGTCTAAGTTTTAATGGAAAAGCAAAAGGCTTTTGCAAAATAAAACATGAGAATAGCTTCATGATTTTGAAAAGGACATCTGACAAAAACTCCATTCCCCTGGGGATCACTAGTTTTATTATCAGGAACAAAATCTGAGACAAAGGAACCTCAACATCTCCTTTCCAGAAACTATAAAAGTTTCAGATATCCTGACTTATCTTGGTCTAAGTTAGACAAGATTTTCTTATCTCTCAGGTGGTAAAATATTACTAAAATTACACATATAAGAATAAGGAATTTAGGGAACAAAATTGCACTTCCCTTTTCGGATTTGTGCATGCAACTTTTCAGAGGTGTTCTTTGCAGCTGTGCTTCTTTTTCACAACAGCAGACACCTGAAAACAGCCAAGGTCAGGTACAATGGAGTACTATGTATCAACACAAAGGAATACACTACCAACACATGCAGCAACCTGGAAACGTCTCTAAAACTCAACACAAAATAGTGCCTATAATTGGATTACGTTTATATGATTTTTGAAAACACACAAAATGGATTGTTAAGAAAATCAAAACAGTAGTTGCTGTAAATTAACTAGAAGGAGAATAAGGGGACATTTAGGGTTGGCGTGAGTTTTCTATATTTTTTCCAGGGGTTTGAGTCACGTGAGTGTATCCGTTTGTCAGAACTCATAAGGTATGCTGTATGCACACTTCAGAAAACATAAGAGTCCTTGTAAAAGTAGCAAATATTATGATTTCATTAATAATATGAATGGGTTGACCATCTGCAATTAGTTCTGAAATGTATCCAAAAAGTTAGATAGTTTGAATGGAGAGGTGAATATGTATTTGCTAAAACAAATGTAATAAAATTTAAATAGAATTTAGGTGTTGGGTACACAATTCCTTTTTTATATTTATTTTATTAGTACATGTTTTGTTTGGAGGATGTAGTACACACACATAATCTTGATCATTTTTTATCCCTTCTCCTATCATCAAGGACTTGAAAAATAACTAAGGTTGGCCAGGGTTTGGGGAAAATGGAACCCTTGTATATTGTAGCTAGGAATGTAAACTATCACAACTACCATGGAAATCAATATGGAGGGAAAAAAAGCAACAGAAATTTTTGTTGAACCAACTATACTTCTCCTCATTTATTCACCAAAGGCTTAAAAGTGATCATATTACAGTTATACATGCATACCCATATTTATACCAGCACAATTCACAATAGCTAAGTTATGAAAATAGCCTAGATGCCTGTCAATAGAAAAATGGATAAAGATAATGTCTTATGTTTAAACTTTGAAGTATTACTCAGCCATAAAGAACGGTGCACAATTCTTTAACCTTTCTGTTTGAAATTTTTGTAACTAAAGTGGGTAAAAAAAAGTGGTGGTACATCCCTGTAATCCCAGCACTTGGAAGGCTGAGGCAGGAGGATCACCATGACTTTAAGGCCAGCCTGAACTACACAGAAAGACCCTGTCTAAAAAAATGGGAGTAAATTAAGCAAGAACTAAAAGATTGTGCAAGGTCTAATTTTTGATATTTGCTCCTTGGACTATCAAAATATGTGAAAAATTATCTTTAGCTCTATTTTTTTATATTCTGTACTACGATGAGGTAATTAGAGAGAAACTATTATTTTGTCACACTTAAATTTGATAATACAGTTAAAACAATCATTAAAAAAGACAATAAATGGGTTAAGTTTTCCATTAAAATTACTTTTATGAAGGGCATTTAAGGCAAAAAATATTGGCACCAAAGTATTCAAATTTTTAATGTGTAAAATGTGACTGAGAATGTACTTATAGTTTTGCTGTTTTTGCTCGGTTTGTTGAGTATAATAAGGTGAGCATAATGCAAATTCAAGTGGCATTGTAAAGCTTGGGTTAGAAAATGCCAGGAGAACAGTGCTCTGGGATGTGATGGGACCAGTCTCACTAGGAAACACTAATACTCGTGGCTCAGCACAGAATCCCTTACTGCGGCTGCTGCTGGCCGGTGCTCGTGGCCATAACGGAAGTTGCGGGGGTGAAAGGATTGTAGAATCGCAGATAGGAAGCTGAGCATTCTCTATGTTGGCTTCGTTCTCAAACATCTTTGCCTCCAAGTCTTTCTGCCCACCTTTGTATTGATCCAATCACACTCTCAATCAAAGATGCTCTCGGGACCTAGGATTTGGAGCTGATTTAGAAGTTGTTGAAAAAAAGAAAAATCAGACATACCTTTCATAATTGAACGTATCAGATATAAGTTGTTATTGAGCATTTCCAGGGAATTTGGTGCCTTCAAAATATGTACTTTCGCTCATATTGACCAATCTTGTGGGAATTTTCCATCCCTTTTGAGTGTTTAGCCTTCACTAAGCCTGCATCCATTTACCAGAGACATCGAAGTTCTTATCTCCTCTGTGCCTGGGAAGCACTGAGATTTCTAAGAAACTTGTAAAGATCAACAGCCCTTTGCAGATACACAGTACTTCTGAGATGCAAGGTCCTGTCCCAAAGATATTGTGCAATTCACCCATTTTAAGAGCCGCAGAGCCCTATGATATGAGAACTCATTTTCCCATGCACACATGAGATAACAGCACAGAGAGGTTAAGGAATTTACAGGAAGTCACACACATGAGGGGCAGAATCAGAATATGAACCTGCATGGTTGAGAGGCAGGCTGTGCATTCTTGTCTGCCATGCTCTGCAGTTTTTCCTAGCATCAAAGTAACAATGAAAAGGAAGCTTGGCAAGAGGTTAAGCAACATGTAGAATAAAATGACAGGAACAGCTGCCCATGGTCTATTTAAGACAAGTAATGGAAAATCCTGTGAAAGTTGACCAGGGTTGAGCTAAGAGCTCTGAGAGCCAGAGGGGCTCCTGTGGCCAAATGGCCAGAACTGTGGCACCTAAGGAATGGCTTCCCTGATCTCAGAAACATGAGCTGCTCCCTAGCCAGCTGCTCTCCTCACCCCGGGCCAGCCTGTGAGGTGGCTCAGACTGTGAAGAAGAGCATAAGAGAAGCCATGCGTGCATTGTGATTGGTCTCCAGCCACAACTGGGAAATCAATATCTGGGGAGAAGTATCCAGTGAAAATCTGAGAAGGTTAGGCCCTCTCAGACACAGAGCTGGCAACGTGCACCCTGGTGATGGCACATGCTGGGAAAAAAATCAGTGGCAGCAGCCAATACTGCCTGGTCTGATCATCTGCAGTCCAGATTTTTCTTAATCCTTCCAGTTGCTTCATTTAAACATGAGTGTGTTTCTCATAGAACACAGTATAGGTTGGGAATATAAGGTTGCTTTCCTGTTTTCCTCTCCACTTGAGTGGGCTACTCTCCCCATGCACACCAAAAGCAAAACATTTTTGAGGGATTTTTTTTTCTGTAGTGCATATGCTTGTTCAGATTGATCACTCTATTTGTAACTGTCTTGCTCTGTTTCCCTGTAGATGTTCAGCTTCTTATTCTAGGACTTTGGTTCTCTGCACAACCCCTATGTAAGCATAAAGTGCATAAACTTTCTGATATTCCAGTGAGTGAACTGTGGAATGAATAGAATGGTCACCACGCTGTGGACTACAGGTCTTAGATTTGCACATCAGAACAACCGACAGGATGACCATGTCACATAATGAATCCCAGAATGGCTGTGGGTATTATTACTTTCCTGAGACATATAATGGACACCCAGAACTTAAAGGAGGAAAGATTTAATTTAGCTCATAGATTCAACAGGTTCAGTACGTGGTCAGCAGGCTCCAAGGTAGAAACCTCAGGGTGGATCAAAAATGCTAAATTTAGGGTGGCCAGGAAGCAGAGCAGGGAACTGCACCAGAGGAGAAGGGACAAGGGCCACAGACAGTGCCCACAGCCACCCATCCATCTCCCCACAGAGACACTCACTCACGAGCACACTCTTCTAACCTGCGGGTGTTCCTTAATCCAACAAAGGTGACATCGGGATTGACAGTCACACTCTGCCATCTCTACTCTCAGCTCTTCTCCCTCTCGGCCTTCAAGCTTCTTTATTTATAGACTGGTGGATTCACATCCTCAGTTTTTCACATTTTGATCTTGAGAGTAGCACAGGGGAATCAAGACTCTCCCTTGGGACTGTGGGGTGAGAGATTTTCGTGATGAAGCCAGAGAGACTCCTACAGCCTCCACACCATCCTCCATGCAAAGAGCAGCAGGTCTGCTCGGTAGCCATACTGGTGACAAAGCTCCTGTCCGACGTCAGCATGTGGGAGAGGAATGCAGAAGCTAGGTTACCTGCATGAACTTTTCTCACCCACCCCTTGTTGTCAGCTGTTTCCCCGCACAACACAACTCTCTGCTTTGACTTCATGTAAGTTGGGCAATTCTGCTTATTTTTGTAGCCTATCTACATGCAGCCATGGCTATTTAGCTTGGAGGTGGTATAACGCTGTCTCTGATGAAGGTATGCAGGAAAAATTAAACTCTGTTTCTCTTTGGTTTAAGATATGGAATAGCCACGTGAATGAGGCTTCACAAAGCAAAGGCAGCACTTGTGAGCTTAGCACCTTGAAAAAAGGAGCCCAGGCAGAACCTCTGTCACATGCTCTGCCCACTGCCGTGGAGCGAAGAAGCAGCGGCACCCCAGCTGCTCAGAGTGTGCCCAGCACTAAGGTCATGGTCTGTAAATATCACTTGCCGACAAAGAGGAACAGAGCTTCTTAAGTAAATGTCAGATTTTAGAGCTGGAGCAAGAAAAATACAGGATAAAGCTGAAACCTTTAGCAATGCCATAAAGTAAGGAAGTGGAAAAAAATTGGGGCATATGAAGAGGACACAGAAATAGAACCAAAGAGCTCCCAATGTCCAAACAAGACTCAAAATTTGAGCAACAAAATTAAGGATAGTTTTGGACTATAACACAAGAATAAAATTTTTAAAAATACTCAAATGTCCATAATGATATGAAAGTGTTTCAACACATAAATAAACAGGAGCTAAGGGATAAATCTTTAAGGAATTCTAAAAGCTAAAAATGTAGGCACTGTCACCTGCAAAAAGTGGAGCTTTATTCTCTTTGTTTTGAGTGTTGACTTGGAAACTTGCTTCTAGCAAGTATAGAAAGAGATAAGTCCGCAATAGTGAAATCTGGCAAACAGTGTCTTCCTAAAATGCTCATATTCACATCTCCAGTAATAGGCAATATTAATATGCACATTCTGGTGCTGCATATAAGAAAGGCATGTTCCTGCCGTAGTACGCTTCTCTCAAACAATCAACCTTCATTGAGCAATAATAAAATATCAGGAGGCTTGAATGGAGAGGGATTCTACAAAAGTACCTGGCCAGGCCAGGGATTTAGCTCAGTGATTCTGCAGCCTGCCTCGAAAGTTCAAGGACCCAAGTTCGATCCCCAGCACCAAAAAAAAAAAAAAAAAGTAAAGAAAAGTATCTGGCCAGAAAACCTCAGAAATATAATTTCAAGAAAATCAAGAAAAGAATGAGAAATTGTCACAGATGGGAGGGTCCTAAGTTCACACACTGACTGCATGTAATCTGAAATCTGGGATTGCCCCTAGAGCAGAAAGCATGGAAAAAAACCCTAAAGTCTGAATAACCACTCCAGATAATATTGTGTAGCAGTCCTAATTTGTCAGTTTTGATAAATGCTCTGTTTCTGTTACGTGTTAAAGTTAGGGGAAGCTGGGAAAGGGTACATGGAAACCCTTTATACTAAGTATATAGGTTTTCTATAAAATAATCTCATCTAGAGATTTCCAAAAATAATCTCATCTAGAAAATTTTTAAAAGAGACGTGGATTCTGCCACGTGCCCCGCAAGTGCAAGGAACTGAGTTCGATCCCCAGTATCAAAAGAAAAAAAAAAAGAGAGAGAGACATGGAATAATACTCATCAATTTGCTTATTTAATTATTTGTTTGTTTATTTATTCATTTTTGTGGTACTGGGGATCAAACTCAGGATCTTGCATTTGCAAGCCAGGCACAGTGCCACTGAGCTAAATCCCCAGCTATACTCATCAATTTAAAAGGAACAGATTTATGACACACATCTCACTGAAGATGAATCTCAAAATTGTTACACTGAGTAAAGGGGCCAGGGCAAAAAATAATGCATATGATGCTATTCTATGTATATAAACTTCTAAAAATTGAAAAATAATGTAAAGTTAAATAATTACGTCAGTAGTTTCTTGTTGATATGACTGGGATTAGGGTTACAATAGGACACAAAAGTTGGGGTGAGAGGCATTTATCTTCTTGTATCAATGATTCTGTACATGTGTGAATACTCATTAAGCTGGATACTGTAAATATGTGTACTTTGTTAAATTTACCTTAATAAAATATAGCTGCATGGAAATATAGATGGTTAGATGATAAATAGACACGTATGGATAGTGAAAGAGGTCTTTCTGCTGCTACATAATTTTGAGAGAAGTTATAAATGTAGAACATTGTTATTTCTCAACCCCCAGTTGTAGGAGCTGAGTTGGCCTGGATCACATGTTGAGGCTGCAGCCACCTGATGAAATGTTCTTAGTTCTAGAATATTCAGCTGGTCTCAAAGCATCACTCCATAGACAACTTTTCTGTCCCAGAAGGGAAAATATGTCTGTATTGTGATCAAATCTAACATCACCGAAGAAATGGCAATTTAACATTGTGTGGCTCCTGATGTGATTGAAAAAAAGATACATTACCACTCATGTTTAGCCAGAGTCTAAACCACATTAACCATCAGACAAATCTAGAATGTGGAACATTCTATAACCCAACTTTGTTGGATGCCTGCAAAACAGAGTGGTGTTGTTGTAAAAGGCACATACGTATGGATATGTGTTGGTGGGATGCCAGCAGTCATTGTAGATTAGTAGAGACTAAGGAGAGAAACAAATATTTTGCACAGACCTGGCTTAGATTCTGAATCCAAAATAATTTTTAAAAGCTATATAGGCATTTGGAGACATGAGATGCATACTAAATATTATTGAATTGATTAATCTCTTAGAAGCTCTACTGTCACCATAGTTATATGGTAACAAAACAAATATGTGAAGCGAGATGACAGGTAGGTAGGTAGACAAGGAGGTAGATGGATGAATCAATGGGTAAAATGCTGATGTGCCTAATTGTTAATAATTGGTGCATTTAGGTGAGGATATTAGAGGTGTCTATTTTACTATACTTTCAAGATCTTTGTGGGTTTCAAATTTTTCAAAACAAATGATGGGAGAAGAATAAAATAGCACAAAGGAAAGCAGCATTGTTCTGTCCTAGGCTGTGCCTCTCCTCCTCCTTTGCAGCAGTTCTCCCCATCCGGGTCGCTGACCCCCAAAAGCCTCTCCCGATCAGACTCAGGGATTGGTTGTTGCAAAGTGGCCACATTGTCACCAGATTGTTTGAAATGGAGGGACTTTTTTTTTTTCAAAAAGGTGGTGTATCCAAGCTAATGGGGGGAAACAGGATGGAGGGAGAAAAAAGAATGAGTCAGTTGCCATGGAACCGAGCCATGAAGGGCCCCTTTTTGCTCAGGCTTGATGCTTGTTTATAATCCCGAGAGGTGATGGAGGGGGAAAGAGGAAGAAAGATGGGGCTTAATTTGCTCTCACAGATTCCGGCTGCCCACGGGGCTTATTATCCTTGATTGCCTGTTTTCTGCTTTTTGTCTCCATGGAGACCAGCAAAAACGTGACTCTCCTCAGACTTACACATTTTGCTCACTGAATGCCTTGTCCCTGTGTATCTGCTGGGTCCTTGCTGTGGGACAGGATCCCTATGGAATATGTTCCTGCAAAAGCGTAGGATTAACTTAGGTGGCTGCTGTGAGGTGTGCAGTGGGCCCGATGTGTGGAGTCAAGATGACCCTAGGGAGTTTGCTAGAATAGAGTTGCTATCAGCTTGATTCTTGAGGCCAAGCTGCTAAATCCTGTCCAGGTTCTCAAGGTGGGGTTTAGGAACAATGTGCTGTACTACCCAAGACACTGTGGGGTGAAGAGCCTGCTCCCTATCGGAAGCACATTCAGAAACACCCCAGCTCTTAAAGGAGCGTTGAGGTTCATGGATTCAGATCAGACCCTAAGAAAAGGTCAAAGTGACACAGCCCTGAGAAAGGGTAGGGCTATGTGGAGGGGGGACTTTGCAAGGACATTCCACATGAGGAGGTGCTCTGAGAACGGGCACTTTGTTAAGTGCTGAGAAGAAAGCTAGCATCAAACATCCCCCAGGTTTGAGCAGAAGGCTGGAGAATGGTAGGCAGAGTGTCTGGGAAGGCAGCCCACAGTGTTGGGAAGAGTTTTCTGGGAGCCACGTGGCAAGTGAAGAGCATCAGTGATCTTCACAGTGTCTGTGTCCCCTTCATGGTTCCAGAAACACTGAAGCAGAGCAAAAGAGGGAAATTTGTTTGTTGTTCCTTGCCTGCCCATCTCTGTGAGGGGCCCCATGGTGGCTTGTTTAACACTTGGTGGAATTCACAAGCTCCCTGCTAAAACATCAGGATAGATTTAGATTCATTTTCCAAAGACTGGAGAGGTTCTTCCTTCAGACAAGGGTGCCACTCCAGAGTCAGTGGCTGAAGAATTGAAATGACCACATTGATTTACACACTCAATACAACACCTATCAAAATTTTAATGTTGTTTTTCATAGAAATGGAAAAAAACACGCTAAATTTTACTGAGAACCAGAAAAACCAAAGCAATCTTGAGCAAAAAGAACAAAGCTGGAGGCATCACACCACCTGACTTCAAAATATATTACAGTGACATAAAAACCAAAACAGCATGGTACAGGCATAAAACAGACCAGAAGGACATAAGAGAGAGCCTTAAGTGAACCCACATGTTTATGGTCAACTGACTTTTAATAAAGGTGCATAGAAACACAATAGGAAAAAGACATTTTCTTCAATAAGTGGTGTAGTCAAATGACAAGTATTGAACATGTGGTGAACAAAAGAGAACCTTGATATTTTTGTCTTCCATGAATGTGCAAATTGGTGCAGCCATTGTGGAAAATCGTAGTTTCCTTAAAAGGCTAAAAATAAAACTGCCATGTGATCAAAGAATTATAACTCAAGTCAGTCTGTTGAGATGTCTGCACAGCTATGTTCATTACAAGATTATTCACATGAGCAGTTCCATGAAAGCAAACTGTGTCCATTTATGAACGAGTTAATAATAAAGAAAATGTAGTCAACACACATAATGGAATACTATTCAGAAATGAAAAAGAAAAACTGTTGTTGGCGAGAATATGGAAGACTCTGGAGATCATTATACAAAGTGAAGTAAGATAAGAACAGATAGACAAATACTCCACGGTCTGTCTTATATGTAATATGTTAAGAAGCTGATTTATAAAAGCAGAGAGTAGAATGATGATTATCAAAGGTTTGGGTAGGGAGGAAATGGAATGATGTTCAAAGAACACAAAATTTTCAGTTAGAAGAAATGAGTTTTGGACAACTACTACACAGCATGTTGACTGTAATTAATAGTATTGTATTTAATTGTAATTGTAATTAATTGTATTGTATATTTCAAAATTGCTAAGAGTACATTGCGCATGTTCCCTTTGCAATTCTATGGAGTGAAGGAGAGGTTAGTTAGCTTGATTTAATAAGCCAAATGTATATGAACACAACACATTGTGCCACATCAATACATAAAATTATTGTGTCAATTAAATGCAACATAAATTAAAATGTAAACAATATTTGGAATGAACATGGGGCTG
This sequence comes from Heterocephalus glaber, assembly GCF_053883595.1. Lineage (NCBI taxonomy): Eukaryota > Metazoa > Chordata > Mammalia > Rodentia > Bathyergidae > Heterocephalus > Heterocephalus glaber. The sequence continues at coordinate 2,656,314 of NW_028258329.1, read as the reverse complement.
AAATTGAGGTAAATCGAATTTTGACTGGGTCCTGGTTCTGGTTTTCTAGGTATTTAAATAGACAAAGCTGCACCTGAGGAGCTTCTGCTCAGATCTCAGAAAGCATGAGCAGTGCTCCCTGATTTCCATTCTCAAGGAAGGGCTTTGCAGCTCCCCAATCACGTACCTCTGTCCCCAGATTGAACACCAGTTCTACGGTCCATCGCTGCAATGGTGCTCTTTTTCAGCATGAAATGTGCAGCTTCTCTGCTCTCAACACCTCTGGCTGTATCTGACTCTGAGTTGTCCTGGTTTGGAGTAAGCTTAGGAGGTGTGAGGTCCACGTTGAACATGACCAATCACAAGGCTGAGTGATTTTGGAGGACTCCAATTAAATGCTTTAGTCGGCTGAGTCACAAGTTTCACACAAGATTGTGCAAGGAAAAGGAAGTGTCATGAAGCCTGAATTAAGAGAAATAATAATCCCAGGTGCAGAAATACGATCTGTGTGTCCAGTCAGCTACGTTCCTCCTTTCGGGTTTCTAATCCCCACGGTCCCTTTCTTGCCACAGAGTAGGAACACGACCTTGGGAAATGGCTTTAAACCCAGCTGAGCGCATGTGTGCATGTTTGAAGTGGCTGTTTTCTGAGAATTGCTGCTATCTGGGCATCTTCTGGGATTTACACAGAATGGAAAGGAAGTTACTTGCAGCACACAGGCCTTCACTGACTCCACCCAGAAGCGACACACATCATTTCTGCTCATTGATCACAGCTCGTGGCACAATCAGATCAAGGCAAGGTAGGCTGTGGCAGGCGGAAGTACCTGAACATCTGGTGAACAGGACTGACCAAATGCACCTTGCAATGTGACATGAGTGTCAAAGAGTCTTTTTTAGTAATAGAAGTGAAATCCCAGGGTTTATGTCACACCGCAACAGCCAACTACTGCAACTATCCATCCATATCTGTATGGATTTGGCTCATAGGATGGATATCAAAGTCCACAGTTATGAAGGGAATGGTAAAATCTCTGATAGCAGCTCAGGACATGTACTAAAATACAGGGAAGTTTTAGTACCATGTGAGTTCAGAGTTCAGTGCAGCAAATGTCTTTCCTAAGCACTGAATGTCAACAGATGCCCCCCACTTGTCAGCTACTACCAGATGTCCAGGCTTTGGGAAATTCTCACTCTGCATCCTTGGCCCCCAGAATCCTTCTCTGTGAGTGTGTTGGAGGTGCCCACGTTCATGTGTGATTAGACCTCAGAGTGCTCAGAGCCTTTGACTTTGGATTTTGTGTAGGAGTCAAGTTAGCAATTCCAAAAGCAGGTTTTCTGAGAACAGAACCAGTGGCACAAGTGGACAAGGAAAGAGAAAATGGGTAGGCCTTTGTGTTGGCTGCAGTTTTGCTCCAGAGCCTCACTGCAGGGCTATACTGCATGTGTGATCCTGGTTGCTTGGATTCTTTGGGGCTGTCTGGAGAGCGGAGAAGTGCAAAGCTGATCCCTTGCCTTCCTCTCTTCTGACCACAGCCCTTCAATTCCTCCCCACCACAGCGGAGCAAGCAGAGGGCTGTGCTCAAGTCATGTTATCCTGCCATTGTGTCCTTATCAAGCCTTGCACTTAGTGAGCCTGTGAGGGTCTGGTTTCCCATCTCACCTCATTCCAGGATGTCTTTGTTTTCTGGAAGCACTTTTTGCCTAATGGATGTTGGTGCAATGCTGAGGATGCTGAGATAGTATAGAGAGGCATATTTGAGGTAGTATAGGGATAGATGTCCAAAACAGGAGCTGGAGGGCTCATTTTAAATGAAGCCTGCCTTTAGACACAGCCATTCACCATGTATTTCTGCATGCTGTGTTCCTGAGGACAGAATTGGCCACCTCTTACCTGAGGCACCTGTGAGGTGATTCCCAGACACTCCTGAGGGTCTCCAGGCTGGGACAAACCATATGCTGGCTTTCTTTTCTTTCCTCCTTGTGAAACCATCTTCATGCCTGCACCTTGTCTGACCTTGGCTCCCTGCACAAAGGGGTTATGGGTATTATGTGTCCTAGGCTTGATTTATTCTTTCTCCCTCCTTGCTGTTTCTTTTGTCTGAGCTCATGGTTTGTCAAGATCTGTGTTTTGACCACTTGCTATGGAACAAGCTGTCAAGACACCTTCTCAGAAGTTTCTCCTTGCTACACATCTGTAACCCCTCCCCATGTAAAGAGGAGTCCCCAAGGAAGGTCTCTGGAGCTGCCTCACAGAAGTGAAGCTAAAGAAGAGAACTTCATAACTCATGGTTCTACGCATGAAAAAGAAACAGCCTTGGAAGGTGTGCAGCGAAGGCTTCCCTGGACAGAGCAGAGACCAGGGGATATCTGTGGAAGACAGCTTTGCCCAGGGAACTTGATCTTGGGAGGCTGAGCCCTCCTGCCGCCACGGCTGTTTCTGTCCTATCTCTGGTCTCCAGTGATTCTCTCTGCCTACAGGCTGTCAGAGGCACCCATGTCACACTGAGGAATAGGTTCTGCTAGGAAAATCTGTAACAGACTCTGAATCCTGTGATTATAGATTTCTATAAAAAGGGGAAAACCAGTGTAAGGCAAGTGGGAGTGAGACCGGGGCATGGAGAAAATGGGAAAGGAGAAGCTGTTGCTTTAGGAGTTTGGAAGGGAGGTCATGTTAGCTTCTCCTTTAGTGTACACCTCCCATGTCCACCTGGACCCCTCAGTCCTGACTTGTAGCATTCCAGATGCAGAAACAGAGACACCCATGTGTGTATCCACATGATTGTGCATCTGTACCAACCACATGCTCCTAGGAAGTGCTGCTACAAATCTCTGCATTTACGTAAAGAATGATGTTGGACATTGTTATGGTTTAGAACAAGAAGGCCCCCAAAGGCCTCATGTACTCATAGGCAGGGCTGATGGAAGAAGACTGAATCATGGGGTTGAGATATCTGAGCTGCTGTTAGGAGGCGGAGTCTGATCAGAGGAAATAGGTCATGGATAGTGTGACCCGGAAGGAAAATCTTCCTCCCCAGCTCCTCCCATCTCTCTCTGCTTCCTGGCCACCATGATGGGAACAACTCTCCTCCAGGCAGGCCCTTCCTCCCTGCCACCTCTGCCTTGGAGCCAGCCCACCATAGACTATAACCATGAGCCAAAATATACCTCTCCTTTACATTGTGGGTGTCAGGTATTGTGCATAAGAAGAGTAGAATAGAAAAGAAGTAGGAATCATGTGGGGATGTTACTTTGTTCTCCATGCTTAGGCTGGGCTCAACTTTACATTTTACATTACAACTTTACAGTTGCATAGATCAGCTTTACAGAGAGTTGCGTAGAGTTACATAGTTTAATATGCCTGTGGATTCCTTTAATGTTAACATTTTAGCTCTAGAGTATTAATGAAAAATAAGTAACTGAGTGACACAAAACTAGTAACAGCCAGGCGTGGTGGTGCACAACTGTAATTCCAACACTCAAAAGGCTGAGGCAGGAGGATTGCCACAAGTTTGAGGCTAGCCTGGGTTACACAGTGAGTTCAAGGCCAGACTAGACTACATAGTGAGACCGCATCTCAAAAAACAAAAATCTAGTGACATATCTAGACCATCCTCATATTTCACCAGATTGACCACTAGCATTATTGTTTGTGTTCCTGGATGCCTCGTTATATTTCATTGTTAGGTGTATTTCTTATTTTTTGCTGCCTGACAAATTCTCTCATGATTTGCTTGGTAAGAGCTGTATCCATACATTGGCACGTGGTTCTCTGCATGAACCTTTTCTGAGTGGTCGATGGCCAACACTGGCAGCTCCTGTTCCCAGCTCTGAGGATGGTAGTAAGCATTCAGGTTATTGCAAGCTGTTGGCCAGAAGCTGCATTCAGCTCCTTGCCTCAGTGGCTTAGGCTCCATCAAAGCCACAAGGAAAAGAATTTTCCAGGTAACCAGATACCAGAATGTGAAGGAAGGACGTAATCACTGGAGGGCAGTGCCATTACCTTTTGGGTCTTCTGTTAGTTATAAGCCAGTCACCATTTCTGCCACCTTTAGGACAGAACATATTCTTCATCCCCCAAGTGGCAATCTTGGCTCTTTTGAAAAAGACCAGTCGGGCATTTGTAGGATACCTCACAATATGGATTTGTGTTATTATTTCTCATGATTAGAAAAGATCAGTTTTGACACATCTCTAAGTATGAATATGAGAATAACTCTACAGTATATTATTAAGAAATATGAATGTATCTTTTCTTTTTTCAATTTTTATTTCTTATTAGAACACGTTTGCAGTACATAATGGTCACATTCTTTGTGGGGAGCTGGTACATGTGCACAACGCATCTTAATTATTTTTTGCCCCTTCCCCTCTCCTTCCCTCTTGCTTCCTCCATTGCTTGGCGCCCTTCCCTTTTGCAAAAGGTCTATCTATCTATTCCTATCATCTATCTCTTGTTTTGCTCTTTACTTATATTTTTGATTTCTCATATAAGAAAAATGATGCAATATTTAAGCTTGTGAGATGGATTTATTTCACTCAACACTGTGGTCTCAAGGTACATCCATTTTCCCACAAATGATTCAGTTTATTCTTTATAGCAGCGTAGTATTCCATTGTGTGTAAATACCACATTTTCTTTATCCATTCCTCTGCTGATAGACATACACACTGCTTCCAGGATTTAGCTATTATGAGTTGTGCTGCTATAAACATACATATGCATGTATTACTGTAATATGATGACTTTAACTCTAGAAATACAAATTTAGAAAAAATAATAAAAATAAGAAAAGGCAAAATGATGGTTACCTTTATTGAGTAATGAAAGGGATTAAATTAGGGATGTGCAGTGTCTTCCTGTGTGTTTGTTGAAGGAACATCTAGACAGATTCTTTGATATACCCAACCAATTAACCCTTTCTTCTTTCAAATTGTCAATGTAATTGAATTTTGCTTTATTTACTTTTTTTAAAGTACACAATAAAATTGTGTCTCTGTAGGACAATACACACATACATACATACTGGTTAAACCTCGCTAATTAGCTTATGCACTACCACATACAGTTACCATTTTTATGATGAAAACACTTAGGGAAAGTGAACATCATTGTCTTCTTTCAGATTTTGGATGAACATCTTTTAGATTCTCCCCCCCGGAATGTGATTTGTGTTTTCATATATGGCCTTTATTTTGTTGGGGTACATTCCTCCTGTACCTAATTTATTGAAAGTTTAAAAATTATCCTAGGATGTTGAGTTTTGTAAAATGTTTAATCTTGATATTAAAATAATCATGTGGTTCTTTTGTCTTTCATTTCTTAACATGATACATCACTTTTATTGGCCTGACAATGAGGAATCACCCAGTATTCCTGGGTAAATGATCTTCATGTGCTATTGAACATTGTTTGTTGATGAATTTCACAACTGTATTCCCCAGCAATATTGCCTTGTAGTTTTTGTGTGTCATCTGATTTTAGGTAATATATTAGGTATTAATGCTGGTCTAATGACATAATGTTTGGGAGTATTCCATCCTCTAATTTTTGAAGAATTAGAATTAGTATTTTTCTTTAAATGTTTGGTAGAATTTAGCACGGAACGCAATAGGTCTGTGGCTTTTTTTAAATGGAAACTTGTTATGACTGATTGAGTTTTTTTTACACAGTATTGGTCTGTTCAGATTTTCTATTTCTCCACAGAAATAGAAGCCAATAAACTTGATGGATTACACATTCCATGGAGTTTATCCACTTCTTCCAGATTTTCCTTTCTATGGTTGTAATGTCCATAACAGTCTTTACGATCCTTTGTATTTCTGTTGTGTCAGTTATAATATTTCTGTTTCCATTTCTGGTTTTGTTTATTTGAATCTGCATTCTATTTTTTCTTAGTCTTGGTAAAGCTTTCTCAATTTTATTGATCTTTTCAAAAACTCAACTCTTCTTTTTGTTGATCTTTTCTATTGTTTTCTAGTGTCCATTGTGTTTCTTCATGCTCTAATTTTATTATTTCCTTTCTGGTACTAGTATTTGTTCTTTTCTACGTATTTCCTTGAGGTGCAAGTGAAGTTATTTATTGGAGATGACTCTACTGTTTTTCTCGTAGGCATTTATTGCTATAAATGTCCCTTTAGAATGCCTTTCCTGCATTCACTAAATTCTGTGTACTGTGCTCCCATTTTCATTTTTCAATCATGATGTTTATTGTCATGTGTAGTTTTATGGATGCCACTTTTATTTTTGTTAAAGTCCCTTACTGCACCTTATTTTTTGAATGTTTTTAAAATCAGGAATGGGTTTTGGATTTGTCAGATTCTCTTTTTGGATCTTTTGATCTGATCATTTGGATTTTGTCCTTTATTCTCTTAATATACTACATCACATTGTTTTTGTATGTTGAACTCAACTTGTATCCTTTAATAAATCTCCTGTTCACGGTGAATGATACTTTTTATCTATTGCTTGAATTTGAATAACTAGTATTTTGTTAAGGATTTCTGCCTCTGTATGATCAAAAAGCATCTTGGACTATAATTTTGTTTTCTTGAAATGTCTTTATTTGTGGTATCAGGGTAAAGTCTAGAATGACTTGGAAAGTGAACACTTTTCTGATTGTTTTTATGTATTTTTGTTTGTTTTTAAGAGTTTTGATGTATTATTTCTTTATACACTTGATATAATTTATCAGTTCAGTAATTTCTGCCTGGAACATTCTTCATGGAAAGTTTTTAATTTATGTTTTCAGTTTCATTACTTGTCCTGGTTTTCTATTTCTATTCTGTTTAGGTTCTTTGTTTCTTTTTAATCCACCTCAGAATGTTTTTGTCCCTCTAGGAATTTGTTCATTTATTTAGGTTAGGTAATTTTTGGCACACAGTTATTCATAGTATTCCCTTATTTTATTCATGTCAGATTGGTAATTGTGCCTGCTTCCAACGATATATCACTGGCATGCATGCTACCTTTCTGCTCCCTTTATTGCCTGCAGTATTTGGAATCCATTTCTTTAAATTCCTTTTTGCTATGGGTTTCATCCTTTAGTTGAGATAAACAGGTTAAGATAAAGGTTTTGAAGTGGTCTGTTTTTGCCATGGGTCTCAGCCCTTGGTTGAGATAAACAGGTTAAGATAAAGGTTTTGAAGTGGGATCTGACAGTTTCCCTACTTGCAAACAACTTTATTTTATAGAGGAAGTTCTGGGCAATGGATGTGAGAGTCCATAAAAAATGCAAAGCCCCTCTCTGACTGTTTTTCCCAGGAATCTGCTGGTCTCGTGTTATTTTTCCCTCAGAGTCCAGTGATTTCGAAACTCTCCTTAAGTGTTCCCACAAGTTTATGGCTCCACTCCCTCCTCTCCCAATAAGAACTCAGTGGTTGCATCTCTTTACATTTACTCATCTCTCCATATTTTGGGGTGCAAATTTGCACAGTGACCCCAGTTCTCCAGTGGGTTCATGACAAGTCATTGATTTTCAATTTGTCTGGATTTCCCTAATTGTGTGTACAGGAGTGAAACTTTGGAAGCTGTCTATACATCAGAGCTAAAGTCAGAAATGTGTGATATGGATTTTGGGGAAAAATGATACAGGGGTGCAGGTGGGGAAAAATGATACAGGAATGTGCTTTCTCCTTATACTGCCAGTCATAGACACCAATACACTGGTCACTGGTGATGCTAAACCAGGCCGCTTGGTTAAGGTAGCAACTACAACATTTACTCTCCATAAAGTTTCTTTTTTCTTTTTCCATCCTCTGTATTTTAGAAGCAATTCACTATCCCCAGCCCATACCAAACAGGTGACAGTAATTAAGCTTTGTCTCTTAGAGGAGAAGCCATTGAGTAATTTAACAGACACATGCTAAAAAAAAAATCATAATTAGTATTTTGGAGGAGATACTTTGAGTTTTGTAAATACTCTGTTTATGCTTAACGATTCATCAACTAATTTTTGCATTCATCGATGAAAGTTGTTTGCAGTAATTACTTTGATGATGTTGTCATGGTGATTTTCCACTTACTTTATTCTTTTTATGTTTAATATGTGGAATTATTCTGTAAAAACAATCTGTATCTGTTTTATTTCCTTTATTTATTTAGGTAAGAAAACATTTAGGCCTATCTTCCTAATACATTTTAAGTGTAAAATACCATGTTTTTCGCAGGCTTGATCTCTAGAACTTATTCATTTTGAATATAGAAATCGTACACTTATTGAAGACCAATGCTTCATTTCTTCCTCTTCTAATCCCATCAACTACCATCATCCATTCTTGGCACCTCCTGTAAGTGTCATCTTGCAGTACAGGTCCTCTGTGGCTGCCCCATTTCACTTAACTTGGTTCTTAAGATTCATACATATTACTGCATACAGAAAAATTTCCTCTGTTTAAAGAATCAATACCATTCCACTAAATAACTTTCCTTTAAATGAATATACGCTGAGAAGTGTCATTGCTGGGTCATATGTTACTTCTTTTATTTTTCAAGGAATCTTCATACCGTGTCTGTAGTTGCTGAATCATTTTATATCCTCACCACAGTGTGTAAGGTTTCCAATTTCCCCATCTCCTTGCGAACATTTACGTTTTGTTTTATTGATGGTAGCCATTCTAACAAGTATGACTTGATAATTCTTTGTGGGTTTTGGTTTGTTTCTTGATGATTCATGATGTCACACATTTTTCATAAACTTGTTGGCCATGTGTTTGACTTTGGAGAAATGCCTCTTCAAGGAGAATTGCATTGCTCATTTTAATTTAGGCTTTTACTTTGCTATTATTCAGTGTATGGTTTGCAAATATATTTTCACATTCCAAAGGGTGTAGTTTAATTATTTTTATTTTTGTTTGTTTGTTTTGTTTCCTTTGTGGTACAGAAGCTTTTTAGTTTAATGTAGTCTCTTCTCTTTTTTCTTTTTTCTTTTCTTTTCTTTTTTTTTTGTTTTAGCTTTGTAGTTGGCCTGTTTATTCGGTGTCATCACCACATGATCTCTTTCTAGCCAATGTCATGCAATCTTCCCCTTTTGTTTGCTTCAAGTAATTTTACAGTTTCAGGCCTTCTGTTTAAACCTTTAATACCGTTTGAATTGATTTTTTTTGTGTAAGATGTAAGAGTCCAGTTTCATTCTTTCCCATGATATTTCTCAATATCACTTTTCGCAGAGACTGCATTTCCCGATTTTTCACTCTTCACATCCTGTTGAAGATCATTTGACTGTTTTTGCATGGATTTATTTCTGAGCTCTTTATTATGTGATTTCCCTGTTTATTATTCAATTGTTTATTTACATTAACATGGGTTTTCATTAGTACATTATTTTCTGACACTTCCAGATGTTCCTGGTGAATCTTGTTATTTTTTTTTTACTTAGCCCTAGAATCATTTCTCATATGAATGGTGTAATTTTTTCCTAACAGAATAACGGTATTTTAGAACTACAAGTACTTGCTGACACTGGAATGTCATTGTCCCTCTTGGCACTTCCAACAAACAGAATCAAAAAATCTATGTCCATCTTTATGTTTACTCAGATATCTGTATCTATGTATCTATTTTTCTATATCAAAATCTTTGTATGCATACAGGTATATAAAAACAAACATACTTATCATGACATCTGCGAATCTAGCCCACAACTATGGGATTTATTCATTCTCTTCTCTTTCACTATTCACTTTTTGTTGACAGTGAAAGAATTTTTCCCAAGTTCAAGATTTTAATCATTTTTTACATTTCCACAGACTGATCTAACTTCATTTGTTTTGCGCTTCTTAGTATCTAGCTTTCAGCTACTGTGACTTGGGTTGGGACCCGGGGATCTTGGATGAGGTGGTAGGAAACAGCAGGCTTGATCATCTGTTTATAGATGTGGAATTGAGAGCAGATTGGAGTTTGGCAAAGGGTGAGTCAAGAGCTTAGAGAAATGAACACAACCCAAGAACCCTCAAACATGGAGGCAGCAGAGGGTGGGATGTTGGGGCTGATCTTGGATGTGTTTGTGGAGACTTCTGGGGGTGAGCCTTGCCCTGCACTGACCTGCTGAGGGGTGCACAGTTGTAGATGGGAGTGTACTCATGTGACTGCGACACCTGTTCTCTAAAATGCTGGAAACTAGTGTTCACAGGGAAATGCAATGTACAGTCCAGCAAATCTGTGGGTTTTCTTTCTGAAGACAAAGCTGACAGCAGTCATCCAGTGATTTGAGTACTTAGAATGTTTCTCCAAACCTTCATGACCTCATGGTATGCATGGCCTCACTTGACTCATGGATGAGAACTCCTGGCTCTTCTACTTACCCCCTCCCCAGCTCATGCTTCCTCTTAGGATGATTTGCTTTGAGAAAGAACATTACATGCCCTGGCATAAAACCATGAGCTCCATCCCCCTCTTCCTCTTCCCACATTCTTGTTTTGGTTGTGAAGCTATGGTTTTCCCGGTGCTTGTGCTGCTGAGTGCGAGGTCTGATGACAGATGGCCTCACCTGGGCCCTGAAATGGAGACAAGCACTAGACAGCAGCAAGACCCAAGGGCAGCATGGGACAAGACAGCTGCAGCACACAAGGAGTTATTATGGGCCTCGAGGGCCAAACTGCACCCTCAGTGGTCCCCCTGAGTGACAGGCTGCTGCTTGCTAGAAGCCTGCTCACACTGAGGCCTGAGGAAGGCTGCTGAGGTCACAGTGTAGATTTATTGTAAAGCAGCAGGGACTTTTGAACACTTGGGAGGAATTGAAAGAAATGATTGGCTCTGGTTAAAGGTTCCCTTCGGGTCTAAGTTTTGTGGCTTAGAATAATCACAATAGTACAGTAGTTGGTAGAAAATAACCTGGCATGGGTGGAGACAGAAAGAGGACTAAACTTCTGTCTGGGTTGGGGAAAGTCTGCTTAAAGTTGCACGTGTTTGGGGGAAACTGAGGTAAAAGGGAGGAAGTCATTTGTCTTTCTCTTTGGGTTGACCCTTCATCAGCATTATCTCAAGGTGCTTTTTGTGTGTAACAGCTTTATTGAGATAACATTTCCATGCCATACAACTAGCTTAGAGGGTTGTAAGCCAAGTGTGGCAGGACACACCTGTAATCCCAACATTCTGGGAGGCTGAGAAAAGAGGGTCTCAAATGTGAGTCCAGCCTGGGAGAAGAACTGACCTAACTGTACCATTTGTTACCATTTCCTAATCTCCTGTCCTTCCCAGCCCTGTGTGATCACAAATTTACTTTCCACTTCTAAGGATTTGCCTATTTTGGAGATTTCATGTCTTTGAAATCAAAATATGTGGTACCGTATTTTGGGACAGGCTTCTTCTGCTTAGCAAAATATTCTCAGTGTTCATCCACATTATAGAACATATCGATTCGCTGTTCCTTTTCATGGCCAAATTATATTCTATTGATGTACATGCCACATTCTAATTGTCTACTTATCCAGTGGCTGAACCCTCAGGTTTCTTTACCTTTTGGTTGTTATGAATATAAAATATCTGTATGAACATTTTGCTACAAGTTTCTGTGTGGATATATGTTTCCATTTATCTTGAGTATACAGTCACAGATCATAAACAGCAAAGCTGTATTCAGAGAAGTTCTGAAAAATGCATGATCATGTGACTTTTGTGACTGAGAATGAAAGCACAGTGACCATGACATCACCAGGGGATATAAAGTTATAAGACCACTGCAGACTGTGTAGGCAGCTGTTGACTGCAACACTGTTATACTGCACCTGACTGCACGTGTAAGAGTGGGATGGCTGGATTTCATGGTAACTAAATATGAAACTTCCTAAGAAATTAGCAGACTATTTTCCAATCTATGGGCATTGCAATTTCTCTACATTCTCACCAATTCTATTGGTCAGCTTTTTGGTGCTGTGGCCAAACTGTAAAGGAGGATGAAGTTACTTTGACTCATGGCTTCACTGGTTTCAGTCCATGTTTGCCTGGCTCCAAGTCAGCACAGTGGAGGGGCCTAGGGAGAGAATCTCTTTACCAGAAAGACAGGGAACAAATGAGAGAGAAGAAGGGGCCAAGATAGGATAAACCCTTCAAAGGCAAGTCCTTTCAGAAGTTGTCTTAGTTACTTTTCTTGTTGCTGAGACAAAATACTCAACACCCTAAGTTAAAAGGGGAAAGGTTTATTTAGCTCACAGTTTGTAGAGGTTTCAGTCCATAATCTGCTGGCTCCGAGGGGGTTGCACATGGCAGGGGGACAATTATTCATGGCGGGCTGAAGGTAGCAAAGCAACAAGGGAACTGTAACAGGCCCTTTTATCTTTCTTTTATCTTCCTTCCCCTTTTATCTTATCCAGACTACAGAGATTAGGGCGGTGCCAAACCAATCAATGGACTGGGTCAGTAATCACAGGCCCTTCATCCCAGCAGCACACTCTAGATTCAGCGACATCTGAAAAAAGCCTATGACTGCATGAGGATGTGGGGAGACAGCTAGACACAAACCATAACAGTAGTCCTCACTAAACTACTTCTCCCAACTAGGCCCTACCTCCTAATAGCCCATTGATTGAGCTACAAACTCACAAATAGATTAATCCATAAGGTTAGTACCCTCACATTGCAAGCACCTGTGTAGACCCCAACACTGGACACTGCTGCCTTGGGTTTAAATCCTCAGTATATCCATCTTCAGCAGACGCTTCATACTTAAACCAAAATGCCAGCACTTGAGGTTTCTTTTCACTTGACCTCTTTTCCCTTGGCTTCTCTTTATTATCTACTCTATTTCTCCTTGTTCTCTGGCATATCACAAGTTTTGAGAACTGGGTTTCTTGACTGCCCCTGTAATATGCATGTTTATTCCTAAATTGACATTCTTTACCTATGCTGTTTCTACTGTTCTTTATATATTTAAAACACCTGGAGATACATGGCATGAAATTTTCCATTTTAACAGTTGTGAAGGAGCAGTTCACCAGTGCAGAAAGCATCCATGTGGGCCTGCAGTCTCCACCAGCCTCTGTCTCAGGAACTCTTCTCCTGTGACAGGAGTGAGACTCTGTACAATTGAGTAGTAACTTCCCATTTTCCCTGCCCTGCCTCTAGCAGCCGCCGTTATACTTTGTATCTATGAATTTGACCAGTCTGGGTACCACAAAAAGAATGATGCAGTGCTTGACTTTTAGTTATTGGTTTACTTCAGTTAATATCATGATATTAAGGAACATCTGTGTGGTACCAAAAATCATAATCTTCTCCTTTATTAGGCTGTGTAGCACTCCAGTATACACATAGACCACATTTTCTCATGAATTTATCCATCAGTACAATTTTGAATTGTTTGAATTGTTAGGAATACTGCTGCTATGAACATAGGTGTACAGATATTTTTTAAGACCATGATTTCAATTATTTTGGTTATATAGCCAGAAGTAGACTTCCTAGCTTATATAATAATTCAAATTTTAATTCTTCGATGTATCAAAACACTGTTTTCCCTAGCATCTCTAGTATTTTACAGTCTCACCAGCAGTGCAAAAAAGTTCCAATTTATCCACATCCCCACTAACCCTTGTTATTTTCTATAATGGGCATGAGAATGGATCTCATTGTAGTTTTAATCTGCATTTCCATAATAGTTAATGATGTTGATCATCTCTTCAAGTAGATATTGGTCATGTGTATGTCTAATTTGAAAATGTTTTTTAGATCCTTTGTCTACTTTAATTTTCTCTTTGCTCATTGTTAGATCACATAGCTATTAAATGGCTATTCACATAATTCTCATGGACAATAATTATTAATCAAACCTTCACAAGCGTGACTGTTTATCTAACCCGTGCCCATGTGATGATGAGCCACCCGGATAGACTGAGCAGAAATTCATGGGGCAGACACCGTGGAAAGTAGAACATTCTAGAAATGCAGGAATCACTGAGTGATAATTGCAATCACATTTTCGTGTAGATGATGGGAGACATGTGGAGTAAGAAGATGTAAGGAAATCTAGACCTAGGGAAGCATGACTATAGTAGCTCTAACCACAGAAACATGTGCTTTGCTACCTAATAGAATATTTTTTTCTTTTAAAGATATTTAAAGCAAAGATGGGTATTATGGCTGTTCAACACAGTTGAATACTTCCAGAATACGTTATCTGTAGTGTTGATGAGGAAGCCTCAGTCGAGGCTCAGAGGTCTGCATTCTGTGTTCTACACCACAGCAAGTCTGGTTGTCAGCTGGAGTGGAGGTGCAGAGACTGTGAGCACTCAGGCTCCCTTTCTGTTGGACGCTTTTCACAGCATGGACAGTGACCTAGCACCACAGAGCTTTTCCCAGCATCAGTCTCCTTGAGGTTCAGATTACCTTTAAAGGGATCTGGAGATTGGTGGCAAGGTGCTCAGTTTCAGAGAGCACAGGAAGATTTCCCCATGGCATTCTCTTCTTGCCCACCTTCATTACCTTTCTGCCATCATAAACCATTCCCTGAAGAAATAATGCAGTGGTCACTGCTCTATCTACCAGCTTCCTGTCCAGAAATAATTGATCAAGGTTTTGTTTTTGTTTTTGTTTTTTTGTACTGGGGATCGAACTCGGGTCCTTGCGCTTGTGCAGCAGGCGGTGAAACCACTGAGCTAAATCCCCGGCCCCGACCAAGCTTTTTTTAAAAATTGGTAAAATTTAACTTAGACAAGGAAGGAGAAATCTCATATTACATTATTTAAGAAACCGTGTCAGCTTTCCATCACTATTTTGAAAGAGACCTCTTCTGAGAACATCATACTAATTTTTTTTCTTCTTAATTCTTTTATTGGTACACTTTAGGTGTACAATACATTTACATTTATCATTGGGTGTTTGTACCTGTACATGATGTATCTTGGTTCTTATTTTCTCCCAATTACCTGTGAGACCTTCACCCCCTCCACCCTTCCCTATTTACATAGATTTCATTTCCATTTTTTTTCTTTTCTCATAATTTTTCCTTTCCCATCTTCCCTTTCCCCTTCCCCTCCCACCACCTCTACACCTTTGGACCTTTTCCTATTTCAAATTATCAGTTATTCATTTTAATCATTTTAATCCTTATTTACACTTTCAGTTTCTCACACTAGAGAAACTATTTGGTATTTAAACGTGTGACCTATTTATTTCACTTAAGAGTATGTCGTCAATATGCATCCACTTAGCTATAAATGTCTCTAGTTTCTCATTCTCTATGGATTAGTAGTACTCCATTTTATTAAAAAACCACATCTTCTTTATCCAGTTTCCAGTTGATGGGCACTTGGGCTGTTGCCAAGCTTTCCCCATTACAAACTGTGCTGCTATAAACATGGGCGCACATATATCACTGTGGTATGATTCTTTTAATTCTTTGGAGAAGATCCCCAGCAGTGGAATAGCGGGGTCAAATGGGACTTCCAGTCCTAGTTATTTGAGGTATCTCCACACTGATTTCCATAATGGTCGCACCAGTCTGCACTCCCACCAACAATGGAGAAGGGTTCCTTTCTCTCCACAGCCCCTCCAGCATTTGTGATTGGTTGATTTCATGATAGCAGCCATTCTTTCTGGGATGAGGTAGAATCTCAGTGTTGTTTTCATTTGCATCTCACAAATAACCAGTGATGTTGAACATTTTTTCATATATTTCTTTGCTGCTTTTACTTCTTCATCTGAGAAATGTCTGCTCATTTCAGATGTCCATTTTTGAATTGGGTCTTTGAATTTGGGGGATCTGATTTTTTTCAGTTCTTTATATATTCTCGATAGGAGACCTTTGTCTGAGGTACAGCTGCTGAAAATTTCTTCACATATTGTAGGTTGTCTGTTAGCTCTGTTGGTGGTTTCTCTTGCAGTGCAGAAGCTTTTTAATAAGATGAGATCCCAGTTGTTGATTCTTTGTGCTACTTCTTGTGCTGCTGAGGATTTAGAACACCATACGTATAAGCATAACAGGTTTATTTGGGAGGTTTCAATTATTATGAAGGTTTTAATCCATAGTCACATGACTCCATTGCCTTTGGGCCCACAGCACAGTGGTACATCATGGTGGTATATCATGGCGAATGGCACAGTCATGGCAGTACATCATGGCAGATCGTATAGTCATGGTGGCCAGGAAGAAAGTGGCAGAGGTCCCGACAGCCACTCCAAAGTGACCTAACTTCTCTCACCCGATCCCAGCTCTTAACCACTCGACACACTCTTAACAGGGCCATGTGCTGTGGATTAAGCCTTCACATGGGCCTTGGTGGGACTTTTTAAATCCAAACTCTCACATACATCAAAGAGACAGCTTTAGTTTTCTAAGAAGTTAGTTAAGAGTTTAGAGTGTATAAAAACCTGTAAATCACAATCCAAAAGAATCTTAGGTTCTTCTCTGACTAAAATAATAGTAATAATAATAATAGCACTTCTGCCTATGTACTATGTCTCTTTCAGGCTTTTCTTTTTACCTCCTTAGGCCATTTTTGGAGAGATGATTTATGCATTAAATATCTCACTCATTCTGCTGATCCCTTAGCCCCAGGTCACCCTTAAGATGAGGTGTGTTCTGGTTATGGATGGCTGTATAATAAAGCATCACAACAGAGCAAGCACTTTGTTCTTCTCATGAATTCATGTAAAGAAAATTTTCTGTACCTCCTAATATTTGTGGCCTCCACTAGGAAGAAATAAGTGGCTGGAGCTGATCCCACTAGTCAGGCTAGAAGCATCTGGAAGCTCCTTTCCTTACACACTGGGTGTCTGGCAAGGATGATTCAAAGGCTAGCATTGTCAACGTGAATTCTCCACATGGTTTGGTGTGCGCCACAGCACAGAATTACATGAGGGCATTGTATATGCCATAGATTTAAAGAGTAGGCATCCGAGTGCACAAGACAGAACAGCATCCTCTTGTAACCTTGACTCAACTGCCACTTCAAATCCCAGAAATCCTCTGTTAGTGAAAATAGTTCCAAGCCCATCCAACTGCAAAGGGAGGGGCATAGATTCCACCACTTGATGGACTTTGACTCAAAACATTTGTGGTCAACTTTTGCAAACACTACAAGTTTACAAAGAGAGGCAAGTTTCCCTACCCAGAATGTTAAATGGAATGAAAAGTGATAATTCACAATTGAGCATATTGTCTCTGATTGTGTATGTTTTTTGCACAAGTTCTTTAAGAATTTGGAAGAAGGGGACAGATTGAAGAGGCTCACATGAATGTAGCCACTAAACTCATTTATGTTATCATCTAATCCCCAGAAGATCTATTTCAAGTGGAAGATACAAATAAGAGCTAAGATTATTTGCTTGAATGTTATTTGATCTAAAAGATAAGACATAGTCAAGTTTGAAACTTTGCATGAGTTTGTCTATTTTGAGAATACTGCAATTCCTGCTAATGTGTGAGCAGATCGATGTCTGTGGTCAGAAGGGTCTCCTTTCTGCTTCTATTCCATGCTCAGTACACTGAGTGACTTTTGTGACCATAACCAGTTGGGGAATTTTCTGTCTCTTCACATGAATATTTTTGAGCTTATTGATCTCATTCTCCAAGTTTTGATATATAATTTCTTCAAATGATGGTTCTAGACAACACATCCATTCCTCTTTCCTACTCAACTGCCCCAGCGATTTGAAATAAATATTAGGCTGAATTATAAATTTGTTGCCCATTTGTTGACTAGCATTTCAAGCAGAATAAAATCAGAGGAATAAAACATAAATGGGGTTACATATTTACAATGTGTGAAGTAGGAGGCATAAAAATAACAAAAATTATGACTCTAGCTATCAGGATTTTTTTTTTTTTTTTTTTTTGGTACCGGGGATTGAACTCGGGTCCTTGAACTCTCGAGGCAAGTGGCAGAACCACTGAGCTAAATCCCTGGCCCCTAGCTATTGTGATCTTTGAGATACCATGTGGAGAAGAGCCCCCTTATCAGTCTTATGTAGATTATAACATAAGCAAAAAATGAATTAATGTTGCATTAAACCATAGGCATTTGAGGCTAAGTTTGCCAGCACAGTATAACCTAGCCTAAAATAACGCAGACATCACTGGGCTAAAATTACATTAAAATTATGAATGGCATTAACTTAGTGATCAGGTGGCAGGCAACACAGAACCAAAAATGGTAGGTGCCCATATTTTGTGGTGGCCAAGTATAGAGCTATTCTGCTGTCTCACTAAACTGTAAGGTGGACCACATGTTTCCTGAGCCAGATGCTTAAGGAGATATCTGTGGGAAATAGACTCTTAGTTCTGAAGTTGGTTGCTATTGTTTGCAGCCAATAAAATGTCACAAGAAATAAATCACCCAAGAAAAGAATAGACCAGTTTACAAGCAAGGAAGATAATTGATGATAATAATATAGGTTTTCAAGATAAGAAAACAAATGCCGAGAAAAATGTTTAGAGCAGTATACAGCATTCATCTCTGAGAAATGTGCCTGGATGACACAGGGTGGAGTTGAGAAAGCAGAGCAAATGGCTTTCATCTTATCTGAAATGTTTTATTTGCTATAATGAGAATGTATGCATGAATGAATGTAAAATTTGTCTCTTTAATTGGAAGTAAATACAAAGTTTGATGACATACCTTTTTATTTTAAAAATCTAAATTATAGACTTATTGTTCTAGAAAGAAGGAAAGAAAGAAAGGAAGAAAGAAAGAAAGAACTAAGCGAGGAAAGGAATGAGAATTTGAATGAATTTTAAGATAGCCAATAATATCTGTCAACTTGTTAACATATTTCAGCAAAAATATCAAAGGGGGCCCAGGGATCTAGCTCAGTGGTTCCGCCACCTGCCTCGCAAGCAGAAGGACCCGAGTTCGATCCCCGGTACCAAAAAAAATATATATAGATAGATATAGATGTAGATATAGATATAGATAGATAGATAGATAGATAGATAGATAGATAGATAGATAGATAGATCGATCTATATATATCAAAGGGTTGTACCCTTCCTGTCTCTGCTCCAGATAGCTTAAAAGTACTCCTTTTCCTGGACTTTAAAGTGGAATGGAAGGCATGGGAATGACAAGACAAAGAAATTGATGATTGGCAGCCTCCTAAAAGTAATTGTGAGTGTGGCTGTTTGGAAAAATATCTAAAGACCCTCTTTTCCACCTGGAACCACGGAGGTGTCAACGAGAAGTAAAAAAAGGTTCCTGCTGTGCCTGAAACCCTTAAGAAAAAGAAAAGACATTTTGCAGAGCTGAAGGTAAAGCACTTAAGAAAGAAGTTTGCCCAAAAGATGTTTTGAAAGGCAAGGAGGAAGCTCATCTATGAAAAAGCCAGGCAGTGTCATCAGGAGCATAGGCATATGTGCAGGGCTGAGATCTGAATGGCTAGGATGTCAAGAAAAGCTGGAAACTTCTGGGTACCAGATCCACCATGTCTGGGTCAGCGGTATCAATGGTGTGGGCCCAAAGGCCCACAGGTGTTGCAGCTTCTTCACCTTCGCCAGATCTTCAATGGTACCATTGTTAAGCACAACAAGGCTTTAATTACCATACTGAGAATTGTGCAGTCATATTTTGCATGGGGTGCCCAAACTTGAAGTCAGTCAGTGAACTAATCTACAAGCATGGCTGTGGCAAAATCAATAAGAAGTGAAATACCTTGACAGATAACTCCTTGACTGCTCGATTTCTTGGTAAATATGGCATCATTTGCTTGGACAATCTGATTCAAGCGATCTATATTTTTGGGAGGTGCTTCAAAGAGGCAAATACCTTCCTGTGGCCCTTTAAATTATCTTCTCCATGAGGTGGAATGAAGAAAAACACCACCCACTTTGTGGAAGGTGGAGATAGTAGATATAGGGAAGACCAGGTCAACAGGCTTATTAGGAGGAACTAAGGTATCTACCATGTTGTTCTTATGATTTGGTCAGTTAATAAAAAGAGCCTAATTTTTCCAAAAGACTTAAAAGAATCATACCACAGAGATATATGTGTACCCATGGTTATTGTTATTGTGGCACAGTTTGTAATAGCTAAAGCTTGGAAACAGCCCAAGTGCCCATCAACTGGAGACTGGATAAAGAAAATGTGTTTTTTAATAAGATGGAATAGTACTCAGCCATAAAGAATGAGAAATTAGAGACATTTATAGCTAAATGGAGGCATAATGAGGCCATACTATTAAGTGAAATAAATAAGACACATGTGTAAATACCGAATAGTTTCTCTAGTGTGAGAAACTGAGAGTGTAAATAAGGATTAAAAGGATTAATAACTAATAATTGATACTTTGAAATAGGAAAAGGTCCAAAGGGACCAATAAAAGAATTTAAGAAAAAAAAAATGTCTGCTTCCAAAAATAAAAGATCAGAGGAGCAGGTGAGTTAAAAATTGTGCCTTTTCAAGAATTAAAATGGGGCCGAGGATTTAGCTCAGTGGTTCCACCGCCCGCCTTGAAAGTGCAAGGTCCCAATTTCAATCCCCTGTACCAAAAAAAAAAAAAAGAATTAAAATGGCCATGGCGTACAATCATTTCGGAAAGCAGATTGTCAATTCCATATTAAACGTGTACTTACAGTCACAATCAGCAATCCCATCTTAGTTGTTTACCCTATAGAAATGAAAATATGGATCTGCAAAAATAACTTTTCAAAACTATTGATGACTGTTTCATTTCCCATAGTCTCAATCAAGAATCAACCCAAATGTTCTCCACCAAGCAATAGATTCCACATGCTGAACATATTCATACAATGTGGTAAAGCTCTGCAGTTGGAAGGAACTACTGCTTACATATGCCACTGCATAGATAACTAACAAAGGTCTCATGCTCAGAGAAAGGAGCTACAGTAAAAACTTGTTCTGCATAACTCCACTTATATGAAACTCTAGAAAATAAACTCCATCTGTAGTGACATAAAGACTGTCCAGAAAGCCACAGAGTTAGTCAAGTATTTGGGAGAATAGAATAAGGAGGCTACTTTCTGCCAGAAAGTCTTTTTCTCATGGCTTACTCTGACTCAAAATTTTGCCCTCCTCTAAGATCTCTGCATCTGAAGTTTAGAAGTCTATCTTTTTTCCCCAACAAGCTCCTTTATGCCTCACCTTCTGCATTTTTCCTTCCTATATTTGCCTTTTATTTTCTTATTTGTTGCATTTCAAACTAGAAACACCTCACCTCTGCAAGTGAGGACACTTGTTTCTAAGAGGTTATTTCTTTCCCCGCCCCCCCCAACTCTTTTATTGGTACATTTTAGGTAAACAATACATTTACATTTATCACTGGGTGATTCTACCTGTACGTGATGTATTTGGTTCTTATTTTTTCCCCATTACCTGTGAACACTTCACCCCCTCCACTCTTCCCTATTTACATAGATTTTGTTTCCATTTTTTTCTTTTCTCATAATTTTTCCTTTCCCCTTCCTCTCCCACTACCCATACTGCTTTAGACCTTTTCTTCCTATTTTAAATTATCAATTATTCATTTTGATCATTTTAATTCTCATTTACACTTTCAGTTTCTTACACTAGAGAAACTATTCAGTACTTATACATGTGTGTCCTATTTATTTCACTTATGAATATGGCCTATGGGGCTATTTCTGAATACACACACACACACACACACACACACACACACACACACACACACACGCACAGCAAGAGGAAGACCTAATAGGTTTCCTGTGAAAAATGCCTTTCCCATTCCCTACCTACTTACATACATCTGTTCTGGTCACAATGGTGGATTGGAGGTTGTGGTTGAACCCCTGATATTTGATCATGATGGTCCATGGTGGTCTGTTTTTTACAATAAAGTCTTTATTGATATATAATTCACATATCATAATCACCCAAATAACTCATACAGTTTCACAGCTTTTAGAATATTAATATTTGCAAAGATCATCATAGTAAATTTTAGAATATTTTCATCATCACAAAAATCACTACATACTTAACTATCACCACCAACTCTAAGCCACAACTCTTCTGCTTTATATATCTACAAACTTATTTATTCTGGAATGGTCACATAATGGATTCAAATACTATGTAGTCTTTTGTGGTGGGTTTCTTTCACTTAGCATGATGTTTTCATGGTTCATCCATTTGTAGCATGTGTTGGTACTTTGTTCCTTTTTCTTGCCAAATAATATTCCCTTAAATGGACACAGTACATTTAAGTGATCCCATTATGTGATCATTGCGTGTACAGGAGATGACAGTTCTACATGGGCTTAATCCCATGTGATTTGAGTGAAAGCAGTTTGGAAACAAATGAAAAGTTTACTACACAACATAGAAATATGGATTTTGCTACCCATATTCCTTATTTTAAGCTTCCAGGAGGCTTTGCTTTTTTTAAATAAAAGATTTCTCAGAACATTATGGGAGATACACAAAAGGAGGTGGAATATTAAAATTGGAGCTAAGTTGCAGATTTGGTTCTTGACTTGCTAAAAGCCACTGGTGATACATACTCTATCACTCTCACCAAATTCTATGTCACATCCAAAGTCTACACCGGATGCCTCAATTATACCTCAGGTAGATTGAAGAGGAGAATTTAAAAGGTGTTAAAACTTCCATTTCTTACCATTAAGCCAGAACTTCTCTAGGGCTTAGCTTCCTTTCAGAAGCAACTAGAGGACTGAGGAAAATATATGTGAAACAATTGTTTTCAAATATTGAAAACCGGCATCAGAGAACTTAATTCTTAGGAGGAAACAAACAATGGCCATTTCCATTTTCTGCCTGGAGACACTTTCTGAGTGTGATAGAGGGAGGGTGGAGTGTTGGGATAAGCAGTGGGATTGTTCTGAGTAAGGAAGCAGAGGTCGGAGAAATCAGCAGAGAACAAACGCACCACCCATCACATGGTCCCACTGAGTCTGTTACGAAGCCATGCCTGTGTGGGGAAAATCTCCAAGAGGCTGGCCAAGGGCTACCACAGAGCCTCAAAGCGGACAATTCCTAGACGATGGGCAGAGGTAGAGAATATTCCAGCACAGAGGAGATGGAAAGGTGAAGCTTGATTTACCAGCCACTGCATCCAGACACCCAGAAAGGTGACTCATTAGTAAGACAGTTGCACTGTTCCTAGAGTAACAGTAACTCTGAACTCATCCTAATAATATCTTAAAACAAGTCTCCAAATGACTGGGCTGATTTGCAACTTACTTTACTTCAGTCAAAGCAAAGCCTGACAAAATCCAGATAATCAACACAGAAATATTTTCAGTATTCAACATTCATTCAAAATTACTAAATATGTTAAGAAATAGGAAAATGAGACCTATAACTAGGCGGAAACATGTCAGTCAGATTCAAACGTGATAAGATTAGCAGAATGGGCATTATAAGTAAATAACTCTTTTTTCACAAATGACATGTTAGTTTACAATTAAAGTTCTAAGGAATCTTCCAAACAACCAGTAGAACTAAGCAAAGAATTTAGCAGCATGATAGGGTACAAGGTCTAAAATACAAAAATTTATTGTAACTCTATGCTAACAGCAAATGATTTGAAAATAAAAATTTAAAAGTAATAACACTTATGCTAGCAAAAGCAAACATGCCAACAGAAGGATACACCTGACAAAACATATGCAGGACTTTTGCACTAAAAATCACAGACCTTGCTGTTAGTATTGAAGTAAATTTAAATGAGTTAAAATAAATAGTCTGTTCACACATGACAAAACAGCTAAGTAATGTTCATATATCAAGTTCACCTCCATTGGATATACAGATAAAATGAAAACATAAGACCACATGAGGGTTTTTGCAGAAAATTACTTTCTAATTTTAAAATTAATTTTGAAATTCAAAGAATATAGAATAGTCAAAATATTGAAAGATAAAAACAAAGCTGAATAAGTCACACTGTATGATTTCAAGGAACAGTATAGAGAGTTCAGAAATAAGCTCATGTGTATATGGTCAATTAATGTTTTACAGAGTTTCCAAGATAACGCAGTCAGGGGCAGAGAGTCTTTTCAGTAGGTGCTATCATGTGCTTATCTGTTCACGGGAAAATGCAACTCTACTCTTACTATAAGTTATACTCAAAAATTAACTTGGCCTCAGTCATAGAAATAAATGTAAAAGCTAAAATTAGGAAGTATCTAGAAAGATTTATATCTAGATTATGTAAAAAATCTGAAGACTCAAAAATTCAGCAGACAATTCAAGGAAAATGGGAAAAAGTTTAATCAGCCTCCTCATTTGAAAACACATGTGAGTGTACAAAGTTGCTCAGTGTTAGAGAAATGCAAATTAAAGCCACAGTGAAATATCATTATGCACCCAGCAGAACAGTCAAAATTTAAAAGACTGACAATATCAATTCTTAGGACATATGTGAAAAAAATTAAAATGCTTATACTGCTGTTGTGAATATAAAAATAGTATAGCTGCTTCAAAGTACAGTTTGACAATATCTTATAGAGATAAACATAGTCACCATATTATCCAGCAACACTCATCATATATATTTAACTAGAAGAAATAAAAGCATATCTATAGAATAAATTTTACAGAAAGGTACATAACAGCTTTATTCAAAGGGACCCAAAGGAGGAAAAAATCAAATTCCTATCAACAATTAAGTGGGTAAACAGATGCATGGATAAAGAAAATGAAACAAAAAATATATTCCCTCACTCTGCTTACCTTCTACCATGTGTATATAAAAGTACAACATGTTAGACTGGAATATAATAATTTCTAACTTAGGGATGTGAGGTAAAGATAAATGTGATATTTCATGCCACAAGATAGAAAATGAAAGGAGGATAAACTTGAATGAAGACCATGTCAGATTGGAAGGAGAATTAGCAGAGCGTGCATGCGGGAAGGAGCAATGCCTGGAACTCTAGCATCCAGCACTCATCAGATGTGTATGCAGTGGGTCCTCTTGCACCCCTAGGGCCAAGATTCTAATCTGAAAAAGCCCTGTTAGTCCAGGACTAGGGGTGTGGTTTTGACTGAGCAGATGTGTGTAACCTGGGCGTAGAGATCTTCATCAGAAATGTGATAGCCAGGGCAGCAACTACAGGCATAGTTAAAGCTGTTATCAGATATACGAAAAGGGAGCAAGAAGAGGGACAGTAGATAAATTGGGGAGGATCATCCTGAATGGAGTACATTCTTGCAGAATAGGACAGGCACCTTCGCTGTGTCTCTACTCATTGACAGTGGCCACATTGAGCAACTGAGAGAAAGACTGTAAGGTGCAGAAAAGCTTCGCTACCATCCCTTTTCCCTGCCTATTCCACCATCCAGATTGACAATGAGAAATTCACCATTTGTCTGCTCTGATGTGCAAGGTCACTTTTAATGTAATTTCACACACCAATCATTTTCTATAGTTTTAATTGTGTGGTACTGTTATTTTATTGGGGTGTAGATTTCTTAGATTTGGGTCTGGAGTTAACTTCTATATTTTTATAGCTTACAAAGTGGGGTGGGAGGATGCTGGAATCTGGCTAGGAGGTCAGACCTTGTAGGTGAGCAATGGCTCCACAGAGACTGAATTAGGAAAATATGTATTTTAGGAAGCTTTGCCCAGATGGGAAAAATGTGCGCAGTGTTCCCTCACAGCGGCCTTTCCCGGGTTCATGATCCATTGCTGCAGAGTTGATGGGACCTTGCAGAAATTTTTCTGCTATGTCCTCTCAGCAGCTCAGGGAGAATTTAGCATATTAGGGTTGGGTGTGGGTCCTGGGAGGTCCTGACTCCTATGCTGTGTGATTAACATCTGATACTCTCAGCTGACCGATGTGAACTTGAAGCTTCTTGTGGTTTTAGGGATGATTTTGGAAACGGAAATCAAGATTATGTTACAGTGAGCTGCATTTCTCTCTTCAGAGTCCCCAGTGCAGGCAACACTGCTACCGAGAGTGTGTGCACTGACCCTCAAATCCTAGGTCCTGATTTGGCATGAGATTTTAGGGACAGGTGAAGTTTTCTCTCTAGGAAAGTAGTTTCACTGTGGCTCGAAGAGGTGTAGCAAAGGTGGTGGCATTCTGTGCACTCCCGGAAAGCCTCTGTCACCTGCTCGGGGAGGACACAGTGGGACCTTCTGCTGTGTTATGTCATTTTGAGCACTTTGCGGTCTCCTCTGCCCTCCAGCGCCACAGAACCCACTCTGTTCACTGATTTTCTTTCTCCATCTGTCTAATCCCTCCTTGGTGAAAAAGAGAGCACAGCTTCATACCACACGCCACATGCTTCCTGCCCTCTCCTTGGTCCCTTTGTACCTGGCACTGTGGAGGGTACAGAGCTGAAGGGCGCCCGAGGGTAGATGCCAGGCAAATGAGAGCACACTGGGCACCGTGATGCAGTTTAATGGAAGGGGGAATGAGATGCCACAAGAGCATTGGGTATTGGGGGAAGAAAACTTATGCTAATAAAAAGAAATGTTTTCTATGATTTAATCCGTGAATAAAATTGATGCTTCCTTTTCCTGAGGGGTGAGGTCAGCTCTTGAAGAGACCAAATGCTTTATGAATCCTAAATGCAAAGAGCAGCTATCTCTAAGAGGGGAGAAAGAAGAGAAAAAGAAAAACAAAACAGAGTGGTATTTCCTGATCCAGGTCCCCACGTCCCTGAAAGGGGTTCTGCCTAGGCCCTGGAATACAGCTCAGAGGATGTGCTGTTTTATTTTGTTTATGAAAACAAAGAACAGTAATGAGTTCTGACAATGGTGGGCAGCCATGTGAATCTGAGGTCTTGTTCCATGGCACTCAGGGATGGTGGGGCACCTGTGAAGGGTAGAGGGGAAAGTGGCCTCCAGTGGGGAGCTGTCACAGACTCCTGTCCATGGGTCTCTTCCGAGTATTCAAGGCTGCTGTTTCCTACTTCTGAAAGGCTATATGGAAAGGGTTAATTTAGTCTTATCTGCTCTGTCTCTCCCTACCAGCCTTCCTACCACACCCCACAGTAAAGCGTGAAGGGTCTGAAAAATGTGATTTTCTACCATTTCTGTAAGAAAGAGGCTGTGCTATGCATTCATAGTAAAGTTCCTCTCCGATCTCCCCTGAACACATTTGATCAAATCTGCAGCTCTGGAGTGGACCCAGGACTCCCACAAACTTGCCTCAATTCAACTAAATTGAGGTTCTGCTTCATGCCCTGACCAAGACTCATTTATATTGCTCTTATATTAATGTGACATTTATTAATATACATTTTTATGGTCTTGGACATCAAATGCAGGGGCTCACATATGTGGGATAAGCACTCTACCACTGAGCTACACCCTCAGCCTTCATACATTATTTTTATGCATGCATGTATGTATGTATTTGTCTATTTAAGAGACAGTGCTTTACTGTTACCAGGGATGGTCCTGCACTCTTGGGTTCAAAGGTTTCTCTCCTGCCTCAGCCTTTGGGTTGCTAGGACTGTAAGCTCACACCACTGTGACTGTCTCAGATATATTATTATATTGACAACAATATTAATATTATCAAAATTTTAAATATTTTAATAAGCATAGTATACATAACTTTAAATAGAAGTATTAAATAAAATACAAAGGCAACTTTCTGAAACTAGAAAGCAGAAACAGGCAGGCATTGGAGGGGAGTTGACACTTGGCTATTAGATGTGGCCTTAGGTGAGTTTTTGTTTTATGGCTGTTAGCTTCAAGTCACTTCCAAATCCATGCCATGCAGGACAGTTTAACTTCTAGTGAAAACCAGGTGAGAAGGCAGAGGATGGCATTTGGGACAGTGGCATGAGCTGGACAGTGTGGTTGCAGAAGGGAGAAAGTCGGGGGGGAGACCTTAATTCTGCTTCTCACCTCATCTCAACCTTTGTCTGTCCCTAAATATGCAGAGGTTAATCTCAGAGTAACCTGCCTAAGACCTGAACAGAGACTCAATCCCCAGCAGCTGCAGGGGAACTAGAATTTGTGTTCAGCCAAGTTAACTGCACACACACACACACACACACACACACACACACACTTAAGTGTACAGTCATGGGCTACACAACAGTGTTTGGATGCATGATGGATCACACATAAGAGAGTGGTCCTATAAGCTCATATCACCTAATGGCATCTTCATTTAGACAAGCTATGATCTTGCACCCTGACACGATTACCTGGTGATGCATTTCTCAGAACATAACACAGACATTAAGCAATGCAAATATATATATCGTATTACAGTTGAAAATATATAGACATATTACTTCTATATATAGACATATTGCAATTATAAAAATCACAATAGAAAGTTTTTATACTATATTGTTCATAATGGTTAGGACGCCACCCAAGAATATTCACCATATGAAGAAGAAGGAAATTATGATGTGTGCTCAAGAGCAAAGACAATACACATAAACACAACAAATGCTGATTGAGGATATAATCTTTGAAATGTGCAGGAGGCTAGTTTGAACAGTAAAAACCAAGTTTTAAAAATTGGCTTTAGGGAGCCTGTTTGGCAAGAATGACCTCAGATATGAAGGTTTTGAGTGCAGAAGGGGGAATTTTACTGCTGTAAGCCCCAGTTCCCATCTAGAGCCTTTGATCTCTAGAAGTCTCCTCCTATGCAGGCCTCTGGTGACAGATAAAACACAGGGCTGTATTTTACCAGCAATTCAGCAGACAGAAGATTCATTTCTAGATTAAGTATTCATTAAAATTAGACCCCCAAATTAAAACACCAAATCAAAAAATGGGCAACCAAGATGAATGGATACTTCACAGAAGAAGTGGAACAAATGGCCCATAAATGCATAAAGAAATGCTCAACATCACTGGCTATTAGAGAAATGCAAATTAAAAATACACTGAGATTCCATCTTGCCCCAGAAATACTGGCTATCATCAAGAAATCAAATAACAACAAATGCTGGCATGGATGCAGGAAAGAAAGAACACTTGTAAATTGTTGTTTTTTAAACTGAATATGAATTAGTACAACCACTTTGGGAATCAGTATGAACATTCTCATAAAACTAAAACTAGAAACTCCACTTGACCAGCTATTGCCTTTCTACCCTTAGGTATCTTCCTAAAAGAGTTAAAGACACCATATGACAGAGATACAACCACACCAATGTGTATAGCAGCAAAATTCATAATAATTAACTTTTAGATGTGGCCCATATGTCCATTAACAGATGAACAGACAAAGAAAATGTGCTGTTTCTACACCATGGAGTACTACTACTCCGTCATATAGAAGGACAGACTTGAGTCATTTGTAGGAAAATGGGTGTACCTTGAGTCCATAATGTTGAGGAAAATAAATCAGACACACAAGTTTAAACATCACATGGTTTGCTGGAACAGATTAGAAGATGCAGAAACAACTCCAGACACACTCAGCCACTTATCTTTGACAAAGGAGCCAAACACCCTCACTGGAGGAAGATAGCCTCTTTAATAAATGGTGCTGGAAAAATTGGGTTTCAACTTGCCAAAGATTAAAACTAGATCCATATCTCTCACCATGCACTAAACTAAAATCGAAATGGATTTAAGATCTAAATATTAAATAGAAACGCTGAATCAGCTGGAAGAGAGGTTAGGTAGAACTCTTGAAGACATTGGTGTAGGAACCGATTTTATGAACCAAACCTCAGTTGCCCATGAACTAGCACAAACAATCAACAGGTGGGATCTCTTCTTATTAAAAAGCTTCTACACAGCAAGAGAAACCACCAACAGTGTGAAGAGACAACCCACAATGTGGGGAAAAGTCTTCACCTGATTTTCCTCAGACAAAGGTCTACTATCTCGAATCTATAAAGAACCTAAAAAAATCAGACCTCCCATATTTAAAGACCCAACCTGAAAATGGGCATCTGAAATGAAGAGACATTTCTCAGACAAAGAAGTAGAAATAGCAAATAAACATGTTCAACATCACTGGTCATTCGAGAGATGCAAGTGAAGACAACGCTGAGATTCCACCTCACTCCAGAAAGAATAGCTGCTATCATGAAATCAACCAAAAACAAATGCTGGCAGGGCTGTGGGGAAAGAGGAACCCTGCTCCACTGCTGGTGGGAGTGTAGACTTGTCCAACCACTGTAGAAATCAGTATGGAGATACCTCATATAACTAGGATTAGAGGTCCCACTTGACCTAGCTAATCCCCTTCTGGGTATCTTCTCAAAAGAATTAAAAGAATCATACCACAGAGATATATGTGCACCCATGTTCATAGCAGCACAGTTTGTGATAGCTAAAACTTGGAAACAGCCCAGTTGCCCATCAACTGGAGACTGGATAAAGAAAATGTGGTTTTTCTATAATATGGAGTACTACTTAGCTATAAAGAATGAGAAATTAGAGACATTTATAGCTAAATGGATGAATATTGAGGCCATACTCTAAAGTGAAATAAACAGGACACACATGTGTAAATAATGAATATTTTTTCTATTGTGAGAAACTGAAAGTGTAAATAAGGACTAAAAGGTATAATAGATAATGTGAAATAGGAAGAAAAGGGGCAAAGGGGAAGGGGAAGTGGGAGGGGGAGGGGAAAGGATAGAAGGGAATGGAATTAATATGAGAAAATGAAAAAGTGGAAACAAAGCCTTTGCAAATAGGGAGGGATGGAGGGGTTGAAGGGAGGGCAGAGAAAGGAGAAAAAATAAGAACCATGAGAGTGTGTAAAGGTGCAAATTTCCAGTGATAAATGTCATCACGTTGTATACCTAAAATGTACCAGTAAAATTAGTTATATAAAATATATATCACATGGTTTCTCTTATATGAGAAACCCAGAGTAAAAGTAAAGAGTCCAGTGAAAGGTGGATGATAGGAAGTATCGAGATAGCTCTCCAAGGGGAGGGGATCAAGAGATGCACCGAGGAGAAAGGAGGGGAGAGCTATGGGATTTCAAAAGGAATGGAGAAGTGCTATGTACACTACCAAGTCCACATAAGGAATGTAGACATTATCTACCGCAAACATGCTCAAAAACAAAAACAGATGGGTGGAGCGGGGAAGGAGGGAAGGGATAAGAGATGAAAAACATTTAAGATGTGTTATGTACACGTACCACCTTCTCACAAGCAATGTAGACATCATGTACTGCACACATGTGCTAATACACTTAAATAAAATATTTTTCTATAAATAAATAAGATATAGTAGTGCTGCATTGATTTGACAAGCTGGAAACCAGACCGTTTTAGATTGAACCAGTTTAAAGATAGTGTCCAGCCAGTGCCTGCTAATGAAGAGAAAGGAAGTATCTGGCCAGCAGGGAATGTGTTCTGGAGAAGACTTACAGGATCTCTCTAGGCTGGGAAGATCTTGCTCACACTTGCATTTTCTTGATGTAGCAATGAGGACCCTATTTGCACCCTTTCTGTATCCCCACCTGATACCAGGGGCTGGCAGTAGAAGATGTGTGTGTGTGTGTGTGTGTGTGTGTGTGTGTGTTCGCATTTCTCTTCTTAAACTCACAGCTCCTAGGATATAGTTTCTTGTTTTGTTTTATTCATTTGCTTTCTGCATTTCTTTGAAGAAAAGTACAGAAAATTGTACATTCCAAGGGTGAGCTCACTCAGCTCTTCTGAGGTGAATGCACCTGTCTGTCCAGAAGATCCCAGTGGCCCCCGGTGCCCTTCTCTATCCATGCTCCCCAAATCATGCCGTTGTCCTGCCACAGAGTGTGCTTATGTGTCCCCAGAAGAGGCAAACTTCACTGTAGCCAGAGAAAAATTACCCACTTGCAATTTAGTAGATACCCTAAAACCTGCAAAGGATACTGGAGTCACAGAGGCAAAAGATGGACATTTGGAGCAACTGCCTCTTTCACAGAGTATTTAAAGGAGCAAAACGAGATGATTCTGGAAAGCAGAATGAACAAAAGTTGAAACAGAAATCTCATATGTGTGCCTGGACATTTCTTTTCCTCTGTGACCACCAGTATGGCAGTTGGATTAGACTTAGAGTGAGGGGTGGCTGAACAACTGTGGGTGGGTATCAAACAGGTCTAACATAAGCCAGGCTGCTTTCATTGCATCTGCGTAAATACGACATTCAGAGCCATTTGCCTGCAGGCTCCAAGCCCCTCCAGCAATGCTTACACTCAGAGTCCAGAAAAAAGGGTTGCCAAGATAAAAGAGAGGAGAGTTCCCCCCCCACCCCCACCCCCACCCCCACCCTCACCCCCACCCCCACCCCCACATATCAGCCCTTCAACCTTAGCCCTTGCCCCGCCCTCTCCACGGAGCAGGGCTGGTGGAGCCTGCGCAGTTGACTCCGTGCAATGCAGGGACACGTGCTGCGCACGCTCTCAGCTCTTGTTGGGTGGGCGCAGGGGGGCTGCAGAAGTGGAGAATTCCATCTCCTGTTTCCAACCTGCTAGCATCTTACCCCTCCCTCGAGCTAAAGGTGGCTGATTCATTTTTCTGGCTTTTAATGTAAACATAAATGTGGTTTCTGCTAATTAATCTCAATGCTCACAAGCATCCTGCCCTGATTCAATTGAGTTAAGGTTATCCATGTTTGCAGAGGCCCTGGTGTAGGTGCAAAGGGAGGCTCGGATAAGAGAAGATGTGCAGCGAGGAACAACAAAGAAGTTGGGGTTTGACAGAGAGCAAAAGATAAGCTCGGAGAAGAATAGGAGTTTGTTCTGTACAATTTCAAAAACAACAGAGCCTTGAGAAGGGTAGGAGGAAGAGGTTGAAAAGGTCTAGCCAGGCAGACCTGGAAGCCCAGACAGGAGAGGGTAAGGTGGATGTCAGGACTGCTGCATAGTCAAATCCACTGAGCGTAACAAATGTCCCTTAGATCTAACATGAAAATCAGCAGAAACCTGAGCAAGAGTATTTAGATAAAAATAAAAAACCCATGAAAAATAAAGTGGAAAGTGAATGCTTTCAGCAGCTCTAGGGAGAGAGCCTTCCACCCACCATTCCCGCAGGTTGCTCTCTCTTCTAAGGAAAAACAGAGCACAGGCTTCCAACTCAGACTCCAGGGGACTGGGAGTGCGAGGGCACAACTTACAACCCAAGAAAACATTCTGGTGTTCCATGCCAACCCCTGGAGCATCTATGGGCATGCATGGTAACCTCTGACACATCCAAGTGCTCTAGAAGACATCCCATCCCCAGCTCTATTCTTGCCTTGGCCAGGAGCCCAGGGTATGTTTTCAGGATGGATAGGTCCAACTGGAAGTCTAAATAGTAGCTAGTGCCTATGGTGGACATTTCTATATATGAGCAAGACAGGGACATGGAGAATCATGGTGATGATAGATACTGACCCTCATGTTCATGTTCATTAAATAGTTGGTGAAATGTTCTGAGGCCAGGGTGAACATCAAACTCATTTGTATGAGAAACAAATGCCACCACATCTTCACTATTGGTTG
This sequence comes from Heterocephalus glaber, assembly GCF_053883595.1. Taxonomy (NCBI): domain Eukaryota; kingdom Metazoa; phylum Chordata; class Mammalia; order Rodentia; family Bathyergidae; genus Heterocephalus; species Heterocephalus glaber. The sequence continues at coordinate 2,623,040 of NW_028258329.1, read as the reverse complement.
TGAAGAATGTATGCTATGTCCTGAAAATTCTGTAGCATTTTATCTGTTGCAGAATGTTTAGCTGCTTCAAAATGTTTGATTCACAAATGTTCCAAAATGTATGACACTGTCTGAGTTTTCTTCCAGATAAGGTAATAAAATGTTCCTGATTGATGGTGTTAACCTCTCCATAGAGCATCCTAAGGAATGTTTTAAAGTGAAACTTCATCAGGATCCTATGAAATAATTAAATGTTTTGAAAATAAAATGATCCACTTCTTCTCTATTGACATTATTTGCTTCTAGAACTTCAGCTTCCTTGAGACCCTGACTTTTGACAAAGGTCCACAATGGGCACAGGGCACAAGCACAGCCAGAATTGTGTTGTTCTAGAAGAGCTACGTGGAGATACAAACTGTCAGTAACATAGTCCCTCCTGCTGCTGTGACTCCATTTTCCATAGAATTTGTTCATTTTCTCAAAGCTTGAACAGCAGGTTCTCTTACTGAATTGTGGAGGTCTTTTATATGATACAATCAGGAAAGCTGAAGTATCTTCACAAAACCTGTGGCTTGTCTTTTCACTTAATAAAAAAAAACTACCTTTTGCTGATTTTAAACCACTGGGATTCATTTTTATAAATAATTTAAGATAGAAGTTTAGCTAGATTTTCCCCAAAGGAGTGTGAACCAAACATTGGAAAACAATATTTTTATGTTTCAAATTTACCCAGTTTATAATATTCTAATTTGTTTGAACACATTTCCATGTGCACTTAATCATAATAATAAATAAAATCTGTGCTCCTCTTATCTCATCAATCACATTGATAGCTTCCAGAGAAATCACGAAGTAGAGGGGCTCTAAATGAGGAATTTCACAGGTACCTGCGGTCAGAATTTGTCCCCTGCAAACATAAACAAACCAAACCACCTGTAGCAGATTTCTCCTGTAGTGTAAAAAAGCTAAATTCTAGATAAGTAAAATTTGAGAGAATGCTCTTTAAGTTGATCACACTTATCACTTACAGTGTATTATTTCAAGTGACTACCCAGCCCATACAAAATTTCAGCAATTTTCCATAGTTCCTTTCAGCAACCTTTCCTAAGGTGCTCCTTTTGATTTATTTCTATAGATTCCAATCTGCCAGTCCCCAGGAAACACTGTTTATCTTTTTCCCTTTCCTTTCCCTTTAGTCAGGTCTGCTGTGCATTTAGATAACTTCTGCAAGAGTTTTTATTGCTGTGTAGGATCCTGAGCCCGGGCGATCAGAGATACCAAAGCAGTTCAGGATCCTGAGGGCAGCATTTTCAGTCGCAAGGAAGTGCCCTGACTTCCTCTTCAACCAAATTCAACATCGATCTGTGAGCAAGGGCGTCCATACCCTTTCTTTGAAGCAGAGGGGTCAACCTTCAAAACGTCCAGTTTGGTTGTTTTCAAATGATTGCCATTCCCATTTGCATTATCCAGGTTGGGATAGCTTTCACAGAGCAGGTTACAGTGCCATCTAGCATTCAGAACTGGAAGTCCCGGACGAAAAGCCGTCTGCTTCAAAGAACCCCCGAAAGTCCGAGGGAAAAAGTGCCGCGGAGCTGAGGGGAGGTTTTGGGCAGCCTTGGGATACACGGGATTCACACAGAGGGGCTGAGCACAGGGCAGTGGCGGAGGCTAGTGGGGCAGGATTTTTTTAAATAACAAAAAAATTGTTTTTGCAAACATGCACGCAGTCTGGGGTTGTAGAAAGTTATTAAGGAGAGCCCCATATCCAACCCCCCATTTAACTTAAGGGATAGGGTCCTTGTTAATATTTACCCGCATTTACAAAAGGGTTGGTAACTCTGAAATACAATCAGAAGTGCCTACAGCAATACACAGATTTCTTTTAAACTATTTTTCTAATTTGAAATTGTTCTCAGGTTGGAATATATTAGATCATTTTCCATCTCACCCTATACAAATCTCTCATTCTTTTTTTAATCAGTTCTATGATTTCTAGTACTATATACACCTTATTTTGTAGTCAGTTACCTATTTAGAGGTAATTCGATCATTTCGAATTTTTCTACTATCACATTGCTTCAGTGGACATTCTTGTTCTCTTTTTAAAAATCTACTTCTGGAAAAATAAAACAATTAGTTCTAAGTGTAGGCATATTTCACACTTTGCAAGCTATTAAAACTTCTCCTTTAGGAGAAGCTTCTCTGAGATCACAGGAGAAAACCTGAGGCTCCTGGAAGCTTTGCTCTGATCTCAAAAAGGGAACCAGGACTCCTGCCAGTCTCATTACTCACTCTAGGCAGCTAATCCCTCGAAGCGCTTCCTGGCTGGGGGACAGGGGTGGACTCCCGAGGACAGGCTTGGAGACTCAGACATGTAGTGATCAAAGTGCTCAGACTGAGGGTGCCGGCTGTGAGATTGCCCACGTCCAGGGAAAACAGGACTCCTGCCCAAATGTGCGCACACTTCGCTCAGGGAAGGGAGGCTGGTGCATGTCCCGTGGGATGCGCGAGGGAGGACGGAGACAGACTAAGAATGCACCACTCTCTTGAGGAATTGTCTTGCTGGTGCCCATACCTGCTTTCTGCTTCTTTTTGCAATCTTTATTCTGCTGACATTATTCTGCTCACTCGTAATCGGAAAGAGAGCTGGAGAAAACTCTTTCCAAGCCTAAGACTCTTGCTGTGCCCCTTTTTTTCTTTGCCTTCCATCCTTGCCTCTGTTCATGGTTCCTAAACTGTCATTTCAGGTGAAGTCTCCTATCCCAGAGACCTACTGATTGATTGATTTAATCACTATTTACTGAGCACCCACCCTCTATGGGTCACTGTCCTAGAAACTGGGGGTGCCGAATAAAGTTACTTGCTCTTGTGGAGCCTACAAACAAAATTGATACTTCAAAATATTCTGTATGTTAAACTGTACAGTAAGAAGGTATTGCATACAGTGAACAAAAATACAAAACACATGAAGATAAAGTGCAAAATGAGTGTGGAACAGTGCAGGTTTCAGACAAGGGGTCCAGAGAGCACTCAGCTGAGGCACATTTTGAACGAAGATTTTTAGGAGCTGAAAGCCTTAATGAACAGGCGTGGAATGCATGCTGGCCATGAGGGGGCCAAAAGCCCTACTAGAGAGCTCATATGTCACAGATGACAAGGGAGTCAGCTTGGCCAGGGTACAGCCAAAGGCAAGGGGTCACCCATACTCTATGTGTGGCATGACAGGACCCTGGCTTCCATTCTGACGGTGATCAGCTGCCTCTGCAGCATTTTGAGCAGAGAAGTCCAATGTGGTCAGATATTCAGCTGTGTTGATGAGATGGAGTGGGGCAAGGGCGGAAGTGCAAGGCATGTTCAGGGGTCACAGTATTTGCCCAGGGAGGGGTGACAGGGCTCAGAGGAGGTTTCATCTCAGCACCAGGCTGTCTGCCTGCTCTTCGGCCTGATGGAACTGTGGGTTCTCTAAGTTCCTCACTTAGGAGGTGTTGAGCTAAGGGGAGAATTAGGAGCTCTGTGGTGTTATCCCTGATATTTGCTGCTCTGAGATATTTGCTGTCTCACTGGGGCTCCAGGTCAGGATGCTGGAGGTGTGGTTTGTAACAGAGCCACTGTGAGACCAGAATGTTTAAGCGCCAATCTACTGGGGAAATGTGCTTAGCTTTAGAGGACAGGGAGCCCCAGGGTGGGGATCTGAAGGCAGACTGGGAGGGGGCCGCAGGACGCGCTGGCGCTCTGCATCTGCTGTTCTGGCTCCAAATGCAGTTTTCTGCCCTCAACAGAACCATAGAGAAGTTAGACACCCCCTGCTCGGGGCCTGCTCTTATCTCCGGTACCTGTGCCTTACTAAAAGTCCCCGATCTAAGAAGCAGGGAAGTCAGAGGTCAGTGGCTGTCTCTTAAAATGTCATCTGAGTGCTGTGAAGGTGGACAGGGCCCTGAAGCGGTCAGTGAGGTCTAAGAAAAGCCTCATTTGGAAATCTAAACTAATTTGACCTGTGCTAATTGAACCACTGTTCACTAGCTTCCCCATTCTAAGCTTTATCATTTGGAGGCCAGGGTCAGGTGCCTAGGGTTCTGTTTTGGCGACACGGAATGTTTAAATCATATTTGTGCATAGAAACATCTCTCAGGGCCACCATTTTACAGCTCTTCATCCCCCAGGCCACAGCTAGTGTCAATCACCTGCAAGGAGAGAGAGGTGGGAGGAGATGGATGGAGAACAGCTTCCAGCGCAGGGAAGGAGGGGGGCCTGCTGGCGCGTGCGCACTCTTTCCACTGCAGTGCAGGGGTCTGCTTCAGGAGGGAGGGGGTCTCCTGGCGCATGCGCACTCTGGACATACTGCAGGGCCTAGGCTCCGGCGGGGAGGGGGCTTCCTGGCGCCTGCGCACTTTTTTGACAGCATTGCAGAGCCTATTTTGCGGCTGCGCCTGTTTGGCACCTTCCAGAAAGCTGGAGGGTGGCCTGGGCGAGGGGACAGCAAGGGAGAGTTGTTCTGCCACTCAATCCTCAGCTCCTCCCCAGCCGCAATCCGAAAGTGTTCTTTTCGGGGTGTTACTGCGCCCACAGGCGGTGGACATCGGCATAGACATTGCCCCTTTCAGCTCTCTGACAGCATCTAACTGGATGTCTGTAGGCTTGGAAATGTTCTGTGTGGGTCACCAAAGTAGAATTAGAGTCAAATAACACCCTAATTTTGGAAAGAGCAGCTGCATGAGGGCAGTTTGGGTAGCTTGACAGGCCGTCCCCAAAAGCCTCCCGTCAGCATCTGACCCCCAGGAATCCCTGGCCCGGTTCCCAGGGGTCAGGCCCACTGGCATGGGCGTCGGTGGAGCTGCTGGCCATCAGGCCTCAGCCCCCCTCAGTCCTGTGTGCACGGACCCCGCCCCCCACCGCCCCGTGGGAAGCCCTGGGGCCTGTTCTGAGCTGTACACCAGGCGAGGCGTGGAGAGGGTGCAGACAGTCCAGGGAAACCCGAGAACTTTTCCTTGCATGGGAGGAATGCTGGTTTCCAGGATCTCTTTCGGAGGCCAACCCGCCCTGCTGGCCCGAACTCTGCTAGAGTGGGCCAATTGTTGCAAGGGCATGGGTGGCCAGAAGCAGAAGAGTAAGAAAGAGCTCCTGGACAGAAATCGGTCGTCCCGAAGCCTGTGTTCACTGGGGCCACAGGATGCCTTCTCTGTGCCTCTGGTCCCTCATGGTTGTTTCATGGTCAAGAATCTAAGGAAGCTTATTAAGGAGAGTTGAGTCTTTCGAAGGCCTTTCGAAGGCCTCTCACTGACGTCCTGATGTCCAGACGCCACTGTTAGGAGATGTTGTTGATGGGTTTACATGTTCATAAGAGTCTGTGGTTAAATTAAGAGTGAAAAAATATGCAATAATGTGGTAACAGGCTACTAGGGTGCACATGTCCCTAACTTGAAATGCAGTTGAATTTTTATGGGGTTTTTTCTTCCACACATAAAAGGAGTGGGAATGGTTTTCAAGAATGGAAAAGCACAGTTCCATTCCTTTTTTTTTTTTCATTGTGATGCTAGGAGCATCATCTTGTGACCTAGAGCTTCACACATGCCAGACAAGTTCTCTACCACTGAGTACACTCCCAGCCCTGTTTCTGACTTCTAGGTGTAGAAATAGTCTGACAATTCTAGTGGATTTCAAGTTAGCTGTAGGATATGTATATAGAGAGTTTATAATAAATCTGAGCCAGAGGTAAAACAATATTGAAAGCCTATTATATTTAAAACTATGATGTATGAGTTCATTCACAAGGTTATGGTATTTAAAACTATGATGTATGAGTTAATTTTCACCTGGCCAAAACATAATTTCCTGTGCTTTCAGTTTATACCTGATGCTCCATTCCAAAGTGTCATAAGCTTGATTATTTTATTATTATTATTATTATTATTATTATTATTATTGCTGTTGTTGTTGTCATTGTTGTCTTTACAGCAGGACTCCACTTTTAGGTACCTATGTGTTTATCAGATAGGTTTGGTGTATCAAAATATTGCCCAAAATTGGTGGCTTAAAGCAATATGTACTGTTTCTAAAGACTCTATGTGTCCTCTTACTATTTTTTTCCTGATCCAGGCCAGCTCCTCTCAGTCTAGAGAGTCTAGGATAGCCTAGATGGTAGCTTAGGTGATGGTTTGGCAAATAACTCTTACTGAGAAGGCTAGACCACTTTTCAATAGTCACAGAGTTCAAGAGCAGCAAGGGAAGGCAAATCCCAGTATACATCTCTGCATTATGTCACATTTGTTATTGTCTCATTGGCCAAAGCAATTGTACATCAAAGCACAGACTCAGTGATACAGGGGACCACTCAATGCACTGGACTTAGGGAGTAGTAGAACACTTGCAGCCATTTTTATACATATAGAAATGTGTTTATGTAGGGAATATCACAATGGCTAAGGAGAATTCCTCATTCCATCATCAGAGTGGGATGATGACTCAGGTGTAAGTAGTTCATATTGATAAAATTGATCTACTATTATTCAGTAGATATAGCATATTCTGTGTAAGACACGGTTTTTTCCCCATAAACACTAACTCAAAATCATCCTGGATAATTCCAATAACATGAAAAATAATCATGGCATCAGGTCCTGATTCATGCCAGTCAGAAGGCACATGGCTTTAAAACATATGACAGGCTCTATTTCCATCCTGGCCAGAATCCTGGTGATGCAGTTGGTAGATGGATGGGCCCAGCTGAAGGCTCCAACATCAAGTACCTGAGATAGATATCTATGTTTAGTAGGAAAACCATGGGTAATGTGACGATACTGCAAAGTATGTTAAGTCATGTAAATGACTGAGGTATTGAAGGCCACGGGAAAATTATAAATAAGAAATGAACCTGTTCATTTTTTCTTTCATTTGAAAATCAGGAATTTATTACATTCTGGGAACACTTCAAAACATTCTAACTACTTGGAGTAGTCTTTCATTTCACAAATATGTCATCAGATGTAATGGATTAGTCATCTAGTTAATGGCAGTGGGAATACACTTTATCATTCAAATTGGGATTGTTTCAACTTTTCTTGAGTAGTCTGTTCAAATACTTAAGATTTTAAAACAATAGAAACAATCTTTAAATGTATATAAAATAGAAATATAGTAAATAAAAGTAGCACTCTATTTCCAGTAAATGATATTATACTTGCATCACTTGATGTCAGAATTTTGGCTATTCACTGGTAGTCTTCATAGCATGGAAAAGAACTGAAACATAATACATTTGTACTCTTATTACCAATTAGAGGGCTAAGGATTTAGCTCGGTGGTTCTGCCGCCTGCCTCGCAAGCGCAAGGACCCGAGTTCGATCCCCGGTACCAAAAAAAACAAACAAACCAATTAAGAGTATCTGTTTTCCCATTCCTTTGCCCATACAACATTATTTTGAAATTGACACTTCCAAGTCTAAAAAAAAAAAAAAAAAAAAAGATTAGTTTCATTTTCTGGATTCCTACGTAAGATTAAGCATCTTGCCATATATTTCATCGAAACTTGTGTCTTCCGTGAATTGCCTTTAGGATATAAGTTCCTCCTTTCTCCAAATTTAGAAGGTTATTTTTTGTTCTGAATCATTTGTAGAGGTTCTCTATGTATTGTGGAGATTGAACCTTTGTCAATAACAAATTACAAATCTTTCTACCCTGTAGGATGACTTGCTATTATTTTAGACAATATTTCTATATTAAACTCATTTTCTAAATGTTGTAATAGGGAGGCTTAACTTTATTTCTAGATCATTGAAACTGTAAATAGTCCCAAAATTATTTTTGTGACTTTGCTATTATAATTTTAAACTTCAAAATATCACAAAGAATTCTTACATTCTCTTTATACAGATGCATCACGTGTTTGCATTTTGGCCCATTTATTCTTATTGTTGTCTCTCTATATACATATGGATATTGTGTGTTTTTCACACACACACACACATTTACTCTAAAATGTTTGAAAAATAAGGCATATTTAACCCTAAATATTTTAGAGTACTTTTCAGTAGCACTTTCTATTACACAAATTAGGATTAATTAAATGCTATCATCTAATGCACATCTATATTCACATTTCCTCATTGTATTAATCATGTCCTTTTACACCAATTATTTTAGGATACAGGTCACGTTATTCACTGGCATTTAATTTTCATGTATATTTGGTCACCTTCTGCCATAATAGTTCTTGTTTCTTGACTATCACCTTTTGAAGCTGTACATATCAGGCATTCTGTATAACATCTCTCAATTTGTGTTCATATATTCCCCAAGAATGAGGTTTATTTTGTATGTGTTAAGTGTGAAGGCTATTATATTGATTATGTATTCATCTTCAAGGACACAGGTTTTCCAATATATGTTCTTTGTCAAGAGGCCCATAATGTTGTTTGGTACCAATACTGGAGATGTTGACTTTCATTGCTTTGTTAAGATGAAATATCGTTTCTCTGTTAACATTTTTCATTTGTAATTGTTAGAGTATTTTATGGGGAGATACTTACTTACACTCCCCTCACATTTTAACACAAGTTGATGATTTTGTTACTCATTTGTCATTCATTCTTTAGTTGTTAGTTGGCATCCCATGGTTATGACAAATGTCCCCTTCACCCTCATTCCTTCATTCGTTAACATATCAGTATAGACTCATGACTCATAATTTACTTACCATGTTAGAAGTCATTATTGCCTTTATTTTTAAAATAAACTTAAAAAGCAGTTCTAAATTTACAGAAAAACTGAATATAAACTCAGGAAGTTCCTATATTCCTATTCAGAGTTCCTACGGAAGACAGAGCAGAAAATCTGACAGTCAGTGTCCAGGTTAGGAACATTTTACATAGGTATGGTACACTGATTACAGTTAATGAACCAGTACTGATATGTTGTTATTAGCTAAAATCCATACTTCCTTAAAACTTCCCCAGGATTTTTCTAATGTGCTTTGTGTGCTCTAAGATCCCACTCAGAGCAACATACAGTATTGTCATGTGACTTTAGGCTCCTCTAGACTGTGATTTTCCTTGTTTTTGATTGTGTGGATACTTTTGAGGACTACTGGTCTAATGTTTTGTAAAACCTCCCTCAACTGGGACTTATTTGATGCTCTACTTGTGATCACATTGCACCCTCTAGTTACTAAAGTCCTCAAACTCTACCTGTGAAAATTCATGTTAATATTCCCTCCCCAGAGGAAAGATGTGACCCCTGAGAACAGCTCTATTTATTTTCTTAGTTAAAATCCACCTCATTCATACATAAAAGTATCAGTTTATAAATGTAGACAATTATAAGAAACTGATCTTATAGCACCATCTATCATCCAGAAGTGGAATTTTCAATCCAGCTACAACTAAATTGCCGGGAACCCAGGAGATGGAAGGTGGTAGTAGTGATTCCAAAAAGAAAGATCAGAGTCCTGGGAAGAACAAAGTTCAAGAAATCATTGGTTATGGACGTCAATAAAAAGCACAGTAAAATGCCTTCTAGATTGCTGAATTAGTAGGTTACTAAAAATATTCAGAAAGTGTAGAAGGTCACAAGTTAAAAATTAAAATATTTACACATAAAACCTCTTTCTACTTAACTCCATACTGCGTTTTTCCATTGTAGTTTTTACATTTGAGTTTCATAATGATTATATTCATCATGATGAACTGGAACATATACATAACATGTAATTTTTACATTCCCTTCTCCTCCTCTTGCTCATCTTCCCTTCATCTCTTGATCCCTTTCCCATTTGCAAAAGATATCAGTACATTCAGGTTTTTCAAGATGTTAATATGTATTCAACTGAATCTACCTCAATATCCATGTAAAGAAAGATGTTTGGATGTAGATATAGATGTAAATATAGATTCACAATTTAATAGCATTTTCAATAGTATTCAATCAAAACCATATCTACCCATGTAGGTTTATATTTCTACATAAAGTACATGAAACAAAATCTGTATTTAACTCAGAGAACTAACTATATATGCTGTTCATGTTTTATTTTCAAAGTATGTTTATTTGCAAACTCTCACAGTGCTCTTTTCATATAATTAGATAAAGAAATGCATTGTTCTTATTAGTATTCAAAATATATGTCCCTTAATTTTTCTAAGAACCACTGATAAACATTTACTTCATTTCTTATTTTTCAAGATTACAGAAAATACAGAAGACCCTTGAAAATTTACATTTCATTAATAATGAAATTGGTAAGCCCAAAAGACTGCATCTGTACCTAACCCAGCTTAAAAGATGTAACTACCAAGTTAAATATCCAATTATTAACCTTATGTATTAACAGTTCATTTTTCCCCACTTGGTCTAAAATAGTTTCTCTAATTTATTTTCGCTGTTTTATACTTAGAACTTTTTTATTTTCTCTTTGAAAAACTGTCTATTCATATGATTTAGTAAAGTTTAAAATATTTGTTGCTTTTTGCTTTTTATTTCATTATATATTCTTCGTATTAGAATACAGTACACAAATAGCAAATATTTCCCAAATAATTGACTACTTGTAGCCTTACCTATTATGCCCATACACTACTAATTACTTCATTAAAATATGTAAATATTTCTGACTTCATGCTATCACCTATATTAGTAAAAACATTTTATTGGTATTTATTTGTATTTGAAATGCAGTATTTCATTAGATCTGGAATTTATTTCTATGTGTGGTCAAAGTGGAGAGCCTGAAGTTATTTTATCAGTGCATGGCTGAAAATCCCCAACTCAAAACTATCCATCCTCTTTGGAGTGCGGATTTTTATTAAATCAAGTTGTCGACTTTGAAGAAAATATACTGAGTGAAGAATGAAGTTGGAAATCCCCTGAAAGTTGTGTGACAATGTCATTTTGGCAAATAACAAGCTTCTTATTGCGATTCTGCTTATTTTTAAAACATGTCTAATATCTTCTTAAGAGTTTGTGCTACTCTGTACCCTATTCTAAAGTTTCAAATCCAGCATTTCAAGACTGAATGCAGCCAGGGAATCTATAAACTGCAGCTTTTCCGCAACAAGGAGCCTTGAAATGCTTTGTCCTTGAAGCAGTAGTTTTTTAAAAAGCTTATTTTACCCTCACTTTATAGATGCTGAAAAATAGCAAGGATGTGCAGATCCATGGTGGGGTGACTGACCCTCTCGCGAGCTGTTTTTATTCTCGCGTGACTAACTGCCAAGCGGGCCGCGGTGCCCCGCACCAAGTACCAGGTACCAAGCGCCAGCACCCGGACCGCCGCCCTCCGCGGACTCCGCAGGGCGCCGCCGACCCCCAAACTCGCAGAACTCAGAAGGTCACGTGGTTGTGGAGCCGGACGGTGGCTCGCAAGGACCGATTCTGTGAGCGTCCGTACACCCTCTGGGAGGTGGGCAGGTGTTGCGTCTTTGCGGTCCCAGGTTAGTCTCCGCAACCGGAGCCGAGTTGGTTCAAAATTAAGGCGCCAATCAGTTTCCCGTCTGAGGTGGGCACCGCGGGACGAGCAGAGCTCAGGGCTTGATCTCCCGGCCTGCTGGACTTCCGGTGTTTAGACCTCCAGGTGTTTTTTTCCTAATATAGAGAGATTGGCTTTTTTCCAGAAACTGTGAACATGTATTTTTAATATCCATTGATTTTATATTCATGTGAAAATCCATAGATGAAATTGTTTAGTGTTCATTTTTAATATTAGTGCTCTCCATTTCTACTTTACTCCTGCTGATCAGAATTGTTTTCAAATGTTTACATTTAGATTGATTTTGAGTTTTTTCGTTTTGTTTAATTGGAAGTCGACATTATGACTTTATATCTGGATGCTAGTTTTCTACATTTACGTTTTTCAGACATTTCCATCTGCTCCAAAACTTCAAGAAACAAAAAAAATCTTCCAGATATTTACACATTATTCTTAAAATTCTGTGGCCACTGCCATTATAAAACTTTTCTATTTAAAACTGCTTTTTAATCCCCAGATTTAAATTCAATAATAAATTATACAAAATTTATTGTAAAACAACGTAAGTTATTTGAGTAAATTAGTAACAAAACAAACACTAGATTTTATTATTGAACCAATTCGCTACATAATTCCTCCTTCACTTCAAGATTTTGTTTCTGATTTAGCCCACCCTTGTTTCTCCCGCGCTATCTCTCAGTTCAGGTTTTTGTGTCTCTTTATTGGCATCTGACACAAAATAAGAATAGGTCGCTTTCTTTGCTATCTGTTGTAAATTGCTTACAATTCATATCTTTGTTCTTTTTAAATTTAAATTATTACACAAGGACAGTAACAAAGAGCAAATCAGAAGCAGGGGAAATCCCAATAGGACAAAATTACTGCAGTGGCATTTAGAAATAACATTCATCTCTATCTCTGTAGTCCTGGGATTGTCTGTAGAATATTCAGAACTACATGCCAGTGATTATTTTGCTACGTGAAATTTCAATTTTTGAAGGAAGAAATTTTCTTAATAAAAATTCAATTTATATGTAGTGAAAAAATGTATAACAAAAGACTGTCTGCCATTTGAATCCCAGTTTGTAATCACCATCATTATCCGTGTTTTGCTGATTACCTTTTCAGACCTATGTTTGCAAAATACATATATGTTTAATTTTATTATTTTTTGTAGTATGTAAACCATACAATGATCATCATATTAATTGTAACTAGTTATATTGTTTCATAACATTGTCATGCATTATTATTAGTGCTTTTTTAATTGGTTAGAACATATTACTTAGGAAAAAAAACAGTATGTGTTCTTACTCTACCCATCACACAAGGGAGGGCACCAAATATGAGATGTGTAAAGTAACACTGAGAGGTTACAGAGACATTCCAAGATGTCTGAACATTGTCTGCTTTGTTTTCTCTACAGTAGCATCCTCTGCACATTTGCGGAGATAAGAATCCCCTCATTTTTCTGATACCTCAGAGTCATGTACTATAGATGTTTAAATATTCAGAAAGCACTCATTTATCTATGATGTTTGTATGGCAATTTATTTTAAGGCTATGCCATGATATATTTACTAAATCATCCATTATTCTTTGATGGGTATAGGTAGCATTTGTTTTCTGTTTTTGTTTATTTGATCTTGTTTAGAGTTTTGTTTTATTTTGTTTGCCAAAAGAAACAGTATTGAAATACACAAATCTGTACATTTACTTTTACTAGAGTCCTATTATTTTGGAGAATATAATTGTAAAAATTGATTGAAGCATGTATGCCGCTGAAATTTTACTATGCAGTAGCAAATTGCTACTCAAACTGTGTTAGTTCTTTGCTTTACCCGCTATTTAAATATTGGTCACTGCTTTGCTTTTTGCTTCACCTTTCACATTCCTTTGGTCACATTTGTTTGAGATCAGCCTTATAGGCAGACTTATTGCAGAGGGGCAAATAACCAGAGGAGAAAACAAAGAGGAACAACAGGGCAAATGTGCTATTTTGGGAGAGCCTTTGAGTGAGGCATTCTCTGGGCACATTGATGCGGGTGATCAGTGGAGGCTTTGGTGTGAGTGCTGCCCAGGTATAATGCAATTTAAATGACCATTTTTAGAACTCGGATTTTAAGGAAAATGCATACTGTATTTTCTTAAAATGCAGTCAGGATTTACTTTTTATTGTATCCAAAATTCAAAACACAAGAGACAAACTTGGAGTTTAGTCAAGGGAACCCACAGAGTCTCAACCACCTGATCTTTCCAGTCGTTCTCAGTGTGTGGCTCATTCTGAGGGTGAGGATCGATTTAGTTCTAGGAGTGTGGAGTAGGACATGAGAGAGGTAGAAAAGGGCCAGTGCAACTCCTCAGGGTGGGCGGGCGTCACATGGACCGCTCCAGTGTAAAATATGCTCACCTCATTTATATACCTTCCATTTGAATTTTCAGCTTTGGACAGGGCATTGGTGGACTCATGCATTGGATGGACTCACCTTATCTTGAATTACAGCTGTTGCCAATTACTAATCGAAGTGTGAGGTGATCCTAGAAATGCTTGGGTTATATTTTTTGACACATAGAATACATTTAATAGTGATTAGCTATTACCTTAATAATTAATCCTCTGAATTTTAAACTATTAAAGATAAAAACAAAATATATAAGCACACCGATTTTTTTAAGATGCAGTGCTAAAACAGAGTACATTTCATATGCTCACACTCTTGTGACAGGACTCTATTAATTAATACTATGTCATAGAGCCACACTCAATTTTAAGCATGAGACAGTAGTCATATCATGAGACATCTGTCATTCATCTTGTGTCTCTGTTCTCTGCTTTTATTTCACCTCTCCTCTAGCAATCATCACCTTTGGGGACACTGTGTTGAAGAGTATTCTGCTGCTTTTGGGTGCAGTATATAAATCTATATGTGTCAATTGGATCAGATTAGGGAATAGTATTGTACAAATATTCAACATCTCTGATATTTTGTTTTTCTACCTATTCTTCTCAACATTGATGAGAGGACAGGAATTGTGAAAAATAATTTTGAATTTGTCTGTTTTTAATTGAGACTGGCATTTTAAAGATGTGTTATTTTGAGCTAAAGAATTAGACTTGCTATTTCCTCTTGATACACTGGTAGTATTGCAAAAACATCTACCTCTCTTCCTCCTCTATTTGAAGTACTGGGGTTTGAACCCAGGGTATTCACACTGAGCTACAACCTCAGTCTTCAATTTGTTCTTTTATTTTTGAGGCAGATTCTCATTAAATCACTAAACTGCCTAAACTGCACTCCAGCTTGCAGTCCTTCTCTCGCAGCCCCTCCCAGAGTGCTAGGATTTCTGATATGCACCACCACACCTGGTTTCAAACAACTTCTTTATTTATAGTACTATTTTTGTATAAAATCTACATTGATTTTAATGGTATCACCATTAAAGGTTTCTTTAGATTGTTGTTATAAAGTCATCTATTTATTGTTTTACCTTTATCCAATGTATGGATTTATAGTCAATATATATTTCTGTAAGCTCTTATTTTTAAGACCAATCTGAGACTCTGTCCTTGAGTTGTATATTTAGATTTTTTTTACATTTAAAGTAATCATCGACCCATTTTTCTTTTTATTGTTTTGGTACCGGGGATCGAACTCGGGTCCTTGCGCTTGCGCAGCAGGCTGCGAAACCACTGAGCTAAATCCCCGGCCCCCCATTTTTCTTTTTAATCTGCTTTATTTTGGGAAAATGTGGGGGTTTTTTTTCAGTACCGGGAATCGAATTCAGGACCTTGTGCTTGTGAGGCAGTCACAGCACCACTGAGCTAAACCCCAGCCCTGGATAATGTATTTTTAATGATTTGATTTTGTCTCCTTTATTGGATTATCATCTTAATTTTTTCTTATTATGCTAATGATTGATTTAGGGTTTATAATGTATATATTTGATTTATCAGCTTCCACCTTCAATTAATATTCTACTATGTAATGTAATGTGGAAGAGCCTTGGAAAAAGTATGCTTCCATGTCTCCCTACCCTTCATGAAAATGGCATGCATTTTGCTTTTATTGGTAACTTCATTCTTTTGTAATTATTTTTGCCTAAAGAGCCAATTATATACTAAATATATTTTACATACTTGTACAGTGATAGATCCTGTGTTTTCATTCCTTTTTGCTGATCCAGTTACTCGTCTGTTATTATCTTCCTTCTGTCTGAACCTTAATATGTCTTGCAGTAAGATTCTACTAGTGATAAATCATTAAAGCTCATATAAGCATAAAAGAAATGTTCATCTTTGTTTTTGAAAATACTTTTGCTTTATAAAGAATACTGAGTTGACTTTTTTTCCTTTTCAAGGCTCTCACAATATTACTACACTATCACCGTGCTTGTGTTGTTTTTATTAATATACCTGCTCTTTCTTATATCTATTGTTCTATATCCACAGGGTTTTTTTCTTTCCTGTACTCTTTAAAAATGTTTGTCTTGAAGCAACTTGATTATAATGTGCTTCTGTATAGAAATCTTCATGTTTCTTGTGCTTAGAATTCAGGGAGCTTCTGAACATGTAGGGTTGTGCTTTTTACCAAATTTGGACTTCACATATAGTAGGCTGCTTTGTGTTGTCCCACAGCTTACTGCTGCTGTCTTCATTTCTGTTTCTTGTCTTTCTCTCTACCTTTTATTTTGGATGACTCTTATTATCAGGTCTTCAAGTTTATTAATCTGTTCTTCTGTAAAGCCTAAACTTCAGTTATTCCCATTCATTGTACATTTTAAACACCACTGTCTTTGTAGTTTTCATCCCTAAAAGTTTTATTTGGATCTTTATATTTATACTGCATCATCTCTTTTTAGCTGTTCAGTGTACAATGGTAAAACTGTTCAATGTATGGAAAATAATCATAGTAACTGTTTTAATGTTAATTATAACATCTGCTTTGTTTCTGTGTCTGTACCAAGTGATTAAATTATCTCCTCATTACGGTTCACATTTTTAGTTTTCTTTGCATGCCTGGAACTGTTGTATGCGGAGTATGTGCATTTTATCTTGTTGAGTGCTATGTGATTTTATATGCTAATACATCCTTATCTTTGTTATGGGGCATTGTGTGGAACAGCTTCATTCTTTTATATCCTGTGTGAAGTATTAATGGGTCCTAGATGCTGTATGTAATCCAGGACCAATTATTCTCCACCTTTGAGGAAACTTCTGTGTGTTCTGCTTCCAATGTCTTGTGAATCTTGGAGTTTACCAGTGTGGATGATAAGAAGAGGCATTATTCCCAACAGTGTGTAAGTGTGAAATATCTCTCATCTTTTCAAGTGATGGTTTTCCCAGAGTCGGAGTACTGAGGAATCCTTTGTCGATCTCTAAAGTTCCAGCTCTGA
The DNA here is from genome assembly GCF_053883595.1 of Heterocephalus glaber. Taxonomy (NCBI): domain Eukaryota; kingdom Metazoa; phylum Chordata; class Mammalia; order Rodentia; family Bathyergidae; genus Heterocephalus; species Heterocephalus glaber. The sequence goes on along the minus strand of NW_028258329.1, from coordinate 2,606,212 downwards.
GAAGTTCCTCATTTTCCAGAATGATGGTCTGGGTGGATATCTTGACATTTCCCTCTGCCTCATGAGGCCATGCCATTGTTACCAAAACAGGCTCATTTTGCCTCCTGCCTAGTATGCCAATTTCTGAAACAAAGTCTTTTGCAAAAGAGTTTATTCATGAAGTGGCCAAATGCCAGAACAAGAGCAAAAGTCTCAAAAGGATATGGTGTAGGAATATTTAAGAGATAAGGAAGCAGGGTGATTTAAGGTAAAGATGATTGGAGGTGACTAGTGGTTTGTGCGTATGTAATCATTCTTCATAGTTCAGCGTAGGGCGATGTTACAAAGATGACATTATCATGATCTGAAAACAGTTGATGTCCTGGTGTCAAATAAATCACTCATCAGACACTTCCTGAGGCCCAAGTGAAGAGTAGATGGCTTCAGTGACAGTGACATCCAAGTCCCTGACAAGTAAACTCCACAAATGTTTACCATCCTGGCCCCAAGTCAGAGGTGTCTTTGGCAGCACAGCCAGGGGGAGACGAACGATCTATTGTTCAGCTTCATGATGGCCAGAGTTGGTGAATTTTAAAGTCAACTAAAAGCAAATATCTAAAACAAGTGAACCTAGAGGGCTTAGTCGGGGTTTCCCTTAGTTTCACCATTGACTGTTTCAGGGTTTGGATCTAAAATGTCCCTCAAAAGCTAGAAGTGGGGTCTCGTTGCAGTAAGTAGGGTACGGGGAGCCCATGAAGCCATACTGGGTCCACACCCCCTTTGTTCTCCTCTGCTTTCCTCTCTTCTCCTCTTCCACACCCTCCTGCCACGAGGCACTGCCCCACTGCAGACCTAGAAATAACATATTCAAGTGACCATGGATTGAAACCTCTAAAACTATGAGCCCAAATCAGTATTTTGTCCCTAAGTTGATTTCCTCCCGTGTTTTGTCATGGTAATAGAAAGTTGACACGCAGTCTATGTGATTTTTGGCTTTTCTGTTGACACCCATCCTGGAAGTTTGGATGTAAGTGATCTGTCTACCAGAAGGTGACCAGAATTTCAGGACATTTTCATTCATGTCCAGACAATGAAAGCCGTGATGTATTTCATGTTACTCCAGCAGTTATTGTAAGTTTTGGGGAAAAATACACAAAATAATATCGACAAAATGTGTTAACTAATACCGAATCGAAAATACTTGTTTAGGTAGATATATTAACAGAGTTGAATATTGAAAACAGAGCAAGGCCATCTCTGGCTCTGGCCAGAGCAGGAGAAGAGGGTAGCGCATCAGAAGCACCCGCTAACTCAGAAGGGAGGAGGGAACGGGAGAGGGCTGAGCAGGAGGGGACCAAGGAGAGAGGGAGGGAGGTGAAGCAGGAGGCTGGGGCAGCCCAGGGAGGAATGCAGCCTGGCGCCGGATCGCGGGTGTCAGCGAGACAGACCCGGTGAGCCAGCCCTGCCCACGAGGAGGCCCGGGCATTTCCAGGAGGGGCTGTGCCCAGGAGGAGGAGGTGAGGGTGCAGACGGCCAGGGAGCATCACCACAGCGGATGGCAGTGGGCGCCTGGCCTTTGGGGGCTCTTTTTCGTGTCCCCCCTCTGTCCATTGGTCAGGCCCCCCTTTCTGGAATGCAGATTCCTGTCCTCGCAGTCATTTTGCAGGCTTAGGCTCTGTGGCTCCTAAATTCAGAGTGGAAAGCTCACGGCGCCACCTGGTGCCCACTCGTCACATCTGACAGGCTGAGGCGAGCTGTGGGCAGCGGGGCTGGAAGTGCGCGCGGAGACGCGGGTCCCACAGCGCGGGCGGCGAGCGACGCGGGCCGCAGAGGTGCGCGGGGCGCGGGGGGCGCGGGGGGCGCGCGGGGCGCGGGGCCTCGGGCGTGGTCCTCTGCGCGCCCACAGGCGCTCTGGCCTGCGTCCGAGTCCTCTCTGCCCTCCGCGGTGCTCGCGGGCTGTCTCCACCGGGTCCGCAGGAGGCTGGGTCGGGCGTGCACGCCGTCCCCTTCTCCATCCCGCAGGCAGCGGTACTGGGGCTGCCCAGGTTTCTCGTCGTGGATCTTTTAAAGTTTTTGCCATTTTAGTAAAGAAAGGAAATCCAAACACCTGAGTGTGCTAGAGTTAATTATTCCTAAAGAACAGCGCGTCCTCCTGTCGGGCAGGCTGTCCACGCCTTTGTGTTTCATTTATTTTTGGGGGTGGGAGGGAGACTTTTATGGGAACTGTTAAACTGTCACTGTTCGTTTGGAAAAAAAACAGTTGCTTGGGGTTTTTTATTTTATTAATCTTATTGGTACATTTTAGGTGTATAATATGACCTTCATCATTGGGGATTTGTACCTTTACATGCTGTGTCTGGGCTCTTGTTTTTTTCCCCCTTCCCCTGCGCTCCCTTCCACCTCTCCCTATTTACAAAGACTTTGTTTCTCAAAGTGTGAATAAGAATCAACATGTAGAATAGATAATGTGAAATAGGAAGATAAGGGCCCAAAGGGGAAGGGGAAGTGGGAGGGGAAGGGGAAGGGAAAGGAATAAATGTGGGAAAAGGGGAAAACAGAAACAAAGTCTTTGCTTGGTTTTGACTAGCTTTATAATACTGTACCTTTTCTCTTTGCACTTTAGTTGGACCTAATTTTCTTTTGAGTGTCATAAGGTCAAAAATTACATATTGATTTTCTTTCATCTTTTCTAAGATATCCATTCAGTGTTTGAATCTTTTTCAAGTTCTGACACTGCGCGACGCTCCAAGGTAACTGTACTTATTGCCCGACCGAGCCTGCTGTCCTTTCTGGCACCACCACCCCAGTGCGTGTGTGCGTGCGTGTGCTTGTGTGCCTGTGTGTGGTATTGAGGATTTAAGCCAGGGGCTGGCACACCCTGGAGAAGTGCTCTACCCCTGACCTGCACCCCCAGCCCCTTATTCGTTATTTATTTATCTTTCAAAGCAGGGTCTCCCTGGGTTTTCATGATCTGTCTTCTGGAATTATTTAATATTTAAGCCTGTGTGTGTCTGATTTCTTTCACTTAACATTGTGATCTCTAAATCTTGGCAGCAGCCTATATGTCCATCAACAGTTGAGTGGATAAAGAACAAGTGGCATTTATACACAATGGAGTACTACTCTGCCACGAAGAAGGATCGATTTCACTCATCTGTAGGAAAATAGATGCACCTTGAGACCATAATGTTAAGTGAAATAAGACACAAAATGTTTAATTATGGTTATGTTCCATATATCTATTTTTTCTTCTGTCACGTGGGCTTTTGGTTCCATATATTAGAAATCATTCTAGAAGCCATTGTTTGTTTGTTGTTGTTGTTGTTGTTGTTTGCTACTGGGGATCGAACTCAGGACCTTGAGCTTGTGAGGCAGGCGGCGGAACCACTGAGCTAAATCCCCAGCCCATAGAAGCCATTGTTTTAACAAATGCTATGAAGAGTGGTTTATATGTTCTCTGCAGGAAGTCTTCTAATTGTAAGTCATATATATTGGGGTATGGTCCATTTTAAATCAAGGCTAAAATCAGTTGACCCTAACTGTAAGGGTTAAGTTTTGGACCTTCAATTTTATTCACTAATCTATGCATCCTAACATACGCTAATATCACAATGTTTTGATTGCCTGTCATTTTGCAGCAAGTTTTGAAATCAAGAAGTATGAGTCTAGCACTCTATGTTTTTGGTTTTTTCAGGATTGTTCTTGCTGTATAGATAGTTTATATTTCCATAGGAATTTAGAATCAGCATGTGTATTACTAAAAAAAGGACAGTTCACATTGTGGTGCTAATTGCATTGAATCTGAATTCTTTGTAAAGAATTGGCTTAACAACATTAAGGCTTTTGCTTAATGAACCTGGTATACTTTCAAATTTATTTAGGTACTCTTTATTTTTCTCAATATATTTATGGTTTTCAGTATATAAATCTTATGCGTATTTTGTTAAATTTTTACTGAATATTTTCTCTTTGGTGTTATTTTATTTAATGAGTTGTTTTTGAGGCACGGTTTCCCTTTCTTATCCAGGCTGCTCTCAAAACCCTCTGCTCAAGTCCCCTTCTTACCAGCATTCCAGTGGCTGGGAAGAGACACCAGCCACCACCCCACCTGATGCTCTTGAAATGTAGTTGTTCTGTGAATTGAAATTTTATTTTTAATTGCTTGTTTATAGAACTATAGTTGAATATTTTTATGGATCATATTTACTGAAACTTTGATGGACTCATTTTGTAGTTCTAATGATAAATTTTTTAAATTTTTAGGATTTTTTTTCTGCATACAAAATAACGTTATTTGCAAATAGATATAATTTGACTTAATTCTATATAGAATATAAATATAAGAAATATCAAGTGCCTTATATTTATTTTCTCCCCAGTAGCCCTGACAACAGCCTCTGCTATACTGTTGACCAGAAACAGCATAAGTAGAGACCTTTGTCTTATTTGTAAACTGAGGAAAAATAGAGGGTTTCAAGATGAACATTAGGTGTTACATGAACATATGTCTGGATGCCCTTCTAAGGTTAAGAAAATTCCCTCTTTGCCTAATTTCTGTTTGTTATGAGGAATAGGCTTTGGATTTGTCAAATATTTTCTTTTCCTCTCTTGAGATCATCATGCAGATTGTGTACTCTATTAATAACTATTGCATCAGATTTTTCTAATGGAAACCAGATCTGCATTCCTAGGTCACATTCCCTTGGTCATAATGTGCAATACATTTCTTATTTGGCTGGGTTTGTTTTACTAGAATTTTGTTGAATATTTTCTTCTCTATATTTGTAAAACATATTTGTCTGTAATTTTCTTTTCATGTAATGTCTGCTCATTTTTTGTATCAGAATAGTGTGGCCTCATGGAATGTGTTGGTGAGTGAGCCCAAGGTCACTTACATCTTGCATCTTGATTCTTTTTACTTCCTCTTTCTTTCCACCTCCTCTTCTCTCTTCTCATCCTCAGATCTTTTCACATATCCACAGTTCCTATCATCTTTCTTTTAGCTTGCTATTTAAATTATTTATACTTGGGTATCTCATATAAGAGAAACAATGCATATTTGACCTTCTCTGATTTATTTCACCTAGCATTATAGACTCGAGGTTCGTCCATTTTTCTACAAATAGTTGAAGTTTATTCTTCTTTATGACTGAGTAGTATTCCTTTATGTATATATAGCACATTATCTTTCTCCATTATCTTTCATCCGGTGATGGGCATATAGGCTGCTTCCAAAATTTAGCTGTCAGTGATTTATTTTTTAAGAGTTTATGAGTGCATGGTATTAATTCCTTAAATTTCTGGAATCACCGCTAGTGAAATCATCCTGACCTGAGCATAGAATTGATGTTGGATGGGAATCTTTCTGAGCTGAGACTTCAGGCAGATCAAAGCCATAGCCATGATTGACAACTAGATTTCTGACCCAGAGAATCTGTGAGTAATGGGTGTGAGATTTTGAATTACTGACTTATGTGGTAATGACATTCATGGAAAGCAGGAAAAATAAGAAAAATCCATTCTTTAGTTAGTAATTTGGGACCGCAGTCCATTTCACAGTTTTAGAAACAAGCTATAGTTACTTAAGGTGTTCATATTAGGGGAAAATGAAAGATACATTAAATTCTTTTTACTACCTCAAAACATCCTGTAATTTTGAAATTGTTTCAAAATAATATTGTTTAAAGGGCATTAATTTAATACTGTTCTCCTCCACAAACACATTAAAAATCCCCAAGGCCTGGAGAACTAAATGGACACCCAGAAAAAGAATACCAGAGTGGCAAACATTATTATGTACCTTTCCAAACACAGTGCATAAAATAATAAAGCTTATTATAATTGATGCGAACAATACATATTTTTTTCTTAAATAATATACGCAAATGCTAACTTAGTGGTTAGGCTATCACAGCTATGTGTCTGTGTGCTCTGTGACTCATACTTTACTTAGTTCTTTATCATCCCACAGGCAGGCACTGCTACCCCTCCCGAGGCCCAGTTAGGAATTGGAGCAGAAGCTCTACAGGAAGAGAACAGGAGAACCTTTCCTTGACTTGGTCTGCAGTCTTTGCTCACATCACCGAGTAGAGGATTTTTCTCCTCTATGGAACACACTGTACAGGCTGAGTATGAGACATTTCCTCTGTGGCTGCTCATGAAGTCATTTTCCTCACAGAAATACTGCATTAAACTGTCTTTATGTTTACATGTATGAGCCACCTTGAAGAGATTTTTGTGTGCATTGTGAGTTTAAACTTCAGCTTTTATTTGCTCCGTGTGGATATTGTTTCCTAGAACATTTACTAGAAATGCATTTATTAGAAATGCATCACACCAATCTTCCCACATGTACATTGAGTAAAGAAAAGTATTCAAAACCTTAGAATGTTGTTACTGATACTTTCAGTGAGACAGAACAACGCGGGTGACAGAGGGAGGAAATATTTGTCTGTGGATCAGTCTGGGGACTCAGAAGTGAGCAGGTGATTTGGAGCAGAGCTGAGAAGAGTCATCTATGGGATGGCAGTGACAGGAAGGGCAGAGCACGGGGAGCTCCACAGGAGAGACGCGGCAGCCAGAATGTGCTGCGGAGCAGCTCACTGAAGAGCACATCCTCTCTGGATGGTTTTGCGTATCTGGGATTTGTTCCATGAAGTGTTTCCCCGGCCCATGAGGTCCTGGCTATCCGGAAGGAATTCAGAACTCTTGGTGAAAGCTAGGATGAGCCCTGGTGTTGATCCACTGCACTGAAGAAAAGCAAAACAAAACCCTAAAGCTTCACATCAAAAATACCCCGGGGACATTGTCTCTCTCCACTCCCGAGGCCCCTGGCCATTAGCAGGTGAGATTCAGCCCAAGAATGAGCAAGTGTGGAGTGGAGCAGGCTCCTCCTCGGGCTCAGAAAGCAGAAGGAAGGGAGCTGCTGGTCACCTGCCCTTCTCCATCATTTCACACCCACACCCAGATTGGATGCCAACTCCTGTCCCCACTCGCATTTTGCAAGGATCAGTGGGATCCTGGATACCAACAGTTCCCAGCATTCAGGCAGGTATGCAGAGGCTGCATATGCAAGCCACTCCTGTTAGGAGGTTATGCAGGTGAAGCCCTGATGGTGCCAGACGAAGGAACCCGGCAGAGAGTGCATGAGGGACCTGGGATCATCAGGGTGTGGCCTTAAGAATGGTGCCTGCATGGAGCAGTATGCATTGATCCACCTGTGTCTTCACATCTGCTTACATGATGTTCCCAAACCTCAGGAGGAATTGACTGTCCCCGAGTGTAATATCTACAGTGGACCCTCAGGTTACCACTGGCCTGAAATACAAATAACTTGGGTTACTTAAGTTAATGGAAGATTCATCTGCCTCTCCTTCTCTATACCCAGGTAAACATCGCATCTCAGCTGTATGGACTTCGTTACAACCAACCCTCGGGAACAGCTCAAGTTCGTAAGTCAAGGGTCCACTGTATTTGGGCCATTCTATTACATTTTCTTTCATATTGAACATATTGCAGTAGTTGCCGAAATTGATAATTACTGGTATATTAATATTTAATGCATTTGCAGCTTAATGAGCAAGTGAAATTTCCCTGAATTAGCCTGCCATTGGTTGATTATTTCTCAGGATGATTAGCATATCTTCATTTGATAGGAACAGCTCTGCATACCCTTTAGTAAGAGATCAATGTGTTATATTGTAGTTTTTCATTGTTAACACGTGTATTGGTACTTTAAATCTCTCCCTAACCTCTGCTTTCGTTGACTTCTATACATTCTGATAGGAGACGTTTTCATCTTAGTTGCTTCAAAATATTTACAAATATGTCATAATATTTGTTTGTTTGTTTTGTTTTGTTTTTTGGTACTGGGGATTGAAGGACTTGTTTTTTTAACCTGGTGCTATGTGAAATGTGTTTAATCTTCAAGAGTTTTTTTCTTTTTCCTGTTTCCTTGTGAGATACTTTGCACCTGAAATATCTCCTTTGCATACCAAATAGAAAGTACTGTCCAATGAGTGCTTGACACCAATATTTGAGTACAAGATTTTCTGCTCATTTAATTGACCCATCCTGGATCCCAAGTATGTAAATAAAAGCACAGGTCATATCCTCCAACAAAACTTGAATCTCAGCTTCATTAAATATATTCACTGGAAACCATTAAACACCTCTCCAATTTTAACATACCCCAAACAGTTGGCTAGATAGCAAATGGGTGAAGAAAAATATTTCCTTAAAAGTATAGTTAGTTCATCTACAGGTACAATGAGTGAGTATAAGTGATTTATAAAATCCCCATACATTTGTTTGGAAAATGACTGAACAGTAGGAGAAAAAAGAAATACAAATGCAGTGAGTTAGAAAGTTGAATTTGTTATGGAAGAGAAGGAGGGCAGTGTTCACGTTACTAAAATAATATCAGAAATCCTCAAGTTACCGATTTTTCTCACTCTTTGAAAGGCCACAGCTCAGGGCAACCCCTCCAGTAATGCTTTGCCTCTGCTATGTTCCTTCTCCATGAATTTTCTCAACCACAGTTTAGAAAATCATCTCTCCCCGTGAGTTGTATTTTGTTCTTTCTCATTTGCTCTCCAGGTCTCTCTCTAGTGAGCAGTTTGTCCTCTGGCCCTGCTCTGATCCCCTGTAGGGGTTCGTGTGTCTACACTGCCTCTCACGGTGCTCTATGTCTCTGTCCTTGTGGGCAGCTGAATGCCTACCTGTCTGGCTTGGACCTAGTCTTTCCTCACACTGGAACCTGGTTTATTGTACCTGGCACCCTTGAGATTCCTGTCAGACCTGTGTCCCCTCTGTTGATATAAAATGTCCACTCTAAGGAGAGTCTGAGTGTGGCGGGTCCAGCTCTGGAGAGGGGCTCGAGTGAAACACAGAGGAGGCAGCTGCTGAACTGGCTGAAGACCCTCAGTGCCATGGCAGAGACCCCAGAGGCCCGAGGCCACTCCAAGGCTGATTGCACACCCTCACCAGTGGCCCGGAGCTCATGCAGTGCGTGTGAGGGAGGGACTCAAGTTTGATGCTTTATTGGGCATCAGAGTCTTGTGCTAGTGAGTTTCACACCCACAGTTCTCACTGTCCAGTTTAGAAGACGTCATTGTGAGTTCCATGGGCTCACACTATGGCTGAGTGCTGGGCATTGCTACATAATTTGCCCAGCTCACTTTTTAGTAAAAATCGTCTTTTTGTGGATTCCTTAGAAGTTTTCTATATACAAGGTAAAGACATTTACAAATGGATATAATTTTACCTTCTTTCCATTTGTAAAATGATATGTAAAGAATAGAAAATGCATTGTATTTGTTTTTCTCCCCTAATACCCATGAAGACATCGTCCAGTACAATGTTGATTTTAAATTGCAAAAGTGAACATTTTTTTTTATTGCGCATCTTCACAGAATACCTGAGACTTTCAGGATAAACATGTTACGGTTGTTTTTAAATGCCCTTTTTCAGTTAAGAAATTTTTCTTTTCTGAAATTGTTGAGGGAGATTGTTTTCTGAAATTATGAATGTGACTTGGGAATTGTCAAATATTTTCTCTGACTTTCGAGATGATCTTGAAATTTTTCCATTATTCTATTAATGTATATGCCATTATTTTCTGTTATTTATGTTAAATCTATATAATTGAATAACATTACCTTCATTATAGTGTATATTTTCTACTCATTTTGCAAGGTTTTATTATTTTTTAAAATCAATTCTCTTAGTACATTCGTTACATCATGATCACATTCATCATAGGTAGTTGGTATGTGTGCATGACATGGCTTCACTTTTTACCCCTTCCACTATTCCGTCCTCCTCCCTCCTCCTTATATCTCTGGGACCCTTCATTCATTCATATACATGTATATGAATATTATCATGTGGCACAAATATGCACACACACACACACACATTCCTTGTAGGGACTTGGCGCATATACTCAAAACTGCACAATTCCCCCTTTTTAATCTCATTGCCCTCCCCTTTGTCCTTCCTCTATCTGTTGCTTCCTGTCCCATATGCTAATATTTTCTGGAAGATTTTTTCATGTATTTATAAGACATACAGATATGTTTTTTCTCTTATTTTATTTTTGAGTTTTCTGTATCCAAGAAATCTGGCCTCACACAATAAGTTGGGAAGAACTCTTCTCTCTCATGTATCTTTTCAAAGAGTTTCTGTAGGCATTGTATTATATCTTTCATTGTTTGAATCCCTCACTAGTGAGACCGTCGTGCCCTGAGCATGGAAATAACCCTGACAGCACACTCCGGCTTGGAAGGGGATCTCCTCTCAGCTGCGTCCCAGTGCAGACCTTGATGTTGGCATCCTCTGCACCAGGATCCCTGCTCTGGACTGGCTGTGAGTACCGTGTGCGAGGCTCTGAGCTGCCCAGTGATGTGGTTCTGTGCTGTGCAACAACTAGTAATTAACAAACGTGCCAATGAACTGAAACCAGAAATTCACTGGTATCCTTGGCTTGATCCTAAAAGAGGAAAAAAAAATAGCTGCATTTGTAAAAAACTCACTAAAATAAGCAATTCTGTAGTTCATAATTTAGTGCTTTTCCATGACTGTCTAATTCACAGGTTGTTTAAGCATACTATCCTCAGACAAGGTGTTCACATGATGGGAAGTGAAGGACACAAGAAACTCTATTACCTTAAAACTCTGAATACCTAAATGTATTTGAAAGTAATATCATCAAAGGAATTAATTTACTACACCTCCTTCTGACACATACCAATACCAGGGCCTCTGGAGCTGCATGAGCAGACCTATGCAGAGAAGAGCAGAGCCACTTCTCTTCTATCCTCGCTTCCTAACCCAGCTGCCCCTGCTTCACGAACACCCTTCAAGCTTTAGGGTCACTGCTCCTTTCCTCCACAGCACACACCCCATTGACAGTCTCCGGTTACCATGTCCTTACACACAAATGCCTGGGCCTTGCATCTCCAAAATAATCCATTTTCAGATATTATCAGGTAGGTTATCAGCTGAATCTACTGAGGCTTTTTCAAATACATGACTTGTGAGCAGAAGGATCTGTGTGTTAGCTTTCCATCACAGGGACAAAGTACTTTCTGTGAGGAGCTAATAAGGACAAGTGTTTCTCTTAGTTCACTGTTTCAGAGCTGTCGAGCCACGATTATTTGGCCATGAGAAACTTTTTCTGTTCCTATCATTTTGCCTGGGACTCTTATTGTGTGTGATTGAATTAATTGCACTGCAGTGCTGCATTTCAACACACACCTTGTAATCGATCTTTCTGTATAGTGTGAATATATTTCTTCCACAGATGCCTACACATAGGTGCACAACCATGCAGGTCACACAGGCACATCAGAAAGTGTCACAGGTAGACAGGAACAGGGAAACCATGTCAGAGTGGGAACCACTGTTAAGAAGCCTAACTGGGCACGGTTAAGACAGCACAGGAGACAGACACAAAACACTGCACTGTAATGTAACCACTTGTCCACAGGACACAGTGCTGACCACCCCACTCCCATGCACCACTCTCTGATAGCACGAAAGGCAGGAGTTCCCACAACCCACAAATAATTTGAAGACTTTTCCCAGAGACTGGCCTTGCCTCCAGAATACTCAGAAAGTTTCCATGGTAAACATTTTAAAGGTGACCACATTATGAGGCAAGAAACCAACAGCCTGTATCTGCACTTTACTAAAGAGACTAGATTGTCCAAGAATGCAAGAATCAAATACTTTAGATCAGGCGACACTTATAATTCCTGATACTGAATTAATAGGTGCAACTTCCAGCCAACAGTTTAAATTGTGCATTGTATGAAATTATTTCAATAAAATTCCCAGCAGCAAACACCAAGACTCATTGCAATTTCCATGTTCTCAAGGGAGACTTAGTCAAATAGCAAAGGAGGACAGCAAAACATTTCTGAACCCTGTGATGCATCTGCATCTGCACTGAAGGCACATGGACTGATGCGAATGATTGCCATTCCTGTAATTAAAGACATGAATAGGGAAGAAGAAAAAGTTAGATACACAATTGTTTTGGATTCAATAATTAAACTCAAGATACAGCTTCAAGATGGTGTTGGTCATATTTCAAAATTCAGGGCACACATTCTCCACATACAACATTCTCTAAGTCTTTAGAAATCTGCACACTTTCAAGCATTTCCTTCATATTTCTATCTCCCTTCAGATAGATGTCAAACACAGTTTAAAACCTTATGTCTGAATATAAATTGCAGTTTTGTTCCCGGTTAACTGATCCTTTCAGTTGTCTCTGAATAAACTCCATCTGTGAGTCTCCTGGGATGCAGGAAACTCACCATCAGGCTGTGGAATTTATATTATGTCTTCCATTGGGTACTTCTTTACCCTTGTAGGTGACCTAATGTCTGAGCGTGACAAGTGAGGCAGTGAGCCTCTCACCGGAAAATTCTGTACACCAGCATGGGCCTTTGTGGTTTTGTCTGCCATGTGTGCAGTTCATTCCTAGGAAGTTTTCCAGTCATGTGGAGAACACAGAAAAACAGGGAAGGATCGGGTGTTGGGTCAGAGAGACCCAGGCTGCGACTCAGTAGGACACACGCAGTAACAGCAGCATCGTGTCGGTACAGACCTCACAGAGAAGCCAGAGCTCCCTATAGGTCCGGTGGGATGGAGCGAGTGCCCTCAGCCCCGATGCTCATGTGAGAATTTTAAATGTTTGTTCAAATTAATGCTGAAACACTATGAAATTATAGGCATTCACTAGAACATAAAACAATAATCATGGTATTACACTAAAAATTCTTACAACTAAGAGGAAGGTAAATCAAGGTAGTCAGCTCCTATGAAAGTAAGTCTAAGCATGTTTTGCTCAAAAATCGGCCTGAAACAGCACATTAGCACCATGATTTTACCTGTGAAATGGGAAATCACACAGAAAAGTTGCTCATTACACTCATAGTACAATATGCCCTTCATCTTGAAAATTTCCGGGCACCTTAAAATTGATATTATAAAAATATTATTGGCCAGAAAGTAGTATTAATGTAATTATACTCATCTACACTTGCTCCAAAAGAACCATTGGCCCCTCACAGTGATACCATGTTTGTCAAATTTGGCAGAGGGTCTATCTGTAGCTTGGAAAGATAATTTCACAAGGGTATTGTAGGATTTTCCTGAGATATCCTGCATCACCACAGCTCCAGATTTTCACAGGAAATGATTATATCTAGAAAATTATCTATAAGTGAAATGAGAGAAGACCTAGAAGTATTTGGAATGAATTGAAAAAATTTAAAATACCTTTGTTAATATATTTTACTTTTATATTGCATGTCATCTAGGAATAAACATAAGATTGACTTAGGATACATACTTGCTGAAAGATTTTTCAGATAATTAGATAAAACTAAATAGTAACCAAGTTTGTTCATAATTTTACAATGTTTTTTTCCACAGTTACATGAAACAGTCATATGATAAATAATACAAATTATACCAAAAGATATCAGTATAATCAAAATATAGATGTAATGTTTACTTAGTCTAAACCTGCTAGTAACGGTATACAGGATTTAGGTGTTCTTAGATTAGTGAATCCTCCCAACACCTGCAGAGGAAGGCTTGATTACTATTGTCAAGGTCCAGGTCTGAATCTTTCCAAACGCCCTACAATAAAGCAACACAAAAGAAACTTAGGATTGACTCAGTCGGTCTGCAGTGTTAGGATAGCTTTCTGTTACATGAAACATGCTTTCTTGGGATAAATTTAGAAATTTTTCCTTACCCAATTGTCATGAAGTTATTTTTTGTTAGGATTTAATGATAAATTACATTGTATTTATACTTAAAGGTATAAGCTGACAGGCCCCACAAGCAAGACCCCTGCCCAACTGAGAAAGAAAAACCCCCAACAGATGCGTGGCCTGCAGGAACAGCAATGACAGGAAGCCAGCTACCACCTGGCTCATTCACACATGCCAGGGGTCCCATTCTCGAAAAACCACAAGGCACCCGCTGTACCTTGCTGTACCTGCCTTCGCCCTGTTCCCCTCACCCTGTCCTGTTCACCAGCTTCATGCCTATCACCCAAGAGACACCAAAATTTGCCACACTGTGAGCTGACACCCCCTGCCCTACTTAAACTCCCCTCTATAAATTGCCTGCGACCTCCTTCCTATTCCAGTGGCCTTTTAGCCTTTCGCCCATCTGCACCCAGATGGCAATAAACTCATCGCATGGTGCTTAGACTTTGCCTACCTCAGTGGTCTCACTCCTGGTTCAGTTGAACCTTACATTCATTCGGTGGCCCATATGGGGAGGTCTGAGCTCCCCTCTCAGGAGGGTCTGAGCTCCCTCCGCCGAACACCACCGGACATCTTCAGGCCACCTCTGACATCTGACCTCTGGACTCTTCCCTCCTTGGCTCGCTGTTAGTCCAGGTCCCCTCTTCTGGTCAGGGGGGTGACACTTTTACTCAACCTTTTCACCCCCTGCCTCTCTGACCCTCTCTCGCCCAGATTTCTCTGTCTGACCCAGTTCACGTTCAAAGTGTGCTCATAACCCAGTACTGGTCACACTCTCAGGAACCTGGTTCCCCTGCCTGCAGCCCAATCTCTGGGACGCCTGACTTGATCAACACCCACTCTGCTGGGTTTGGGAAACTGATTGAAGACGTTCTTTCCTTTCCCCAAAAGATGTTCTTTCCTTTTCCTGGTTTCTGGGGTCAGACATAACTATGAGACACTTTCCTTCCTCTATTTCCCCTTCATCTCCCCTTGCTTGTGTTCTCAAGGACCTCAAGCCTCTTCATCTCCCCAGCCTGAAGACAAAATGTCTTATTTTCTCTTGTAATATGGCCTGAGCACAATACAACTAGATAATAAATCACATTGCCCCAGTCGTGGCACTTTCAACTGTTCATCTCTGTGAGAACTAGACAGTTATTGCCTCCAGCTAGGAAAATGGTCAGAGGTCCCATATGTCCAAGCATCCCTGGCTAGTCAGAATCCCCTCTCTCTGTGCCTCTTGTGACCCCACTGAACTTCCCATCTCAACTCCTCCATCAGCCCCCTCCCCTCTGTCTCCCCACTAGGACTCCTCTCTGACCACTGATCCTTCCGCCCTAGGTCAGCCTCCCCTGACCCCGACAACCTGAGCCCATTCCTACCCCGCCTCAACCTCAACAGCCTCCCCCTGTTCCCGCCTCCTTTCTGCTCTCCCACCCCCTCCCATACAAGGTCTGGGCTCCCTTTGGGCTCTGGTCCAACCCTCTTCCCCCTTTAGCTGCAAGCACTGCAGCTGCTCAGCTTCCTTCAGGACCTCCAACTGTAACTTCCTCTGCTCCAGCCCCCTCTCTCCACGTACCTCACACCTCCAACCGCCTCCTACCTGAACAAGCCCATTCCGACCCCTTCTCACGCTAGATCTAAACTGCCCTTTGGTGTTTCTTCCCTAGCCCTACTCCTCAGCTTCTGCTGCAGGAGGTAGGAGGGATAAAATATACATATACATATTCAGTCCCAGTTCATGCCCCTTTTCTGTTTGATCTTTCTCAGATTAATCAGTATTTTGGCTCCTTCTTCACAGACCCCACGAAATATGTTCAAAAATGTCAATATCTCCCTCAATCTTATGACTTAACCTTCCTTCTAGTGTCATCCTTCCTTCTACACTCTCCCCCGAGGAGCAAGAAAAGACAGATTTGGTCCCCAGCTCAATCCTACTACAAAAATAGGTGGCTTGAGCCCATTTTAGAGGACAGAGCTACAGCCATTGCCCGGCGAAGCCCCCATGGGATTTCAATCACACTGATGCACAGGGGCGGGTTCCAGCAAGGCAGTGCCAAGACTATATGGTAACATGCCTGGTTGAGGGCCTAAAAACAGGCGGCTGAAAAATTAGTTAATTATGACAGATTTAAAAATTACTTAAGTGTGAGATAAACGTCCCTCCCGGTTCATGTCTCACTTAGCCTCCACTCTAGAAAAACCTTACTGCTCTAAACTCTGAAAGTCCAGAAGGGCAACTTATTTTAAAGATAAATTTCACTACCCAGTCTGCCCCAGATATTCACAAAAAGGTCCAAAAAATTCAGGCAACCCTCAGATTCCCATCAGAAATTCATCAATCAAGCATTTCAATAATTGTGAAATGGCTGCCCACCAGCAGGATATTTCTGACTCACAACTACTAGCATCCACTGTAAGAAAGCCACCAAAAGGGCTAAAAGCCAATCAGGGGCCAAATAAAAACAGTGGGGATCCAAAAGAGGGGGTCCAGGACCCTGCTTTAAGTGTCACCAAATTAGCCACTGTGCCAAAACTGTCCTCTGCCACGACTCCCTCCCAAGACGTGCCCCACATGGGGAAGCCCTTCCTGGAGGCTGACTGTACTGTGAGGACCCAGCCCACCTCAGGGGTCCCCTCCCAGGACCACTCTCTGGGGCTCAGGTGCCCTTGCCATCCTGATGTGTTGGAACTCCGATGGCTGACATGGCTCAGAGGTCTTGGTACCCTTGGGACAAGCACAGCCACCAAACTATGGGTAAATCTTGCAGTGCAAGGTGAGACGGGTTCATTTCTGATCAGTACAGGGTGATCATTTCACCCTCTCTTCATTCTCAGGACAGCTAACTTTAGCCTCAATGACTGTTGCAAAAATTGATAGCACGGTGGCCAGGCCTCTCAAACCCCTCTGCTCTTACACCAATTAAAAAGCCAAGGTTTACTCATTCATTTCCAGTCATTCCCACCTGGCCAGTCCCACGCCTCAGATGAGATATTTTAACAAAGCTCTCTGCCAACCTCACTGTTCCAGGCTCTGCTCCCCACCTTATCACCATTCTTTTCTCATACCTAATGCTATGCCCTACCACTTATCTTCTTCCTCCCTCAACCATCCTGTCTAGAACATCTCAACCCCCTCTGTCGCTCACCATCACCTGCCTCTCCACATCCCCCTAAAAAAAGACCACCCCTGCCCAGTGTCAAGTCCACCTATCTGACCCACCCTCTAAGGACTAAAACCCATCGTCACTCACCCTCTCAAACAGAACCTCCTGATTCCCACCAACTCCCCATTCAACACCGCCATCCTCGCTGTCTATAAGTCTGATCAATCACACTACTTGGTATAAGATCTCCAATCATCAACCAAATTCTCCTCCCCATTCCTCCTGTAGTCCCAAACCCTTATATCCTCCTCTCCTCTATGCCCTCAACCAGCACCCATTACTCAGTCCTTGACCTAAACAACGCATTCTTTACCTTCCCTCTGTATCCTAACTTGCAGCCCCTTTTGGTTTCATGTAGACAGACACAGACACCACCAGTGACAGTGTTCCGGAAATCTCGGAAAGAAATACATGGAGACACAGAATTTGGGTAAAATAATAAAAGTTCGGCTTGCAAGCAGGCAGGACAGCCAGAAACCAGTCTGGTCAGTATCCGTGCCCCTTTGTTCAGCATTTTCCTTTTTATATCCTTTTTAGCCATTATCTCATCCCTAGTGGTCTTTGATGTGTAAATACAATTCCAGTTCCTATTTACAAGTCACAGACACAAGATAGGCCAAATACATTGTAAATTCACCCAGGCATTGCAGCTTCGTTAGGTTAATGAAGTTACTGGTCAAAGAGTCAGATTACTGTCACCTTAAACAAATCTTAAAGGAACACATGACTTATTTTGCTTCTACAACTACCTTAATATTCAATCTAAGTTATCTAAAACTTTTCCCTATCAATAGCAACTCACCTGGGCAGAACTGCCCCAAAGTTTCCAGTGTAGCCCTCACTATGTCAAACAAGCCCTTGTCTGGGATCTTTCCTTTCACCCCGCAGCGTTTGGCTTATTACAATATATAGACTGTTTCCTCCTCTACAGCTCTGTTTCAGTGTCCTATCACCAAGACATCCTCTCCCTACCACAACGCCTAAAAACGAGAGAATATCCACCCACCCCCAGACCCCCACTGTGGGCCCACTGCTGGAAGTGCCTGCCAGAAATCTCAAGTGCTCTCCCCCACCTCCATTCTCCTAAACAGCATTTCCAAAATATAGATGCCCTGCCTAGTCTGCCAGTTCATCAGTTCCCTAAAGCTAGCTCCCAGCACTCACCCTCCTCAGACTCATTTGTTGTAATCCCTTCTGCTCTGGACAAAATGTCTCCTTTTCCCACCCCCAAATTAATTCCCAACATTCAGACTGGACTCACTGGAGTCCCCATCCCCAAATCAGCTCACTGGAGAGGATCTACTACTGGCTACAAGAACTAGCCTCTCCGGCCCCTTCCCAACTCCCCCTCAAACAAAATACACCTACTCACCTTTTTCCTTTCCCTCAACCTGTCCACACCTCCCACCTACACACCACTCCACTGCCCTGCGCACCAACATTTCATCTTCCTACTCACCCACATATCCCTGGCCCTTGCATTCATCACTAGCTTAGCCTCCATCACCCCACCGAACTGGAACAACTCTCCTTGGTGTGTCCTGGTAGCCACATTCCTTCTTCTAGCAGAATTTATACTCATTCCTCTTTGTTCTCTTAAACATGACCACAATGGATAGATACACCTGCCACACGCCGGGTACTCCCCTCCTCTCTGTCATTCCCTTCATATCTCCATCTCCTTCCAAATTGGACTGATTCTTACCCTGTTCCATGACTTCCAACCCCAGTCCCAAAACAACGTACAAGTCACTACCCCAACAGCCTAGGGCTCTGAGACAGGACCACAAACCCCACAACCTCCCCAAACTGTCTGAGCTGCCTCTCCACCTGAATAAGTCTATAAACTTAGCCAACTGTCTGCTAAACCAGTTGCAACCCTCACTGGGGAAGGACTGCTAGATGGGTCTCTCAGAGTCCACCTCAGCAACTGAGGGTGCACTTGCCCCCCTTCAACATGGGTAATGTCTGAATTTGCCTGGTTCCTGCCTTTGAAACTCATTCTTGGGAGGCTGAGGCCTGTGCCAACACCATGCTGACAGGTTCCTCTGCCCATTCAGAAACTCATCGTCACATTCCCAGGGAAGTAGCCTAAAACATCACACTCTCCTCCCCAGCCACCCTGTGCCTCTCCAGGAAAGGCCCCCGGGATTCCCTTGGAAACCTACCCTCTTCAAAATGTAACTTCACTCTCAAATGCTACTTTCACTGAGACCAGAAAAACCTCTTGTCCTAACCCTTTCCTACTTTCAGGATATCAGGTCTCCCAGCTGTAGAGACCACCCAGCTCTGAAATGTAAACTCCCAATTTTGTTCATCCCAACAGCTACCCTATCCTCAAATCCCTTGGAGGCCCCATCCTCAGCAGACCCACTCTCATTGACTAGACGCCAGATGGATGCTACCCCCAAGCAGTGCCTTCTTCTGCCCAACCTGAGGATGCCTCCCAGTGGCTCTTGACTGATAGGGTTAGATTCACCTTACACTGGCAAAATAAATCCTCCAGGTGCCACTGATAAGGTCCCTCCTGGCTTTGCCCCTCCCTTTACTGGGGCAGTCTGTGCCACAAGCATGGGACACTGACAGAAAGAAAGATCCCAATGAAAAAGTTCCTATGGATGCATAGGTTCTTCTCCCTAAATACCTCCAGGATCTTCCTTTACATTACCTTCACCAACCACTGCCTGCCCACAAACTGGACTGGCACCTGTACTGTGGAATTCCTGTCTCCCAGAATAGATAAAATTCCCAGACAATCTGACCTTCCAATTCCAGGCCGAATCCCTCTCCAGCGGGAATGGAGAGCAGCCTCAATTCTCATACCCCTACAAGTAGGTCTTGAAATCTCCACAGAAGTGGGAACAGAGTCCCAGGAACCAAAATCTCCACTATGAACTATCAACAACATTCAGACGAGCTGGAAATAATACTTTTAAAAATCTCTGACTCATTCCTGGCCTTATAAAAAGAGGTAAACTCCCTGGCAGGAGTGGCCCACCAAAACCAGTGTACACTAAATTTATTAACCACAAAAAACTCAGGCAAGGGCCGGAGATATAGCTCAGTGGTTTCACAGCCTGCTGTGCAAGCGCAAGGGCCTGAGTTTGAGTCCTGGTACAAAAAAAAAAAAAAAAAAAAACTCAGGCAATATATTCTTCCTGGGAAAAAAATCCTGTTTTTACACAAACATGTCAGGGGTCATCTACCTGGCAGTACAGGAGCTCTGAAAAGAAGCCACAAAGCTCCAAAAACAGGTGGGAGGGTGAAGATTATCAATGAATGTGGAGGCTTTCTCCAAATGGGTTGGGTACCCTGGCTCCTCCCTATGTTGGGTCCCTCATTCCAATCTTTCTACTATTACTGTTTGGACCCTGTGTAGTCAAATTTTTTTTTTACCTATATAGGTATTCTTTCTACTATGATTTCCTTCACAGATTTGAATGTAGCTTGCTGTACTGAAAGCTTTTACATCTTGCTTATATACAAAGGTTTTCTCTTCAGTGTTTCTTCCTTCAGTGCAACTATAGTATAATTTTCCATATTGTGCATATTCATGGTTTCATTCTAGGATTTGTCTTTGCATGCTTCTGAAAGGACTGGATGTCAGTGCAAATTTTCCCATGTTTGGAACATTTAGACAGCTTCTCTTCAAATCCCTGATACTCATATGATTCGAGTTCAGTGGTAGTTATGATGGGCACAGTTGATGATGAATGACCAATCAGGAGCTTTCTATAGGCAAGGCCTTCACATGGTTCTGTACCAAATTGTTTCATATTCGGATTACTACCTGGAGTAAAAAAAAAACCACTTCTCCATGTTGATACCATAATTTGTATTCACAGCATTTCTCGAACTCTTCACCTCTTAAATTTCCCCTGCAATTTCTGTACACATCTTCAATCCCAGTTTCTCCCTATAGCAGCTACATTCCTAAAGTTTTCCAACATCACATCTCTGTAGAGCTTCTTTTAGAATAGATCTAACAAAGCCCTGTCTTCCATGGTGAAGTTCACAGCCACATCATCGAAGGACACTGCCTCCATGGTGATAGTAGTTTTTTCCTGTGATGACATCATAAACAGTCTCTTCAACATTCTTTACCATTCTAAATGATGCTTCTTGACTATGGTTCATTGCGTGGCTTGAGGGTCTTTCAGGGTCCTTTCCATGAAGGCTGCAGTCAGTAGAAATTGAGAGCTGGCTCTCTGCAAGGTGCTCTGCACCAGGGCTTTGGCGCCAAGAAACAGAGCCCACCTCCCTCAGTCCACCTGATTCTGTAGTCAGATTTTTAACAGATTACATCCAGGAACAAATCTGATCCGTAACATACAAACAAACCCTCCTGACCCACCATTACATCTCCATTGGGCAAGATTTCAGGCTGACCCATAATGACCTCTCCCTTCCTCCTTTTTTTCCTTTTCTCCTCACAGGATGCCCACCTTGCCCCTGGTGCCACTCAAGGAAGTCATAAGAAGCTATGTCCCTTTTCCTTTTATTTATAACACAACAGGCAGGAATAACAGGGCCCCCAAGTGAGAAAGCACCCAACTGAGAGAGAAAAATCCCAACAGAGGCATTGCCTACAAGGACAGTGAAGACAGGAAGCCAGCTACCACCTGGCTCATTCACACCCGCAAGGAGAGTGATTCTCCAAAAAACCACAAGGCACCCACTGTACCTTGCTGTACCTGCCATCACCCTGCTCCCCTCACCCTGTCCCGTTCGCCAGCCTCAAGCCTATCACCCAGGAGACACCAAAATGTTGCACTCTCCGAACTGACAAACGCTCTCCTACTTAAACTTTCATATGTAAACTCCATGCCCCCTCCTTCCTATGCAAAGACCTTTTCACCCTTCGTCCATCTGCACCCAGATGCCAATAAACTCACTGCAGGTTGCTTGGATTTTGCCTGCCTCGGTGGTCTCACTGGTGCTCCAGTTGAATCTTACATAACCACTGGGAATAGATTTACATGTGATGTGAGGTCAAGGTCAGATTTTATTTCCTTGCTTGTATATTGCTTCCTACAACATTTAATGAATAATTAGCTTTTTCCACTAACATTTGCCTTTATGTACTTGAGTGTGTTTTCACTTGTCCTCTCTCTTTTTCAGTTTTATTTCTCTTTGTGCAAACATTTTCTTAGTCAAATTTCCTTTCATTAAACCAACAATTTCCCCTCCACAACTTCCTCTCCTAATCACAGACTATTTTATAATGAAGAAAACATGTAATAATGTAAATGCCATGCACTAGTGCAATACTTTGGTTGCACATTGAGTCGAGAAAAAGATTTAATACTGCACAACATTGTTATTAACTTCGGTCTCTAGAATCCCAATGAAGGTTAAGCAACTCCTCACCATACTTCCTACCTGATATATGACTTCACTCTGCCCAAATTAGATTTGATGCCACATCCTCCTCCCCCCTCAACCCCCCTCTGGAGCCTCGGGAATTTCCTGCTCCATCAGCAACATCTAGGAGAGCAGGAGGCTGTATAGGTAACTTCAGTTCCTGCAGCTCAAGCTCAGAGGACCCAGTGGGAGTGGCCTCTGCTAGACCACGCCCAGGAAGGTCAGGCCACAGTCACCCAGCTGAGTTCAGCCTTTCTGTGGGGTCCACATAGGAAAGCAAAGGTGCTCCCCGCCCGTCTTCTGAGGGTGATGTGAAGTCAGATTTTTTGTATGGAGAATGACAGTGTTAAAGAATCATTTTGCAGATTAACAACACAGTTCAGCCTCAGGCCTCGCCTTGTTCTATTTCTTCTTGTCTTTTATTCTGGCTGCAAATATTTACAATTGAGTGCAAAGTTGAATTTTTGGTCCCATAAATATGTACAGCCATATATTTCTATCTATCAAGGACACTCATTTCTGTCCTTAGAAATCATTTCCAAGGTTACTTTAAAATATTTTCATCTCTTGAAGCTTCACCAATTACTTAATTGAGTGAGAATATAATTCTATTAGGAGAAACAGATGCTACACATTGTCTCTTTGACGTTTTTGGTTACTTCCTTGAAAATACCTTTGGTTTTAAAAGACAGGCACAAAGAATTTTCTTGGAACCAAAAGGAAATATTTGTTCCAAGTAATATTTGTTCCAATTATTTCATCATATGACACATGAGTGAAATTTCACAAAGGCACTAATATTATTTAGATGCAATTCTAAGACTCCCTGAATGCAGATGAACCACTGTCACTGGGCACATGTACGCCTTATCATATTGTTTTCTCTTCTCCTTCCCTAAAAACTTTAGACATTGGCTGGACTACTTGATTCTCTCCATCTCAGTTCTGCAAAAGTCTACTTGGTATTCTGTGAGGATGAGAGAATCTTGTGGACAGAGGGATGAGTTGGAGCTACACACCAGGAGGCTGTCAGGTAGTACATGACGTGTGCAGTTGGCATCGATGGACCCTGAGAGTACATTTTCCATTCACATGTGTACATGTGGATCTGATCTTCTCTTTATGACCTCTCACATGTTCTTTAATATTCTCATTCAACTCCCTTGAATCTCTCGTGTTGAGTAATTTGTGTCCATTTGGATTTCTTTTCCTACATAGCAGCAATTGCTTATATTTTTAACTTGTGGGATATTAATATTCAAGATATTTGCTAGCCTAGCAAAAAGGAAATTACCCCATATTAGCAGCTCTTTCACTGATCATTTCTGAACCTTAGTATCTTCTCATTGGAGAAGAGGAAGTTTAGCTCTGCATAATGTTAAGCAAGGATCAAGTATGCAATGTTGAATATTTCTTTTTCTTAACACATGTATGCAGTGTTGTGCATCTTCACTTAACCTCTGATTTTTGGTATGCTATAAATTTGTATAAGATACACTGTAACATTTATATATTTTAAAATATCTACTAAGATTTCCTTTTTTACAAATGCGCTATTTTATGTGCATTTAACATCAAAGATTTAGGGATGTTTCCATTTTCTTTCTGTGATTGAATTTTAGTTTACTTCCACTGTGACCTGAGAGTAGACATTCTGTGAAAAAATTAATTGAAATTTGTTTAGGCAAATTTAAAGACATGAATGTGGACTGTCTAGTGATGATCCATGTAGGCTGGAAATGAACGTGCATTTTGTGTTTGTTGGATGAAATAC
Source organism: Heterocephalus glaber (assembly GCF_053883595.1). Taxonomy (NCBI): domain Eukaryota; kingdom Metazoa; phylum Chordata; class Mammalia; order Rodentia; family Bathyergidae; genus Heterocephalus; species Heterocephalus glaber. The sequence continues at coordinate 2,582,150 of NW_028258329.1, read as the reverse complement.
TAGTCAAGAGATCTCAAATATCTCATGTGATTGATTCTTCTAATGACTTTCAGTATGTCCTCATATTTCTGTGTGCTGGATGTGCCTATTTCTAATAGAAAGTTATTGAAATTCCCCTATTAAATTATAGTGATACATGAGGTCAAAGGTTTCTAAATATAAGATTACAAAATGAAAGTAATGACTGAGAATTCAAATTAGAGTTACCTTCAGTGGGTGAAGAAGGATGATATTGGGTATGGAGGATGAAGGCAGGTACAGTGTTGCTGATGTTCATTTTATTAAGCTCAATGGTGACGTTCAAAATTTTAAACTTGATTTTGTAACCTCAGAATGGACAGATTTTGCAATAGTTTCCATGTTGTAGCAGAAATTTCCCTTATCTCTCCCCTACTTCCATTATTATTCATCTCTTACACTGGCATGCAGTTTACTGTAACAATCTAATAATATACATTGTCATTCACTGACACCAACACCTGATTGAAATTTGCTTCTTTTTCATTTAATATACATTGTTTTACTCTGGAATCTCATCCTGGACTCCATAACATATTTAGATATTCTGTGTGTTTATGTTCTTATGGTTGTGACAATTTTTTACATATTTTACATATTTTATATTTTACATATTTTTTCTTCTTGGACATCCTACGTTTTAATTTTTCTCATTTTTCCCATGACTGTGTTGAGTTATTGGTCTTTAAGTAGAAAGTCCACAGAGGTAATCTATCATCCTCAAAACTGCACACCATAGGCCATCCTATCAACTTACTTTTCTTCACAGTTGCTACTAATTTGGTCACATGGATGAGCTTGTGTTATCAGATTCATCCTCTATTTAATTAGCTTTTATTCCCCTCTCTTTTTTGGAAGCAAAGAAAAAGATGAAATTTAATCTTTCTTTAGAGGACACTGAACAATATGAAATTATACATAGAAAGAAGAAATCTCTTCAGAGGACAAGCTTCATATACTAGGTACAGTTTGGAAATATTCAATTATAGTTTCATTGGAAAAAGTTTCATTGGAAAGAGTTCTTAGAAGAGGAACAGGAAGGTGAATTTACACCAAACAGTACACAGTGAAAATTTGATGACTCGGCTGTGCAACCTAGAAGATAAAGGTTTCTCAGCGGCCTGAAGATATTTGAAATGGCATCCAGAAAGAACAACCAGATCAGTTTTCTATCTTTTCACTTAAGAGATTCAAGGTTGGATTTATTACATCACAATGAACAAGGGATACAATCCTTTCAACTGTCCCACCACGTGTAGAGTGTAGAGTGGACACAGACATCCCTAGTTCCTGTTGTGCCCTAAAGTCTGCCTTAGGACACTGATGAGAAATGGGACTAACCCATGATTCCCAGCTTGCTGTCTCTGGCCCTGGCAGCCAGCTGTGATGTTTGACATTGTCCCTTTCGCTTCCTTCTGGATATTAGTGTGGGCGTGGGGGAGCAGCCTGGGGAAGACAAGAGCTGTTCTGCATCTAACACAGTCTGAGTCTGTGCATCTTTTTCAGTGACAATATTCCCTAAGGGTCTTACCATGAGAATCATAACTCGCAATTCATTAGATACAAGAAGCTTCACCAGGTTGAGTATAACTTCTGTTTTTACAACCACTTTAATGCATTCCTTTGGACTTTTGGTAATATAACAAATATCCCAGCAGCTATCTGCTAATACTTTATGATCTTTTTAATGTAGGAGTTGAAAAAAAGTAGAAAGAATTTGCTCAACCATATCTAATGGGGCTGCAGGATCCTTGTTATAACAAAGGTTCCAAAGTGTTCAGATAAGAGTATGTAAGTAGGGGCCGGGGATTTATCGCAGTGGTTTCACTGCGTGCTGTGCAAGTGCAAGGACCCGAGTTCGATCCCCAGTACCAAAAAAGAAAAAAAGAGGATGTAAGTAACCACTTCCTAAACATCACATATCACATATCACATACCCGATATGCAAGAAGAGCCAAGAGTAGATCAACTCTATCATATTTGGTAACAAGTCAGGGTGAACTGGGCCATCACCTGCCATGTTTTCTAGAGTTCACACAGCCTCTTCACTAGTGGGAGCAGAGGGAGATGCAAAGAGTAAAAGGAGTGTGGGCTAGGACCTCCATCCACCACAGCCTTGGTCTGTTCTAATGACCCAAAGCAATGACACTGAGTGTCCAAGCAGACCCAAACACAATGGGAGTACAATCAGTTCTGCCCAAGAAGAACACAGATCTTGGAATCAAAGCATCCTGGATTATGGTGATGGCTGGGTGTGGGGGGCTGTTTTTCATGAGATATCAGTTTCCTAGCAGCTTGAGGAGCTTGTGGCTGGCTTTCCAGATTGTTCCTATGTATGCTTTACAGTGTCGTCAACACAGCGACTCACCAGAGAGTGCCCTGGTGGTTGTGCTTTTCCTAGAGTGGTGAAGTGGCACGATCAGGAAACATTACATTTCTCCTTCTCAGCATGTGGTCCTCCTCAGCTTTGCCCAGCTCCACATTAACTTCTATTCTGTGCCACCTCATTTCTGTACTGTCTTCCCCTTGCTCTTGAATCTACTCAGATGGACACATGGTGATGTAGCCTTTTCTCTTTTTTTTTTGAATTCTTTAAAATTAATTTTATTTGTACATTTTAGGTATAAAATATGATGACATTCATCACTGGAGATTTGTACCTTTACATAATATATCTTGATTCTTATAGTTTCCCCATTCCCCTGCCCTTCCTTCAACCCCTCAACCCCTCTCTATTTGCAAAGACTTTGTTTCTATTTTTTCATTTTCTCATATTAATTCCATTCTCTCCTTTCCCATACCCCTCCCACTTCACCTTCCCCTTTGGACCTTTTCTTCCATTTCACATTATCTATTATACATTTTGATCCTTATTTACACCTTCAGTTTCTCACACTAGAGAAACTATTTGGTATTTACACATATGTGTCCTATTTATTGCACTTAAGAGTATGGCCTCAATGTGCATCCACTTAGCTATAAATGTCTCTAGTTTCTCATTCTTTATGGCTGAGTAGTACTCCATTTTATTAAAAAACCACATCTTCTTTATCCAGTCTCCAGTTGATGGGCACTTGGGCTGTTTCCAAGTTTTAGCTATTACAAACTGTGCCTCTTATGAACATGGGTGCACATATATCACTGTGGTATGATTCTTTGGGGAAGATACCCAGCAGGGGAATAGCTGTGTCAAATGGGACCTCTAATCCTAGTTCTTTTTTTTTACTTCTTTTATTGGTACATTTTAGGTATACAGTTCATTTACATTTATCATTGGGTGTTTGTACCTGTACATGATATATCTTGGTTCTTATTTTTTCCCCATTACCTGTGCACCCTTCACCCCCTCCACCCTTCCCTAGTTACATAGATTTCATTTCCTTTTTATTTTCTTTTCTCATAGTTTTTCCTTTCCCTCTTTTCCTTTCCACTTCCCCTCCCTTCACTCCTTCATCTTTGGACCTTTTTTCCTATTTCAAATTATCAATTATTCATTTTAATCATTTTAACTCTTGTTTACACTAAGTTTCTCACACTAGAGAAACTATTCGGTATTTACACGTGTGTCCTATTTATTTCACTTAAGAGTATGGCCTCAATATGCATCCATTTAGCTATAAATGACTCTAGTTTTTCATTCTTTATGGCTGAGTAGTACTCCATTTTATTTTTAAAAACCACATTTTCTTTATCCAGTCTCCAGCTGATAGGCACTTGGGCTGTTTCCAAGCTTTACCTATTACAAACTGTTCTTCTATGAACATGGGTGCACATATGTCACTGTGGTATGATTCTTTTAATTCTTTTGGGAAGATACCCAGCAGGGGAATAGCTGGGTCGAATGGGACCTCTAAAATTGTTTTTCCTTTTTGCTTTTTTGTTGTTTTTTGTTTTGTTCTGTTTTGGGGTTTTTGGCAGTGTTGGCTATTGTTTCTGAAGTTTTATTTGACTCCTGTTCATTGTGAATTTGCCACATCATTATCACTTGGGTGTGTTTCTTTCCTTGATTGGTTGTGGGTTTTGTAGCACTTTATGACTACATGACACTGGTCCCCACTTCAAGGACATTGTGTCAATTTTTTGTGTGTATAACTCATATCCTCCATGTTTTAAGTCCTCATTCCTTTTATTGGGAACTAGTGTGAGAATCAATGCCTGGACACAGTGTGTAAACTCCACTCCTGAAGTGTCAATAGGTGTGAATCCTGTGAGTCCTGTCAGCTTCCTTTTTCACTGACAGAGGAGAGAATAAATATTTGTATCTACCAACTCATACATGTAAATATATTATCAGAATTTCTTTTTTTCTTTCTTTCTTTCTTTTTCTTTTTTTTTTTATACTGGAGATAAAACTCTGGATCTTGTTTTTGTGAGGCAGGTTCAGTGCCACTAAGCTAAATCCCCAGCCCATAAATATTTCTACCTGAGTCCATATGTGTACATAGATATGTGAAATTATCCATGAACTCCTACTGATATCCTGGGTTATGTTGTTGGCTGAGTTGGGGGTCTATTTTTCATGAGAAATAAGCTTCCTAACAGCTTGAGTAGCTTGCAGCTTGCTTTTTAGATTGTTCTGATTTATGCTTTGACAGTGTCATCAAAATAGTGATTCACCAGTGAGCGCCCTTGTGGTTGTGGTTTTCCTAGAGTGGTGAGGAAACAAGCTTACATTTGTCCTGTTCAGCATCTGGTCCTCCTCAGTTTTGCCCAGCTCCACATTAACTTCCATTCTGTCCCACCTCATTTCTGTACTGTCTTCCCCTTGCTCTGGAATCTGTTCAGATAGACACATGGTGAAGTAGCCTTTTCTTTGGGGGACATAGTTAGGAGACAAAGAGAGAAGGCTGCCTAGTGAGCTCAGGCGGTGATGTGGAGCTCACAGGCAGCAGACAGGCTGCCCTGCAAATGTCCACCCAGGCTCAGCCCAGAAACAGTGCATATTCTGTTTCTTTGGGGGTTTTTTCCATTTAGTTTATTGGTACATTTTAGGTATACAATACAGTTATATTCATCATTTAGATCTTGTACCTTTACATGATGTACCTTGGTTCCTATTTTTTCCCCATTCATCTGCCCTCCCTTCACCCTCTCCACCCTTCCCTATTTGCAAAGACTTGGTTTCCATGTTTTTCCTTTTCTCATATTTTATCTTTTCCCTTCTTTCCTTTCCCCTTCCCCTCTCAATTCCCCTATTCCTTTAGACATTTTCTTCCTATTTCACAATATGAATTATAAATTTTTATTCTTATTTACACTTTTAATTTCTCACACCAGGGAAATTATTCGGTATTTACACATGTGTGTCGTATTAATTTCAGTTAAAAGTATAGCCTCAATGTGCATCCATTTACCTACAAATGTCTCCAGTTTCTCTGGCTGAGTAGTACTCCATTTTATAAAAAAGAACCATATCTTCTTTATCCAGTCCCCAATTGATGGGCAATTGGGCTGTTTCCAAGTGTTAGCTATTGCAAACTCTGCTGCTATAAACATGGGTGCACATATTTCACTGTGGTATGATTCTTTTAATTCTTTTTGGAAGATACCCAGCGGAGGAATATGTGGATCAAATGGGAACTCTAATCCTAGTTCTTTGAGGTATCTCCATATTGATTTCCACAGTGGTTGCACCGGGCTGCACTCCCACCAACAATGGAGAAGGGTTCCTTTCTCCCCACAACTCTCCCAGCTTTTTTAATTTTAACTTTTTTAATTGGTTGATTTCATGATAGCAGCCATTCTTTGTGGTGTGAGGTGGAATCTCAGCATTGTTTTATCTGCATCTCTCAAATGCATCTCTCAAATGACCAGTGATGTTGAACATTTTTTCAAATGTTTATTTGCTATTTCTATTTCTACTTCTTTGTCTAGGAAATGTCTGTTCATTTCAGATGCCCATTTTTGAATTGGGTCTTTAAATTTGGGAGGTTTGAACTTTTTTAGTTCTTTATATATTCTAGATAGTAGACCTTTGTCTGAGAAACAGCTGGTAAACCTTTTTTCCCACATTGTAGGTTGTCTCTTAGCTCTGTTGGTGGTTTCTCTTGCAGTACAGAAGCTTTTTAATAAGATGAGACCCCAGTTGTTGATTTTTTGTGCTGGTTCCTGTGCTGTTGAGGTTTTGTTCATAAAGGCTTTTCCTATGCCAATGTCTTCAAGAGTTCTACCTAACTTATCTTCCAGCAAGTTTAGTGTTTCTTTTTTAATATTTAGATCTTTAATCCACTTCAATTTTAGTTTAGTGCATGGTGAAAGATAGGGGTCTAGTTTTAATCTTTGGCAGGTTGAAATCCATTTTTTCCAACACCATTCATTAAAGAGCCTATCTTTCCTCCCGTGAGGATGATTGGATCCTTTGTCAAAGATGAGGTAGCTGCGCATGTCTCAAGTGGATTCTGCATCTTCTAAGCTGTTCCACTGATCCTCAGGTCTGTTTCTTTGCCAGTTACATGCTGTTTTTATCACAGTGGCTTTGTAGTATAGTTTCAAGTTGGGAACTGTGATATCCCCTGCCATGACCCTGTTGCTTAGAATAGCAAAAGCTATTCTGGTTACAGATGAACTTTTGGATTGTTTTCTCTAGTTCTGTGAAATATGCTGTTGGGATTTCAATCAGGATTGCATTGAATCTGTATAGCAGTTTTGGAAGTATTGCCATTTTCACTATATTAGTTCTTCCTACCCAGGAACAGGGAATGTCTCTCCATTTTCTTATATACTCTTCGATCTCTTTTTTCAGAGTGCTGCAGTTCTCAATGTAGAGGTCTTTTGCTTCCTTTGTTAGATTGATTCCTAGATATTTCATTTTTTGGGGTGCTACTGTGAAAGGGATTGTTTCCCTAGTTTCTCTTTCGGTGAGTCTGTTATTTGTGTATGAGAAGGCTATTGATTTTGGAGTATTGACCTTGTATCCGACTACTTTACTGAATCTGTCAATTAAATCTAGAAGTCTTTAGGCAGAGTTTTTTGAGTCTTCTATGTAGGGTATCATATCGTCAGCAAATAATGACAGTTTAACTTCTTCCTTTCCTATCTTTACTCCTTTTATTTCTTTCTCTTCTCTAATTTCTGTGGCTAATGTTTCCAGAACTATATTGAACAGTAGTGGTGATAGTGGACGTCCTTGTATTGTTCCTGATTTTAACATGAAGGTTTTCAGTTTTTGACCATTTAGTATGATGTTGGCTGGTGGTTTTTCATATATATCCTTAATCAAGTTGAAATAAACATCATCTATTCCAAATTTCTGCAGAGTTTTTATCATAAATGCATGTTGAATTTGGTCAAATGCTTTTTCTGCAACTGTTGAGATGATCATATATTTTTTGTCCTGGACTCTGTTAATATAGAGTATTACATTTATTCATTTACATATGTTGAACTATCCTTGCATCCCTGGGATGAATTCGACCTGGTCAGGGTGTATGATCTTCTTGATGACCCTCTGTATTTTGTTTGCCAGTATCTTATTGAGAATTTTTGCATCTATGTTCATTAGAGAGATTGGCCTGTAGATCTCTTTTTTGTTGATTCTTTCCCTGGTTTTGGAATCAAAGTAACACTTGTTTCAGGAATGAATTTAGAACTACTCCTTCCCTTTCAATTTGATTGAAGAGTTTAAAGAGTAGTGGCAATAGTTCTTCTCTAAATCTCTTGTAGAATTTAGCAGTGAAGCCATCAGGACTTGGGCATTTCTTTGTTGGTAAATTTTTAATTACATTTTCAATTTCACTGATTATAATTGGGGTGTATAGAAGTTTTATATCTTCTTCATTCAACTTTGGTAACTCATATGTATCTAGAAATCTGTCCATTTCTTCTGTGTGTTCCATTCCATTAGAGTACAAATTCTTGAAGTAAGTATTGATGATCCTCTGGATTTCTGCTGGATCTGTTGTGACTTCACCTTTTTTGTTCCTAATTGCATGGATTTGAGCCTTTTTTTTCCTTTTTTTGATAAAGTTGGCTAAGAGTTTATCCATTTTATTTATTCTTTCAAAAAACCAACTCTTCAATTCATTGATTTTTTTTCATTGTTCTCTTGGTCTCCATTGCACTGATTTCTGCTCTGATCTTTATAATTCCCTCCATTGTACGATCTTTGGGTTTATTTTGCTCTTATTTTTCTAGGAGCTTAAGATTCAGAATTAGGTTGTTTATTTGAGCTCATTCTGTTTTTCTAGTGTGGGCATTCACTGTTATGAATTTCCATCCTAGAACTGCTTTCATTGTGTCCCATAGATTCCTGTATGTTGTATTGGCATTATTATTTCTTTGTTTAAAAAAACTAATTTATTCTTTAATTTCCTCTGTGACCAATTGGTTGTTCAGGAGGGTGTTATTCAATTTCCATGTGTTTGTGAAGTTCTTGTGGTTTCTATGTTATTGATCTCCAGTTTAATTGCACTAGGGTCTGATAATACACAGGGGATAACTTAAATTCTTTTGCATTTACTTAAACATGTTCTAAATAAACATGGTCTATTTTGGAGACTGACCATGTGCAGCCAAAAAGAATGAATATTCTGATTTTGGGGGGTGGAACACTCTGTAGACATCTATTAAGTCCATTTGTTCAAAAGCTTCATTTAGTTATAGTTTTTTGTTGCTGATTTTTTTGTCTAGATGATCTGTCTATTTGTGATATTGGGGTATTGAGGTCCCCCACTACAACTGTATTAGTACTTATCTGGTTTTTCATGTCCCTTAATATTTGCTTTGTATAGTTGGGGGCATTAGTATTTGGTGCATATATATTTATGATTGTCATCTCTTCCTCTTGGATTGTTCCCTTTACAAGGATATAGTAACCTTCTTTGTCTCTCTTAATTAGTTTTGGTTTGAAATCTACTTTGTCTACAAATAAGATAGCTACCCCTGCTTTTTTCTAGTTTCCTGTCACATGGAGAACTGTTTTCCATCCTTTTACTTTCAGTCTATGAGTTTCTTTTTAAACTAGGTGTGTTTCTTGTATACAGCACATTGTTTTATTTTGCTTCTTAATCCACTCTACCCATCTATTTCTTTTGATTGGTGAATTGAGGTCATTAACATTGATGGTTATAACTGATATGTACTGACTTATCATTGTCATGTTATTTTCCTGTTGTTTGCTCTTTTTTTATTTTCCCCTTCTCCCTTTAATTTCTTGCCTGGCCTAATGGATTTGCTCTATGGGCCTCATGGAGTTGTGACCTTCATTGTCTTTTTCTAGGATATTGTTTAGAATTGTTTGGAGTGCTGGTTTGGTATTCGTGAAGTTTCTCAGGTATTCTTTGTCATGGAAGTATCCTATTTCCTCATTATTTCCCCACTATTTTGAAAGATAGTTTTGCAGGATACATCATTCTAAGTTGGAAGTTGTTTTCTTTTAGGGCTTGAACTATTTCACTCCAGGCTCTTCTTGACTTAAAGTTTTGTGTTGAAAAGTCTGCTGTGATTCTGATGGGCTTTCCTTTGTATGCGATTTGTTTCTTTTCTCTAACTGCTTGTAGGATTTTGTTCTTCTGTTGGGTTTCCAGAATCTTGATTATTATATGTCTAGGTGTAGATTTTATTTTATCATGGCTACTTGGAGTCCTATATGCCTCACCTCTCTGTATGTCAAATTCTTTTGCTCTATTTTGGAAGTTTTTTCTCATTAATTCTGTGAAGTTTTTTTTTATGTCATTTGTACTTTCTCCTGATTTTTCATCGACTCCTATCAGTCTTATATTATTCTTCTTTGTATCATCTAGCAGCTGCTGGACTGATTTCTCGTGGTTCCTTCTATTTTTAAGAGGTCTCTCTTTTCATGGTCACTGACTGCCATCCTGTCTTCTATATCTGATATTCTGTCTTCAGATTGGCTCAGTCTGCTGTGTATACTTTCAAAAGATTTTAATCTCCTGGATATTTGTTTGAATCTGTTTCATGGATTCCATTCCTTTCCTATTTTGAGCATTCATGATTTCCATTTCTTTTCTATGCTGGGCATTCGTGGCTTCCATCTTGGTCCTGAGCTCATCTATTTTTTACCTGTTTCTGTCCTAGAGTCTCTAATCTTGTCTTTCCTTCTGCTCACCATCTCTGTATTTATCTGGGAAGTTATTTCTGTTTTGAATTTTTCTAGAGCCTCATTCACCTGTTTTGTTCCTTCCTTTGCTGTCAGTTCAGGGTGTCCAAATGGTTGATTATCAGACTTTTCCACCTCGTTTCCCTCAGAATTTGCTTTTCCTTAGCTGAAAATCTGGGTTTGTGCCTTGCTTAAATGTCTTCTCATTTCTATTTTTGTTTTTGGTTCTGTCCTTGGTTTAATTCTTGGGTTGATACTTCAATATTGCTTAATGTAAGTAACTTTGTTGCTTGTATTTAGAACTCTTATGGAATGATTGCTTCTCAGAGGTATCTTCCAGATATAACTGGTCTTTAGGTTTTGGGTCTCTAATGACTCTGAGGCTATCTCATTTTCATTATACCAGGAAGGACAACCAATTAGATCAATCACAATGCCTTAGCACAAGTGATACAATCAGCAACACAATAGCATCAAGCACAGCTTACAAAATGACAATTTATGGTAGTTATTAATCTGTCATCTTTAACCATATGAATTAAATCAAAATAGAGGAACAGCCTTAAATATGTTTATAGTGAATAAACTCTTCATTATACCAACTTTACCCTTTGGGATGAGGACTTAGAAGGAGTTGGGGAGGGAGGGATAGATAGGTAGAAGGATAGGGAGAGGTTAGAAAGGAGGCCAGAGGACACAAAAAGATCACACAAACTCTAGTAAACTGTTGAAGACAAGAAGAAAAGGCAGAATGAAAGATAAAAGCAAGAACAAAGCAACCTAGCAGCAATAGGGAACCTAGAAACTGTATTTACTTTCCTTTGAAACTAATGACAATAGAGAGAAGGAAAAAAAGAGCAGACAAGAAAAAAAAGAAGAAATCCAAATTAGGGCGGGAACATGATCAAAAAGGGAGACGAAGAACAATATGAGAGAGAGAGTGAGAGAGAGAAAGAAAATAAAAAAGGTAGAAAGAAAAAAAGAAAAATTTGAAGAGTAAAAAAATTAAAAATAAGATAAAAAAATTTTTGAAAATAAAAAATAAAAATAAAGGGCCTCCTTCAAGGTATGTCTCTGCTGTCACAATAGACAACGTGGGCAGCAGTGTGCAGATCTAAGTCAATGAGTCTCAGCAAGCCAGTAGCAAACCCCTGAGATTCAGGCTGATTTCTGGCTGCAAGGCCCAAGTTGAGCTCCCTGACCTCTTGCAGGTTTGAACTCTGCAAGGTCCTACTGCAGGTTCCAGCTGCCCTTCCCCTGAAGACAGTCCACGTTCCAATGGGAGGTGATGATGCCTGTAATGTTTCAACTACGGTGGTCTGGTGTGCCTTTATTGCAGAGATCCTCTTCACTTTTCCAGTGGGCTTCAGTTTTCCTCAAGGAGCCTGAGAGAGGCCCTCGTTCTGTTGTTCACTTCTGCTCTATCTTCTAGAGTTCAGGGCAACAGCCTTTATGACTCCCTGTGTCTCTGCGATGTGGACCCTTGTCCCAGGGCAGCCAGGAAGCCAGCGGTGGTGGGGGGGTGACTGCGCTAGAGTGGTGCTCCACAGGAAGCGCGGGGTGGGGTTGGGGCAGCAGCTCAGCTCCATGAGGCTCAGCGCCTCACCAGTCCATTTGTCATTCAGAGATCAGCTTCCTTTTTCACTGAAAGAGAAGAGAATAAATATTTGTATCTATCAACTCACACATGTAAACATCTCATAAATATTTCTTTCCTTTTTTGTACTGGGGATCAAACGAAGGACCTTATGTTTGCGAGGCAGGTGCAGTGTCACTGAGCTAAATCCCCAACCCAAAAATATTTCTATTTGAGTCCATATGTATACACAGATATGTGAAATGATCCATGAACTCCTACTGATATCTTCAGGGCCACATGATCTAACTGATATCACCAGGACCACGTGGTCTAATCATGTACTACATTCATTAGGGCTCCCATTCCCAATTATCTGCCTGTTATCTATCAGTGAGAAACCCAGGTCCATTAAACTTTATCACTGAAGTCTAACATACATACACACTTGCTTCAGGATTATCAGTCCATGCCCCACAGGAAACAGCTTTACAAAGTTACTCAGTGCTTGTACACAAGTTCTTAAAATGGAGAATCCCCATCTGTTCCTTAATTTACCTAGTTCAGTCATATTTTTCCCATTGCCTTCCACCAACTTATTCAAAGCATGTTATTATTCTCATTAGTCTCTGTAATCATCTAGCCTATTAAATATTTTTATTTTACCTATATTCAGATTCACAATTTTTATTACAAAATTTAGTAAAAATTTGCAAAACAATGTTATGTATCCACCATTACAGTATTCAGGAATTTTTCACTATATTGTAGAAATAACTTAAATTTTACTTATTCAAAGTTATTCTCCTATCTACCACAAGAAACCACTGATATTTTTGTTGAGTGTTTAATTTCACCTATTCATGAGTGTAATGCAAATGGAGCTGAACTGTATATAGGGTTTTTTTGCATTTTATTTTATTTTTTTAGTTCTTTTATTGGTACATTTTAGGTATAAAATTCATTTGCATTTATCATTGGGTGTTTGTACCTGTACATGATATATCTTGGTTCTTATTTTTTCCCCATTACCTGTGCACCCTTCACCCCCTCCACCCTTCCCTATTGAAATAGATTTCATTTCCATTTTTTTTCTTTTCCCATAGTTTTTCCTTTCCCTCTTTTCCTTTCCCCTCCCCCTCCCTTCACTCCTTTGTCTTTGGATCTTTTTTCCTATTTCAAATTATCAATTATTCATTTTAATCATTTTAACCCTTGCCCTGCTGGGTATCTTCCCAAAAGAATTAAAAGAATCATACCACAGTGATATATGTGCACCCGTGTTCATAGCGGCACAGTTTGTAATAGCTAAAGCTTGGAAGCAGCCCAAGTGCCCATCAACTGGAAACTGGATAAAGAAAACGTGGTGTTTTATAAAATGGAGTACTACTCAGCCATAAAGAATGAAAAACTAGAGTCATTTACAGCTAAATGGATGCATATTGAGGCCATACTCTTAAGTGAAATAAAGAGGACACACATGTGTAAATACCAAATAGTTTCTCTAGTGTGAGAAACTGATAGTGTAAACAAGGGTTAAAATGATTAAAATGAATAATTAATAATTTGAAATGTACTATGTATAATTTTAAAGCAGAATTCTTTCACTTAGAAATATGCTTTTGAGACTAGCGTAGTATATGTTACTGTTTTAGATTTAAATTCCTAAGTCTCTAAAAGTTCTGAGCACCTTTTCATGTGCTTACTGGTCATGTCTAGAGCTTATTTAGAGAAATGCTTATTCAAATCATTTATCCATTTCATTGGGTGTTTGCATTTTTTTATTGAGGGAGATGCCTTAATATATTCTGAAAAAGACACTAATGACCCACTTGGTTTCTAAATATTTTATCCCATCTTTGGGTTGTCTTTTTTTAAATATTGTACTTAAAATAATGCAAGTTTTAAATTCAGACAATATTCACTTTAGCCTATTGACTCTTGTTGAGAATATTATAGAAAATATTATACAAATCATTGTTTAACAAAAGGCTATTGGAATTCATTATTTTGTTCTCTTGTACAGGTTTTGTAGTTTTAGCTCTTGCACCAGATCTATGGAGCATTTTTTGTCAATATGTATGTTGCAAGAGGGAAGTGCCCAATTTGCATGTGGTTATCCTCTGTTCTCAACAAAGCTGAAAAATTTGGTACCACTGCCCAGGATATAGCTCAGTGGTGCCGCCACCTGCCTTGCAAGCTCAAGGTCCTGAGTTCAACCCTAGAACCAAAAAAAAAGTGGTACCTTTGAATTGTTTGTGGAATCTTTTAAAAACTGATCTTCCAATTACGTTTTAAACTTTTTTGACACAGGGTCTGGGCTGGCTGTCAATTTGTGATGTATCCCATGTGGGCTTAAACTAGTGATCCTTCTGCCTCAGCCTCTGGAGTACTGGGATTATAGGTATGTGCCAATGTGTTCTGCCCCATGGTTAATTATTTGAACTCCCAGTTCTACTCTGCCCCTCTATATCTTTGCCTTTGTACTAGTAGAAAAATATCTTGATCACTAACATTTCCAGAAAGTGTTGAAATAGTAATATGGGGAAAGTACTTCTTTTTCTCTTTTTTTTTGAATCAGTATTATCTTGGCATTTCTAATTCAATTTTAGAAACTGCCAATTAATATAAAATAAGTCCACTAGAAATTGGAGAGATTCTTTTTTCTAACAAATATATTTTATTGAATGTATAGAAATATTTGGGACATATTTCCAATATATGAAACATTCTGATCAATGAAGGTGAAGTTTCTAATCCTTCATATATTCAGGATTTTGTTTTTCATACATATGTGTAACCTTAAGGATACATAACTATTGTGATGTTTTATTCCCAAGAATTCCTCTTGCAGTGCTAGTTTAAAAGGAATTCCTGTTTGAATATCTAGGTTGCCAATTCCTAGTGTGAAGATACAGTTAATTTTTATATACTGAAATGGTGTTAGTCTACCTCCATGAGGTTGTTCTTTAGTTTTAATCCCATGTCAAGGTGTTTCTTGGCAAGTCCTATACTCAAAGTGGTGAATCACACAATGATGACAGTCAGTTATTCTTTATAACATGGATGCTTTATATTGGTCTGTTTGTGAAAAGTCATGGCTACAGATTCTAGCACAAAGTTGAACAGAATTAAAAGAGACAGCAGTGTTATCTTGCTTCTGATCTTAGGGAAAATACTAAACATTTAGGATAACTTAGCTTCTCTGAGATCTTTATGGATGTCCTTTGTGGTCTCAGCAGATTCCTTTTTTATTTTCTATTATATTCAGTGAATTTAATCTTAAAGAGCATTGACATAGTCAAGTACTGTTTAGACATTTTTAGATTATCAGGTGATTTTCTGCTCTCTTCTATTGATGAGATTGCTGAGTGTTGTATCTTGGAAATCCTCAGGTGAATGTGTAGAAGGTCTGGTATTCACATCGGGAATATTTTCAGGTGGTAAAATCATGTAGAGATGTGGGCTAATAGAATGAAATAAGGGCTTTAGGAGTTTACTCTTGAAAGAGAAAATGGGATCCTGCCCATCTTGTCTCTCTGTTATTCCAGATGCCTTGATGTGCTCAGTTTCCTTTGATATGTACTTTCACCATGATGTGCTGCTCTGACACAGCCCCAAAGGTAACACAGTCAGCCAACCATGCCTGAACCTCTCAACCCTGACACCAAATAAACCTTCCTGCTTACAAGTCATTTATCTCAGATATTTTGTCACAGTCCAAGGCAAACTTTCCAGGAACCCTTTGCCATTACTACCTTCCTTCTCAATAGGTTTCATGAATTTTAGTCTAGTACACAACAGTGCAGTTATAGTGTTCTTGTTTCTACTTTGCTTCTGAGGTCTCTTTCAGCAGAATAAGTTTATAAATTCTACTCCTGCCCTAGCAGAACAGCAGGAGATTTCAGCATGCTTTCATAGGATACCACTTATCCTAGTGGACACCTGATGTCTAAGCCCTTTTCTTTCCCCCAGCACTTTGCCTCTCAGGAAACTTACTTTGGACCTTGTCTGACCAATCTATTTACACCAAATGTGCACTGCCTCAGAGAGCCTTGGTGAGAAAAACATCAGGATCTGAGAGAGGTGAGGTCTAACAGAGAAGACAGAACTCCCTGAAACAGATTAAGAAACACAAGCAGTACAATATTTACAGATCCCAGAGAGGAGAGAGCAGCACATCTCTTGACAAATGAGGAGGAGAAGATTCGAAGACAATATTATCAACCCATGAGCCATGGGTGACAAGGGAGGTGAGAGTGAGGGGTGTGAGTTGGAACTAGTTTGGGATCAGGACCTCCTGACGTGTTTTCTGAGCCCTTCTCATTGTCTGGTCTGAAGTAAGCAATGGGAATTTCCATGGAGTGACACCGTGCCTGGGAAGTGATGCTGCTTCAGATTTGCACAGTCCCAGTGGGATGTGCGGTCCAGGGGCTGCAGTGAAAGATGTTGTTTGCAGCCGTCCCTTAGGGAATCTGCAACAGGTAGATGTCTGGACCAAACTCCTGGAATAAATGTTGTCAGACAGGTACCTGGAAACTATGTCATGAGGGACTAAGATCTGCTTTTGGACCTGGGGCCTTGGATTTGATTACCAGCAACTTTAAATAAAAGACCACCTTCTGGTTATGACCAAGTTACTTTAGTTTCTAAATGTATGCTAGGCAAGGTAGAATTATAGAAATTAAGTATAACATATGAAATACAGATCATCCTCATTAAACAACCTACCTGTTTAACAACTGTTCAGACTTACAACCTGGCACTTGGACTTATGACTCAAACTTTTTTTTACATAGTTCTGTATATCTTGTTTACAGAGCCACAATATTTTTAGTGTACAGTATACCTTGTTTACATAGTACTCTAACTTTTGCTGATTGAACTGCATGGTACAGTGCAGTAGTTTCTGTTCTGTTATACATTACACTACTGCATATAACAGTTATGCAAATAAAAGCAAAGAATTCAGGTTGGAGTTTCCTTTGCCCATTTCTTTGTTCTGATTATTGTAATGTACATACTATATACAATTCATTTAGTGACCAATTCAATAATGACCTAGTTCCAGAAACATAACTCTGTGTTAAATACAAAGTGTCTGTACAAATTCTAGTATTCTAGGCTCCTATCAAGAAATCAACCAATCACAAATACTGGTGGGGGTGTGGAGAGAAAGGAACCCTTCTCCATTGTTGGTGGGAGTGCAGACTGGTGCAACCACTGTGGAAATCAGCATGGAGATACCTCAAAGAACTAGGCTTAGAGGTCCCATTTGACCCAGCTATCCCCCTGCTGGGTATTTTCTCAAAAGAATTAAAAGAATCATACCACAGCGATATATGTGCACCCATGTTCATAGCGGCACAGTTTGTAATAGCTAAAGCTTGGAAACAGCCCAAATGCCCATCAACTGGAAACTGGATAATGAAGATGTGGTTTTTTTATAAAATGGAGTAGTACTCAGCCATACAGAATGAGAAACTAGTGACATTTATAGCTAAATGGATGCATATTAAGGCCATACTCTTAAGTGAAATAAATAGGACACACAGGGCCGGGGATTTAGCTCAGTGGTTCCGGTGCCTGCTGTGCAAGTGCAAGGACCTGAGTTCGATCCCCAGTACCAAAAAAAAAAAAAAAAGGCACACATGCGTAAATACTGAATAGTTTCTCTAGTGTAAGAAACTGAAAGTTTAAATAAGGATTAAAATGATTAAAATGAAAAATTTATAATTTGAAATTGGAAGAAAAGTTCCAAAGGGGTAGGGCAAATGGAAGGGGAAGGGGAAATTAAAGAAAGGAACGGAAAAATTATGAGAAAAGAAAAAAATGGAAACAAAGTATTTGTAAATAGGGAAGGGAGGACAGTGAATGGGGAAAAAATAAGAACCAAGATCCATCACGTACAGGTACAAGATCCCAGTGATGAAGGTAAACGTATTGTATACCTAAAATGTGCCAATAAAAGAATTTAAGCAAAAAACTTTCTACTATTCTAATAACTCTGTTGCTTGTAATAGCTAGGTGGTAGGTAGGTATTATTGGTCAACTTCTTTGCGGGGGGTTACTGGGGATCGAGCTGAGGACCTTGTAGTTGAGAGGCAAGTGGCGGCACCAATGAGCTAAATCCCCTGCCTGATCAATGTCTTTGAAAGCATACATGTGTTCTTCAGTAGAAACCAGAGACGGGGGATAAGACCCAGTTGTTTTTCATCTGACATTCCCTGAGAAACCTTGTCTACTCCACCAGTGCTAGATAGAGTACATATTTTCAAGTCTCTAAAATAGAGATTCATCTTAAAAATGACAGTCTCAATGTACTATGGACCAGAGTTAGCCATAGTGTGATTGTTCTCAGGACACTTTCTAGGATTTGGGAGGAAAACCTTCCCCTGACCTCTCCCCATGACATCCTCAGCCTCTGCCCTTGCAGAGGGACTGTCACTAGGATGATGAGCTCATTTCATGGGGAGTAATGAATGCAGGGCTTTCTAGGAAACTTCTAATTGGCCCTAAGAGTGATGATACATTGGAAATGACAGACATGATGCATAGCCTGTTTTTATCTCCTTAATTTTCTCTCATCTTACCTTGCTTCCTTTATTATCAGTAGACGTTTCTGATGCATAGTAATCACAACTGAACTGCAGGTTGGTACAAATCCCTGTGGCATCTTGAGCCTTTTCCACCCTTCCAGCCTCCTCCCACTCAGCCCTCGCACAGCTTTGAAGGGAATTGTCTGATAAGTTTCATTTTTTTATTGTTAATGCTTGGGGTGGGAGTTCACATGCATTTTCACATTGATCATATATATCTCAACGTGCTTGGATTTAGTATTCAGTTGTAACACAATTTTTGTTTGTTCCTTTGCATTTTTTATAGACAAGATTATGTTTGGAGCCAATAGATGTTGTTTGGCTTGTTTTCACATGGAAAATCATAAGAAATATGATGCCTTCTATTTCCTTTTCTCTTCTGATAGCTCTGATGGCAGCCTCCAGTACAATGTTGAGTAGAAGTGGCAAGAATGAGCATCTTTCTCTGATTTTCTATGTTCAAAAGTGAGTCTTTTACGTTATGGTATGATGCTACTTGAATTTATCCAGATTCTATTTTAAGGGGAAAATATTCTTTTACACCTAATTAGGCTTTTTTCAATCAAATTCCTGGATTTGCACATATCCAATATTTTATCTGAGTCTTCTGAGATGTTTTTATTTTCCTGTGCACATTACATCTCTTATTTCTATATGTTACAACAAACTTGTACCATGAGTCACATTGCCTTGTTCATAGTTTTTAATACTTTTTTCCTTTTGCTCAGTTTTGCTTAGTAATACTTCTTTGAAGGTTTTCACATTTGTAGTCATTAAAATCTGTAAATTTCATTTCTTGAAATGTGTTTGTCTACTATTGGTATCAAAAAATTACCTCTTATGATTAGTTAAGAAATGTTTTTCTCTTGTGTTTTGTTTCTTTTGGGGTTTTGAGGGGAGCCCACATTTGCAAAGGTGTGGTATTAATTGCTTATGTTTGTCTGCAATTACCAGTCAAATCCTGTTGTCCTTGCAGAACAGTGAATTCTAATCACAGTCACAGGAGCACAGAATAGGACCCTTCTCCATGTGAGCCTTCAGTGCACAGTCAAGCCCTGACCATGACCACATCTGGATTCCTCACCCCGAAGAAGCTGTGAGTCATGAGTGTTAGGGTTTCAGCCACTTGATCATATGGTAATACGTTACACAGTCACAAAACCTGTCAGGAAATCAAATGCATTAACCCACTTGAACCTAGAATGAATCCTGAAATGGAAAGAAGTGATATTTTGACAAAAGCAAGAAAACAGGCAGTTCTATGTTTAGTTAGTATTTCTGTAACACTGTCAATTTCAGTTCATGTAACACGCTCTGGTTAGGTAAGGTGTTCAGATTTTAGGAAGGTGAAAGATACAAAAAACAGCCAGTACCAAGTTGAAGCTTTAGGTAAAGGTACAATTACTTTAAATTAATATTCTTCATGTGACACTGAATCCCACAACTCTCCTCCCCCAACACATTAAAAGGCCTGTGGTCCTCAGGAAGTAAATTGACACATAGTGAGAATCTCAGAGCAGCTTCTGTTACTGCCTACCATTCTGAAGACAGGAGTCTCAGCTTCAGGAGACTCCTTCAAGCTCCTGTAACACCCCTCCTATTTTTTCTATCCCACCATAAGCCCTTTATCAGTCACCTATTTGAATCCCAGCAGCTACTTATTCAAATACACAATCCATTAACTAACCTGGACCCAAAACTCCATTTTTGAATAATGTGTGATAATTATTATGAGTATCCTGCTGATACTTTTTTCAAATTTATGACCTCTGAACAAAAAAGAGTTTTATGCAACTGTCAGGTATCCATTTCTTTATCCAAACACTTGAAAAAATAAACTTCCAAAGAGCATTATTTTAGTTAACAACTCTGGAGGTAGCAGGTCATAGTCAGATGGATCCATTGCTTTTAGGCCAGTGGTGAGGAAGTCCATGCCAAGGGGCATTCAACACTCAAAGCTGCTCATCTCATGACCAGGATGGAAAAATAGGGGAAGATGACCAGGGTCCCAAAGTCCCCTTGAGGTCATTACCCCAGGGAGTAAAACATTGCACCAGCCTCTACCTCTTAGAGTTTCCACTCCCTCCCAATACTGCCAAGCTGGAACCAGGCCTGTAACACGTGGGCTTCTGTGGGACAAACGATGGCACCATGATTGAGAACTGCCAGGAAACACCATGCAAACAGAAACCACCATTCTGGATTCAGCAGAATATTTTTTTACCAGGGTTACCTTCTTAAATTTTCAAAATACAGTTGCACTTTTAAGAATTTCCAAAAGTCTTCAGAGAAGAAAATTCTTTCATTTTATAGTTGCAATCATTTTTTGTGTGTGTGACCATGTTCTGCTGTTGCTTACACACTGGAATTATTCTTTGCTAAGCCCTCGAGTCACAGAATAGTTACTGTCATGGCATCTGGTTAACTACACATAAAAAACCAAATTAATAGCATGGTGCTTTAGTCAAATTCTAAATTAGAAACATGTAGAGATCAATCTTAGACACCAGGCATTTGTCTGTTGAAGGTAATTAGTGATCAAATGTCATGTACCTTGATGGTGAAATCTGACAACAGCAAAACAAATAAATAAAATAACAACATGATCCAATTCCCCCACCTCCAACCCTACATAAGGTGATCTAACAGACAGACATGAACAGAATGAAGACTCTACACATATACTGCATAAAAAAGAATCTCACAGCAAAAAGGCCCACAGCTCATATCCACACAGCTCCATGCTCACCTGACACTTCTTGTTTGGGCAGCACTGGGATTAGTTGGTAAACTCCGTGGACAGCTGACAGGCAGGACTCCTGATTTTATGTTCTGCAATCATGGGGCTTGTTCTCCACATTACATTCATAGCTTCAGTGGGAACAGTGATTTCTGTGGCCTAGCGACCTTAAGTGAGACAGAAACATGGTCTGGATCACTTTTCTCCCTTGGGAGATCAGTGAGAACAGATACTTAGCTCCTTTATTTTAGGCATTTGTAATTTAACAAATTTTTTCACCCCCCCCTTAAATGCTTATCTCTTTCCTTGATAAAGGACAAACAGTCAAAATCCACATAAACACATGGAAATGTTTTCTCTTCACATTATTGTAACTGGAGTTCTTCTAAAATTTTTTATTAGTGCATGCTTGCAGTTTATATTACATTCCTTGTGTGGAGTTGGTATGTGTGCATAACACATCTTAATTCCTTTTTTCCTCCCCGTCTCCCTCTCCTTCTATCACTTGATCTCCTTCCCCTATGAGAAAGTAAGCAATCGTTGCCTCGGTTCCTTTCTCCATTTACATATCAGCGACTACAGTCTGACCTATCATGCGGTGTACTATGAAAATATTTCTTCACCAAAAACTCTGCATACACATGAGGGCCAGGATGGCTTGGCACCTATGGGTCTGAACACAGAGTTACAGTCTACACTGACGTTAATGAGCCCTAAGTGCTCAAGGCCAGGGGAGGACAGGTGATGGACATAAATCATATGGATGTGATGTAACAGAGACAGAGGACATGGTGCTGAGTACCTACTAAGTGACCTGTGACCAGATTTCACAGAGGCTTACCTGACCCCTAGAATTCTCAGTAAAACCTCACTGCAAACACCCTGTGACACCACACCATGAGACGTGAACCCTGTTTCTTGTCCCTACACTTGGCTGCATGGATTATGGTGTCCTACAAGGCACTGATCAAGTGTTTGACACTAAAACTTGTTCCTTATCCAACATTCCTGGTGCTGAATCAATGGGTGCAAGCTCAGCCAACACCTTACATGGTGAATGGTATTAATGCCTTCTTCAGGGTGCACCTGAGGGAAACACCAAAGCTCATTCCAATTTCCAACTACACTTAGAATAGAACAGAGTGACAAATGAGCAGATTGAAATATTGGATAAGACCATGATGCATCTACCTCTGCAGTGACTGTTCTCAAAATGATTTGTATATTTTTCTTTCATGTGATTTCAAATATAAATGGGGAATAAGAAAGAATTTGATATACAGTTGCTGTGGATTGAACAAGTAAATTTGCAAGGGAGCATTTTCAGAGGAGCATTGTAAATATTTTCAAGTGCGGGTCAGGAATTCTAAAGATATGAGGCATAATCAACATATAGAGTGCATATTTAAATTTCAAAATTTTGATACAGTAAGACACATTGCCTTTAACCCTCTTCAGAAACTCCCTCTGACTTCAAGTAAGCTTATCCCATCCACCTTGCCAAGCTGTTAGCTGTTCTGGACGTCCTCTTTAGTGAGTATCTTTAGGAGGTATGATCAAGTAACAGTGCATGCTGTGGCTGAGTGTCATCCAGTGGGCTAGTAAAAACATTACCTTGTGTCCTCGTCAACCTTGTTTTCCAGACCTATAACCAAAGTCTTCTCGCTCTTCCCCAAAGTCAAATGACTATGAAGGGTAATGTTTTGAATCTACTAAGGATATTAAGGCAGCCACAATACTACAACTAAAGAAACTCCCAAGAGGGCTTCCAAAACTGCTTCAGAAAGTGGCAAATACAATGACATAAGTTGGTTTGAAAGAAGAGAGAGTATTCTGAGGGGAATTAATGGCAATGTGTGTTTTACTAAAATGCATTTTTGCAAATTTTTAATACACCTTATTTTTTGATCAGCCCTCGTACAACTTCTTGCAAGTCATTAGAAAACAACATTTTATTTTCTTCAGTGGATTTTTGAAACACAATTCATAAATTGTCTCTGTATATATTTATAGTGTTTCACTTTGGATTTATACTTGAGGTCTGTCTCATAAAATTTCAAAAAATTTGATTCTGGAGATTTATAATATTCATTCATGAAATACTAGTTTATGCATGTGGATGGCCTGCTGTCTGAGTGTCCACGCAGTGAGCCTGTGTTGGACAAGTGAGACATGGAGGAGGGAAATCACCAGAATGAATGAAGAAGCAGCAGCTAAGTGTCACCCAGAGAAAAGAGGTGACACAGTTCTCGGCACCAGCTCGACGGATGCAAGTAGCTAAGCCTTCGTTTTGATATTTGAAAGTTAAACTGATATTCAAGTGGATGCTGAAATGGTATAAAATTATAGGAATTCACTTTAATATATGAATAGTATCTACAGTACTCTACTGATCACTGAAACAGCGAGGTGACTGGGAAGTATAATTGGTCATTTTCTATGGAAATATATATAAGCATGTTTCCTCATTAATAGTCTAAATAAGATGACCTACTGTGATTTATATGTGAAATTAGACTCACAGAAATTTTTGTAAGGCACTACTAAATGCAGAGGTTCTATATTACATGCACAGAATATTTAAAGGCCAAATATTGTCAAATGACAATAAAAATAAACCCTTCCTCTGTATCGCAACATCCCATCACTTCTTGGCCTTTTGGCTAAGATCAATTGTAATATATTGCAACACCCCAATATTTGTTGGAGCCTGGTCTCATTTACCACAATTACACTGCACATAAAAAGGAAACCGACACTCCAGCAATGTACATTAACAGTGACATTTATATTAGACAAAGGCAAGATGATTCAAGAATGCTTTATATATCTGTGTGCCTTGATATCGGATGCATATTAAAATTGTTGCTTCCTCTTGTTGAACGGACATCTGTTTCATTATGTAATGACCTTCCTGCACTTTACTTCTTTTAATTTAAAATACATTTAATCAAACTGCTTGCTTTGGACTCCACATGCATGTCTTATCTTATTCTATCCCTTAACTTTCATTCTATGCATGTCCTCAGAGCTGGAGTGCATTTTCTGCAAAAAATGTGTGTGTGTGTTTTATATATGTTTTGCAAACAGCAAATTTGAGTATTTAGTATTTGAGCCTTGTTGTTTTACCCATTTAGCTACTCTATCTTTTAATTGGAGAATTTAATTCCCAGGCAAGCAAAACTTAAGAGGACATATACCCACCTGAACTCCCATATAGGAAATATGAAAATGAGTTCTTAAAACTAAAAGAAAGAAACATTTATGAATAAGAACAAAACATTGGAAGGTATAAAACTCACTGGAAAGAGTTCTACTGCTGGAATTAATGGTGCTTAACCATCCACATCATTAATATAAAGATTTTCAAAACAGCTAAACAAATATCTGCATTAATATGATAATATATAGACAATATATTGAAGATGTGAAATTGAACACGGAATATTCAAAATGTGGGGAAAATGGAATGCAAGTATACATCTTTGTATCTCTATTTATTTTTGTTTATTTTCTTAACTTTATGATCATGTGAAGTTGCTATTATTTCAAAATAGCTTCTTATAATCCAAAGTCTGAAAGCCTCATCTTAAACCCCAAACCACAATCTATTACAGATAAACCATAAATAATTGAGTAAATCACAACAGCAAAGGAGACTGTTAAGAGGTTGCAAGAGGTAAAAGGAACAACAGTGATACTAGAAAACAAGTTACAAAATAGCTATAACAAGTTCCCCCAGAATAATGACCCTAAAATGTGTAGCACGTGTTACAGTTTGGATCTGGGTTGTCATCCAGAAGTCTCTGTGAAATGCTTGCTTCTCAGCCTGTGGCACTGCTAAGACGTGCTGGAAGTCATAAGAGGCCGAGCCTGGTGGGAGGTTTGAGTCCCTGTGCGTGCCCCTCAAAGGAGATGGTATAACCTCACTGTCTTCTTTCTTTTTCATGCCTGAACCATTAGCTGAGTGCCATTGCACTGCCACATTCTCCCGTGATGAAGGGCCACCACCAGTTCAGAGGGATGGGACCATCAGCATGGACTGAAACCTCCAACCATTAGCCAAGTTAAGGCTTTCCTCCTGTGAACTGATTGCTTCTGGTACTTGGTTACAGTAACAGAAAATTAACACAGTAACACAGACCTTAATATTAATGTCAAATATAAAGTACTGTGCATCATTGCATGTGCTCTACTAAATGGCAGCATAGGAGGTGTGTTTACAGCAGCATCACCACAAACATAGGAGAAATGTTTTGCACCATGATATTTTTGAAAATTTTCATTTTATTGGTATATTTTAGGTATACAATATAATGACATTCATCATTGGAAATTTGCAACTTTACATCATCTCTCTTGGTTCTTATTTTACCCCCTTCCCCTGCCCTCTCTTCAACCCCTCCATCCCTCCCTATTTACAAAGACTTTGTTTCCATTTTTTCATTTTCGCATATTAATTCCATTCCCTCTTTCTTTTCCCATACCCCTCCCACTTCCCCTTCCCCTTTGCCCCTTTTCTTCCTACTTCACATTATCTATTATGCCTTTTAGTCCTTATTTACACTTACAGTTTCTCACACTACAGAAATAATTCGGTATTTACAGGTGTGTCTATTTCTTTCACTTAAGACTATTGTTTCAATCTGCATCCATTTAGCTATAAATGTCTCTAGTTTCTCATTTTATATGGTTGAGTAGTACTTCCTTTTTTTTTTTTAAACCCACATTTTCTTTACCCAGTCTCCAGTTGATGGGCAATTGGGCTGCTTCTAAGTTTTAGCTATTGCAAATTGTGCTGCTATGAACATGGGTGCACATATATCACTGTGGTATGATATTTTGGGGAAGATACCCAGCAGGAAAATAGCTGGGTCAAATGGGACTTGAAGTCCTAGTTCTTTGAGGTATCTCCATACTGACTTCCAGAGTGGTTGCACCAGTCTACACTCCCACCATCAGTGGAGCAGGGTTCCTCTTTCCCCACAGCCCCGCCAGCATTTATTATTGGTTGATTTCATGATAGCAGCCTTTTTTTCTGGGGTGAGGTGGAATCTCAGTGCTATTTTCATTTACATCTCTCAAATGACCAGTGATGTTGAACATTTTTTCATATGTTTACTTGCTGCTTTTACTTCTTTGTCTGAGAAATGTCTGTTCATTTCAGATGCCCATTTTTGGATTGGGTCTTTAAATTTGGAAGGTCTGATTTTTTTTTAAGTTCTTTATAGGTTCGAGATAGTAGACTTTTTTCTGAGGAATAGCAGGTGAAAATTTTTTCCCACATTGTACGTTGTCACTTCCCACTGCTGGTGGTTTCTCTTGCTGTGCAGAAGCTTTTAACAAGAAGAGATCCCACTTGTTGATTGTTCATGCCAGTTCATGGGCAACTGAGGTTTTGTTCAAAAAATCTTTTCCTACACCAATATCTTCAAGAGTTCTACCTAACCTCTCTTCCAGCTGGTTTATTGTTTCTCTTTTAATATTTAAATCTTTAATCCATTTCAATTTTAGTTTAGTGCATGGTGAGAGATATCGGTCTAGTTTTAATTTTTGGCAAATTGAAACCCAATTTTTCCAACACCATTTATTAAAGAGGCTATTTTTCCTCCTGTGAGGATGTTTGGCTCCTTTGTCAAAGATGAGGTGGATGAGTGTCTCTGGAGTTGTTTCTGCATCTTCTAATCTGTTCCACTGGTCCTCACGTCTGTTTCTTTGCCAGTACCATGTTGGTTTTATCACAGTACCTTTGTATTATAGCTTCAAGTTGGGGGTTATGATACCCCCTGACATATCTCTGTTACCTAGAGTTGCTTTTGCTATTCTACATCTCTTCTTGTTCCAAACGAATTTTTGGATTGTTTTCTCAAGGTCCATGAAGTATGCTGCTGGGATCTCAATTGGAATTGCATTAAATCTATATAGCAGTTTTGGAAGTATGGCCATTTTCACTACATTAATCCTTCCTACCCAGGAGCAGGAGATGTCTGTCCATTTTCTGATATCATCTTCAATCTCTCTTTTCAGAGTGCAATAGTTTTCAGAGAAGAGGTCTTTGATTTCTTTCGTTAGGATGATTCCTAGGTATTTCAGTTTTTTGGATGCTATTGTGAAAGGAATTATTTGCCCTATTTTTCTCTTAGTGAGTCTGTCATTCGTGTAGAGGAAAGCTATTGATTTTTGTGTGTTGACCTTGTAACCAGCTACTTGCCAGAATTTGGTTATTAAGTCTAGAAGACTTTTGGTGGAGTTCTTGGGGTCTTCTATATAGTGTATCATGTCATCTGCAAATAATGACAATTTGACTTCTTAATTACCTATCTTTATTCCTTTTCTTTCTTTCTCTTGTCTAATTGTTGTGGCTAATGTTTCCAGAACTATATTGAACAAGAGTGGTGATAGTGGACATCCTTGTCTTGTTCCTGATTTGAGTGTGAAGGATTTCAGTTTTTGACCATTTAGTGTGATATTGGCTGTTGGTTTTTCATAGATGGCTTCTATCAGTTTGAGGTAGAGACCGTCTATTCCAATTTTTTGTAGGGTTTTTATCATAAATGCCTGTTGGATTTTGTCAAATGCTTTTTCTGCATGTATGGAGATAATCATATGGTTTTTGTCCTTGGCTCTATTGATATAGTGTATTACATTGATTGATTTTCGTATATTGAACCATCCCTGCATCCCTGGGATGAATCCCACTTGATCAGGGTGTATGATCTTCTTGATGATCTTCTGCATTCTGTTTGCCAGTATCTTAGTAAGGATTTTTGCATCTATGTTCATTAGTGAGATTGGCCTATAGTTCTCCTTATGGGTTGGGTCTTTCTCTGCTTTGGGGATCAAGGTGATGCTTGCTTCCAGGAAGGAATTTGGGAGTATTGCTTCCCTTTCAATTTCATTGAAGAGTTTAAACAGTAGTGGCAGCAGTTCCTCTCTAAATGTCTTGTAGAATTCAACAGTGAAGCCATCAGGGCCCGGGCTTTTCTTAGTTGATAAGTTTTTAATTACCTTTTCAATTTCATTGGTTGATATTGGGTTGTTCAGAATTTTTAGGTCTTCTTCGTTTGGTAATTCATATGTATCTAGGAATCTGTCCATTTCTTCTGTGTTGTCCATCTTATTGGCGTATAGGTTCTGGAAGTAGGTATTGATGATTCTCTGGATTTCTGCTGGGTCTGTTGTAATTTCTCCCTTTTCACTCCTAATTGCATGGACTTGGGCCTTTTCTTTCCTTTTTCTGACAAGGTTGGCTAAGGGTTTGTCAATTTTGTTGATTCCTTCGAAGAACCAACTCCTGGCTTCATTGATTTTTTGTATCGTTCTCTTAGTCTCCATTGCATTGATTTCTCCTCTGATCTTTATAATTTCCTCCCTTGTATGAGGATGGGGTTGTCCTGTTCTTCTTTTTCTAGAAGCTTGAGATGCAGCATCAAGTTGTTTAATTGGGCTCATTCTGTTTTCCTAATATGTGTATTCACTGCTATGAATTCCCCTCAGAAGACTCCTTTCATTGTGTCCCATAGATTCCGATATGTTGTGTTGTCATAGTCATTTAATTGAAGGAACTGTCTGATTTCTTCTTTAATTTTCTTTGTGACCCATTGGTTATTCATAAGTGTGTTGCTCAATTTCCATGTGTTCACGAAATTTTTTGAGTTTCTTTTGCTATGGATCTCCAATTTCATCACACTATGGTCTGATAATATACAGGGGATAACTTCAATTCCTTTGCACTTACTTAAACATGTTCTATGTGTGAGTATGTGGTCTATTTTTGAGAATGACCCATGTGCAGCTGAGAAGAATGTGTATTCTGGTTTTGTGGGGTGGAAGACTCTGTAAACATCTGTTAAGTTCATTTGTTCAAGAGTTCGATTGAGTTCTAGTATTTCATTACTTATTTTTTGTCTAGTTGATCTGTCTATTTGTGACAGTGGGGTGTTGAGGTCCCCCACTACAATTGTATTAGTGCATATATGACTTTTCATGTCCGTTAGTATTTGTTTTATATAGTTGGGTGCACTAGTGTTTGGTGCATAGATATTTATGATTGTCATCTCTTCCTCTTGGATTCTTCCCTTTACAAGGATGTAGTGTCCTTCTTCATCTCTCTTAATCAGTGTTGGTTTGAAATCTACTTGATTTGCAAAAAGGATAGCTACTCCTGCTTTTTTTCAGGTTCCTGTCACATGGAGTATTGTTTTCCACCCTTTAACTTTCAGTCTGTGAGTTTGATTTTTAATTAAGTGTGTTTCTTGTATGCAGCATATTGTTGGATTTTGCTTCTTGACCCATTCTGCCAGTCTATTTCTTTTGATTGGTAAATTGAGACCATTAACATTGATGGTTATAACTGAAACGTATTGACTTGTCATTGCCATGACTTTTTCTTTCTGTTGGGTTCTCCCCCTTTACATTTAATTTCTTGTCATGCCAGATAGGTTCATTCTGCTTTGCTTCCTGGGGTTGTGATCCTCAATGTCTGTTCCTAGGATATTGTATAAAATTGTTTGGAGTGCTGGTTTGGTATTCACAAAGTTCCTAAGGTGCTCTTTGTCATGAAAGTATCTTATTTCTCCATCAATTTTGAAAGATAGTTTTGCAGGGTACATCAGTCTGGGTTGGAGGCTGTTTTCTTTTAGGGCTTGAAATACATCACTCCAAGCTCTTCTTGCCTTGATGGTTTGTGTTGAGAACTCTGCTGTGATTCTGATGGGCTTGCCTTTGTATGGGATTTGTTTCTTTTCTCTAAATGTTTGTAGAACTTTATTCTTCTGTTGAGTTTCTGGAATCTTAACAATTATATGCCTATGTATAGATTTTTTTTGATCAAGGCTATTTGGAGTCCTATATGCCTCACTTATCTGTATGTCAAGCTCTTTTCCCCTGCTTGGGAAGTTTTCTGCCATTATTTCTGTGAAGAGTTTTTTTTATGTCATCTGAACTCTCTCCTGTTTCTTCATTGAGTCCAGTCAGTCTTATGTTATTCTTCTTTGCATCATCTAGAAGCTGCTGGATTGATTTCTCATGTTCCCTTATAATTTGGAAGCAATTTTTCTTTTCCTGGTCACTAATTGCAATCTTATCTTCTATATTTGAAATTCTGTCCTCACATTGGCTCATTCTGCTGTGTAGACTTTCAATGGAGTTTTTCATCTCCTGGAAATCTATTTGCATCTGTTTTATGGATTCCATTTGTTTCCTGTGTTGGGATTCCTTCATGTTCCTCAGCTCCTCTCTAGATTTATTAATCATGTCTTGCACTAGGGGCACAATTTCTCCTGTTATCTGAGAAATTATTTCTGATTTCATTTTTTCCAGATCCCCTTTTGTTGCCAGTTCAGTGGGTCCAGGTGGTTGAGTATCACAGTGTTCCATCTCATTTCCCTTTGGGGTTGCTGTAGGTGATCTAGAAGTCTGGTTTTGAGACTTATTTATGTGTTTTCTCATTTTGACTGGGGGGGGGAGCTGTTAATGCCTGCACAGATTACCTCCTCTGAGCTGGGAAAAGTGGGACAGGGGATGGGAGCTGCGGTAGGGATTGTGGCCCAAAAGCCCTTTCCTGTGGGCTGGGAGCAGCAGGAGGGATGGTGGCTGGGAAGCCCCTTCCTCTGGACCAGGAGCAGTGAGATGGCGGCTCAGAAGCCCATACCTCTGGGCCAGGAGTGGTGGGAGGGATGGTGGCCCAGAAGCCCCTTCCTCTTGGCCACGAGCAGCGGGACAGAAGGTGGCCCAAAAGCCCTTTCCTCTGGGCTGGGAGCAGCAGGAGGGATGGTGACTGGAAAGCCCCTTCCTCTGGACCAGGAGCAGTGGGACGGTGGCTCAGAAGCCCCTACCTCTGGGCCGGGAGCAGCGGGACACAGTACCATGGTCTGGTGGTCCAAAGTCCTCTGCATCTTTGTAGTGTGGAACCAGGTGGCTGTACAGAGGAGCAGGGGGGTCCAGTGGATTGCAGCTGGGGCGTGGGCTGATTGGCCATGTTCCACGTGACTCGGGACCTCAGTAGGGCGTGCACAGACCTGCCTGTCTGCAGCGGACTGGTTCAGCATGTTCTGCATGACTGGGGACCTTCGTAGGGCATGCACAGACCTGACTGTCTGCAGCGGGGTGATTTGGGGTCTTCCATGCAAACTAAGTGTGTTTCTTGTATGCAGTATATTGTTGGCTTTTGTTTCTTGTCCCATTCTGCCAGACTATTTCTTTTGATTGGTGAATTGAAACCATTAATATTGATGGTTATAATTGATATGTATTGACATCATTGTCTTGACTTTTTCTTTTTTTTGGATTTTCCCACTTTGGATTTAATTTCTTGTCATGCCTGATGGATTCATTCTGCTGAGCTTCCTGGGGTTGTGATCCCCATTGTCTTTTCCTAGGATATTGTCTAAAATTTTTTGGAGTGCTGGTTTGGTATTCATGAAGTTCCTAAGGTGCTCTTTGTCCGGAAAGTATCTTATTTCTCCATCCATTTTGAAAGATAGTTTTGCAGGGTACATCAATCTGGGATGAAGGCTGTTTTCCTTTATGGTTTGGATTACACCACTCCAAGCTCTTCTTGCCTTGAGGGTTTGCATTGAGAAGTCTGCTGTTATTCTGATGGGCTTTCCTTTGTATGTGATTTGTTTCTTTTCTCTAAGTGCTTGTAGAACTTTGTTCTTCTGTTGGGTTTCTGGAATCTTAACAATTATATGCCTATGTGTAGTTTTTTTTATCAAGGCTATTTGGCATTGTATATGCCTTACTTATCTGTACGTCAAGTTATTTTCCCCTGCTTGGAAAGTTTTCTGCCATCACTTCTTTGAATAGTTTTTTTATGTCATCTACACTCTCTCCTGTTTCTTCATTGACTCCAATCAGCCTTATGTCATTCTTCTTTCCATCATCTAGCAGCTTCTGGATTGATTTCTTGTGGTCTCTTACAATTTTAAAGCAATTTTTCTTTTCCTGGTCACTAATTCCAATCTTATCTTCTATACCTGAAATTCTGTCCTCACATTGGCTCATTCTGCTGCATCGACTTTCATTGGAGTTTTTCATCTCCTGGAAATCTGTTTGCATCTGTTTTATGGATTCCATTTGTTTCCTATGTTGGGATTCCATCATGTTCCTCAGCTCCTCTCTAGATTTATTAATCGTGTCTTGCCCTATGAGCACAATCTCTGCTGTCATCTGAAAAATTATTTCTTATTTCATATTTTCCAGATCCTCTTTTGTTGCCAATTCAGGGAGTCCAGGTGGTTAATAATCAGAGTGTCCCATCTTGCTTCCCTTTGGGTTTGCTGTAGGTGATCTGGAAGTCTGGTTTTGAGACTTGTTTACATAATTTTGAAGGGGCATGTGTGTGTGTTTGTGTGCTGTTGGTGCCCATGCAGCTCACCTCCTCTGCACTGAGAGCAGTGGTATGGCTGCCCAGAATCCTCCTCTGCAGTGGGAGTGGTGCTATGGTGCCCCAGAAGCCTCCTCTGCACTGGAAGCAGTGATACAGTGGCCTAGAAGCCTCCTCCTCTGTGCTGCACCACGAAATTATAGTGACTATGATCTCACTAGCCATGAAAACTTTTTACCTTCATTGTCATTGTAATGGTAATGATAATGGCAATGGGATTGCTACTGTCATATTCAGGTCGTATTGTTGACAGAAACACCATAACACAGTCTATGTTGTATGCATTATAGTCTGCCATGATTATTCTGTTGATAGTATCCCTCACCAAAGTAAAAGAAAATAAAAACACAACATAGTAGGAGGCTATAAAAACATGACCTAAATATGGACTCAGAGTGCCCCTCTCCACATCACCAGCATGACCATGAGCGGAGTGCTCAGATTTAAGAGGGGATGTGGTCACTAGTATTCTCAGAAAGAAGCTGATAGAAACATCCCAAGGGCTAGAACCACACCACAATGGAAGAACCCAATACCCTATGTCCCCTGCAGCCTGAACAGAAGGCAGAGCTCAGTGGATGAGTGGTTCATGGATTTCAGATCTGAACTTGCTGTTAACTTGAGAATACAGTAAATTTCTAAAATTATATGAGTTTGTTCTTCATTCAGTTTATTCATCGATTTATACCTCAGTCCACTTATCTTCCCAATAACCAAAAGGAAAGTTGTCCACAGTAACATGTGGAGAAGCATCAGTATTTTATAAAAGTCATAATGTATTTACATCCTTACTGACTGATAGCAAAGTGATTTACTGATGGAAAACATAAAAAGACAGAGATACAGACTTACTCTTGATTGAGGTATTAAAATGCAAATTACAGGGTTCATTGTTCCTATTTCTAAGATAAAAGCAAACTTCCCAAGCTACAGGATGGCCCACATCTTTAGAAAGCTACCATATTAGTGAATGCTTTCAAGTAACTGATATTTCTGCCATCCTTCTCAATTTTATAGAATGACCTCTACACATTTGTTGCAGCTTTTATACCTGTAGCTTGTTCTTCAGATCTTTCTGTGTACACTGATGACAAACTCCACCCCAGCCCTGACAGAATTAATGTCCTTGATGTTTACAATGTGCCTATCACAGAATACTTCTGTGTCCTGGTTGATACCCTAATGTCTAAATATCTGATCCATGACAAAGTTCTCTCTCTCACAGAAAATTTTTTCCCATAGCAGATCCCTTTTGTTTATCATTTGCCTTGTGACCACTTTATTTCTACAAAATAGCTCCTCTCTATGATAGTTCCGTCTGAGAAAGAAGTTAAAGTAAGGTGTGATATTCAAATGAAACACACGGGGAAAATCAACAAAACACATGGATTATGAACAGCAGCATACGATGTAAGGATCCCGGTGAGTAGAAAACAGCATACCATTCAGGGCCAGGGAAGCAAGGAGCCATCCTGGATAAAAATGCATAAGGAGAAATATATAATTAAATTCCTGTGTGCTGTGGCTTCAACTGGGTTCTGCAGTGTAACTCAAGGAGACTACTCAAGAAGAGTTGTGATTGATGAGTTTGCAGCAAGCAAACAGTTATTCCAAGAAGTCATACAGTAAGTGAGAAGTGGTCACACCAGGATATCTTCACAGCCCATGAAGGAAGTGGGACCCTGTTAGGCAATTCAAGCAGAAGACACATTGCCACTAATCTGACTGAAAATATATCTCCTTGTCACAAAGTTCTTGCCACTTTCTGAAGCAGTTCTGGAAGTCCTCTTTCATGAGTATCTTTACAGGTGTGATAAAATACTCAATGAATGCTACTGCTGGGTACCATCCAGCCAAAACACAGGCTTGTAAAACCATTTCAGTGTTGTCACTGACACAGGATGTAGAACAAGGGCAAGTAAACAACAGAAAGCTACAAACAAGAATCAAGAAGCCAGACTGAGCAAAGATGGCTATGTCAGACTATCAGAAAGCAGATAAATGTTACCTTGCCCTCCAAAGAATCCCAGGCACGCAAAAACCAAAACTCATTACCCTGGCCTGTGAACAGCATCATCAACATTGTGGGTTTGGCCCACCCCATGCCCCACCATGAGCTTTGGATGCCACAACACATCCTCTAAAAATGTGTATGATCAAAAACTCCCTTTGAGACAGGTGGCCAATGCTAGTACCCTGCTGAGCCATGACTCTTGCCAGTCCTCAGGTAGAAGCCACCCCATAAACCCAGGACTGTACGAGGCCCAGTGCCTGCCCCTCTCTGGGCCATGAACCCTTCCCTCTGGACTACTCCCACCCTGTGGAGTGGACCATTGCTTTTTTCACCTACTCTTGTTAATCCTTCTTAATAAATTTTACTCTTGCTGATCTTTCCAAGTGTCCTGCTCAGTTCTTTGTTTGAAACACAAAAAAACTCAGAACCACTCCCTGAAAAGCCCCATTCAGTAACAGTCCGCTGTTGTCCACCTTATTCACTGGCTGGCACTGTGACTTCTACTCTGCAAAGACAAAATAGCCATGAAAAATAAATACTTTGAATTGATTCAGGACTTGGAGTTACCCATGACAGCACACTAAAAGCACTTACCAAAGAGGACTTCCAGATCTATTTCAGAATGTGGCAAGAAAATTAGGATAAGCATGCCTAAGGTCAAGGGCAGTATTTTGAGAGGGACTAAAGGCAATATCTATTTTACAGTAATAAATTTGTTTTTCAAATTTAAACATTCACTGTATTTTTATCACACTTTAGGGGATTATTTATTCCATTTAAAATGAGGTTCAAACACCCCGAAACATTGTTGTTAAACATTTGAGTAGCTGTAGATCTACAGTACAATTGCATAGGAGGTAGAGAAAGTGTCTATATTCCTATCGATCCACAGTTTTCCTTATTATTCCCTTATGTCAGCATGGCACATTGTCGTAACAACCCAATACCATACATTAGCACTCACTCTCATCCACACTTCACCCTCATTTCTTAGTTTTCTGTTAATGTTTGTTTTTAGTCCCAGGATCCCATCCAGATATCATTTTAGTATCCTGTATGCTCAGTATTCTTTGGCTGTGGCAGTTTCCCAGACTCATTTCTCCTTTGGGATTTTTCTGATGTTTTTCCCATGATTACACCGGATTGTTGGGTTTTAAGCAGGAGATTCTCAGAGGGAAATGGCATTCTTATCACCACGCATTGAGGCCACATAATATCAAATGCTTTCTCACCAGTGATGCTAATTTCAGCACCTGCATGAGTTCATCAGATTCACTCTCTGTAAAATGATTCTCCTTCCCTTTTTTGTGCTCTTTGGAAGGAAATTACTGTACATGGTAGAAACTGAAGAAATAGACTTTTGTGGCTTGGGATTTAACTCAGTGGCACTGCGTCTGCCGCACAAGCGCAAGGTCCTGAGTTCGATCCCCATTACCAAAAAAAAAAATTGACTTTCGTGTTCTACCTTTATATGGATTAGGTATCTATAAAATTACTTGGAATTTTTCCAGCATTGCTAGTTTGCCAATTATCCCTTATTTGTTAAATAATTACTCACTCGGTTATGTATTTTATATCTTACATGTGCTGCTTTATTTGTTATTTTACTCAATTTTTCTACTTTTTGGTTTATTCATTCATTTCTTTGGAGTACTGAGGCTTGAACATAGGGTCTTCACACTGAGCTATATCCCCAGCTCTTTTCATTTTTTTACTTTAAGACAGGACCTTGCTAAGTTGCTAAGTTGCCCAGCATGGGCTTGAACTGAAGATCCTCCTGCCTCAGTCACCTAGAGTGCTAGGATTGTTCATGTGCACCACCGCACCTAGTCTATCAATTGCCTCCTGTATCTTTTTGAAATATCCAAGTAATTACAAATTTATTTTGCTTCTTTATTTGCTTGGGATCGCTTCTCAGCCTTTTGGCTAAGATCAAGTGTAGTATCTTTATTTGCGTAGTACGTTGTATCTTGGTTTACTATATTCTTACTTTTTGTCACTACAATGTGCTTCAGAGTAATGAAGTGAGTTTCCTAAGTGAGCCACCATTTTTTCAAGGAGCTGGAGCTCTGTTTATTGGAGATGGCACAGATCATAATATCTGGACAGTCTCTCCTCTTGGTTCCTGATACTTCTTTCTATAAATCTCACAAATTGCCAGTTGGCAGTGGGACAGAATATTTGTATACACTAACTCACACACATTAACCTATCTATCAGTCTTTCTACCTACCCCCGTATGTCTCTATATTAAAGATTAATTACTCTTGTTCCTAGCACCTTGTGAACTCATCCAGTACCCCAGGAACTAAATCACCCATTCCCACCTATTTACCTTAGCCTCCTAGTCCAGTGATGATCAGTTAACTACATTAACTTCATCATTCATTAAAATACACAGAAAGTTGTTTCAGGACTGGCAATACTTGCTGACATGGAAAGCAACTTGTCCAAAAGTGGATAGTTCTTTTAGGAAAGTCCTCCAAAATGTAGAATTTCTATGTATTTCTGAATTTACTTAGACCAGTCCTCTTTTCCTTGCCTTTCACTAGGGCATATTAGACACAGCCCTAATATGTGTTTTTTTTAATTTTGTCAGCACTGCACCCTGTGATCTCACAGAGTAATACATATATACAGTTTTACATGTGTGGGTTGGCACTTTGTGTCTCAATACATCTTCCATTGTGTTATCTCTGCACCATTATAGTATCATACAGAAACTTTTTCATTGCCCAGTAGCAATCCCTGGACTTCAATTATTTGAGTTTCTTCTCTAACAAAGCACCAGTAAACACTAATATTATACTTTGATTTTAATTTCAACTTTGCTGTAGTATTATTTAAATGAAATTACACATTTTTTTCAAAAAGGCTGCTTTCATTTATTAATACGTCTTTGAGATTTGTTCAGCATACTTATGCTGTTTTACATTTCTACTGCTCTAATAATTAAAGGTGCCAAACACCTTTTCATGTGTTTAATGGGTTTATCAATAACATGTTTGCAGCTACCAGGTGTGCGGGCACGTGCCTTTAATCCCAGCACTTGGGAGGCTGAGGCAGATGGATCACCATGAGTTTGAGGCCAGCCTGGTCTTCCTAGCATGTTCAAGGCCAGCTGAACTACATAGCAACACTCTGTCTCAAAATAAAAAGCTTTTGAGAGAAGTGCCTCTTCAAATATTTTAATCATTAAATTTGGATATTTGCATCACATTTTGTTATTCATTTGTAAGAGTTTGCATTGTTCAGATGACTATTTTCAACAAAAAACTATTTTCAGCAATGTGGTTTCTAATTATTTTATTCCACTCTTTGAGCTGTCTCACTTTTTGATGAAATTATAATTGCAAAAGTTTTAAATAGTGATAATGTCTGATTTACCTATTTTTCCTTTTCCTGTTTATATCATTGTCATCATATCATCTTAGAGAAAGTCATTGAAACTCATTTTTTGTTCTCTTCTACAGGTTTTGGATCTAACATTCAGGTCTACCGTTCATTGTGTTTCAGTTGAATACAGGATGTGAGAAAGGAGTCCATCTTGTATGTGGATACGTGGATACCCACTTGTGCCAAAAACATTTATGAAAATGCATTTGACCTCTTTGAATTGTCTTGGCTTATTTGTAAAATCAATTGATCATAAATTTAACAGTTAACTTTTAGCTTATCAGTTCTATCCATTTATCATTATGTTCATCCTTATTAGTACCATAATATTTTGATTACTATAACTTTGAAGTAAGTTTTGAAATTAAGGAGTGTAAGTCAAGCACTCATACCTTGGCCTTCCTTATCAAGATCGTTCTGACTATTCCAGATAACTTACTTTCTCATGAAAATAGTATAAACAGCTTGATAAATGCTGCAGCTGAAATTTTGGCAGAAATTATTTCAACAGATAGATGGTATTAGTCTAAGGTTCATTTGGAAAATATTGCCATTTTTAAAATATTAAGCCTTCTTTCTGATTAAATAATAATGTATTTTCCCAGGTATTTGGGATTTTTTCAGTATTTTTTTTTCTGTTTGTTTGTTTTTTTGGTACCAGGGATTGAACTCAGGATGTTGCACTTGTGAAGCAGGTGGCAGATCCACTGAGCTAAAACCCTGGCTCTTCAGTATGTTTAATAATTTTCAATTCACACAGCTTACACTTACCATGCTTAAAGCATTCCTAAGTATTTCCCTTTTTTCTTGCTTGCTTCAATGGAATTATCTTATTTTCATTTCTAAATTGATAATTGCAAGCATACAAGATAATGATTCGGGTTTTTTATTTTTATTTTTTTCCTTAGATTCTTTTATTGGTACATTTTAGGTATGCAGTACATTTACATTTATCATTGGGTGCTTGTACCTGTACATGATGTATCTTGGTTCTTATTTTTTCCCCATTCCCTGTGCTCCCTTCAACCCCTCCACCCTTCCCTATTTGCAGAGACTTTGTTTCCATTTTTTCCTTTTCTCATAATTTTTCCTTTCCCTTCTTTCCTTTCCCCTTCCCCTCCCACTTCCTGTACCCCCTTGGACCTTTTCTTCCTATTTCACATAGTCAATCATTCATTTTAATCATTATTTACACTTTCAGTATTTACATGTATGTCCTATTTATTTCACTTAAGAGTATGGCCTCATTATGCATCCATTTACCTATAAATGTCTCTAGTCTCTCATTCTTTATGGCTATGTAGTACTCCATTTTATAAAAAAAAACACATCTTCTTTATCCAGTTTCCAGTTGATGAGCACTTGAGCTGTTTTCAAGCTTTAGCTATTACAAACTGTGCTGCTATAAACATGGGTGCACATATATCACTGTGGTATGATCTTTTAATTATTTTGAGAAGATGCCCAGCAGGGGAATAGCTGAGTCAAATGGGACCTCTACCCCTAGTTCTTTGAGGTATCTCCATACTGATTTCCACAG
Source organism: Heterocephalus glaber (assembly GCF_053883595.1). Lineage (NCBI taxonomy): Eukaryota > Metazoa > Chordata > Mammalia > Rodentia > Bathyergidae > Heterocephalus > Heterocephalus glaber. Next base: position 2,542,821 of record NW_028258329.1, on the reverse strand, counting down.
TTGTTGCACCAGTCTTCACCCCCACCAACAATGGAGAAGGGTTCCTTTCTCCCCAGAGCCCTATCAACATTTGTCATTGGTTGATTTCTTGATAGCAGCCATTCTTTCCAAGGTGGAATCTCAGTGTTATTTTCATCTGCATCTCTAGAATGACCAGTGATGTTGAACATTTTTTCATGTGTTTATTTGCTGCTTTTACTTCTTTGTCTGAGAAAAGTCTGTTCACTTCAGATGCCCATTTTTGAATTGGGTCTTTGAATTTGGGCAGTCTGATTTTTTTCAGTTCTTTATATATTCTACATAGTAGTCCTCTGTCTGAGGAAGAGCTGGTAAAACTTTTTTCCCACATTGTAGGTTGTCTCTTAGCTCTGTTGGTGGTTTCTCTTGCAGTACAGGAGCTTTTTAATAAGATGAGATCCCAGTTGTTGATTCTTTGTGCTAGTTCCCATGCTACTGAGATTTTCTTCATAAAGTCTTTTTCTATGCCAATGTCTTCAAGAGTTCTACCTAACTTATCTTCCAGCAAGTTTAGTGTTTCTGTTTTAATATTTAGTTCTTTAATCCACTTCAATCTTAGTTTAGTGTATGTTGAAAGATAGGGGTCTAGTTTTAATCTTTGGCAGGTTGAAATCCTTTTTTTCCTACACCATTTATTAAAGAGGCTATCTTTCCTCTCGTGAGGATGGTTGGATCCTTTGTCAGACATGAGGTGGCTGAGTATGTCTGGAGTTTTTTCTGGATCTTCTAATCTATTCCACTGATCCTCAGGTCTGTTTCTTTAGCAGTACCATGTTGTTTTTATCATAGTAATTTTGTAGTATTGTTCCAGAATCATGGAAAGAAATGTACAGAGACACAGAAGTTGGGTACAAAAAAAAAAAAAAGCCTTTACTTGCTAGCAGGGTGGGACTGCCAGAAATGCATCTGATCAATCTCCGCCCCATTCTTTTAGCCATTATCTCATTCCTGGTGGTCTTAATAAAATTTCTGTTTCTCTTTTACAACTAGTTCCTATTAACGGTTAAAGTCACAGACATATAACAAACAGATGGTGCTTAAAACACATACATTGTAAACTACCCAAACATTTCTACTTTTCTTTTCTCCAGGTTAAATGTTATCTACAGCTAGGTTATAGGTCAAAGTTTCAGTTAGCCATCACCTTAAACAATAAGAGTTCAGGAAAAGTAAATCTTAAAGGAATGCATTACTTATTCTACTTCAACTACCTTAATAACTAACTTATTGTTTAAATTTTCTCTATCATTCCTCCCTTTGTCTGCTTCAAGATGATTCTTCTATCCATAATATGTCTTATTTAATTTATCTAATTTTTTATTAGCATCATTTGATAATGTTGAGCATCAGCAATATGCTGATGGATAAATTTTGAAATCCACTTGACAACACAAGGACCAAACATCAGCATTAATATGATAACAAAGAGAGGGCCCAAAAGGGGTCCTATCCAAGTTTTCTATTCTTTCCAAGTAAAATCAATTCCATAAGATGGCTCTCCTGTACCAAATTTATTATCAAGAGTCTTAACTCAATCTCTTAATTTATCCAGTGATTTTTACACTGTACCAGACTTATTAGCATAATAACAACATTCTTAACTAAGGAATAAAGAGGTTCTCCCCTTTTTGAACTGTGAGCAAATCAAGAGCTCATCTATTCTGCAGCACCACATGGGCTAGAGAATCTAGCTGAGTTTCTAGGGCTTGGAGTGCATCTCGAATTTCCTTGAGGTCTTTTCTAATCTCTTGTCCTAATAAAGTATACTGTTTTTGCCCTAGGCCAATGGCTGTCCCCCCCAAAACGAGACTGCCAGTGATTGCAAGTCCAGTTAGGACAGGTAGCACCACCGGGCCTCTCTTTGTTTGAATTGTTTGCACCAGGGAAGTGATTTGTAAAGGCACATTTTTTTATGGCTGCTGGGATGTAAACAGATAAATTTGGGATTAGAATCCCTAAAGTACACTTTGTGGTGGTTTTTCCCGAGATCACCTTGTACACTCCATCCCCACAGATGAAAAAGGTCCCATTAGGTGCTTCATAGTTGTTTTCCTCATTCAACAAGACCAAGTTGGTGCAGCTTTCATTATTTTCCTCATTACTCCTATTCTGTCCTAGGAAACAAGTCCTGTTTCCGATTGTCCTGGGTGGGTATCTCAAAAGTGAGTGCATGGCTGTTCTGGTGATGTTAAGGGTTATGTTGATGTATATTCCTATTGCTTCATAATTCATCAAATTTAAGGGGGTACATAACCAGCAATCTGATGCCAACTCCTAATTTGCTTGCATCAGCAATTAGATTTATCATTATCTATTCCAGTATAATTCTGAGAGTGCCCTTTCAGCATAGCTTGGATTTCTTGAAGGGCAGGGGTCTTTCCTATCTTAGGGGGAGCAGTTTTCCACACCTTTTTGATTTGTAATGTCCACTGCTTCATCTTTTGAGATCCATGTTTGGCGGTGGACTGATACCTTATATAAATCTGAAATATTTTTCCTTGCAACCACGTGAGATTCCATGGGTCTGGCACATACATGGACATAGGATTACATTGACCTCATTCAGACTTATCACAATTGCCAGCAACACATCCAGCAATCAAGTTGTGGAGCCAAACCCTTATTTTTCCTTTACAGTATGACTTTTCAACTGAGTATCCCCCACAATCAGAAGCTATCCCAGGCTCCCCATAATGTTCTCTTGGGCAAGCATCAAATAATACAGTGAAAGGATAGCCCTCTGGTTCCCATTTTACCATTTTGAAAGTTACAAAATGTTCATCACTAGGCTTAAACACTCGCAGTTCAAAAACAAAGAAATTCAGAGCAGTAGTGATCTGGCATAGCACAAGAGTCCATGCTGTCTTTCCTGGCACTCCCATTCTTCAGCCATGCGTTGACTCACCAGCCTCTGGAGTGGTGAGAGCAGGGCTTTGAGTGCACTGTCTCTTGGCTTTCTGTGTCAGCTTTATTGTTACCTTATGTAATGAAGTCTTTGCCTATCTGATGTCCTGAACAATGTATTACTGTGACATTGCTAGGTTCCCACACCTAGCAACTGTATAATTTCCTGTCTATTTTTGATTTGCTTCCCTTCTGCTGTGAGAAGACCTCACTCTCAATGAATCATGCCATGGAGAAAATGCATAGTGAGAGTCTGTATATATTATTTACCTTTTTACCCTTTGCCCATCAGAGTGCCTGCATGAGTGCCCAGAACCTAGCTCATTGTGCCAATCAGCCAAAAGTTTGGGGCCCCAGCTAGGATCACCCCATCCTTTGTGGTTATTGCATATCCAGCATGATGAACCCCATCTTCCATGGAGCTGTTCCCATCCATGAACAGAACAAGGTCAGCATCAGACAAGGGTACCATTTGCAAGTCAGGGCAGCTGGAAAAGAGCTCATTGGTGACACTCAAGCAGTCATGATTGGGAGAGCCTGTCTCTATGGGCAAAAAGGTAGCAGGATTTAAAGTTTTTACAGGAATAAACCACACATGGGGGTTCTCACAGAGAAGGGCTTGATACTGAGTAACCCAATTATTTGAGAGCCAATGATGCTCCCTTGTGTTCAGCAGTTCTAGGACCATGTGTGGAACCTGCACAGTCAGTTTCTGAACTAAAGTCAGCTTGTCTGCTTCTTGAATCAATAGAACTGAAGCTGCTAAGGCCCAAAGACAAGGAGACCATCCTTTTGTTATGGATCTAAATTCTTAGACAAATATGCCACCAGTTGATTCCATGGGCCTACTTCTTGGGTCAATACTCCAAGGGCCACATAGTTTTTTCTCAGTCACATATAGAGTAAAAGGCTACTTTATATCTGGTATGCCTAGGGCTGGGGCAGCTGCTAAAGTCAATTTTAATTTCTTAAAAGCTTCCCTTTGTTCAATAGTCCAATGCAGATGATTCTCCTCCTATCCCTTTAGGGCTTCATAAAGGAATTTAGAGATTTCTGTAAGACCCAGAATCCAAATTCTACAGAAGCCTACCACCCCAAGAAACTCTCTCAGCTGCTTCTTTATTTGGGGTTCAGGGATGGCACTAATAACCTTTAATTTCCTAGGCAATGCATGTCCTGTGTTATTTGAAGTCCTAAATATTTAACATTCTGTACACAAATCTGGGCTTTCTTCCATGATACCTTATACCCAGTTTTCTTGTAAGTCCAGCCACAACATTTTTGGTGCCTTCCCAGCATTGCTTTTGGGTTGGGCTACGTAACAGCAAGTCATCTACATATTGCAATAGGATGCAGCTATAGTGTTCCATGGGGAAGGTAAGCAAGTTCTTGGCTAGGACTTCCCTGAAAAGTGTGGGTGAGTTTTTAAATCCCTGTGGCAATCTAGTCCAAGTAAACTGAGTCTTTTTCCCATCACTCAGGTCTTTCCATTCAAATGCAAAGATAGGTTGACGGAGAGGAGAGATGCAAAGGCAAAGGAAGGCATCTTTTAAATCCAAACAAGTAAACCATGCTGACTCTGGGGGTATCAGACCCAACAAAGTATAGGGGTTAGGGACCACTGGGTGCAGCATTACTATTCTGTCATTACAGCCAGTAGATCTTGCACTGGCCTATAGTCTCCATCGGGTTTCTGAACAGGCAGCAAAGGGGTGTTCCAAAGGTGACTTACGTTCTTTAATAAGTCCAAATTCATCTCATGATATGGGGCCTGATTTCAATTCAGGCTTGCCTGGACATCGGATATTGTTTTACAGCAATGGGGGCTGAACTGTCTTTTAATTCTATAACTATGGGTGGATGATTCTTAGCCAAGCCTGAGGGTGATTCCTCTGCCCATACTCCAGGAAACAAAGTTTTTAATTCTTATGGAGCCCGGCAAACATCATCCACATTGTAACACTGTCATTCATCCTCCTTTTTAGTTGTTATCATCATGATGAGATCTTTTCCAGGATCTAGATGCAGGGATGCATTTTCCCATTGGATGAAAGTTATTGTAGCTCCCAATTTAGATAACAAATCTCTTCCTAATAAGGGTATAGGGTACTCTGGCATATACAAAATTCATGCTTTACTTTATGTCCTCCAATTTCACATGTTCTTTCATAGCAAAACTGGCTTTTCTGAAATTCCAGTGGCACCAATCACTTGGATGTGCTCTCCGCTCAGAGGGGCAACTGGAGCTGTTACTACTGAATGTTCTGTGCCACTATCCACCATTAAGGACATATCTTGGCCCCCTATCTTTATATCAACCATGGGCTCATGGGGGCCTAGCTGCATTGAGCCCAGTCTGTGTTAGTCATTTTCTTCCATCACAGGCAACAATGTGCCAGTATCCTTCCTTTCCTTCAAGTCTGCTTTTTCTTTTTCTTGAGCCTTGGACACTTATTCTTATAATGTTCTTTCTCTGCAATATGCACACTGTTCTAAGTCCTCATGCCAAAAACCTTTCTTCTGTCTTCCTTCTACTTTTGTTCCTTGTCTTTCTTTTTCCTTCTCTTGCTTGGCTCCCATAGCTACTGCTATATAAGGAGCTCTCCTCTGATCCCACTCACCTTCCTTCCTGGCTCTCTCTTTCTCTTTCACTATCTCTCTATTCACATACACTTTCCCAGCTAATTGCAACAATTGCATTATATTCATGCCTTCCCAAGTCTCCTGCCTTTGGATTTTCCTTACAAAAGTTGTATTAATTAGCTGATGGTTTTCTGGTACTGCCGGGTCAAATGGTGTGTACATTCTGTAGACCTTGCAAAGCTGCTCATAAAATTTCTCAGGGCTCACATTTGGCTCCTGCTGGGTCTCTGACACTTTAATCATATTAGAAAGTCTTTTACTTGCAGCCCACGTTCCTGCTAAAAGGGCTGTCAAATAATTTCTCAAGTTTTCCTGTCTTTCTTGGGTATTGGGGTCCCATTTGGGCTGCACATTTACTGGGAATTGCTGTTCATGCCAAACATCTGGATTCTGCATATCATCTGGCATTCTAGTGCCATTAATCTTTTTAATTTCCCCTCAAATTCTCTGCATTTCTTTTTACAGTCCTCCCAATTAGGACAGTGGGTAGCAAAGATGGAATCAAATAATTGAAGAATTTTGGAGTGGTCTTGGCAGAGAATAAATGACTTTTTTCTCTGGACCTAGCCTCCTTTTGTCCTTTTTTAAGTCAAATCTCAAATACCACATCTTAGTCTGACATATTTGTGCCTTTTCCCCACAGTTTTTTTCTAACTCACTATAAAGGAAGAGGTCGCATTGTAACCTGTTGGCTCTTAAACTCTTTGAAGATGACCAATGTACACATATTAGTAACATACTTAGAATTTAACCCTTTGATGACAACCAATGTAAACATATTTAAACTTTTCATAAAAAACTTGAAACCAAGAAACAAACATACATATTTTCTTGATAAATAATTTTCACACATCTTTTGACATACCTAAACCTTCTGGTCTTGTATATTTTTTTATCTTTCTAACAAGACAAACATACAAAATTTCTTATATCAAAATTGCATCTCTTTTACTTATAGCTTTTTAATATTTTTATCTCACTTACTATAGACCTTTTGTCACAAACTTGTCTTTAGCTGTTAAATTTTTAAAGTGTCCCTTTTTGTTCTCAGATTGTTACACTTTAAATTTGGTTGGCTGCCAATAGAACCATAGGGACCTTGAGGTTTTTTATCAACAAAGTACAGAAAAGAGCAAGTTAACCCTATAATTACAATTGAAGAATTTTCAATGAACAAGAAATATTTTAAGCACACCAATTAAACATCAACTCAAACTGAAACACAGATACATTTTTCAGTTAGCTAAAATTTGTAACTTGATTCCTATTGTAAAATTTCTTACTTTCTCTGGCTTTGTTTTATGCCCTTCAGAGCTTTCTTAGCTGTTTTCAATGCATTACTTATTTTCTCTTTTCAATTCTATTTTTCCAACTTGAATTCAAGCCCTATTCGATCCTCTCTGAGTCTGACCGCAGCATGCACCCTCTGGTGCACTAAAGTCAAGCAGTTCTCATGCTTTTGTCCCCACCTCCTCTGCACCTCTGAATTTAGCAACACAAAAGGAGGGGCAAAGTCAAAATTCTCTTGGTCCTGATCTGAAAGGACTGGTTTCTTTCCAGCATCGTCCTCTTTCTGATGGAGGACCAGGATATTGTTTTTTGCTTCCAGGGCGGACATATGAAGCCAAGGAGGCATTCTGTGACACAATTTGAGCCATAAATCAATATAGGGAAATTGATCTGGATGTTCCCATCCAGGGGTGGTGACTGTTAGCCAGATGGACCAGATGAGACCCTCATCTAGGGATCTCTCAGTTGGCCCAGCTCAGCAAAGCATTGGCCATTCTAACTCATAAAAGGCTCTAAGTTTTGGGGGTTTCATCTTAATACCATAATTTCCAGTAAAACCTTTTTTAAAATTCTTAAGCATGCATTTCAAAACAGTAGGATGAGATATTTCTGTCCCCACAATTGGCCAAACAGAGTGTTGGTATGTGTATGGGTACCCTTGTATGGAGACACAAGACAAACAAAGGTGGGGATCACTCTCTCACCTGCCTGGCTGTGGGTCTCTCAACCACTTTAAGGTCCATTCAGGCTAAGGTGGGCTGTTGCTTAAGCTCACCATTGTGCCTTTATTAAACGTGACCACATAAATTCTGTGACTCAAGGAGGACTCCTTCAGCAGTGCAAGCACCTCCTCCCTTTGTCTTATTCCACAGCTTGTTCCACTCACTCTCCAATCCAGAACCCTTTCACTCCAATGTTTATTCAGAAGTTATCGCATTCCCTCCCGGTGACCCCCGTAACCATAACCAAAACAAATGAAAGAAGCTACCTCCCCAAATGGCAAAGTACAAGAGGTAATCAGGCCCCTGCACTATTTTTGCCCGAAGTTCAAGAAGTGAACCAAAACAAATGGGAGGAGCTATCTTCCTAAATGGCAAAGCACAAGGGGTGATCAGGCCCCAGTGTTGTATTTGTGCAGAGTTACAAAATACAAATTCACAAAGTGAAACCAAAGCAAAACCAAAAGTTAACAACTAGGGGGTTTCCCGGGGTTTCTTGCCCAGCAAAGGAAAGAGGCAGACAAGACACCAACAGCAGCAGCCCTCCTTCTGTCATCTTCTGTCTCGAGTTCAGGCGATCTGCAACTGGTGAGTGGATTTCTGTGTCCTGTTGGGAAGCCTAAGAAATTAGTCCCAGGGGCACACCTTTCCTCTTGAGGAGACAGAGAGCCTCTCCCTTCAGTAGACTTCGGGCCAATGCCCCAAAAGGCCACTTCTTTCCTGATTCCCGGTCAGAGAACCAAATGTCCCAGAATCCCAGAAAGAAATGTACAGAGACACAGAACTTGGGTAAAAAAACAAAGCCTTTACTTGCTAGCAGGGTGGGACTGCCAGAAATGCATCTGAATCAATGTCCACCCCGTTCTTTGTTTTAACATTTCCTTTTATATCTTCTTTTAGCATTACCTCATTCCTGGTGGTCTGTGTAAAATTTCTGTCTCTCTTTTACAACTAGTTCCTGTTAATGGTTAAAGTCACAGACATATAACAAACAAATGACACTTAAAATACAGACATTGTAAACTACCCAAACATTTCTACTTTGCTTTTTTCCAGGTTAAATGTTATCTAGAGCTAGGTTACAGGTCAAAGGTTCAGTTAGCCATCACCTTAAACAATAAGAGTTATGAGAAAGGTAAATCTTAAAGGTATGTGTTACGTATTCTACTTCAGCTACCTTAATAACTAACTTATAGTTCAGATTTTCTCTATCAGTATAGTTTCAACATGGGGACTGTGATGCACCCTGCCATGTCTCTGTTACCTCAAATTGCTTTTGTTATTCTAGGTCTTTTCTGGTTTCAAATGAATTTTGGGGTTGTTTTCTCTTCTTCTGTGAAATATATTGCTGGGATTTCAATTGGCATTGCATTGAATCTATGTAGTAGTTTTGGAAGTATGGCCATTTTCACTATATTGGTTCTTCCTACCCAGGAACAGGGGATGTCTTTCTCCTTTTTTATATAATTTTTTATCTCTTTTTTCAGATTGCTGTAGTTTTCAATGTAGAGGTCTTTTGCTTCCTTTGTTAGATTGATTCCTAGATATTTCTTTTTTTTGGATGCTATTGTGAAAACAATTGTTTCCCTAATTTCTCTCTCAGTGAGTCTGTTATTTGTGTACAAGAAGGCTATTGTTTTTTGAGTGTTGACTTTGTATCCAGCTATTCTACTGAATCTGTCAATTAAGACTAGAAACCTTTGGGCAGAGTTTTTTGAGTCTTCTATGTAGAGTATCATATCATAAGCAAATAATTACAGTTTAACTTCTTCCTTTCCCATCTTTATTCCTTTTATTTCTTTCTCTTTTCTAATTTCTGTGGCTAATGTTACCAGAATTATATTGAATAGGATTGGTGACAGTGGACATCCTTGTCTTGTTCCTGATTTTAGCAGGAAGGTTTTTCAGTTTTTGACCATTTAGTATGATGTTGGCTGTTGGTTTTTCATAGATAGCCTTAATCAGGTTGAGATAAAGACCTTCTATTCCAATTTTCTGTAGAGTTGTTATCACGAATGGGTACTGGATATTGTGGAATGATTTTTCTGCATCTATTGAGATGATCATACTGTTTTTGTCCTTGGCTCTGTTAGTATAGTGTATTACATTTATTGATTTATGTATGTTGAACCATCCTTGCATCCCTGTGTTAAATCTGACTTGGTCAGTGTGTATGATCTTCTTGATGACCCTCTGTTTGCCAGTATCTTGTTGAGGATTTTTGCATCTATGTTCCTTAGGGAGATTGGCCTGTAGTTCTCTTTTTTGGTTGGTTCTTTGCCTGGTTTTGGAATCAAAGAAAAACTTGCTTCCAGGAATGAATTTGGAAGTATTGCTTTCCTTTCAATTTCACTGAAGAGTTTAAAGAGTAGTGGCAATAGTTCTTCTCTAAATGTCTTATAAAATTCAGCAGTGAAGCCATCAGTTCCTGGGCTTTTCTTCGTATGTAAAATTTTAATTATATTTTCTATTTCACTGATTGTAATTGGAGTGTTTAGAATTTTACACCTTCTGCATTTAACTTTGGCACTTTGTATGTATCTAGGAACCTGTCTTCTATGTTTTCTATTTCATTAGAGTACAGGTTCTCAAAGTATGTATTAATGATCTTCTGAATTTGTGCCAGATATGTTGTGATTTCACCTTTTTCATTCTTAATTGCATGGATTTGAGCCTTTTCTTTCCTTTTTTGATAAGGTTGGCTAAGGGTTTATCAATTTTATTTATTCTTTTAAAAAAACAGCTCTTCAATTCATTGATTTTTTGTATTGTTCTCTTAGTCTCCATTGCATTGATTTCTGCTCTAATCTTTATAATGTCCTCTCTTGTACAAGCTTTGGGTTCGTCATGTTTTTGTTTTTCTAGAAGCTTGAGGTTCAACATTAGGTTGTTTATTTGAGCTCTCTCTGTTTTCCTAATATGGGTGTTCACTGCTGTGAATTTTCCTCATAGAACTGCTTTCATTGTGTCCCATAGATTCCTCTATGTTGTACTGTCATTATCACTTACCCGAAGAAAGTGTCTAATTTCTTCTTTAATTTCCTCTGTGACCCATTGGTTTTTCAGGAAAGTGTTATTCAATTTCCATGTGTTTATGGGGGTTTTGCAGTTTCTCATGCTATTGATCTCCAATTTTATTGCACTATGGTCTGATAATATACAGGGGGTAACTTCAATTATTTTGCATTTACATAAACATGCCCTATGAGCTAGCATGTGATCTATTTTGTAGAATGACCCATGTGCAGCCAAAAAGAAGTATATTTTGATTTTGTGGGGTGGAACACTCTGTAGACATCTATTAAGTCCGTTTATTCAAAAGCTTGGTTCAGTTCTAGAATTTCATTGTTAAATTTTTGTCTAGATGATCTGTCTATTTGTGACAGTTGAGTCTCCCACCACAGTTGTATTAGTGCTTATTTTATTTTTCATGTCCATAAATATTTGTTTTGTATAGTTGGGGGCATTCGTATTTGGTGCATATATACTTCTGATTGTCATCTCTTCCTCTTCAATTGTTCCCTTCACAAGGACATAGTGACCATCTTTGTCTCTCTTAATTAGTTTTGGTTTGAAATCTACTTTGTCTGCAAATAAGATTGCTACCCCTGCTTTTTTCCTGATTCCTATCACATGGAGAACTGTTTTCCATCATTTTACTTTCAGTCTATGAATGTCTTTTTGAGTTAGGTGTGTTTCTGGTATACAGCATATTGCTGGATTTTGCTTCTTAATCCATTCTGCAAGTCTATTTCCTTTGATTTGTGAATTGAGGCCATTAACATTGATGGTTTTAATTGATAAATATTGACTCAACCTTGTCATGATGGTTTATTGTTGTTGGCTCTTTTATTTTTTATTTTTCCCCCTTTCCCTTTAGTTTCTTGCCCTGCCTTGTGGCTTCACTCCATTGGGCCTCATGGAGTTGTGACCTCCATTGTCTTTTTCTAGTATATTGCTTAGAATTGTTTGGAGTGCTGGTTTGGTGTTCATGAAATTTCGCAGGTGTTCTTTGTCATGGAAGGATCTAATTTCCCCATTGATTTTGAAAACATTTTGCAGGATACAACAGTCTAGGTTGGAAGTTATTTTCTTTTAGAGCTTGAAATACTTCACTCCAGGCTCTCCTTAACTTGAGGGTTTGTGTTGAGAAGTCTGCTGTGATTCTGATGGCCTTTCCTTTGTATGTGATTTGTTTCTTTTCTGCTTGTAGGATTTTGTTCTTTTGTTGGTTTTTTGGGATCTTGACTATTATATGTCTAGGTATAGCTTTTTTATCATGGCTACTTGGAGTTCTATATGCCTCACTTATCTGTATTTTGTCAAATTCTCTACCTCTGTCTTGGAAGTTCTCTACTATTACTTCTGTAGACAGTTTTTTTGTCATTTGTACTTTCTCCTGCTTTTTCATGGACTCCTATCAGTCTTATGTTATTCTTCTTTGCATCTTCTAGCAGCTGCTGGATTGATTTCTCTTGGTCCCTTACTATTGTGAAGAAATCTCTGTTTTCATAGTCACTGACCACAATCCTGTCTTCTATATCTGATATTCTATCTTCACATTTGCTCAGCCTGCTGTGAATACTTTCAATGGAGTTTTTAATCTCCTGGATATCTGTTTGAATCTGTTTCATGGATTCCATTCTTTTCCTATGTTGGGCATTCATGGTTTCCATTTCTATCCTATTCTGGGCATTTGTGACTTCCAGCAGGGTTCTGGGCTCATCTATTTTTTTATCTGTTTCTGTTCTAGAGCTTCTACTCATGTCTTTCACTCTGCTCACCATCTCTGTAGTTACTTCCTGTGCTATCAGTTCAGGATGTCCAGGTGGTTGATTATCATATTTTTCCACCTCGTTTCCCCCAGAATTTTTCTTTGTTGAACTGGAAGTCTGTGTTTGTGTTCTGCCAATATGTCTTCTCATTTTTAATTCTGTTGTTGGTGCTGTTTTTTGCTTTAATTCTGGGGCTGATACTCCAATATTTCTACTTTGACTATCATTATTACCAGTGTTTAGAGCCCCTATGGAGTGATCACTTCTCAGAGATATCTTCCAGATATAGCTGGGCTTTTTAGGCTTTGAGTCTCTAATGCCTCTTAGGCAATCTCATTTTCAGTATACCAGGGAGGACAACTGATTATATGAATCACACTACCTTAGCCCAATTGACACAATCAGCATCAAACACAGCTTAGAAAATGACAATTGGGTTCCACCTCACCCAGCCCAGATAAAGGGACTTCTGGGCCAAATACCATCACTCCCAGTGCAGAGGAGATGAGCCATGTGGGCACTAAGAGCACCCCAAGACCCCGTTGAAATGAGAAGGCACATACACAAGTCTCAAAACCAGACTTCAAGATCACCTACAGCAATCACAAAGGGAATTGAGATGGAACGCTCTGATACTCAATCACCTAGACTCCCTAAGTGGCAACAAAACAGGATCTGAAAAAATCAAATCAGAAATAATTTCTCAGATAACAGCAAAGATTGTGCCCATAGTGCAAGACATGATTAATAAATCTAGAGAGGGCACAGATAAGAAATAGAGGATCTGAGGAACATGATGAAATCCCAACACTGGAAAAAAATGGAATCCATAATACAGATACAAATAGATATCCAGGAGATTAAAAACTCCATTGAAAGTCTACGCAGCATAAGGAACCACTGTGAGGACAGAATTTCAGATATAGAAGATAAGACTGCACTTAGTGACCAGGAAAAAAAAACTCCTTTAAAATTGTAAGGGACCACAAGAAAGCAATCCAGCAGCTGCTAGATGATGGAAAGAAGAATAACATAAGATTGATTGGAGCCAATAAACAGGAGAGAGTACAGATGACATAAAAAACTGTTCTCAGAAGTAATGCCAGAAAACATTCCAAGCAGGGGAGAAGAACTTGACATACAGATAAGTGAGGCATATAGGGCTCCAACTAGCCTTGATCAAAAAAAAATCTACACATATATAATAGCTAGGATTCCAGAAACCCAACAGAAGAACAAAATTCTACAAGCAGTGAGAGAAAAGAAACAAATCACATACAAAGGAAAGCCCATCAGAATCACAGCAGACTTCTCAACACAAACTCTCAAAGCAAGAAGAGCTTTGAGTGATGTATTTCAAGCCCTAAAGGAAAACAGCCTCCAACCAGATTGATGTACCCTGCAAAACTATCTTTCAAAATTGATAGAGAAATAAGATACTTTTATGATAAAGAGCACCTTAGGAACTTCATGAATTCCAAACCAACACTCCAAAAAATTTTAGATAATATCCTAGGGAAAGACAAGGAGGATCACAACCCTAGGAAGCCCAGCAGAATGAATCCATTGGGTGTGACAAATTAAATGCAAAGTGGGAGAATCCAACAAAAAGAAAACGTCAAGGCTTTTAAAACTTTTAACTTCATCTCCCTGATAAGTGTATTATTCAATCTTGTTATTGGACTGATTAGTATTTTTCTGATTCTAGGGTTGCACACCTTTCCTTGTGCAGTACTGGCTATTTATCATCTTCTTGTGTCTACTTTTTAATTGGGTTGTCTATTAATGAGTTGTAAGAGTTCTTTATGTATTCTGGTCATACATTATATGCATTGTAAATTTAGTCTGTTTAAGGACTACTTTTCATTTTAACAATGTCATTTAAAATTCTAAATTTTGATGGAATCTCATTTATCATTTTTTCTTTTATACATCATGTTTTTTTGTATCCTAGGAAGTTCTTGCCTACCCTAAATTCATAAACATTTTCCCTTATAATTTTTTCTTAAAGTTTTATAGTGTTAGTCTTTCATATTTAGCTTCATAGATCCTTTCAAGTTATTTTTATGTATGGAAATAAAGGATTGAGGTTAATTTTTTATATACTGATACAAGGTGTTCTAGTGCCATTTGCTGAAAACACTCTTTTCCTCTGCTCTTGAATTGAGTTTATATTCTATAAAATGTTAATGTTAAATAATCTTTCAAAACTCAGTAGACCATATATGTGTGGTTCTATTTCTAGATTCTCTGTTTTATTCAAATGATCTATATGTCTTTTCTTACACCAACACTGCCTTGATTACAGTAGCTTTAGAGGAAGTCTTACAATCTGGTACTAAATGTCTTCCAACATTGTTTTTTTCTTTTCTTTTCTTTTTCTTTTTACTTCTCTAGGTCCTTTGTACTCCTACATAACTTTTAAATTTTAACATCCAATTCTTCATTTATAGCAAGTATACATAGACCTGAATTTTTATGCATACCTTGTGTTTTCTAATCCTGCTAAATTCAAATACAAGTTCTAGGGGATCCTAGAGATTTCTTAGTATTTTCTCTGCAGATGACCATTTCAACTACATATAAAGATTTTGCTTCTGCCTTGCCAATTCTATCCTAATTGTGTCATTTTATTGCCAGACTATTTTGGTTTAGGCCTATGTTTCAAAGTTTAATGCACAGATGAAGACTAGCCATATCTTCCCTTGTTCCCCACCTTAGGGAGAGAGCATTGTATCTTCTCCATTCATATAAAGCATTTTTGCTGGAAGTATGGAGTACATGTCTTTAATCTGTTGAGAAGATTCTGTTCTACTTCTAGTCTTCTGATAGCTTTTACCATGAATAGCTGTAGAATTTATTCTGATACTTTTTCTCCAACTAGTGACAGGATCATATGGTTTTTTCCTTTCCGCTGTTAAAATAATGACTTCTGGGGGTGGATCTTCCAATGCTGAACCAACACTGCCATCCCTATAACAAAACCACTTTCTACATCCTGCCAGATATGACTTCTAATAGTATGTTTTGTTAAACACATTTCTATCTATGTTCATACTTTTTTCTTCTATTATCTTTATCCACTTTTAGGATTAGCACAAGGTTGATTTCTTAAAATGAGGGGATAAGTGTTCCTTTTTTTTCACTTTAAATGTTTGTATAATTTATCAGTTAAAATGTATACAAGCCTGTTGTTGTCATATAGGTAGGATTTTAAGCTAGGAATATACTTTCTTTAATAGGTGCTATTCAAATTTTATATTTCCTCCAGTCAGTTTCATTAATTTGTCTTCCAACATACTTCTTAGAAGTGTCAAATTTATTTCAAAAAAGATTTTTGTAATATGCTTTCTATATCCTTTTAAATTCTGTAAAATCTGTGATAATGTCTCCTAGATCTTGATATTGTAATTTTTAAAATGTATAATTGATATTGTGTAATAGGAAGTAAGGGGCTAAAGGAACATGGGAAGTGGGAGGGGTAGGGGAAAGGAAAGAAGAGAATAGAAAAAATATGAGAAAAGAAAAAAATGGAAACAATGTCTTTGCAAATAGGGAAGGGTGGAGGGGGTGAAGAGAGGGCAGGAGAAGGGGGAAAATAAGAACCAGGATACTCATGTAATGGTACAAGATCCCAAAGATGAACGTAACTGTATTTTGTACCTAAAAGGAACCAATAAACTTAATGGGGAAGAAAAAAATCTGACCTCCCATATTTAAAGACCCAATCCAAAAATGGGCATCTTAAAAGAACAGATAATTCTCAGACAATGAAGTAGAAATATCAAATAAACATAAGAAAAAATATTCAACATCACCTGTCATTCAAGAGATGCAAATGAAAACAACTCTGAGATTCCACCTTACTCCAGAAAGAATGGCTGCTATCAACAAATCAACCAATAACAAATACTGTCCAGGCTGTGGGGAAAGAGGAACCCTGCTCCACTGCTGGTGGGAGTGTAGACTGGTGCAACCACTGTGAAAATCAGTATGGAGATACCTCAAGGAACTAGGACTGGAAGTCCCATTTGACCCAGGTATTCCTCTGCTGGGTATCTTCCCCAAAGAATTTAAAGAATCATACCACAGTGATACATGTGCACCCATGTTCATAGCCACACAATTTGCAATAGCTAAAACTTGGAAACAGCCAAAATGCCCATCAACTGGGGACTGGATACAGAACATGTGGGTTTTTTATAAAATGGAGGACTACTCAGCCATAAAAATTGAGAAATTAGAGACATTTATTGCTAAATGGATGCACATTGAGGTGATACTCTTAAGGGAAGTGAATAGGACTCACATGTAAATACCAAATAGTTTCTCTAGTATGAGAAACTGAAAGTGTAAAAAAGGGCTAAAAGGTATAATAGACAATGTGAAATAGGAAGGAAAGGAGCAAAGGGGAAGGGGAAGGGGAAGTGGGAGGGGTAGGGGAAAGAAAAGAAGGGAATGGAATTAATATGAGAAAATGAAAAAATGGAAGCAAAGTCTTTGTAAATAGGGAGGGATGGAGGGGTTGAAGGGAGGGCAGGGAAAGGGGAAAAAATAAGAACCAAGAGAAATGATGTAAAGGTGCAAATTTCCAATGATGAATGTCATTATATTCTATACCTAAAATGTACCAATAAAATAAAATTTAACAATCAAAAAAAAGAAAATGACAATTTGTGGTAGCAATTAGTCTATCACCTTTAACTATCAGAGCTAGATCAAAATCCAGGGCCAGCCCAAAATATGTTTGTAGTTAAAAAAAAAAAAAACCTTCAAAATGACAAATTTACCCTCTCGGATAAGGATTTATCAGGGTTTGGGGAGGGAGAGGTAGAGAGACAGAGGAGTAGGGAAAGGTTAGAAATGAGGCTAGAGGACACAGGAAGATCATGCAAATTATGCGGATCTGTTGGAGACATGAGGAGAAGACAAAGCGAAAGAAGAGAGACAAGTACAGAACAAATTGACAGCAATAGGAAAGCTAGAAATTGTATTCACTTTCCTATCAAAGTGACAGTTGAGCAGACAGAGAAAAAAAATTCAGAATGGGACAGGAATAAAGAGGGAGAGAAATATAGAGCCAGAAGGTATATATAGAGAGAAAAAGAATATATATATATGTATATGTATATGTATATGTATATGTATATGTATATATATATATATATGTTTGGTTATATATATATATATATATATATATACATATATATATAGCAGGTTCCAGCTGTCCTCCCCCCATGTGAGTCCAGGTTTCTATGGGAGGTGCTGATCCCACCAACTAACCAACCACTATGGTCCAGCGTGCTTTTATTGAAGAGTTTTTCTTCACTTTCCCAGTGGGCTTCTATTTTCATTGAGGAGCCTCAGAGAGGCCCTCTCTGTTCACCTCTGCTCTATCTTCTGGGGCTCATAACCCCTTGTTCCCCCTGAGGCCTCTGCTGTGAGGATTCAGATGCTGCACAGTGTCTATGCAACCATGGTCTCCGGTGGGGCATGGGCTCCATTTTTTTTTTTTTTTTTTTGGAGAAGTACAGTGTTTGTTAGAGAACAACAGAGGAATCAAGAGAAGGAGGAAGAGAAGAAGAAAAGCAGGAAGGGAGAAAAGAAATAATGAAGCGTAAGTAGGAAGGAATTTTAAAAAATCAACAATTAGTTTTGTATATAGAACTTGTATATTGAAGTTTTGCTGAATTTATTTTTTAATCTAATTGCATTTTAGCAAATTTCTTAGCATTTTTGTACACTATGATATTTATTTGTGAATAGAGTTTGACTTTCTCCTTTCTAATCTGGATAATTTTTATTGATTTTTATGTGTAATTGGTCTGAGTAGAATCTAGTACAATACTGAACAGAAATGGAAAGAGTAGCATATTTATATTTCTAATCTTGGGGAAAGTACCGAGACATTCTAGATAATTCAGAAAGCTGTGTGAGTTTCATATGAGTGCTGTTTATAGGCTGGGCAAATTCCCCTCTTTCTCTGATATATTGAGTGGTTTTTATCATGAAAGGAGTATGATTTTTTTTTAAACTTTCATTAACATCATATGGTGTCCATTTTAATATGGCAAACAAGAAATGGTCAACTTATGATGGGATCATGTCCTGTAAAGCTCATAGTAACTTGAAAATATTGTAAGCCAAAAGAGTACTTACTAGATAGAGCTACCCTAGCAAACAAGAGATGTTAGATCTTTGCATTTTACCCTTGTGATCCTGTGCCTAATAGGAGTCGCTGCTCACTGCTGCTGCCCATGGTCACTGAGTGCTCCATCCCACCCACACATGCTACAGGCATACCAAAACTCATAGCATGGTGCTACTGAGAACATTCCATTTACACGATGATAAAATAAAATGATCACACATTTATCATGAGTTGGGGGCCCTTTTATATGAACTGTTTCCATAAGTGGGACCAAACTCACATTCCTAGGAAAATCTCCTTGGCATTACATATAATCCTTCTTATATGTTGCAGGATTTGGTTTCATATTTCCTAAAGGACTTTTGGCTCTATACTCCTAAGATACATTGGTCTGTAATTTTCTTTTCTTCTAATGGCTTTGTTTGATTTCTCTATCAAGGTAAACTGTCCTTAAGAATTCAGGATGAATTTGAAGTTTTTTATCTTATTATGTGCATGTGTGTGTATATTTGTAAGAGTTTGTGATTTGGCATTCCTTCTTTAAACATTTGGAAAACACACCTGTGAAATCTTCTCAACCTGGGGAAGGTATTGAACACTGACAGCAATCACAATATCTTGGAAGATGATCCTTCCCCAGCTGAGTCTTCAGCTGAAACTGAGTTATTGAAAAACATCCATCCCTTTATCCTAGATCCTGAACATTTTGAGATTTATCTTAAATCACAAACCTAGGTAATAACTTGTTACTCATGGATATACAAATAATAAATCAAACAACTAATTGCAATATGGTATCCTAGATTAAAAAATTGCATTAATGAAAAACTGGGTAAAATACAAAGACATCTTTAGCCCAGTTTATACTTTTGAATTATTCTCAATTTCATATTTTCCATAAAATGTTATAGTTAAATAAGATCACAACCTTATAGGAAGCTGAAGTGTGGATGAAATTCTCTGTACTATCCTAGCAATACTCTCTTAATCTAATATTACTTCAAATTTTAAAACACTTAAGTATTAAAATAAACAACAGCTTGCTGGGATGGCTCACATGTGTGACTCCACCTTCTTGAGAGGCTAAGGTAGGAAGAATACAAGTTTGAGGCCAGTAACTTTGAAGCCAGCAAGGCTAGGAAACTCAACAAAATCCTGTCTCAAAGACTTTTTACTAGGATTAAGGATGTAAGTTCAGTGGTGTAGAGTGCATGTGTGAGGCCCTGAGATAAAAACTCAGTACCACACAAAAGCAGGAACAACAACAAAAACTTTGCTAAGGAGATGGAAAAATAGGTGGGTAGAAAATGGTGGAGCAATTTCCTTATCCAGCTGCCATTTTAAACACAGGCATTCCTGCTTCAGGAAGAAGCCCTCAAGTTCCCGGCACTGTCTTCCCCTTTCTTCTTCTCCATCATCCTCCATGTTACCTGGTCACCTGTCACTAACCACATCCTCCAACAAAGTTGTCTATGCCTCACATATCTCCCAAAGCCCTATTTTCAGAATTCTCTGCATAGTATGCACAGGATCCTACTGAATCCATTTGGGAGACATGACTTCTGAAGGGTAGAAGCCTAGACTGACAAATGTCTGTGACAGGAAACATAAATAAGATTCTGCATTCAGGAAAAGTTTTTTGGTGCAAGTTTGCCTCATGTTTACAAAAGATAGCTATACTTTTAAGCCTTTGAGAAAATCATGTAATGATGAAGTTTTCTTCATTCTGTACTCGAACAGAATTCTTTGAGACCATGACTTCTGTTGAACAATAGTACCAAGCCCAAAAGCCATGGGCTGGTGAGTAGACTCGAAAAGTTTTATAAAATATTTCACTTTCTTGGAATGTCTTCATGCAGTTGTGATATCAGGATAAAACCTGGCCTCAGAGAACACATTGAGAAGTGTTAACTTTCATTCCCCACTGTTTTATTGGGGGGGGGGTGTCATGAAGGATATACTCTTGAAAGCCTTGAAATAATTTACAGGAAAGTCATGTGAAACTGGGAAGCAAATGACCCCTAACGACCATGCGAAGCGTAGAAGGGGATCCTTCCCCAGCTGAGCAGAGGAGACCTGCATCTGCATTGTTGAGTCAGAAAAACCATCAGTAGTATGTGCATGTATTTGAACCTCTGCACTATGAGGGAATTTGTTATACAGCATTTAATAAGTAACACACTTGACAGTAACTGTGATGTGATATCATAAAATTATATACTGGAACAGAAAAATGGCATTAGTGGGAAACCTTGGAAAATATGAAGAAAGACTACAGTATTGTAAATACTATAGTTAATAGTATTATTAAACTTGATTTTTTCATATATATTTGGTAATAAGTACGTGAAAAAATGTTCAGTACCTTTGGCCATTAGAAAAATGAAAAAAATACCAACAATGAGGTTCCATCATCAAGATTTCTCATTTTTCTTACATATGATGTTACTATTACAGGAAGCTAGAGATGCATGAAGTTCTTTACTATCTTTGCATCTTGCAGTAAATATAAAAAATATTTTAAGATAAATGTTGTTGATAAGTGTGTATTTTATGTGTAAATACTAACACAAATCAAACCATAGACAAAATATATGGGCTTAAGTAAAGGCATGTAGTGAGAGGATGGCAAAGCTTTTCAGTTATCTAGAACTCCTAGAAACCCATAAACACATGTGTCAGCAAGATTCTTTCAAACTCTAAGGAATATCCTCCACTTTCTTCTTCCCTATCAGAGTCTTCATTCCCAGACACTAGTTAAAGCATGAATAGCTACTTCAAAGACAGATGTGTCACATATTCCAGAAAGACCAGTTTTCCAACAACATTTCCAGGCAGTACATCTATCTGTAAGATTCCACTAAGGTCAGATTAAGGCTTGTAAGATTCCAGTAAAACCAGATTAAAAGCCAAGATTAAGAGTTGTCAGTGTCAGGGAACATAAAACACCTTTCTGGAGTCAGCAATGTTTCCATGGTACACATTTCTTTTTTTGAGTATTGAAATTATAACGGTACCTTAAGGGTTTTTTCATTCTCCAGACTAATTCCTTAGGGCAAGATATTCTGTTAACACTAAAATTATTGAGTTACACTACTCATTACAAAGCCCCAGTGCCAAGTGTTGGGTGGGAATGTTGCCAGGTAAGCAGGGTACAAACTAACAAACAGGACACTTAGGAACTTGGGGACCAACCCTATTGCTTAATCTTTTCAGGTATCTTTTGGCTACTGATTTTAAGTAACTGCTTATCATTCTGAGAACAGACATGGTATGATTTTGATTCTTGTACATTTGCTAAAATCTATGTTATATTGGACTCTTGATGTGGGTCCAAGTTGGTGGCTGAATACTTAATGAGAATGTATATGTTCCACCCATTATTGAATGAGACAGTCTGTGGATATCAGTTTTATCCCTTTGATTGAAGGCTTGTTGTGAAACAGCCTGGTCCCAGTGTATTCTTTTTTTTGTACCAGGGATCAAACTCAGTACCTTCCACTTTTGAGGCAGGTGGCAAAACCACTGAGCTAAATCCCTGGCCCCCCAGGGTATTCTTATACTGGCCCCAAAGTGCCTCAAGACTGAAGAAAAGGAGGCAGACAGATCTATGTTGCACAAAGTGCAATTAACTAGTG
The DNA here is from genome assembly GCF_053883595.1 of Heterocephalus glaber. NCBI lineage: Eukaryota > Metazoa > Chordata > Mammalia > Rodentia > Bathyergidae > Heterocephalus > Heterocephalus glaber. Next base: position 2,520,683 of record NW_028258329.1, on the reverse strand, counting down.
GCCTTATTGATGGAAGCATGATCCTGGGCACTAGCAGGACAAGTTGGGTCTCAGCAATTTGAGTCACAAAGAGGGGGCTATATATGAATTAGGGCAAAATTAGTTCATCCTATGGAAATGTACCTGGTTTATCTTAAGCCTAGATCACGGAGTCAGGCACATACATGGCACCAAGGATACATATAAATATCTACATACTACTCCAGTGGTTTTGTCTGTTTTTAATTTCATAGGGAATTATGTGCTATTCTAAGGCAATCATGTCAGTTAATAATTCAAGATGACTGCACTAAAGTCAAGAGAAGTCCATGCAGTTCTATGTAGTTAAGCAATGTCTTTTATGAAATGGTGCTTGTTGTATCTGTCCACTTCAGGGAGAGGGTGTGTTCCAAATGTAATAATGGGTTCATTCTTTCTCATAATTTTAATAATTTATGCATCACACAGTATGATACTCTGCTAGGTGCTTAAATGGAAAAATATTATATCTTCTTAGAGAACTGACTAATTTATGTAATATCCTTCTTTGCAACCTGCAACGCTATAGAGGCAGAGCTAACTAAGTCATTTGGAGTTCACATCTTTGCTCCAACTCTTGGTCATGGAGCTACAGGATTTAATATTTGTCTTGCTAAATTTTTATCTTGTTTTGTTTCCATTCCTTTCCAGTCCCCTATTTACCTCTTTTGGAATGGCAGTTTACCCTGTGCCATTGTGTGTTGGAAGTGTTTAACTTTGTTTTTTATTTTTACAGGTATTCACAGCTAAGATTGCCATGAGTCTCAAAGGAGACTTTGGACTTGCACGTTTCAGCAATGCTGAACTGTTAAAACCCGGTCAACTTTAGGAGATAGACTAAATGCATTTTGCACACAAAGATGTGCATAAGTCTTTACACATGGTTCAGGGGTGGAATGTTATATTTTAGATCGAGAATGTCCCCTCTAGAGCCCCCTGTAAATCAGAGGCAGGGCTTTATGAAGAGGCAGTGATTTGATGATAGGAGCACTATATTCACTGGTGAAAGAATCTACCAGTGAATTCAGAGGTCAAGTGTGCTATTGGCAGGTAGGGTCTGGTTGTAAGCCCTGGGTCACTGGGAGCATGATCTGAGTGGTCTGTCTCCCTCCACAGATTCTCCTTTTCCTCTCTGTTTTCAGGCTGCCACCATGTGAGCAACTTCCCTCAGCCAAGACCCACCCTTCCTTGGAGCTCCCCACCTTAGGCTGAAAACGTGAGCCAGGTAAACCTCTTCTCCTTTAAGTCGTGGGTGTCAAGTACGGCGTCTTCACAATGAGAAAAGATATACTTTGTAAGTTTCCTTGCTTTAGAGACTGCTCTGTCTGAAATCAAGGTAGTTGCTATTGTTTTCTTGGATTAGTGTTGGCATAGTACAGCTTGTTTCAGTCATTTACTTTTTACACGTATATTTATTTTTAAAATATTTTCTTGGTTTCTCATATAAGAGAAACCACATGATATTTAAGCTGGCTAATATATTAAAATTTAAAAATAAGATTAAAAATGTTTAATCAGGCATTTGAATTTATTTTTTTAAATTTTATTTTATTGGTACATTTTAGGTATACAGTAGAATGACAATCATCATTGGAAATTTGCACCTTTACATCATCTCTCTTGGTTCTTATTTTTCCCCCTTCCCCTGCCCTCCCTTCAACCCCTCCATCCCTGCTATTTACAAAGACTTTGTTTCCATTTTTTCATTTTCTCATATTAATCCCATTCCCTCCTTTCCTTTGCCCTACCCCTCCCACTTCCCCCTCCCCTTTGCCCCCTTTCTTCCTATTTCACATTATCTATTATACCTTTTAGTCCTTTTTTACACTTTCAGTTTCTCACACTAGTGAAACTATTTGGTATTTACACATGTGTCCTATTTATTTCACTTAAGAGTATCTCCTCAGTGTGCATCCATTTAGCAATAAATGTCTCTAATTTCTAATTTTTTATGGCTGAGTAGTCCTATATTTAATTTTTTTAAAAACACCACATTTTCTTTATCCAGACTCCAGTTGATGGCCATTTGGGCTGTTTCCAAGTTTTAGCTATTACAAATTGTGCTGCTATGAATATGAGTTCACATATATCACTGTGGTATGATTCTTTTAGTTCTTTGGGGAAGATACCCAGCAGGAGAATAGCTCCATCAAATGGGACTTCCAGTTTTAGTTCTTTGAGGTATCTCCATACTGATTTCCACAGTTGTTGCACCAAACTACATTCCCACCAGCAGTGGAGCAGTGTTCCTCTTTCCCCACACCCCCACCAGCATTAGTTACTGGTTGATTTCTTGATAGCAGCCATTCTTTGTAGGGTGAGGTGGAGTCTCAACATTGAGATCTCTCATCTCTCAACAATCTCACATCTCTCAAATGACCAAGTGATGTTGAACATTTTTTCATATATTTATTTGCTATTTCTACTTCTTTGTCTGAGAAATGTCTGTTCATTTCAGATGCCCATTTTTGGATTGGGTCTTTAAATTTGGAAGGTCTAATTTTTTAAAGTTCTTTCTGTATTCGAGATAGTAGACCTTTGTCTGAGGAAGAGCAGGTGAAGATTTTTTTCCCACATTGTGGGTTGTCTCTTCACACTGATGGTGGTTTCTCTTGCTGTGTAGAAGCTTTTTAATAAGAAGAGATCCCACTTGTTGATTGTTTGTGCTAGTTCACAGGCAACTGAGGTTTTGTTCATAAAATCTTTTCCTACACCAATGTCTTCAAAAATTCTACCTGACCTCTGTTCCAGCCAGTTGAGCATTTCTATTTTAATATTTAGATCTTTAATCCATTTAGATTTTAGTTTAGTGCACAGTGAGAGAGATAGGTCCAGTTTTAATCTTTGACATGTTGAAACCCAATTTTTCCAGCACCATTTATTAAAGAGGCTATCTTTCCTCCAGTGAGGGTGTTTGACTCCTTTATCAAAGATGAGATGGCTGAGTGTGTCTGAAGTTGTTTCTGCATCTTCTAATCTGTTCCACTGGTCCTCACATCTATTTCTTTACCAGCACCATACTGTTTTTATCACTTTCTAGTATAGTTTCAAGTTGGGGATTGTGATACCCCCTGCCATGTCTCTGTCATGTAGAATTGCTTTTGCTATTCTGGGTCTCTTCTTGTTCCAAAAAAATTTTTAGATTGTTTTCTCAAGGTCTGTGAAGTATGCTGCTGGGATTTCAATTGGGATTGCATTAAATCTATACAGCAATTTTGGAAGTATGGCCATTTTCACTATGTTGACCCTTCCTACCCAGAAGCAAGGGATGTCTTTCCATATTCTGATATCATCTTCAATCTGTCTTTGCAGAATGCTATAGTTTTCAGAGAAGAGGTCTTTGATTTCTTTTGTTCAGTTGATTCCTAGGTATTTCACTTCTTGACTGCTAATGTGAAAGGAATTGTTTACCCTATTTATCTCTCAGTGAGTCTGTCGTTCATGTACAAGAAAGTTATTGATTTTTGTGTCTTGATCTTGTATCCAGCTACTCTACTGAATTTGGTTATTAATTCTAGAAGACTTTTGGTGGTGTTCTTGGGGTCTTCTATATAGAGTATCACGTCATCTGCAAATAAAGACAATTTGACTTCTTCATTTCCTATTTTTATTCCTTTTATTTCTTTCTCTTGTCTAATCACTGTGGCTAATGCTTCCAAAACTATATTGAACAGGAGTGGTGATAGTGGACATCCTTGTCTTGTTCCTGATTTTAGTGTGAAGGATTTCAGTTTTTGACAATTTACTATGATATTGGCTGTTGTTTTTTTATAGATGGCTTTTATCAAATTGAGGTAGAGACCGTCTATTCCAATTTTTGGTAGGGTTTTTATCATAAATGCGTGTTGGATTTTGTTAAATGTTTTTTTCATCTATAGAGATACTCATATGGTTTTTGCCCTTGGCTCTCTTGATATAGTGTATTACATTGATTGATTTTCGTATATTGAACCATCCCTGCATCCCTGGAATGAATCCCACTTGGTCAGGGTGTATGGTCTTCTTGATGATCTTCTGCATTCTATTTGCCAGTACGTTATTCAGGATTTTTGCATCTATGTTCATTAGTGAGATTGGCCTATAGTTCTCTTTTTCAGTTGTGTCTTTCTCTGCTCTAGGGATCAAGATGATGCTTGCTTCCAGGAATGAATTTGGGAGTATTGCTTCCCTTTCAATTTCATTGAAGAGTTTAAACAGTAGTGGCAGTAGTTCCTCTGTAAATGTCTTGTAGAATTCAGCAGTGAAGCCATCAGGACCTGGGCTTTTCTTAGTTGGTAAGTTTTTAATTATAGTTTCAATTTCATTGTTTCATATTTGGTAATTTCAATTTTTTCAGTCTTCTTTGTTCAATTTTGGTAATTCATATGTATCTGGGAATCTGTCCATTTTTTCTGTGTTTTCCATCTTATTGGCATATAGGTCCTCAAATGAGGTATTGATGATCCTCTGGATTTCTGCTGGGTCTGCTGTAATTTCACCATTTTCATTCCTAATTGCATGGATTTGGGCCTTTTCTTTCCTTTTTCTGATAAGGTTGGCTAAGGGTTTTTGTTTTGTTTTGTTTTGTTTTATTCTTTCGAAGAACCAACTCTTGGCTTCATTGATTTTTTGTATCATTCTCCTAGTCTCCATTGCATTGATTTCTGCTCTGATCTTTATAATTTCCTCCCTTGTATGAGGTTCGGGTTTGTCCTGCTCTTCTTTTTCCAGAAGCTTTAGGTTCAGCATCAGGGTGTGTAATTGGGCTCATTCAATGAATTTCCCTCATAAGACTGCTTTCATTGTGTCCCATAGATTCTGATATGTTCTATTGCCATTGTCATTTAATTGAAGGAACTGTTTGATTTCTTCTTTAATTTCCTCTGTGATCCATTGGTTTTTCTGAAGTGTGTTGTTCAATTTCCATGTGTTTATGAAATTTTTGCAGTTTCTTTTGCTGTTGATCTCCAATTTCATCACACTATGGTCTGATAATATATAGGGGATAACTTCAATTCCTTTGCACTTACCTAAATATGTTCTATGAGTGAGTATGTGGTCTATTTTGGAGAACAACCCATGTGCAGCTGAAAAGAATGTGTATTCTGATTTTGTGGGGTGGAACACTCGTAAACATCTGTTAAGTTCCTTTGTTCAAGAGTTTGATTTAGTTCTAGTAATTCATTGCTTGTTTTTTGTCTAGTTGATCTATCTGTTACAGTGGGGTATTGAGGGCTCCCACTACTATTGTATTGGTGCATATATGATTTTTCATTTCCGTTAGTATTTGTTTTATATAGTTGGGTGCACCTGTGTTTAGTGCATATATATTTATGATTGTCATCTCTTCCTGTTGGATTGTTCTGTTTACAAGGATATAGTCTTCTTTGTCTTTCTTAATCAGTGTTGGTGTGAAATCTACTTGATCTGCAAAGAGAATTGCTAATCCTGCTTTTTTCAGGTTCCCATCGCATGGAGTATTGTTTTCCACCCTTTAACTTTCAATCTATGAGTTTCTTTTTTAATTAAGTATGTTTTTTGTATGCAGCATATTGTTGGATCTTGCTTCTTGACCCATTCTGCCAATGTGTTTCTTTTGATTGGTGAGTTAAGAGCATTAACATTGATGGTTATAACTGATTCATATTGACTTATCATTGTCTTGACTTTTTCTTTTTGTTGGATTTTCCCACTTTGGATTTAATTTCTTGTCATGCCTGATGGATTCATTCTGCTGGGCTTCCTGGGGTTGTGATCCTCATTGTCTTTTCCTAGGATATTGTCTAAAATTTTTTGGAGTGCTGGTTTGGTATTCATGAAGTTCCTAAAGTGCTCTTTATCATGAAAGTATCTTATTTCTCCATCAATTTTGAAAGATAGTTTTGCAGGGTACATCAATCTGGGTTGGAGGCTGTTTTGCTTTAGGGCTTGAAATACATCACTCCAAGCTCTTCTTGCCTTGAGAGTTTGTGTTGAGAAGTCTGCTGTGATTCTGATGGGCTTTCCTTTGTATGTCATTTGTTTTGATAGGGAAAAGTTTTAGATAGATTTGCTTTTCCCATAACTCCTTGTTTAAGGAGATAGTTATCTGACTCTTTAACCAGTAACTTCATTAACCTAAGAAAGTTGCAATGCCAGAGTGAATTTACAATGTATATGGCCTATCTTGAGTCTGTGCCTTGTAAATAGGAACTGGAATTGTATTTACACATCAAAGACCACTAGGGATGAGATAATGGCTAAAAAGGATATAAAAATGGAACCACTGAACAAAGCGGGCACGGATACTAACCAGATCTGTTTCTGGTATTCTGGCTTGCTCACAAGAAGAAATTTTATTATTTTACCCGAATTCTGTGTTTCCATGTATTTCTTTCTGAGATTTCTGGAACATTTGGTGTGTTGGCCAGGAATTGGGAATTAAATAGCCCTTTTGGGCATCAACCCAAACCCCACTGGAGGGAGCAGCTCTCTGTCTCCTCGAGAGGAAAGGTGCACCCCTGGGACTAATTTCCTAGGCTCCCCAACAAGACACAGAGACCTGCTCACTGGCTGAGGATCACCTGAACCTGAGATGGAGATGACAGAAGGAGGAGTGCTGCTCTTGGTGTCTCGCCTGTCTCTTTCCTTTGCTGGGTGAGAAACCCCAGGAAACCCTCTAGTCATTAACTTTTGGTTTTGCCTTGTGAATTTGTATTTTGTAACTCTGGGCAAATACAGTGCAGGGGCCTGATCACTCCTTGTGCTTTGCCATTTAGGAAGATAGCTCCTCCCATTTGTTTTGGTTCAGTTTATGAACTTTGGGCAAACAGTGCAGGGGCCCAATAACCCCTTGTGCTTTGCCATTTGGGGAGGTAGCTTCTTTCATTTGTTTTGGTTACGGTTAGGGAGTCACCGGGAGGGCATGTGATAACTTCTGAATAAACGTGTGAGTGAAAGAGTTCTGGATAGGAGAGTGTGTGGAACGAGCTGTGGAACAAGACAGAGGGAGGAAGCGCTTGCACTTTAAGAGTCCTCCCCGAGTGGCAGAATTTGTGTGTGGTCGCATTTAACAAAGGCACAATGGTGAGCTTAGGCGACAGCCCACCTTAGCCTGAATGGACCTTACAATGGCCAAGAAGCCTGCAGCCAGGCAGGCGAGTGACTGATCCCCCACCTTCGTTTGTCTTGCATCTCCATACCAGGGTACCCATACACACCGACACTCTGATCAACTGATCATGGGGAAAGAAACCTCTCGTCCTACTGTTTTGGAATGCATGCTTAAGAATTTTAAGAAAGGTTTTATGGGAAATTATGGTATTAAGATGAAACCCCAAAACTTAAGAGCCTTTTATGAGTTAGAATGGCCCAAACTTTGCCTAGCTTGGCCAACTGAGAGATCCCTAGGTGAGGGTCTCATCTGGTCCATCTGGCTAACAGTCACCACCCCTGGATGGGAACATCCAGATCAATTTCCCTATATTGATTTATGGCTCAAATTGTGCCACAGAATGCCTCCTTGGCTTCATATGTGTGGCCCAGAAGCAAAAAGCAATATCCTGGTCCTCTGTCGGAAAGGGGATGATGCTGAAAAGTAACCAGATCTGGACTGAGAGTATTTAGACTTGCCCCCTCCTTTTGAGTTGCTAAATTAACAGGCTTGGAGAAGGTGGGGACAAAAGCATGAAAACTGGTTGGCTTCAGAGAACCATGCTGTGTTCAGACTCAGAGAGGATCGAATAGGGCTTACACTCAAATTTTTAAAATTAGTAAGAAAAAATAAGTAATGGATTAAAAACAGCTAAAAAAGCTCTGATGGACATAAAGCCAGAGAAAGTAAGAAATTTTACAAGGGTTACAAATTTTAGCTGATTGATAAATGTGTCTGTGTTTCAGTTTAAAAAGTTAGAAATTTTAGTTAATTCATAAATATGTTTCAATTTGAAAAGTTAGAAATTTTAGTTAATTGATAAATATCTGTTTCAGTTTGAAAAGTTACAAATTTTAGTTAATTGATAAATGTATGTGTTTCAGTTTGAGTTGATGTTTAATTGGTGTGCTTAAAGTATTGTAAATTGCAAATTCTTCAATTGTAATTATAAGACTAACTTGCTCTTTTCTGTACTTTGTTGATTAAAAAAAAAACCTCAAGGTCCCTATGGTTCTATTGGCAGCCAACCAAATTTAAAGTGTAACAATCTGAGAACAAAAAAGGGACACTTTAAACTTTTAACAGCTAAAGACAAGTTTGTGATAAAAGGTCTGTAGTGAGATAAAAAATTATATTTAAAAGCTATAAGTAAAAGAAATACAACTTTGATATAAAAATTTTTGTATGTTTGTCTAGTTAAAAAGATGAAAAATATACAAGACCAGAAGGCCTAGGTATGTCAAAAGATGTGCAAAAGTGATTTATCAATAAATATGTATGTTTATTGGTTGGTTTCAAGTTTGTTATAAAAAGTTTAAATATGTTTACATTAGTTGTCATCAAAGGGTTAAATTCTAAATATGTTACTATGATATGTGTACATTGGTCATCTTCAAAGGGTTTAAGAGCCAACAGGTTACAATATGACCTCCTCCTTTATAGTGAGTTAGAAGAAAAGACTTGGAAAAAGGCACAAATATGTCAGACCAAGGTGCGGTATTTGAGATTTGACTTTAAAAAGACAAAGGAGGCTAGGTCCAGAGAAAAGGAAAGTCATTTATTCTTTGCAAAGACCCTTCCAAAATGCTTCAATTATTTGATTCCATTTTTGCCACCCATTGTCCTAATTGGGAAGACTGTAAAGAACTTTGTAAAACTTTGTTAACCTCTAAAAATGCAGAGAGTTTTAGGAGAAATTAAAAAGATCAATGCTCCTAGAATGCCAGCAGGCACACAAAATCCAGATGCTTGACATGAACAGCAATTTCCAGTGAATGAGCACCCCAATTGGAACCCCAACACCCCAGGAGGCCAGGACAGCTTAAGCAATTATCAGACAGCCCTCCTGACAGGGATATGAGCCATGAGTAAAAGGCCTACAAATATGATTAAAGTGCTAAAAACATGGTGGGACCCTGATGAGAGCCCTGAGAGATTTTATGAGTAGCTCTCTAAAGTATACAGAGTGTATACACCTTTTGATCCTACCGTTCCTGATAATCATCAGTTAGTTAATCAATACAACTTTGTGACCCAGTCAGCTCAAGATATTAGATGAAAATACAAAAATAAGAAACTTGGGAGGATATGAATATAACACAGTTGCTACAATTGGCTAAAAAAGTGTGAAAAGAGTCGGTGAAGGAAAGGGCTAAGGGAAAAATGAACGAGATAAAGAGACAGCTGAGGGAGTTTCTTGGGGTGACAGGCTTCTGTAGAATTTGGGTTCCTGGTTTTGCATAGATCACTAAACCTCTTTATAAAGCTCTAAAGGAAAAAATCATTTACTTTGGGCTATAGAAAAAAAAGGCTTTTAAGAGACTAAAACTGACCATAGCAGCCACCCCTGCTTTAGGCATACTGGATGTAAAGCAGCCTTCTGTTCTTTATGTGACTGAGAAGAACCACGTGGCCCTTGGAGTGTTGACCCAAGAAGCAGGCCCATGGAATCAACCGGTGGCATATTTGTCTAAGAATTTAGATCCAGTAGCAAAAGGATGGCCTCCTTGTCTTTGGGCCTTAGCAGCTTCAGTTCTGTTGATCCAAGAAGCAGACAAGCTGACTTTAGGTCAGGAACTGATTGTGCAGGTTCCACATGTGGTCCTAGAACTGCTGAATACAAAGGAGCATCATTGACTCTCAAATAATCAGGTTACTCAGTATAAAGCCCTTCTCTGTGAGAACCTCAATTTATGGTTTATTCCTATAAAAGCTTTAAATCCTGCTACCTTCTTGCCCATGGAGACAGGCCCTCCCAATCATGACTGCTTGAGTGTCACCCATGAGCTCTTTTCCTGCTGCCCTGACCTACAAATGACACCTTTGTCCAATGCTGACCTTGTTCTGTTCATGGATGGGAGCAGCTTCGTGGAAGATGGGATTCATCATGCTGAATATGTGGTAACCATGAAGGATGAGGTGATCCTAGCCACGGCCCCTTCCTTAGTTGGCACAGTGTGCTAAGCTCTTGGCACTCATACCGGCACTCCGATGGGCAAATGGTAAAAAGGTAAATATATATACAGACTCTCACTATGCATTTGCTACATTACACATCATTGGAATGATTTACCAAGAGTGAGGTCTTCTCATGGCAGAAGGGAAGCTAGTTAAAAATAAACAGGAAATTATACAGTTGCTAGAGGCAGTGTGGGAACCTAGCAAAGTCACAGTAATATATTGTTCAGGACATCAGAAAGGCAAAGACTTTGTTGCACAAGGTAACAATAAAGCTGATGCTGAAAGCTGAGAAAGACAATGCACTCAAAGCCCTGCTCTCACCACTCTGGAGGCTGGTCAGTCAATACACAGCTGAAGAATGGAAGCACCAACAAGGACAACGTGGATTATTGTGCTGTGCCAGATCACCACTGCCTTAGGTTTCTTTGTTTTCAAACTGCAGGTGTTTAGGCCTAGTAATGAAAAGTTTGATGAACAATATGTGACTTTTAAAATGGTAAAATGGGGGCTATCCATCTACAGAAGGCTCTCCATCTACAATATTCTTTGATAAAAACATTATGGGGGATGTGGGGTAACTTCTGACTGTGGGGGGCTATTCTAATGAAAAATTATATTGCAAAGGGAAAACACAAGTTTGGATCAACAGCTCCCTTCTTGGATGAGCCACTGATAATTGTAACTATTGTAAACAAGGTCAATGTAATCCTATATCTATGTATATGCCAGCCCCATGGGATCTTATTTGGCTACAAGGAGTAATATATTTCATTAGGACAAGAAATTTAAAAAGATCTTGAGGAAATTCAAGACACACCTCAGGCTTTAGAAACCCAACTAGATTCACTGACCAATGTCATTACAGAATAGGCATGCTCTTGATTTGCTCACAGCCCAGAAAAGAGGGACTTGCTTATTTCTTGGTGAAGAGACTTGTTAATATGTTAATAAATCTGATGTAGTACAAGAATCACGAGACAAACTAAAAGATCAGATCAAGGCTCTTGATGAGAAATTTGGTATAAGAGAGCTGTCCTATTGGATTAATTTTACTTGGGAAGGATGAAAAAAAACTTGGATAGGACCTCTTCTGAGTCCCCTTCTTGTTATAATATTAATATTAATGTTTGGTCCTTGTTTCATCCAATGGATTTCAAAATTTATACAGTAGTACAATGCTGCAGCTCAAGACTACCAAATGCTAGTGTTAAGAAATGTAGATAAACTGGATAGAACTTATAATGGATAAAAGAATTATCCCAAAGTAAACAGAGGGAAGAATGATAGTGAAAAGTTTTAGATAGATTTGCTTTTCCCATAGCTCCTTGTTTAAGGTGACAGTTATCTGACTCTTTAACCAGTAACTTCATTAACCTAAGAAAGTTGCAATGCCAGAGTGAATTTACAATGTTTATGTGCCTATCTTGTGCCTGTGACTTGTAAATAGGAACTGGAATTGTATTTACACATCAAAGACCACTAGGAATGAGATAATGGCTAAAAAGGATATAAAAAGGGAAACACTGAACAAAGTGGGTGTGTATACTAACCAGACCTGTTTCTGGTATTCCCGCCCACTTGTGAGAAGAAATTTTATTATTTTACCTGAATTCTGTGTCTCCATGAATTTCTTTCCGAGATTTCTGGAACAGTTTCTTTTCTCTAACTGCTTGTAGAATTTTGTTCTTCTGTTGGGTTTCTGGACTTAACAATTATATGCCTATGGGTAGATTTTTTTTGATCAAGGCTATTTGGAGTCCTATATGCCTCACTTATCTGTATGTCAAGTTCTTGTCCCCTGCTTGGGAAGTTTTCTTACATCACTTCTGTGAACAGTTTTTTTTATGTCATCTGCACTCTCTCCTGTTTCTTCGTTGACTCCAGTCAGTCTTACATTGTACTTCTTTGCATCGTCTAGCAGCTGCTGGATTGATTTCTTGTGGTCCCTTACTATTTTAAAGCAATTTTTCTTTTCCTGGTCACTAATTGCAATCTTATCTTCTGTATCTGAAATTCTGTCCTCACATTGGCTCATTCTGCTGTGTAGACTTTTGAAGGAGTTTTTAATCTCCTGGAAATCTGCTTGCATCTGTTTCATGGATTCCATTTGTTTCCTATGTAGGGATTACATCATGTTCCTCAGCTCCTCTATTTTTTATCTGTGTCTTCTCTAGATTTATTAATCATGTCTTGCACTATGCGCACAATCTCTGCTATTATGTGAGAAATTATTTCTGATTTTATTTTTTCCAGATCCTCTCTTGTTGCTAGTTCAGGGAGTCCAGGTGGTTGAGTATCAGAGAGTTCCATCTCGTTTCCCTTTTGAATTGCATTAGGTGATCTGGAAGTCTGGTTCTGAGGCTTGTTTATGTGTCTTCTCATTTCGACAGGCAGGTCAGATGGTGTCGGTGCCCATGCAGCTCACCTTCTCTGTACTGGGAGTTGTGGTAGCTTGGCCCGGAAGCCTCCTCTGTGTTGGGAGCTGTACCACATCAACCAGAAAACCTCCTTTGCGCTGAGATAAAAAAAAATTTTGAAGGCAACATACAATCCGTTCATTTGTTTTAATCCATTGACTGTCCTTGTGTTTTAATTAGTTCATTTATACCATTTGTAAAATTATTATTGAACTAATTGAATTAGAATCTATGTATCATGTTTGTTATGGTTTTCTTTTGTTTTTCTTGGTTTTTGTTCTAATTTTTGTCTTCCATTTGTTATCTGAAATTGTTGTTTTAAAGGAACACTTCTTATAATTCTATTTTCCTTCCCTTCTTAGTTTTACACTTGTGTTAGTAGCTGCCCTAGGAAATAAAAACTTTTATGCTCTCCAATATTCAAACAGATAATAGTTTGGAGAAAATAAGAATAGCAACAATATATTTCATTATGTATGATTATGTATTTATGGGCATATGTGTCCATATTCAAGTAAAATTAATGAAAGAAATAATAATAGCAATTGGACAGAAGAATTAGTATTATTTCATAATCACAATGTACTCACACTAACTCTGAATGTACATAGTTTTATTTGAAAAGTATCTTGAATTGCTTTTAAGTGTAATATTGCAAACTCTTGGGAAACTACTAGAGCAGGGGCCTCGGTTCCTTACTGGCTGTTGACCAGAGACTCCATTCAGTCCTTTCAGTTGCTTACCTTCTTGGTTTCTCCTATAAGCAGAAGGCTTAAGGAGAAGAGCAAGAGAGACAGACAGACAGAGAGAGGTTTAGAGAGAGAGATTTAGAGAGTGAGATTGAGGATGTTTACCAAGAGCTAAGTCACAATGATATGATGTAATCACCCATGTGACATCCTTCCATCTGTGTAGTAGTGTGCAGTTTCAGCACAACTCACAGTTCCTAACCACACAAAGGAGAAGTGGATTGAAATTCAAGGTCAAATATAAACAGGAGGTGGGCAGCATTGAGTGCTAATTTGGGGCCTACATGCCACATCAGATTCTCTCTTATCTGCTACAGTTTCCCACTCTTCACTTATTTTTCATGCCCCTTTTAAAAACCAGGAGTCAGGCATGTCATAGAAAGTACTACTGTTCTCAACTTCTGTGACCCTGCCTCAGTGGTGTAATGAGGCACAAGGCAGCCCAGCCTGTGTGTGAGCTTTATAATTCTTTTCTCCCCACCTTCCCACTGGACATGGAGAGAGACTTGATGCCTTGTTCTCCAGACCCTCAGTTCCATTTTCTCAGCTGGTAGTGTCTCTAGAATCCACCCATACCATCTTCTAGAAATTCTGCAGAAGCAATAAGCATGGGCCATATTAGGATTGACACTGTTGTTCCACATTTCTCAGGTATCACTGTTCTTCACTATTTCCAATTTTTGTTTTTGCACATAGTAAGACATATTCCATTTCTATTAGTCTCTTCTCGACATCTTCATTGCTCCTGCAGTTAATCATTACTGTGCCCCTGGCTACATGATTCTTTCAGCAACATTCAGATGAAAAGGGAAAATATTAGTGAAATCCATGGAAAAGATATACAAGTGAACTGGCATTTGTGACCCTAAAGGAAATATCACAATTAGTCACTGCATGTGAATGGATCAGGATTGAAAGAATCAAACCAAAAGGATAATGTTTCAATCAATTAAAGTATTATATACATAATAGACTCACTTTATTAGAAATGTATTGAAGAATCACATTTAGAATTACAAAGATAAAGATTTTACTCTGCAAAAAATTAACACTATTGAAATTAATTCATCAATGAATTTCTATATATCCTGACATTCTGATGCTGATTGTTCTGAAGTAGATTTTGATCCAGTCAAGGGTGTCATCACATCACCCCCTGTGACATGAAGACTAGTGCAATGAAATAAACAAGGTTGCACCATTGTCTATGTGATTTCACCCTTTCCTGTGGACACTTGCTCTGCATGTCTTTATCAGGTGATTTTAACAGAAAATGACACAACAGCATTTCTGGGTGGGTTAATCTACATGCAGACAATGAAATCCATGGCATGGCTGCCTCCTGGCCAACAGCAATCATGATAAAAATTGAATTAAAAGCATAAATAGTAAGATAAATTAAATGTGTAATTAGTAAAGATTTGGAAATATCTATCAAGAAGCTATTTTAATAAGACCCACTCTTACAGAACATGAAGGTTTTACTTAGTGTTAGGGGCAAATGTGTCCTGCAGAAAGTAAAATGTACAGGTGAGTTGAGAAGCAGCACAGCCTCTCACAGTTCTTCACAGTGATTTGTGAATGGAAAGGCCACAAAAGAGACAGAGATGGAAGTCAAGCCTCATGCCCTGTCCTGAGAACTGAAGGAAGGAAAGGAACAAGTTAGTCTTCCAGTTCAAATCCTCCTTAATTCAAAGAGAGTTGCAAAATACTGGAAAGTGTGTAAGAATATAGGAGAGGAGTTGGAGGAATTCATTCATTCACATGCACTACCCCATACGAAGGAGAATGTTCTATTTTTCTCTTTGTCCATTACATGTGTGAAGCTCACAGAGGAACAATAGAGAGTTTAAATATTCTCAGAGATTTCAGTCCAGTGGATATTCAGCAAAAGTAAGGCACATGTAAAGTGAAGAAAGAAGAGCTGCATTTGTAAGTCAGAAGACAGTACTGGGCCTGGGATGGAAGGAGCAAGGAAAGTCTCGGTTGGCGGGAGAACATTGGAGGAGGGACAAGAGGGCAGTGGATTTGAAACGCAGCTGGGAACATGGTTATTGGAGGACGGCAAGGGTAAGGCCCCAGCATGCGCATGTTGAACATCGACCCAAGAGAGGTTTTCCATGGATATTCAGGGTTCACACTGGTGCCTGCTCGTTCTTGGTTATTCTCATAGAAACCTCATAATTTTTGCATTTGTCACAAATTGTAAAAATATACTATAATTTTTATCAGTTACTCTCCTTTAAAATTATACATGTAACAATAGTTACATACATAAATTTATTACATGGGGATTATTTGTTTATACTTAAATTATTTACCAGTTTTTTTAATTCCCTACTTCAATATGCCTTTGGTTGATTTTCTTTTAGTGATAGTGTCTCTAGTCAGCATCTATATAAGCAAGTGTTTTGGTGGGGTTTTTCTGGTTAGTTTTGTATATGTTTGTGTTGTAAAAACTAGTATACTATGAAAATTAATTTGAATAAGTCAATTGCTTTTTCATCATGTTTTCAGTGTCATATAGACATCATCTAAAACCAAATTTTTCTATGGTACGTTCTTTGAAAAGTGAATTGATGTTTCCAATAAATTTTTCCATTATGTTCATCTTTCTAAACATCTCTCTTTCCTAATTGAATGGGAACATCACTTTCATCAGGAAAGACAGATGTTACACATTCTCTGCTTTAGTGATTTCTGGAAATTTACTCTGAAATAATTTTCAGTGAACAGAGACAAGATTCTAAAGGAAAATATAAGACAACATTTGCTCTGAGTCTCATGATTGAAAGACTTGTGAAAATTGCCATTATATGTCTTAGACTGCTGTGATTCTGAATGGTACACAAAAGCATTCATTAATATAGAGAAAATGTTAATAGTTTATCTGAAACATAGAGATCAACCAAGTTGTTATTGTGTGAGGAGAATGAATTTCATATTTTTTAATTCTACCTTAGCCAAAAGCTACAGCCATTGATCTTGTCTTTCATTCTTCCCGCCTTGCTTTTGTAATTGTCTGTATGGCATTGCTGTTTACTGATGTGTCATAATACAGATATGTATTATTTACTTATTCTTTGGTGTGTAATAAATAAAATTGTTTTCACTTTTCAGTGAAAGAAAACATGCCAATCAGAAAATGTATTCAAACGCCTGCTGGTGGCAGCATGTATTTTTGTACCATTGGCTTTTACAAATGGAAGTGCATTATTTCACTTGTTTTATTTTATATTCTAGAATAATTTTTTTATACCAGGGATCAAATTCGGGTCCTTGCACTTGTGAGGCAGGCAGTGGAACCACAGAGTTAAATCCCCAGCCCTAGAATAAAATTTTTTAAAGATACTCATGTGCTCTTTTCAGATTTTAATTTCTTTAACTCAGTCAATATAACTTAAGCACATTCTTAATGTTTATCTTACCTGTTTGGGTCCATTGTTTGCAAGGGAAGCCTTTGATACTTCACTGACACAAGTGGTATATAAATGACATTTCTGTTCTGCTCTGCTCTTATAAATTGAAAGACCTACTTAAGTCATTTAATAATATAGTAAGTTGTTCAACCCTACCTACCAAGTAATTATAGGAAAGGCAAACCAAGGTCCTTGTTAGGGTGATGCCATGGACATGCACAAAACTTACATCATCAGTTAACAGTAGTTATCTTTGGCTTTTTGAAAGATAGCTGAGTCATACAAAGTGCTGTGTTTTTTGGCAATAAGAAATAAGTTGAAGGGTTGAAGGCCAAGCTCACACAAATGGTTTCTCCTTATGTCCTTGCCTTTTCTCAGAATTGCTTCTAGATTTCTGTGATCCATGTCTCATTGCTGCAATGATGGCACACAGGAGTCTTGTCTCCGTAGGCTCGATTACACCCCGTCCTTACTAGTAGAAGTAGACAACAGTTTAATGAAGTGGGTTGATGTACACCTCAAGGGCAGCAATGTACAGTGTCTCCCACACTCTCTTCTTCTGCAGCTAGAGTTCTGGGATAATTCAAGCAAATGTCACATCCCAAACAGCCTCTCTAACTTAGAGCAACTTAAAATGTGGTTAATAATAGGAATGTGGTGACAGACACCTGAGGAGTTGACTCTGAGGCTTTCATTGCTCTCCCAATTATTACAATAGTACTGGTCAGTTACTAAATTCTTGGCTTTGAGGAGTGTAACTTAATGGCAGGGAGCTCACCTGGCATGCATAAGCCCAAGAACTCAGTTATCAGTACTGCAAAAACAAATAGATAAACATGTAAAGCCCTGATTTCAGTATAGGCCCCATGCTAACAGTAATTGACTGTTTCACATGGGCATGTGGGATTTAAATACATTAGTAGCAGTAGCTAGTACATATTCTTGTTCGACAGTTCTTAGTACAGTGGGACCTTGGTCTGGGAACTTAATTTGTTCTATGGCTTTGGAAAAGATGGTCACATTTGTGTTTGTGCAGAAAAGATAGCTGCAGTTGTGTTTGACACTTAATGTAGTTTGCAAATGAAACCAAAATTTTGCCAAACGCTTCTGTTTGCAAACCAAATTGTGTGGAAACAAAAGCCTTTATGAACTGAGGTACCACTGTATTGTTACTTTCTGAGGGAAAATTGTTCCTAAGCTGATGAGCAGTAGAGCAGACTGAAAATGCTACACAGAAAAATTATGTCACTTCTTTACCTATAATCAATTCAGCTACACACCCCTGATTCTGGATGTCACGGTCAAGAGACGCACATGAATAGGCATGCAGGGAGCTGGACATGGACATTTAAAGATGGATTACTTCATGAAAGCTGTTCCAGGAGGCACAACCTATACTAGGATTCTGTCTGCACATTCAGTGGCCCTGCAGGGACAGCATTCCTAGAAGCTTCTAACATGTACACTGAACAATAAAGGTGTCAGTTTATATGAACTGTAGTGTTAACATCCACATGAATTGTCACCCCTATGCTTCACAATACAATATCAGGATTCTCGTTGCTGCCTTAAAGATCAAAAGTGCAAGGCAAAGTGAGATTAAGAAATGTGCCAAGCTACATAAACAAGAGCAGTACTGGGACATGGGCCCTAGTAACCAGAACTAACACTTCTTCATCAGTGTGAAAATCTACTGCCAGCATGGACCTGATGGGGAATTAGGGACTGTAAGTGTCATCTCTAGCTCATTTGCTCCAAGATTCCAGGTTTCATTCCCGTGTACTTCAGCCTTACATTCTTTGAATACCACATGGGAAAATCCCCTGGTGGCTCATGGGTGGCCTTGCTGTAAGTGACAGAATAAATTCCAGGTTTATTTCTGTATAGGTAATGGCCTCAAGATGTGACCCCTGATAGCAAGTGGCAACCTCCAAAACGAACTAACCTACCAAGTGGCATTTACTAAAATGCCAAATTTTCTTTTGTTTTGATTTTGGACTTTGCAGGGCTCAGGGGTTAGGTGGCTTGTGTTCTTTTCTTTTGCACTGCAAGGGTTCAATCCACAGGACTTCTGCACTGTAGGCATGCCCAAGACCTGAAATACCAAGGTTTTATAGTAAAATATGAGACCCAAGTGCTCTTCCTCATCAAAACCACATAAGAGAATGATATTGTCAGTGACAAAGCCCGACACTAGCTTAAGTGGGGAGGACAGACTTTAATTAGCAATGACTACTACAATTGGAAAGAAGGCACAGCATGACTGAATTCAACTTTACTTTCGTACAAGTAAATTGTATTTAAAGGTATAGCAAGGAGAAGGGATGGACCGAAAGTTGTGCTTTAAAAGCATGGACATCTCAAAAGTTACAAAGGGTACAAAGGGTCGGTCAGTGTGTGATTAAGCCGTCATTGGGAGGGAAGGTAAAGTGTGAACTGAGCTCAACTCTGATTTCCACAGATGTGAATGGGTATTTGAAAGGAGAATAAAGGAGTGGATTTTTACAAAGGCCTGGCAGTGTAGAAGTGATTAGGCCAGCTGTGTCTGCTTGCAGGCAATTATTGAAGACAGGAGTTTATCTCTCCAGAGACACTCAAAAACAGATCCTGTTCCGCCTGATGAGAAGATTTCAAATGAATGGCTTTCAAGTCTTGAGAAAGCTTATGCATCTCAAAGGAACAGAGGAAAGATTCACAATTGCCAATTTTTTCCTTGTAAGTCCCCCAAGAATGGTTGGGGTGAAGGCTATACTTAGGTGTCAGCCACAAGGATGAATGTCCTAGGCAACCTTGAGTCATCATAGAGTTGCAGCCTTGAGCTATTAGAAACCATTGTTGTTTGCCTAAGATTTTTATGTGGAAGGAGGGGAATGGGTAAAATATAGTAGATTGAGAGTATAGTATTTATAAAACAAAGTTAAAGTTTGTTGCAGAACAGCATTCAGAGGAGCTCAGCCAGACCTCTCAAACAGATGGTCTTTACATTATCAAAGACAAAATTCAAACTTAAATTCATATAGAATCTCAGACTTCAAAAAAACCACATCAATCTTGAAAAAGAAAAAAGTGGGGGTCTCATACTTTCTGATTTCAAAACTTATTACAAAACTACAGTGATTACAATAATATGGTTTTATAAGGTCAGGTATTTTTTTAAATATATTTTCTAACTAATGCATAAAGTCATAGGATAATGGTTATACACATTCATAAGTTTCATTTTGGCATGTTCAAATGTGCACTTCATATACTTTAATCATTTCCCCCATATTACCCTCCCCCAGTTTCACATTTTGGGGAGTTTCAGTACATATAATGCCTTTTGATCGTATTCATTCCCTCTCGGTCCACCCTTACACCTCCCAGCATATTCTCTTCCTCTTGTCTAATAGTAATCTCCCTTTTACGTTACTGTCATCTTTTTAGAACATGTGACATTTGTCTTTCTGAGTTTGGCTTATTTCACTCAACATGATGATGTCTAGATCCATTCATTTTTCTGCAAATGACATAATTTTGTTCTTTTTCATAGCTGGAAAATACTCCATTGTGTATATTTGCCACTGTTTTCATCTGCTGCTGGCTACCTAGGCTGGTCTCATATCTGGGGTACTGTGTACTAGGTAGCAATAAACTTGGGTGTGCAGATGTCCCTGTAGTGCGCTGACTTTAATTCTCTCATGTACATACCAAGGACGGCAATAGTTGGATCAAGTGGTATTTTTCACTTTTTGAGGAAATTCCATGCTGTTTTCCATAGTGGCTGTGCTAACTTACATTTCCACCAAGAGCACAGAACATTCATCTTTTCTTCCCTGCTGTACAGTAGAATGCTGGAACTTTTTACTCCTATCTCTGTGATCAACCTCCCCATTTCCTCTCCCTGTGACCCTTCCCCAGACTCTGGTAACCACCACTCTAATCTCACCTTCTGTAAAGTCAACATTTTTAGATTCCACACATGAATTAGATAATGCTGTATCTGTCTTTCTGTGTTAGGCTTACTTCACTTAACATAATAATCTTCAGTCCTTTTTTATTTGTCATAAATGAAAGGACTTCATTCTTTTCATGGCTGAACAGTATTCTGTTGTGTATATGTACTACACTTCCTTTACCCATCCTTCAGCCCGTAGACACCTGGGTGACTCGATATCTTTGCTACTCTGAATAGTCCTGCCATCATTGGGATTTTGATTGGGTTACTTGCATTAAATCCGTAGATCATTTGGGGTAGTATGGGCATTATAACAGTATTAAGTGTCCCAATTCATGAACAGAGGGTGTCTTTCCCCTTAGTTTTGTGTATAATTTCTTTCCCTGATTTTTTGTACTTGTTAGTATATGTCTTTCACTTTCTTACATTTATTTCTAAGCATTTTATTCTTTTCTTTTTTTTATTAAATTCTTTTATTGGTACATTGTAGGTATACAACACAATTACATTTCTCATTGGGAACTGTACCTTTACATAATGCATCTTGGTTCTTATTTTTTACCCTTTCCTAGCCCTCCCTTCACACCCTCTACCCTTCCCTATTTACAAAGACTTTATTTCCATTTTTCCCATTTCTCATCATTTTTCCTTTCCCTTCTTTTAAGCATTTTATTCTTTTTGATGCTTTTGTAAATAGAATTATTTTCTTAATTTCTTTTTCATATTGTGCATTTTTAATATATAGAAACACAACTTTTTGCCTGTCTTTCCCTCTATTACTACCTGGCTTTGTGTTTGTTTAAATTTTTTATTTTAATATAATACAAGTAGATATTAACAAAGAAAACATAAAAGCCATTTTATGAAAAAATAGTTTTTCATAACAAAAATTATTAAAGAACAATGGCAAATGCACTGGGTATCATGATCTTAAAATAATATATTTTCATTTGCTAACCTCTCAGCTCATTTCCCAATAATACTATACATTTTTTTGCATAAAACATTTTAAGTATTCACAAAGTATCTCAAATTTTGTACAATTTTGAACAATTTCATCCTATTTCATAATATTTATTATTCTTTTTGGTCCTTATTTTCACTCACAGTTTCTCACAGAGAGACAATGCAATATTTGCACATATTTATAGTGGCACAGTTTGTAATAGCTAAATCTTGGAAACAGCCAAAATGCCTATCCACTGATGAACGGATAAAAATATGTTTTTTTTTTTTAAATATAATGGAGTACTATTCAGCCATAAAGAAAGATAAACTTGAAACATTTCTAGTCTCAAGTGTATACACCTTCAGAACATACTCTTAAGTGAAATAAATTGAACACACATGTGTAAAGGTCAGGTATATTGACGAATAGAATTGAATGGACAGCCCAGAAATAAATCCTCACATGTATATTAAAGGAGTTTTCCAGTGTATCATAATGATGTAAACACGACGACTGTGACTTTGCATTGGTAACCCAGTGGTCCTCACACATGCTAGGCAAGCACTCTACCACTATTTGCTCACAGGTTTTTTCATATGTTTTTGAAAATCTGGTAAATTCAATTCACCCAACCACTAAACTACATTCTCACCTTTTTTATTTATTTGTGTACTTTTGGATTTACTTTGTGGAGTAGGGATTGAACCCAGGTCTTTTGCACTGAGCTACATCCTAGTCCTCTTTTTATTTTTTTAGTTTAAGATTGAGTATCCCTAAGTTACCTAGTCTGAGCTCAAGCCTGAGATCCTCCTGCCTCAGCCACAGAGAGGGCTGAGATTACAGGTGTGCCCCACCAGATCCAGCTGTTCCTTTTTATTGTAACAGAATTTTGCTAGGATTTCCAGGCTGACTTTGAACTTGCAATCCTATTAATTCAGTCTCTCAAATAACTGGAATTTTACAGCTGTGCCACCACACTCAGATTCTGTAAACACACACACTTTTGAAAGGATTAATGATCTACATGAATCACAACTTAAACTCCCTAATCTAAGCTGATTGAATCTTTTTCAAAGTACTCAGCTCTTCTTCAAGTAAACAGATTGTGGGACTGGGGATTTAGCTCAGTGGTTTCGCTGTCTGCTGTGCAAGTGCAAGAACCCAAGTTCGACCCCCGGTACCTAAAAAAATAAAAAAATTTTTAAAAATCAGATTGTTCTTTTCATAGTTACAATATACAAATACAACTTAAATAAAGATATTGATTTTTATTGTTGAACTGCTGAAATTATGAAGACACAAATACTAAGCAATGTTTTTATACTGAATTCTTTTTCAACTTGGTGCCATAAACTTTCCCTCATTTATTTATGTTCATCATTCCTGAAGATTGCACCAATTGTTTTCCACATGCTAGGGAAGTCTTTTACAAGCAAGCTTCCTTCTCAGCTGAAGGATCATAAACTTAAATCAAAGCAAATAAACAGTATTTGCTTTTCAATGAGAATACCAGGCAAAAACACTAAGTATTTTTTAAGCTTTTAGAGATTTTTATGGCATGGTTTGCTTTATCAATTTGTTGAGCCCATGGAAGAAAAAAAGACATTTGAAAAAAATCAAAATATAAGATACACATGAATGCAATCCATTTACGCTGAGAGTGCATTTCTATTCTGTGCTAAATAAAGCAAGATTTTGTACAGAAAATGTATTCTTTCTACTTTTCTTTTCTTCAGTAATATGATGTGGGCAATATTTTATTCAAGTATTAAATATATTTTTGTCCATAGGAACCACTTAGAGTTTCACTGCCATTTCTGTAAAGAATAATGTAAATACTCATAGCACTGTGAAAATGCTAAGATGTTACATTTATAGATTTGCCACATGCAGGATGTCCAGTAAACCTAAATTACTATTTTTGTCAAGAAATATTTTACATATAACATCGGTACATTTAAGATACAGTTATTGTGCTTATTTATGGGGCACAGTGTGAGCATTTGATGCATATATACAATGTGTAATTATTTAAGTAAGACTAATTATCATTTCCTATTCCTAAATATTTTTTTGCAGTTGAGAAACTTTAAATTTCCTTCTACCAGTTCTTTATAAAAGTAAACTTCAATGAAATATAGTCACCCTGCTGTGTTATTGAATATTGCAATTTATTCCTCCTATTGTACTGCATTTTGATGCCTGTTAGCCAGCTTCTGACTCCTCCCCTGCCCCTCCTAACCCCTACTCTAATCTTTCTTTAGAAATCAACATTTTCACTTCCATCTAAGAAAGAAATCATGTAGTATTTGTCTTTCTGTGCTTGGCTAAGTTCCTGTCAAGAGATGCTATGGTAGTCTCAGCATCCACATGATGACATATTATTTGGCCTGACCAGACACCTAGCCACTTTTTTATGAAGGTTAATGGTCTCTTAATGTTCTTGGTGACCCAGTCTCCTATGTTACATTTTTTATTTGATAATTAAACTCTGTTAAGGATGTCCAGATTTATTGGTGAGATTTCTGAGCATGTAAGTGAAAAGGGGAAGTTAGGGTAGCAGAATTACATGGGATTATGTTGCCATAAGACATTCAGTCTCCGTCAGTGCTGAAAAGCAAGCAGGAAGTAGCCATTCAAAAGAGGCATGTGTGGTAGCTGCCTCAGGAAAATTATGTCCCCATGATCTGAGAGAATGGTGTACTTCAGTGGAAGTTTTCTGCTGTTGCACATTCCAGTCAGCATGCAAGAAGTTTATAAACTGTGTTTTTTCCCAAGCAACCCATACTCACCAGTGGGTTTTTCCCCTAAAAGGATCCCAGAACATTCCATGTATGCACCAAGCAAGGTCCAAGAACCAAATAGAAATCTGTATTGCACGCCTGCTTTTTCTTCTTTTTTTTTTTTTCTAAATGATAAGAGTCTTCTTATGTTGCCCAGGCTGACCCTGAACTCCAGGGCTGAAGTGATCCTCCTGCCTCCAGCTCCAAAGTAGCAGAATCTCCAGGTATGAGACAGCATGCCCAGCTCCCCCATTACACTGAGAAAAGTATGTGCCCTTTGGCCTTCAGTGGAGACTCAGATACCACCGATTGTTCCCTAACTATAGCATTTGTCCTGAGCCACTTGAGTCTGCAATTTCCCTGTATCAAAAATGTGTGCCAGGGGCTGGGGATTTAGCTCAGTGGTTCTGCCACCTGCCCCACAAGTACAAGGACCTCAGTTTGATCCCCGGAACCCAAAATAATGCATGCCAGCTGGGCTGTGTAAGGGTTCCCTGGCCTTTCTCATCTGTCCTTTGGACTGTACTTTTCCCTATCTGTTAAAGCCAGAATTGCACATTGTCTTCCCTGTTAGACCACAAAGACTGTCAGCACACACTTTCCAAGCTCTCAGAACCCACCAATGAGCTATCACAGAAGTGCTCAGCAGCCAGGGATGGCGCTCATTCCACATGCCTTTCTCCCTGCCTCAGTCACGTACTCAGCTCATTCACATCTGTGAAAAGGCTAAAGTGCCTCCTGTCACTGATATCACTCATCCTTCCCTACAATTCATCCAGCTGCATGAACGAATCCTGTATCCCCAGGCTTCATACAGAGGGCATTGCCCCTCATTGTTTTCCAGAATGGTGATAGTTGTGGCAGACCAGACCCTGCTCCATACACTAATTATATAAACCGGGTTCACTAGTAACCAACACCAAGGGAGGACTTCCACTGTGTGGAAAGATAGCAGATCACTATGTCAACCATCAAGAACAGAAATTCAAACCCTTCTGGCTTCTGCACCCTGGGCTGTAGTTTTACCAATTGTCTTGAGTTTAGGGGCATTAAAAAAAATCACTCACACACAATTTGTGTAAAGCATATCTGTTACAGATAGCTAGTGTGAGGTTTTTTTAAAAGCCTTCATTGTGAGAAGCATCCATTGTGAGAGAGTCCTCCATGGCTGTATTTATCCCTAAAGTTGACCAGGGAACAGAAAGCCTTAACTACAAATGCCCCACTTCGCTATGGCTAAGGGGGCGCAAAAGGAAGTCTCCCCAGAATTACATCCTTCCGGGTCAATGATTCACTGGAAAATCCTTGGAGGACAGCTTGCCGTCAAAGGAAAGAGGAACAAAGCCCAGGCTGCTCCAGAAGTCTTTCCCTACCCTAGATACTGCATTACCACCACATTGTATATTAATACTTGAGAACTACAAGTGAGAAAGAAGGGCAGAGTGGGTCCATCTAAGGCCAAATTGCCAAAGTGTTGTCCAAACTCTCTGCCATTTTGGCATTTTTGTTTTAATATATAAGTGCTCAATAATTCTAGCACTATTTGTTGTAACTGCTACCTTTCCTCCTTTAAATTTCTTACCACATTAGTCCAAAATTTAGTGACCATATAAATATAGTTCTGGTTCTGGATGCTACATTGTTCTGTTTAGCTAAATGTCCATATTTGCACCAATACCACACTATATTGATTAAATTGATTTATATTAATTGTTAAGATAGATAACTTGTGCCAACTGGAATTGTTCTTTTTCTAAATTGGTTTGGCTATTGAGAGAGTCCTTTGCTTTTTTGTACGAATTTCAGAATTTCACTTTCTCATATTAATTTATAAAAATTATAATGGGATGTTCCTTTGTGATTGTAGCAAATGTATACATAAATTTGTAAGAATTGACCTGGTAATCTTCCAATCTATGCAGTTGGTGTATCTCCACATTTATTAAATGTCTTTATTTCCCAATACAAATTTTATACATATATTGCCAGATTTATCCTTGTGTATCATATCTTTCATACTATTGTGAAATATATTTTTCAATTTAATATTCAATTATTATCACTATATAGAAAGGCAATGATTTTGACCCGTTCATTTTTATAAGCTAAGAAAATTGGTAACCATGTAATATGTACATGTCATGTAAGGTATGCACAAATGAACAGCCAAAATAAATTTATTACTTATTTAACACCTCAGCGAATCAAAGGTTTGATTAAGCAGGCAATATAAATCAGATTTGAGTGCTAGAGATAGAGTTTGGTGGTAGAACACTTGCATATGCAACAGTCTGAGTTCCATCCCATCATCAGCAAAAAACGAAAAAAAGATTTAGAGCTTTGCAATAGGGAATGTTCATTGTTTTGTGCAATGCATAAGAAGCTCACAAATGCACATGTAAACTAAATTTAGGTGATCACTGAAGAGCAATGCATGGTGACACACACCTGTAATCCTAGGAATCTGGGAGGCTGAGGTGAGGAGACCACAACTTCCAGTCCAGCATGGGCAACTTAAGACTCAGTGAGACCTTGTTTCAACATTAAAAAAATAAATAAATAGAAATTTTAAAAGGGCTCTGTGAAAAAGCCCTGGGTTCTATCCCCAGTACCACACACACACACACACACAGTCATTTTTGTGATTTAATAGACAAAAGAATAAGTTTTAAACTTCACAAGAAAAATATTAGGCACTTTGTCCCCTATAAATGTTCATATTTTATTCAGATTTATTGTATTCATCAGCTACTATGTGGTCTACTTTAGAACACAGCTGGTGTAATTGTAAAATAAGAATATAGGAGCCCTGTAAAATTGAAGGGAAAAAAAATGGGGTTTAGAGAGCAGACTGTATACAGGCAAAGGAAAAGTACAGTATTGGATGTAGGAAATGAGAGACAGCTAAGGTCCCAGGAAAAGTGGCCACAAAAAGCGTTAGTGTTTTTGTCGAGTTAGACCTTCCTGTGAAAGTTGTTGAACCAGACCATAAACCATCCCCATGGAAAGACAATTCAACTCCTAGCGCAGGTTGCTTTCCTGCCTTAGACTCACAGACTCAAGTCACCCCTGTGCTCACAGCGCCATCTAGCATCCAACGAAACAGGCGGCCCATGACAAGCGTCATGAAAATCTCAATAACAAGGAATTACAGTACTGTGTTCATTTGAGCAGGTTTTTTTAAGTGTTTATTTCAAAATTTAAAATCCACAATCGCTGCAGGTGGGATGTAATTCATAATTGCATGCAGACTTTTCCTGACACTCCTTCCACAACACGCTAGGGTTAAAGGTGACTTTGAATCCCCATAGGCTGATTGGTTTCATTTACAAACAAGTACACAAGTCTATTACTAGAGCACACACAGCTCATGTTTGTGAAACTACTTCACTGACTTTGCATTCCGTGTCATTTATCTTCGAGCAATGGCATGTGAGTACGTGGACACACATCATTTTTCTCTTTAGTCCCAGGATACATCATAAAGTGAATGAAATCTCTTACGCTAAAGGGCACGTTTTTGAGTGGTACAGATGGGTCGGGCGTATTCGCGCCAGCCTCCCGCTGCCGAGCTCTTGATGACCTTCCACCCTAACCTATACCACAAGTCGGCCATGAACTTCCGGACCGTGATCCTTTGGGCCGGAAGTGCGCCATTTCTCCGCACCCGCCAACAAGCCTGCGGAGCGCTGGTTAGGACGGCGGCCGGGAGGGGGCGTTCTGTGCGCGCCAGCAGAAAGTGAAGTGAGGGCCGTCTGGCTCCCGCTGGGTTTCCTTTTTGGCGTCCCAGTTGGTCCTGGTCTGTGTTAAAGCCCCGCTGGAAAAGGCGCTTGCACTGCAAAGACTTTAACGTGTAACCCTGTCTTCAACAAATAGTTTTTGAAATAGACCACAACTAGAAATATTGTGGCTCGGGAACTTTTACGTGTCCTCTTATATTAAAGTTTTCTTTCTTTTTTTCTTTCTTTTTCTTTCTTTCTTTCTTTTACGTGTCCTCTCATATTAAAGTTTTCTTTCTTTCTTTCTTTCTTTCTTTCTTTCTTTCTTTCTTTCTTTCTTTCTTCCTTCCTTCCTTCCTTCCTTTATTTTCTTTTTTTTTTTTTTAATCAGGAATCAAACTCAGGACCTTGCGCTTACAGGCAGGTGCAGCACCAATGAGCTAAATCCCTGCCTATTTTATATATTATCCCTAAATTTCGCTACTGATTCTCAACTTTTGTTCCAAAAAAACGAAAGAAAGAAAGAAAGAAGTCACAATATTCAATTAGAAAATACTATTTTTTAATTTTTAAAAATTGTGCAAGGTTAAAAGAAGTTTTGCAAGTATATTTTTAGACAGCTATAGACCTTAACTTTCTGTGTAGAGTTCTGTATAGAACTTAACTTTCATGACTTTCCAGTCCAGCACAGTGGCCCTTACCTTGTCACTGATCACTCAATGCCCCAAATCCCAGACTTGTTTTTCAAATTCAATTGACCCTGCGTCAGTGTTACCTGTGCTACTCTCCTAATTCAGGACTTTGCTTTTTCTCCTTCTTTACTTTTCTTAGAAAAATATTCTCTAAATTCCTTGAGTTCAGCATATTTTGTTATTATAAAGAGCCACATCTCTATTAAGCTTTGTGGGCCATTTGAATTACTTGGCAGCTGGTCACCCCTGCCAATCAAGTAGAAAAGCAGCCACAGAGTTTATGTAAATGGAGGAGACTGGAGATACCCAGTAAAGCTTTCTTTATATACCCATCCATGCTTTGGGGGAACAAGATCGTTTATCTGACTCTCCAGCACTCCCATGTCTTTGTTCACAGTAAAAAGTGCAGTTCATGAAACACAAAAGTGAAGAATTTTTTCTTTTGTTTTTAAGTATTTTATATTTCAGCTCCATTTCATAGTTTTGATGAATTTTTAAAAGCAATATTAGAGAAGATAAGAGAAAAGTGTGGACCCTAAGGCATTTTATTACTACTAAATTTTAGCAAGCACCCTCAAAATTTTGCCATTTGGTATTGTGAATACTATACAGTTTATAAAATTGCTGTCTTCTCTCTAGTTTTCCAGACTACAGAATTTTGTAATTGTTTTGATTTTGTTTGTTTATTTTGGTACTGGGGATCGAACTCAGGACCTTGTGTTTGCAAGGCAGGTAGCGGAACCAGTGAGCTAAAAATCCTGGGCCCAATTGTTTTGATTTTGAATATTAGAATTCCTCAGATGGCTATAAATTTGAAAAAGTATAGAGAAAAGAAGCAGCAAGTAAAATACAATCAAAATAACATAAAACAGGAATCATATTGGGAAGTGTTTTCTGATTTCTGTAGTTTTTTATTTTATTAACTTATTAGTATACAAATACACCTTTTATTCACTGACTTTTGCATCAGTTTATGATTATAAAAGTGTCAAATGAAGACAGTGCAAATATGTATAATTCCAGATCTCTTCCAATATAAACTTTCAAGGGTGACCACTATCAAAATCTTAGTGCAATTCTTTTCTAAGGACCACTATGATTATAAAATGTTTATGTGTTTTATTTGTGTGAGAGTCTGTCTCTATCTCTGCATGCTAGTTTGTGTGTGTCTATGTGAATACACATTTGAACATGATAATGACAAGGAAAATTGTGATGGCACAGTATGTGTCTGAACTGTTATGACTTCTTTCATTAAAATAAAAAGGTTGAATTAGATGCTGTTATTTGAAAGTATATGGGTAAATAAATTAAAGATGTATTTCTTCAAATAACTGTGCAGATTGGTAGAGGTCTCACTGAGATATTTTAAATAAGAACATGGGAATCTATCTTTATAATAATGAGGACTACACTCTTAATCTCAGTGATGGACTAATTCCTTAAATCAGGTCAGTTTTCTCAGACCAACTAATCTGATAAGCATTCTATATATATTTGTTAGAGTTCAAAAGGCTAACCCCCATTTCATTCTTCATAGAATGGCTCAAAAGTAGATTTTATCATTAGAAAACACCTGCTTATACATGAGGAAGGAAGGAAAGACTTTAAATCCATTGTTAGTCATTGATTTTTGCATTTTGTTCTGGTGTATTGCATGGTTACTAAACATAACGTACAGATCAGGGCTGAGAGACAGTTTCATCTCCACAGCTTCAGGCAAGAGTTTTTGGTCATACAACAGGAAAAATTTCCTGGGGTTTTATGAGTGCACATCTCTCTCGTGGATTCTGAACACTGTATAACAAATATGTGGTCAATCCAGGTCACACTATGTAAATGCCTCTACTTCATTAAGAAAAAATTATGAAGAATGAGCTTCTGATCTTAACAAATCCCTGAGCTCTGAGCTGCTTAATCAACAATGTAGATGATCCAGAGGATCAGCCCCTTGATAGCTAACACCATGTGTCCTTGATTCTGGGGATGTGAATGGTGATCGTGACAAGGGCTTTGTTGTACTATTTCATCTGCTATGCATAGCACACAGTACCTTTACCTTCTCTGAATTACGATGGGGCTGTAGGAGGCAGTGCTGGGAAGACAGAAAGCAGGGCTGGAGTGAGAGTCACGTATCTGCCTGGTTCTCTCAAGATCCTGCAACCTGCAAACTTCACTTCTCATTTCACTGTATGCCAGTGAATATACACATTCTCAAAATAAAGCAGGCAGCCTCTGTCATTTGTACTGAAGGAAGCACCAAAGGTAATTAACCATTTAATAGAGAACTGGCATTCCCAAAGGATGAGGAGACAGGAAAGAAGCCTTCCGGTGAAGGATTATCCCGACATGCCTTTCAGTAGTACTGTTTAATTTATAGTGCTGATTAGTTCTTACTCTCTAATGTACCATGCATTCACCTCTTTTATTTATAACATTAGATAGATGGAGAGGAGAATGGGCAAGGCAAGGAAGGGAGATCATGAGAAGTAGAGAACAACTATAAATAAGGTGTAGAGAGAGTTGGGAGATAGGAGGGAAGACACATTACAAGAGGGAGTAGGCCAAGGGGGACACTCCTGAAATTTAAAATATTGTAATCAACCAATACCAATAAAGAAGAAGTAAAAGAAATAAGAGTATGAAAAATGAAAACAGGGAGCACATAGAAAAGGAAAGCAATCAAGATGGCCCAAATCTATACCTAAAATTACCAACATAACAATAAAAAAGAATAAAAGCCTTCATACAGTTGGTATGGCATTGACCCCAATTCCATACAGCTCCCTATAGCATGGTATGACTGTATGGTTTTTATTATCTGTATATTTTCCCCTTGTGGTGCAGACAATTGCCTGTCCAAAGCGTTGAGAATCTTTGATTTTCCTAACTTTTGTCCTGATTTTGAGCTCTGGGCATGCCCTTCTGCAGATGTCCATGGTTCACTCACTTTGATCAATTTGGAAGATAAATACCATGGACTTTTCTTTGTCTTCCCTCCACAGATTTTCCCTGCCTAATACGGGCCCAGAAAGCCTATAGCCCAGGTGCTGACCCTACAGATGTGTTTCAGCCCCGCCCACAGAAGCAGCAGGAGGGCTCTTTCTCTGGACTTTGTTCAACGTGATTATCACAGAACCAGTTTTCCCGTCCTTCTGAGTTGTCCTCAGATTTTGCTTCTTGTTACTGTCACAGCACCGGCTCTGCCTTCCTGCATTGCTCAGTGGCCTCCCACCCTGTCGAAGTCCACAGTCTGGGGTGGGTGTTAAATGTTCCATGTACAGCACTCTCATTGTATGAGTAGAAAATAGGTGGCTTAAGTGGTGGCAGTTGTTGCTGTTGTTGCTGTTTGTTGTTGTTGCTGTTTTGTTGGGAAAAAATCTCTTTCCCCATTGTACCACTGCTCACCAGCTCTAAAGGCATGTGTGTAGGTGTATGGCAATTATTAAATTTCAACCTGTTCTGTGCTCACCTTGAATGCTTGGACTGGAAATGTCTCACTTCACCATGCCCAGAGGGGAAGAAAGTGTAACTGTGGATCTACTCACCGATGGGCCCTGTTGCTCCTTCCCTCAGTCCCAAGATGGTGTGTGCCCTGAGTCTGCGGAGGTACGTGGGGTACTGTGATCCAGGAGTGGGCTGGTTTCCCCTCTCCGGCCCTCAAAACATTGGATATTAGCCCTGCTGGATTATGTTTTCATTTATCCTCCTGTATCAGACTGTATCAATTATACCATTGACCCAGTTTCCATATAGCTCCCTATACCGTGGTATGACCCATGGTATTAGTATTCACCCCTGCCTGAGGGTAATTGCTTTTCTTCAGCATGGAAGTGAAGACACTCACCTTGGCTATCAGCCCCTAGCAGGCCATCATGTGTCTTCTCTGTAACCATTATTGTACAGAGTATTTTCACTGGCTTAAGGATATCCAAACATCCTCCTTCCTAAACCGTCAGAAACCACTAATCTGTTAATTATCTCTATGGTTTTACCTTTTACAGAGTGTGGTGGATAAACTAATGGTCAACTTGAAACACGCAGCTGAACTGAGGACACATAACTTACAGGATTATTTTATAATATTCACCCAAAAAGTCAAATGCAGATGAGTGCAAGAAATCTGTCCACATGCTAGAGACCTAAAGAATCCAGCCAAGAGCCTAGATCCCATGGACAATGTCCTTGAAATAAATAGGACACACGTGCATAAATACTGAATTGTCTCTTTGGTATGAGAAACTGAAAGTGTAAATGAAGACCAAAATGTAAATAGATAATGTGAAATAGGAAGCAAAGGTTCAAGGGGGAAGTGAGAGTTGAGGAGAAGAAAAAAAATATATATGAGAAAAGAAGGAAAAAATGGAAACAAAGCTTTTGTAAATGGGGGAAGGGGCTAGAAGGGAAGGCAGGGGAATGGGAAAAAAAAGAAGAACTAAGATATATCAGGTACAGGTACAAATTTCCAATGATGAATCTGATCATGATGTATATCTAAAATGCACCAATAAAGTTAATTTTTAAAAATACCTTTTTTCCCTCTCAGGTCATTTTTCTTGTATAAATAGAATGGGCTGCATTTGCTTACTCCAGATAGAATCAGGTCTCTGTTTACTCCATACTTCGATGTCTCTGTTTAGTCTGTTTGGAGACTTTTAGGTTTTCCCAGCCCCTCACCAATGGTTCAAGCTCCACAGGCCCTGGACCTTATCAGCACACTTAGAGCTATTACATTCTCCTGAGCTGAAGTTTAAAACTACAGCTTGTAGGAATTGTATCAATAACTAATGACATCTCTTTTGCTTTGCAATTAGCCACCAGCTTCCTGTCTTCAGCCTGCTAATGCCTGACTTTCTGCCTCACATCATGACGGTGTCACTCACTCTCCTCAAATATTATTCTCCAGTGTGAAAAACCACAGCCAACTTATACTTGGTGAGTAATCCCAGATTTTAATGTTACCTCTGACTTCTGGTGCTAAGACTCCAAGGCTGATTCCTCTGAATTTCCACAATATATTCTTCACACATTGCACTGAAAAAACTGCCTTGAAAACTCACCCATGGTCTGGCTTTTTTGTAAAAAAACAAAACAAAACAGATTTACATCTGTATGAGTAGTGGCCTCAGCTATAGCCCTAGATAGCAAGTGTCAACCTCTAAAATCAGCTGACTACCATATGATGTTTCCTGAAATGCCCACGTTTTGGTTTGGTTTAGTTTTTGTTCACATTTTGTTTTGTTTCAGTATGAAGTTGGGTTCAATTGTTGTTGAATTGCTGGAGATGGGACCCACGTGGCTCCTGCATGCTAGATATCTGTGCTCCCCCTGGGCTACAGCCCCACATCTGAAATATCATGATTTTAAAGTAAAATATGAGACCCAAGGGCTCTTCCTCATAAAAGCCATAAGAGGTAAGAGTATTATCAAAGATAAACAAAGCCAGACAGTAGTTTAAGTGACAATGACAGTTTTTAATCAGTAATGATTGATTGCGATAGGAAATAGAGCCCAGAATGACTGCAGAATGACTGAGGTCAACTTTGTAGAGAGGTGTATTTTGTTTTAAAGGGAGAATTCAGAGTTTGGAGGAAGGAGAGGAATCAGGCCCTTAGAAGTATGGAAGTCAAAACCTACAAAAGATTGGTCCTGAAATGGGGATTAGGCCCTCCTTGGGACAGTTAGTTGTGAGCCACACTCAACTTTGACTTGGAAAGATATGAATGGGCATTTTGAAAGGAGTGTGCAGCACAGTGGGAGCATGGCCTTAGTAGAGACAGGGAAATGAGAAATTACAAAGGGTTGGCCAATGTAAAAGTGATTAGGCCAGCTGCATCTACTAGTATTCTATTAAGGAAGATAGGATGCTATCTCCAAGAGACAGTGGGAAACAGATCCTGGCATTCCTGATGATTAAATGTCAGGGGAATGGCTTTCAAGTCCTTGAGAAAGACACTCTTGAGTGGAAACACAAGCATTTACTTGTTAAAGAAACAGAGGAAGATTTCTCCATTGTAAACCCTTTCCTTGTAAATTCCCTAAGAAATGGTTGGGGTTGAGCTATGCTTACGTGTTAGTTACAATAAATTCTTTTGGCAATCTTACATCTTCCTAGGGTTGTAGCCTTGAAAGATTAGAAACTGCTAGTGCTTAGGTAAGTGTTTTAATGTGGAGGGAGGGAAGTGAGTCAAATAAACTAGTTTGAGAGTTTGTAGATTTTGTAAGCCATGTTTAAAGCCTCATCTAGAAAGGAGTTCAGAGGAGGCCAACTACAGCACTCTGTGAGGGAATCTTTGTCAGAATCAAATGTAAATTTAGGGACCTGAGATTTAGCTCAGTGGTTCCACTATCTGCCTAGCAAATGCAAGGTCCCTAGTTCAATCCCTGGTACCAAAAAAAACCCTAAATATAAACTTAGGGTCCTAAATTTTATATGGAATCTCAGGGACTCTGAAAAGCTAAAACAGTCTTAAGAAAGAACAAAGTGGGAGTTCCCATACTTCCTTATTTTAAAACTTACTACAGTAATTAAAATAATGCAGTTTTTATATCAGATATATAGAACAATAGAATTGAGTGAGCAGCCTGGAAATAAATCCTGTATACTAAATAATTTCTGCATTTTTTCAGTATATCATAAAGATATACACAAAGGAACATGTTTTTGTTTTTGTTTTTGTTTTTCTTTATGAAACGGGGAACTGTCTTAGTTACTTTTCTCATTGCTGAGACAAAATACCTGACACCCAAAGTTAAAGGAGGAAAGTTTACTTGGCTCACAGTTTGTAGAGGATTCAGTCCATAGTTAGCTGGCTCCAAGGCAGGGCGGCACGTCAGAGGGGCATCACAGAGGAGAAACAGTTCATGGAAGGCAGAAGGCAGCAAGCTATAAGTGACCAGCAACAAACAATGGCACGGTTTCTGTCCCTTACCTCTTATCCAGGCTACTCATCATTAGGGCGAGTAGCACTCACACCCTTAATCCTAGCATTGCATCCTGGATCCCAGCATCACACATCCTCGACCCATCTACCTCTGAAAAGTTCCACCTATGACCACATGAGGCTTTGGGGTGATGTCTAGATACAAGGCCTAACAGGAATCCAGGGCCTAGAGCCTGGTAGGCAGTGACTATACCGCTGAGATACATCTCTACCACAACAACAGTAATTGTTAACCTGTGCTGGTTTATTTTTCATGGTTTTTTTTCATGATGTAAGCCATATATAGGGCCAGTAATATGAGTGGTGAGAATAATTTACTGAGGAAGGATAATATAAAATAATTTATTCAGGCAGAAGACACCATCAAGAGGTACAGTGGATGCATGCCAAAAGAGGTATTGCACTTTCAAAGTGAGATATTGGGGTTTTTTTATAAAGGTTTCAGCTGTGCCAAAAGGGTCTAGGCAGCAAATGAGATTACCTAACGAGTGTCTTTTTCTGGACCATCTAGGTGGTGTGGATCTTCCCGGAGCCCCTGCAGCATTTCTGAAGGTATATATTGAAAGTTCCAATTTGACCAGACCACTTCTCCAACCTTGCGGAAGAACTCTTAGCTTCGCAAAAGGAGCTCTATACAGTACATTTAAACTTTCAGAAAAGATAGATCAGAGAGAAATAAGTGGGTCAAAGATTGTTTTGATTTCCTGTGTAGTTCTGATTAGTGCTGATGTATTGTTTTTGACCACTCCATGAGTATGGGGCAGGATGACTTTAATGGAGCAGTTCTACTGCTAAGGGTTTTAACCCTTTTTTGCCATTGTGTAACCACTGCATTTTTAAATATCTGATGCATTCAGTAGACCCATTCCATAGGAAATTATTTGTACATACACAATTTTGTGATACTAGGAATTGAACCCAGGAATGCTCTTTCACTAAACTATATCTTGAGCCTTTTATTTATTTTATTATTTTTTATGTCAAGACAGGATTTTGCTGTTCCTAATACTGTAATTGAATTTGCAATCCTCTTTCTTCAGCTACCTGACAGGCTTGACTACAACATACACCACTGCGCCTGGCTTCCAAAACACACATTTTACAAAAGATTCATGATCTATGTAGAACCAGAGTTAAACTCCCTAGTCAAGACTAACTGAATCTATTCAAAAACCTCACTCGTTTGCATGTAAACAGGTAGTCCTTCTCATAGTTATCATATAGAAATTCTACCTGATGAATTTCTTTTTAATTTTGAACTTCTGAAATCATAAAGATATATAAATATTAAATTTTATACTGCATTCTTGTTCAATTTGTGCCATAAAATTATCTTTATTTACTTACTTCCCAATCTTAGAAATTTTATTAGTAGTATATGTTGTGATCCATAATATTACATTCTTTGGGGGAACATATAAATATGTATAATTTTAATTTTTTTCCTTTCTACCCTTCCCCAAATCTATTTCCCAATATCCAAAAAGTCAACCTCTCTGTTTCCTATCACTTCTCCTTTATTTTGAGCATTAAGTTATTTATATTTTGTGTTTCTGATATGAGAGAAATCACATGATGTTTATCCTTCTGTGTCTGGCTTATTTCACTAAACATTTGGTCTCAAGAGCCATCATTTTCACATAATTCAAAAGCACCCTGATTTAATGCTGAGTAATAATCCATTGTGTATATATGTTTCCTTTATTTATTCTTCTGCTTATGGGCATCTAGGTTGTTGCCATAATTTATCTCTGGTGAATTAAGCTCTGACAAACATGGGAATATATATATCACTATAACATGATGACTTTAACTCTCTGGGGAAGATACCCAGAGGCAGTGTAACTGGCCCAAATGAAACTTCCAATTTCATCTTTTTTGCAGTCTCTGTACTGTTTACCACCATGGTTATACTAGTTTACATTCCAACCAACAAGGTAGGAGGCTTCCCCCGCAACATCACCATTTGTTAGTTTTTGAGTTTTAAAGTTAGCCATACTTACTGGAATAAGGTGGAATCTCGGTTTTGTTTTAAATTGTATTTCCTTAATTACAAAGGATAGCAAATATTTTTTTCAGTTACTTATTGGCCATTTGTACTTCTGAGAAGTATCTATCCATTTCAATTGCCCATTTTTTATATTTAAATACATAGTTTTTATATTTTCTAGACATTGCTCTTCCCAAAGAAGAACAGCTGGTAATTTTTTTTTCCATTCTGCAGATTGTCTCTTCACTCTGTTGGTTGTTCCTCATGCTGAACAAAAGCTTTTAAATATTATATAATCCCATTTGTCGATTCTTTAAATTATTTATTATGTAATCGGTGTTCTATTGAGGACATTCTTGTCTATGCTTATGTCTTCAAGATTTTTATGTTTTATATTTCATCAGATTCAATGTTTCTGATTTTATATCTGCATTTAGATTTTTAAAAAATAATCCTAAGAGGTGAACCAAGAACTTTGCACATGATAGGCATCTGCTCTACCAGTGAGCTATGCTCACACCCCAAGGGTAATAATCTTTTGTTTTTTAATTCTTTTATTGGTACATTTTAGGTATACAATACATTCACATTTATCATTGGGTGCTTGTACCTGTACATGATGTATCTTGGTTCTTATTTTTTCCCCATTCACTGTCCTCCCTTCACCCCCTCCACCCTTCCCTATTTACAAAGACTTTGTTTCCATTTTTTCATTTTCTCATAATATTTCCTTTCCCCTTCCCCTCCCACTTCGCCTACCCCTTTGGGCCTTTTCTTCCTATTTCAAATGATCAATTATTCATTTTAATCATTTTAATCCTTATTTACACTTTCAGTTTCTAACACTAGAGAAAGTATTGGGTATTTACACATGTGTGTCCTATTTATTTCACTTAAGAGTATGCCCTCAATATGCATCCATTTAGCTATAAATATGTCTAGTTCCTCATTCTTTATGGCTGAGTAGTACTCCAATTTATATAAAAAAAAATCCACATCTTTATCCAGTTTCCAACTGATGGGGACTTGAGCTGTTTCCAAGCTTTGGCTATTACAAACTGTGCCACTATTAACATGGGTGCACATATATTGCTATGGTATGATTCTTTTAATTCTTTTGGGAAGATACCCAGCAAGGGAATAGCTGGGTCAAATGGGACCTATCAGTAGAATAGATTAGAAGATGCAGAACCAACTCCAGACATACTCA
This sequence comes from Heterocephalus glaber, assembly GCF_053883595.1. NCBI lineage: Eukaryota > Metazoa > Chordata > Mammalia > Rodentia > Bathyergidae > Heterocephalus > Heterocephalus glaber. Next base: position 2,481,784 of record NW_028258329.1, on the reverse strand, counting down.
GCCACCTCATCTTTGACAAAGGAGCCAACCACCCTCATTGGAGGAAAGAGAGTCTATTTAATAATATTGGAAAAACTGGATTTCAATTTGCCAAAGATTAAAACTAGACCCATACCTATCACCATGCACTAAACTAAGATCAAAGTGGATTAAAGACCTAAATATTAAAACAGAAACACTAAACTTGCTGGAAGATAAGTTAGGTAGAACTCTTGAAGATACTGGCATAGGAAAAGACTTTATGACCAAAACCTCAGTAGCACGGGAGCTAGCGCAAAGAGTCAACAACTGGGATCTCATCTTATTAAAAAGCTTCTGCACTGCAAGACAAACCACCAACAGAACTAAGAGACAACCTACAATGCGGGAAAAAAATTTTAGCAGCTGTACCTCAGACAAAGGACTACTATCTAGACTATATAAAGAACTGAAAAAAACAGACCCCCTCAAATTCAAAGACCCAATTCAAAAATGGGCATCTGAAATGAACAGACATTTCCCAGACAAAGAAGTAAAAGCAGCAAAGAAACATATGAAAAATTGTTCAACATCACTGGCATTCAAGAGATGCAGATGAAAACAACACTGAGATTCCACCTCACCCCAGAAAGAATGGCTGCTATCAAGAAATCAACTAATAACAAATGCTTGCGGGGCTGTGGGGAGAAAGGAACCCTTCTCCATTGTTGGTGGGAGTGCAGACTGGTGCAACCACTGTGGAAATCAGTATGGAGTTAACAAGGTTAATAATCTTAAATCAAGGCAAATAAATTATATTCAAATTTTAATAAGAATACCAGGCAAAATGCTTAGTCTTTCTGAAGCTTCTGTATATTATTTGTTCAAATAATTAAGAATGCAGGGCTGGGGATTTAGCTCAGTGATTCTGCTGCCTACCTCGCAAGCACAAGGTCCTGAGTTCGATCTCTGGTACCAAACAAAACAAAAAAGAATGCAGCTAGCTACCTAATAAGATATGGCATAGGAACTTGCTTTATCATTTTTTGATCCTTTATAGGAAAAAAGATAACTGAAAATGATTTCAAATATAAGACATACACGAATGCAGTCCATTTACAATGAGAATGCATTTCAATTCTGTACCAATTAAAGGAAAATTCTGTACAGAGAATTTTATTCCATTTACTTTGCCTCCCCTAAATAATATGATATTCAAGCATTAAGTTTGTTTGTATTTGTAGGAAAAACTTTACAGATTCTCTGCCATTTTTATAAATGATAATTAATAGTAGCATTATGAATATTCTAAAATGTTGTATTTGTATATTTGATACATAAAATGCAAGATGTCTAGTTAAATTTCAATTATATGGGCTGAGGATTTAGCTTAGTGGCCTGCCTCACCAGCACAAGGTCCTGAGTTTGATCCCCGATACTAGGAAAATAATTTCTCAATTATATCTGAGCAACAATTATTGATGTCATGAAATATTTTTATTGACATATAGTAATTGTACATGGTTATTATTTGCAGTCTGAACATTCAGTACATGTGTATATTGTGTAGTGATCTCGTAGTTAGCATTTGCAATTCCTGAAACTTTTATCATTTTTTTGTATTGAGAAGCTTCAAATTCCTTTCTTCTACATTTTCATAGAATGCATAAAAAATTGTGGTGATATAAAATCACTTTACTATGCTGTGGAATATTAAAATGTGTTGCTCATTAATCCATGCATTTTGATACCTATTATCCAACGTCTGACTCCTCCCCTCTTTTCTAACCTCTAGTGACAAATATTCTTAATCTCTCCTTTTGAGAAATCAACATTTTAGCTTCTACATATGAAAGAAAACATGTGGTATGTGTCTTTTTTGCTAGGCTTATTTTGTGTAACATAGTGTCCCTCAGTTTCATCCACACTCCCACAAATGATGAGGTTTTATTTCATGATGGAGTCATATTCCATTGTGTTTATGTGCCAATTTTTTATCCATTTATCCTTCCATGGGCACCTCTGTTCACTCCTTATCTTGACTCTTGTGAATACTGCTATAATAAATATGCCAGTCAACAGCCTCCTTGGTACACTGACTTCATACCCATAGGATATATGCCCCGTATTGAGAGGGCTATATTGTATCACAGTTCTATTTTTAGTCTTTTGAATAAACTCCAAACTGTTTTCCCTAATGCTGTGCTAATTTCCATCCTTCACAACAGTTTGGTAAGCTTTCCATTGTTTGTATTCTTGCCAGCACTTGTTATTTCTCTTTTTTAGACAATATCCATTCTAACTAGGGTAAAAGGATATCTCACTGTGGTTGTCATTTACATCACCATGATGATTACCAGTGCTGAGCAGTTTTTCATATGCCCATTGCCCATTTGCATATCTTCTTTTCAGAAATGTCTGTTCTGATCACACATAGTCAAATAATTTTCCAAGAGTGGCAAAACCATGCAATTTAGAAAAAATTAATCTTTTTAATAAATGGTATTTTGTCTACCAAAGTTTCCTGTGTTAGAATCTTGGACCCAGTGCAGAGACACTGGGAAGTGTTGAAATGTTTAAAAGGTGGGGCCAAGTAGAAGGTACTTATGTCACGGGGGGCATCTCTTACAGAAGAGATTAATGTCATTCTTCCAGAGCCCTGCTTGGTTCCCATGGGAGAAAATTTCTATATAAAATGTAATCTCCCTGGCTTCCTGTCTTAACTCTCATCCACATACACCCCTACCCTTGGAATGCCATTCATTGTAAATCCCTCAGCAGAAGCAGAAAAGATGAAGCTTCCTGTGCTTGGATATTCAGCCTCCAGAATTGTGATCTAAATAAGCCCTTTCCTTTGGAAGTGCACAACTTAGGATTTTGTTATAGAAAAGAAACTGGGTGAAGCCATACATACAATGAATGCTTACCTTCTTCTCCTTTATTTGCTAGTCACTGTTTTTTTTAAATGAAGACCATTAAATGGGAGCAGAAATGCTGAGCAAGGTGTTTGATTTGCAAATGGCCACTTCTCCCTGTGTATCCACAGTCTTTTCTGTCTGTGTGCACCACCCTGCATGTTGTTTTATGTCTAAACTTCCAGTGTTAATAATGACAACAGTCAGATTATACTAGTTCCCTGCCCCCAATGTCCTCATTAACTTAATAACCTCTTTTGAAATCCTTCCTCCACACAATCACATTCTAAGATACTGGAGGTTACAGCCTTTTGTGAAATGTATTTCTTTATTTACTACAAGATTCATGACTGACTGAGACTCCCTAAACAAATCTCTTATTAGTAAGAGAAATTCATTTATTTAATATGAATTTTAAATGACACAGGAAGGAGGGAAGGGAAACGAATGTAAAAAGGAATTGGGATGTGCTATGTACCTGTACCGATTGCAAACAAGGAATGTAGTCATTACATACCCCAAACATGTACTAATAAAAAATAGATTTAAAATGAGCAAAAATATATTGAACTCTCAAAATAGATCCAGGGAAGCTCTTTATTATTATGGAATTCATGCCAAAAAACAGGAGATGGTACACTGTGGTCCCTTTTTCCATATTCCTTTCTCTGCCTCAATAGAAGTCATTCCATTCACATGCCAGGGAAGACAGACTCTTAAGAACAAATGCTCGGCCGATGTGTAACTAAGTAGTCCCAAAAGGCAACCTGCCAAGAGTTACATCCTTCAGGGGAAACATGGCTCCAGGACATCTTGCTGTTAGAGGAATGAGGAACAAAGCCCAGCTGATCCAGACGTACTTTCCGCAACATGATACTGCATTGGCAGCTAATTCTATAGATATTCTTGAGATATTCTTTTCCACAAGTAAAAATGAGAAATAGATTTACCCAAGCCCACTCCAAGAACATCTCTGCATCAGCACTTCAAAGAGCTCCACAGTGCCTTTTTGGAATAATCATCCCCCTACTCCGCCTTGACAATGATTACTGTAATTAATGTAGCTTGACAGATAATTGATCACAATGATCTCAATAATGTTGCCTTTTCCAGATTGCCAAATGCAGTGATACCTGTGTATTCAGTGTTAACTAGTTTCTGGAGGCATAACAAGTACCAAACAAATTGTTTTGGCTGAAAAGGGTAGAGCAACTCATGACACAACCAACACTGACAATTTCTAGCTTCCACATAGATTACCAAATAAACAATGAATACTGGAGCAAAACTTTCACACCAAAATGTGTCAAGTACCAAATGTGAAGGGTGTCAAAGCCATTAAGTACCAAGTTATGGTTGTAAATGAGATCATTCTGCATGAAATAATTTGTCCTGTTTTTGCTTACTTATTGTAATGCTTTTGAAATTAATTCATATTATTTCATTTGTCAGGGGTGTGTGCCTTTGTAATGCTGAACTGTAATTTATTGAATGGATATATCACAATTTTCCCATCTTCTTGTCATTTGATGGATATTTGGACTGATTCAGGATTGTGGCTATTGTAAATATTGTTTCTACAAGCATACAGTTTCATTTCTCATGTGAAAATACCTCAGAGCATAGGTTACAAGATGGAATAAGGTTACTATATGGAATAACTATGTAGCTCACTTTACAAAAAGTCACCAAGACTTGTCCAACGTCTCTGCCTATTGCATTTCCAACAGCCAAATAGGAAAATCTCCCTTGCTCCACACTCACCAACATTTGGTATTAACAGTGTGTGTACAATTCAGCTCCAAGCACAAAGTGTTTGCATGGCTTAAACTCACCTTGCAGGAGTCCAAGCTACTCTGTGCTCTTGAGAACCACTGACCCCTGTACTCACACCCAAAAAGGGGGGCCAATGACAAGCTTAATGAAAAGTTCGGCAAAATAATGACAAGCCAAGGACAAATTGCTGTGTTCATTTGAGCAAGATTTTTTTAAATATTTCCAAATCGAAATATAATACACATTCGGGGGGTGTAATTCATGATTCCCTGTAAAGATACAGGGAAGACTGGCCTAGCGCACTTTTCCTGTCTCTTCCTACACATAACACGCGGGTACAAGATTAATGTATATCCTTGTAGGCGCACTGATACACAAATATGATGTATAGAGTATGTTACCATAACCACATACATAGTTCATACTTGTGAGACTAGTCAGTTCAGTTTGTACTGTCTGACATCCCTGAGCAGCTGTGTATGGGTATTAATGAGGTATGCTAATGTTTTCTTCAAATATACATTATAAAATGAATGCAATCTCTTAGGCTAAATGTCACGTTTTGCAAAGAGACGGAATGCTGGGGCTATTCTCTCCAGTCTCTGCAGCCGAGCCGAACCTTTAATATCCCGCTGTTCCTCACTTTGACACACTGACATCAATCAGCACTTCCGGACCGTCGCCCGTGTCCGCAATTCCAAATCGCACTACACTGACCGCAATCAGAGGCTCCGAATGGGAACCGCGGCCGACCAACACGTTTGTCCACAATTCCAACCTCCGATACATTGAATGTAATCAGAGCTTCCGGGTGGGAAGCAAGGCGCACTGGAAATGCGTCATTTGTCTGCGCGGCCAAAAGAGCCTGCAGTCCGCGATGTGACTGTATCTTGGTAGGACGGCGGCTGACAGGGGCCAATTAGTCTGATTTAGGAGGATCGCGTTGTGAGTGGCGCCTCCCAGCGGGTTTTCGTTTTCGAGCTTTAATTTCGTCTGGACTCCTCTGTGCCGCCACTGTAAATTTCCCACGGATCGGTTGCACTTCAAAGACTCTAACGTGTAACATACCTTCAACATTTTTCCTCTTTAGGGTTTGTATCTTTGCCTTAGTTCTTGTTCTTTAACGTTTTATTAATCTCGAGATGGATGGTGAGGTTTTTTTAACCAAGAAAACCAGTTTTCTGCAACATCCCCTCCTCTTTTTGTAAAGACAGCCTGAGACTGTAATTTTATACCCTTCTCTTTCAGTATTAATCATTTTAATTTCATGTTTTTAACATCTGAAAATTCTGTTTTTTCAGTAATACTGAAGTTGTCATTTTTATTGAAATACAGTACTCTTAATTTTTTATATACCTTAAGTTTCCCTATTGAGTCTTTTTTTCCCTTATTTTTCTGACAAAAAGTCTTCAATATGAGAGGACTTGCAGAGATTTCAAAGTGAGTAGTGCCCTGAGTCTATATTCAATTCTAAGATACTACTTTTTAATTTTTAACAAATAGTTCGAGGTTAAAACAATTTTCACGATCATATTTTAAAACAGCTAGGAGGGCTAGGGATATAGCTCAGCGGTGCACTGCCTGCCTGGCAAGCACCAGACCCTGAGTTCAATTCCTGGTACCAAAAAAAAGCAGCTAGGAGAACTGCTTTTTCTGTATATCTTGACTTCCCCTACCCCATCACCTTATCATTCAGTCCCCAAAACGCCAAAAAATTTTCAAATGAATCCTCCCTCTTTGTAACCTATTCTACTCTCCTCATTCTGAATTCTCTTTCTTTTTTTTTTTCCTCTCCTTAGGAAAACTATTCTACAAACTCTATTTAGAGGTCAACACAGGGGGGTGGCATTTGGTCTTTCTGGCAGGTAGTTACCTCTAAAGGTTAGGCATGAAGGCAACCTTGGATTTTATGTAAATGAAGGCGTGTAAGATACCCAGTAAAGCTTTACTGTATTTACCAATGCAAACTTTGAAGAAAAAAGTTAGTTTCTGTCCCTACAGTTCAGTCAGTTCCTTGCTGGCAGTAAAGGATGTTGTTAATAATACCCCAGAAGTGAAGGGCATTTTCTTTTTCTTCTTAAGTATATTGATTTTACCTCCATTTCATATTTTTCAGAATTTGTAAAGCAATTTAGACAAGGCTCAAGAAAAAGTGGCAATGTCCATAAATGACACTAAGGTTTCCTAAATGTGTTACTTGATGCTGTTATTACTTTTCAATATGCTTTTATACTTTCAGTGATATTCACCATTCTAATTTTTTTAAAAAGAGCAATACATGCTGAGGATAACAAGAAAGAAAATGGAGAAAGAAACTAATTGTAAAGAAAAGTTCATCTTCTACCTCTGATTCCAGTCAGTACAAATTATAACTAATTTATTACCAACATTAGGCTTTGGTGTCCTTTTTTTAACATCTGCTTATAAAAATACATTACAGGGCTCAGGATTTAGCTCAGTGGTTCCGCTGTCTGCTTTGCAAGCACAAAATCCTGAGTTCAATCCCCAGTAAAAAAAAAACAAAAATACATTACAATCTATCATTACATTTGTTTTATTCTATATATGTTTTGAAAAAAAATGATTTAGTGATACTTGTTAAAGGTCAGACCACTATCATCTTATGTACAAGAATTATGACAATGAAATTTTGCATATCTATAATATTTATTTTATCCACTTATATATATCCCTTACTGTGCCTGAAGAATTTACAAATATTAGCCTAGTTACTGAATGACAAAGAACATGAAAATCCTTCTGTTTCTAACCATTTGGGATATTTTCATACAGGTTCTTTTCTTTTCCTTACAGGAATGTATTTCTTTAAGTTTTGCAATCAGCCTTAGTAGCATTCTTCTGGTATACTTATTTTTAACTTTTATTTTAACTAATACATAAAAATATTTAAAATATACATTTTATAGCATGTTGAAAATGAGATTTTTTGTGCATTAGAGAAATTGTCTGAACTCAGAAAAAAAGCATGGGCATGTTGGAAATTGTAGCAAAGAATGAATGGAGATCTGTGGATTAGAATTTACTAAGAGATAACACAAGATGGTAGACAGATACTCACTAAACTGAAATATCAAGATTCCTGCTGAAGAATGTTTCTAGCAAAGGTGATCAGTCATCACCACCCAGAGGGATGCAGGAAGATGAGGAAACTGATCATCACCCCAGGAGATGAGGAACTCTCGAGGGATAGGGGTTTGACTTATCAGGGTTCATCCTAAAACGGGATTTTAAAGGAAATATACCTGTGGGGCAAGAAGATATTTCAGAAACTTGATTAAAGTTAATCAATCTTTTTTACCTCCAGGTCTTCAAGTATATTATAGACCATACATAATAGTAATACTAATTTTAGCTATGACTTAATGGTTGTTTTGAAATAGAAAATATATGTTCAATGTGTTCTATGAATCTGCTGTTTACACGAGAAAGAAAGTAAAAATGTATTTACAATTTTAAAGCAATAATTAGTGTGAAAGTGTATGCTCAAAACCACTCCCCTGCCTGCAGAAACCCTGATCTTTACCATGCTGAGATGAACACCATCACATGCTTTTTACTTGCTAATTGCCCGAGGTCCAAATCTTGTCCACTAAATGTTAGTGTTTCCTTTTTAATATAATTTTACTGGCATGCAGCTATATTCATTTGTTTGCATGTCTATGACTGTCTTCATGCACAGTGGCAAAATCCAGTGGTTTTAAGGGAAATGATGTGATCCATAAAGCCAAAATTATGATCAGTGTGCTTTCACACCACCCAGGGTTCAGTCTGGACCCCAGGTAGTTCAGTCTTTGGTATCGTAGTTAGAATGAGATGCACACTTGTGCAGGGTGGAAAAACTGGATGAAATTTTAAGTTTGTAAAGAATTCCAAGAGATAAAAACTACCTGCAATCAGACAATTTTATAGATTTCCAGTTTTCCTTTGGCTCCCCTTTTCGGCCCTCTGGTCAAGATTTAGCTTATTTTCAGGATAAGTATTCAGAGGACATAAGGAATGCAAAAGCAAGGAGGGCGCTGTGTCTATTTTTCAGGGATAAAAGTGCATGCTTAGCATAGGCTAAGAGGGGCCCTGTGTTCAATCTGCACCACAAGCCCCCCCCACACACACACACACAGCAATGGAGAGTGGCCCTATTCTCTTAGATCTCCTAAAAACACTACAAAAGACTTTCTCCTACTCTTCCATTTTGATCTTAGCTGGCACTGTCACCATGGCAACTGGCAATCCTGAGGATTGGAGCAGGAGAGATTGAAGAAAGGAAGAAAAGATGGGGGAGGGAAGGGAGAGTCTGTACTTTGTTCCCTTTTCAATCCTCTGATTGGAACTGGAGGGCTTCTGGAACCTTCCCTCTGCACTACAGTGATTACATCTGGGTTTCTGATGTTATAATTCAGGATAGGGTGTAAAATGAAAAGAACAACAAAAATGAAAACATCACCAGTTCAGCAGTCTTTAACAATACAGCACTGGGTTTTTGTTTGTCTATTTGTTTTTGCTTTTTGGGTTTGTTTGTTTGGTTTTTGGTTTTTGGTTGTGGGGAGGTTGTTTTATTTTGGTTTGGTTTTGATATTTAGTTGTTGTTTTGGGGGGGCTGGGAGAAGGATCTCTCAATGTAATTCAGGCTGGCCTTGAACTCTCTTTGTAGCATAGGCTAGCCTCAGACTCACAGTGATCTTCCTGCCTCAGCCTCCCAAATGCTGGGATTACAGATGTGTGTAACTATGCCTGGATCAGCATTCTTTGACTTCCCTTTTAGCACTTACATTTACAATCTTGAAATAGGTGTTGCACCTGTATATCAAAATTGTATAGTGATAATCAGTGGCAGGGCTCAATACAATTTCTTTATCTTTCACAAAATGTAAATTTAGTGGCCTCATCAAAATAATAAAATTAATTTTTGATCATAAATTTGTATTTATACTTTTGATTTATCATAGTCACTCCAAACATCATTTCAGTATTTCTGCCTTTTGGTTCTTTTAATATATGCGCCCTTCATAAATTTTCAGAATTATTCATTGTAATGGTGTTGACTATCACTATTTCCTTATTTGAAAAATAATGCTACTTTTAATATGAAATACTGAACAGATTTTAGCAAACATTTCTTACTTGAGTTTTTCCGTAGTTTCTTAGTGTAGCACACCTACAAGATATCAAGATAGGCAAAGAACTATTGTCTGGGACTCATGTTACTTTTTAAATTTCCATGAAATTTACCTAATTTTCTAATTTGAAAATACATTATATGATCCAGAAGATTTTGGCAATCAAGTGTCCCTTGATTATGAAGGTACATTCTGTTAGAAAGTTTCATAATTGTAAGAGTGAAGTAGGATAGAAGAAATAAAGGTAGGTAGAAAAGCGACAAGCAACAACATAGTTTTAAAATTGTACTTTTATGAAAAGTGAACCTTCAGTTGCCCAAGTTACACTACCTTTTTTTTTTTTTTTTTGGTACCGGGGATCAAACTCAGGACCTTGTGCTTGCAAGGCAGGCAGCGAAACCACTGAGCTGAGCTAAATCCCTGGCCCTACACTGCCTTTTTTCTTTTCCAGGAAATGCACTCAAAAACTTTAAGGATCTTAAAGATCCATAAGCATATACATTGAGTTCATGCTTTTCACCTCTAAATTGTGCCTGTACTTTTCCTACCACACTAGAGATGCACAAATCCCAGACTTCCATCCTCACATAAACACCCCTAATGAGTGAGTAGCACATCTTTAAAGATAAAATACAAGCAAATGGTTTGCATTCTAACCTAGCCCACTAAACATGAAACCTGATAGACCAAATGAATGGACATGGTAGATCTGTCTTGAGGATACCCCAACAAAACATAGAAACCCAACCACAGACTATACAAGCCTCACTCCTGAGCATCTGCCCTCAACTTTTCCTGAGTGTGCACCTCTTTACCTCTGCCTAGTAAAGTCTTGCTATGCCTCCCACTGATGTGGCTGCATTTTTTTCTCTGTGATACGTCACCATGGGTGCATGGGGTGAGGTCACCATCTTCGCTTTCAGGGTTCGCCTTGGAGCCCATCAAATGACAAGATCTTGCCAAGGTGTACTTATGCAAACGAAGAGGCAAAGACCTCACTAAACATGATAATCTGTGGACTGCCATCCAGCATGCAAACTGCAGTGCAGTCCTTCACTGACCCCAACATCATTATGAGCCAGCTGGAAACCTGACTGAATAATACAGTGAGTTTTAATGGAACAACATTTAACATTCAGTAATTCCTGAAAATATATTTTTTGTTGACATGGGGTATATTCAAACTATTTGGTCAATTAGGAAAGTTTTTCATCTCCACAATGCACTTTTTTTTCTTTTTTTTGTACCAGGGATTGAACTCAGGACCTTGCACTTATAAGGCAGGCACCCGAACCTCTGAGCTAAATCCCTGGCCCAACAATGTACTTTTTTATATGCATACCTTATCCCTTATCCATTCTTCTCCTCCAAATCAATAGTGACAGTTCTCTCTTCTACTACAGAATGCAAGCACTACAGTCACTGTTTAGAAATAATGTTCTTCTCACTAGGATATCCCTGAAGTCACTTCATGACTATTTGTCCTACAGAAAGCACCCTCCAAATTTTCTATGTGGGTAGTGATTCCTATACTGCCTGCAGGTTTTCCTTCTCTCTGATCGGCTCTCCAAAGTACACAAAATATAATAAATGGATTCTCATTTTTTGAAAGTTAGTTACAAATCCTTGGATGGTTTTAAAGTTGAAGAAAGTGTAGAGAGAAGAGAAGCAGCAAGCAGAATACAATTAAAATGACAAAATAACAAGAATAATGTTGCAAAGTGTTTTCTAATTTACTTCTCTAGTATTTTATTTTTTAATAACTTACTCATAGGTATATGAACACACACTGCGCTTCACTTACTTTCTTGTCAGTTTATCGGTGTAACCTCTCAACTGCAGACAAGCAAGTCTGCACATCTCCCAGATATCTTTCAGTTTCAAAGTTCAGTGGTGAACACTTATCACTTATTCTTTCCTAAATAGCTGGACTGATTAGAAGGTATTTATTTGGTTTCTCTGTCTGAGCATGCATTGTTATCTCTGCGAGGGAACTCACATTCAAGATGATAATTGTAGGGGAAAATATTCTAGACAGAACTCTGATACCACTGCATGTATCAGAACTCGATTTTACTGCATTTCTTGGATCTATAAAAAGGTCATGTCATATACTATTATTTTGGTGATTAAGTCAAGAAATTATGCATGTATTTCTTCAAATATCTTGTATAGAATGGTAGCTGCCTTATAGATATAGCATCACAAGACTGAAACCTATTTTCCTAACCATGGGGGCTATGCTACTAATCTCACTGATGAATTAAGTCTTTAATTCTGGTCAGTTTTCTCAGAGAAACTACTCTGATGAGTATTCTGTTCATATTTGTTGACACTCAAAGGCCTAACCTGTGGGCCTGCTCTGTGGTCCTCACTGAATGGTTCAAAGCTGACTTTATTTAGAAAGCACATCCTGAGACCCAAGGAAACCATCAAAAGAGGAAATTCCTTACTGCGCTTCTTGTCATTCATTTTACTATAAGTGCTGCCAAAGGGAGCACCTTGTCATTCATTTTAGAGTTTTGTCCTGCATGATTACTAAGCATGATGTAGAGTTCCGGGCTTATACACAGGGTCTTCTTATCTTTACCTTCAGTCCAGAGCGTGCTCATAGAGTAGAGCTAAATTTCCTGGCATATGCCTGGAGCATAGTTCTCATAAATTCTGGGTAATGAAAAAAATTGTTGGCCAATCTAAGTCACACTATGTACATGCCTTTACTTCATTAAAAGGAATTACACAGTATAAGTCTCTGAACTTAAAAAAATCCCTGAGCTCTGAGCCATTTCATCAGTAATGTATATGACAGGAAGGAAAAGCCACCTGGATAGACAGAATGTTTAATTTCTTCTTCAGGGTAAGTCTAATACCATGGAGGCCAAAAAAGCTTTCAGGAAAACTGTCTCACATGAAGGAATCGTTAAGCCCTTATGACGCTAAGGCTTAGTAACCAGGTCTAGTGCACAGTGAGTTAAATCCTCCGTCTGTCAAGTTAGGAGTCAGCACTCGTGTCCTAGGTTCTGGAGAAGTGATCCATGACTATAACTGGGGCTTTTTTGTCTTATTGTCTCAGAAACCACAAACAACACAAGGTCCCCTCTTTCTCGAGGTAATTAACACATCACTGAAGATGGGCAGGGGTGGGCATCCAGGAGGCAGGGCTACAGCAGAAGACTCAGTATCTACCTGGCTCTCTTGAGCTCCTGCAACCTGGAAACTTCACTTCTCATTTCACTGTATGCCAGTGAATATACACATTCTCAAACAAAGCAGGCAGCCTCTGTCATTTGTACTGAAGGAAGCACCCAAGCTAATTAACCATTTAATAGAGAACTGGCATTCCCTTAGGATGAGGAGACAGGAAAGAAGCCTTCCGGTATCTCCTCCATTCAGGGAAAATTCTGATTTGCTCTGAAAAAACAGAAAATGTATTGCTATTACTATCTTAACAAATATGCTAATCGCATATAATGTATGTTCATAAAGATGAAGCAGTGGTCAGACTGTGGCTTTAAGCATGTAGCCAGCTCCCTACTATCCCCGTTTCCCGCCTTAGAGTCGCTTTCAGCGACGCACGCCACGTTGTTGTTCTGGCGTCAACCCATCAAACCTTTAAGGGGTTTATCTTCTGTTATAGAGGTGGAGGTGAAAAGACCAAGGAGAAGTCTTCTCCTTTCATGGACCTGTGCTTGTCCATCCTAGGAGGTGCTCCGTCTTTGTGCCGTTGACTAGATTTCTCCTTTGTACAACTGAATCACATTACAACCCTATAGGCAAAAGATTCTCGTGGTCTCCTTTCGTGGAGACCCCAATGGAAGAAGACCCGAACAGAAAGAAGGCGTCACTGCCCCTGCACCTGAGGTGTCGGCTCCCAAGGCCAAAAGCAGTGCCTCTTCCTCATCGCTGCTTACACCCTAGGAGAGAGCAGCCACCTGGCTAATTCACTCGGAAAATCTAAAACCATCACGCGGCTTTAGATTGATGGCATGTGCTATTTGTCTTATCGGCACATTTTCCCCTTTCCCATGGCAATAATAACCACCTCACATATATCTTCTTCTGCATGTTTATTATTTTAACAAATCTAAATAATCATGACCAGATGATAAATAAAAGGCTCAATAAATATTGGATGTCTACTCTCCCCAGCCCTGTTATCTTTCTATCACAATAAGAAGCAGAGTGTGTGCTGGGGATCTTCCCCAAAGAATTAGAAGAATCATACCACAGTGATATATGTGCACCCATGTTCATAGCAGCACAGTTTGTAATAGCTAAAACTTGGAAACAGCCCAAATGCCCATCAACTGGAGACTGAATAAAGAAAATGTAGCTTTTTATAAAATGGAGTACTACTCAGCCATAAAAAATGAGAAATTAGAGACATTTATAGCTAAGTGGATGCACATTGAGGCAATACTGTTAAGTGAAATAAATAGGACACACATGTGTAAATACCGAATAGTTTCTCTGGTATGAGAAACTGAAAGTGTAAATAAGGACTAAATATATAATAGATCATGTGAAATAGGAAGAAAAGGGGCAAAGGGGAAGGAAGTGGGAGGGCTAAGGGAAAGGATAGAAGGGAATGGGATTAATATGAGAAAATGGAAAAATAGGAACAAAATCTTTGTAAATAGGGAGGGCTGGAGGGGTTGAAGGGAGGGCTGGGCAAAGGTGAAAAACAAGAACCAAGAGAGACTATGTAAAGATGCAAATTTCCAATGATGAATGTCATTATATTGCATACCTAAAATGTACCAATTATTAGAATGAATAATCTGTAATGTAAAATAGGAAGAAAAGGTCCAAAGGTGTAGGGGTAGTGGGAGGGGCAGGGGAAAGGAAAGAAGGGAAAGGAAAAAATGATGAGAAATGGAAAAAATGGAAATAAAGTCTTTGTAAATAGGGAATGGTGGAGGGCGTGAAGGGAGGGCTAGGAATGGGGAAAAAATAAGAACCAAGATGCATTATATAAAGGTACAATTCCCAATGAGAAATGTGATTGTGTTGTATACCTACAATGTACCAATAAAAGAATTTAATACAAAAAAAAAAAGAAGCAGAGTGTGGGGGGAAGCCACACACAGAAAGAATAATACACCTCCTTCACTTATGAGAGTAGTTATAACTAAACACTTTGGTCTGGAGGCAAGGAAAAGAGGACTTCCTTAAACAGCTTACTCACACACAGGCATAAACAATGAAAATAAGTCTGTAAAACTTGGTATACAGGTTAGTAATTTACAAACAAACCATGTTTTCCATTCATGGATTTGAAAGTAGGATGAACAGAAAAATAGGCATAAATTGGTCAAGAGGTATCACATCGAATTTGCCTATCCACACCAGAGTGCTGGTAAATAACTTTATTCTACAGAAATTCCAAATTATTTCTGTGTTGATTGTATAATGAAAGAGATACTGATGTTTAAATTTTTTAAAGGACACTCAAAAATATGTACATACAGGGCCAGGGATTTATCTCAGTGGCGCTGCCACCTGCCTCACAAGTGCAAGGTCCTGAGTTCAATACCCGGTATAAAAAAAAAAATGGACATACATTGCCAGTCATGGTGGTGCATGCCTGTGATCCCAGCACTTGGAAGGTAGAGGCAGGAAGATTGCTGAGTTTGAAGCTAGCTTGGGCACCATAGTGATTTCGGGGCCAGCCTGAACTACAAAGTGAGAATCTATCTAAAAAAAAAAAAAATACACACACATACATAAGCTGCAGGCAGAACAAAATTTGAAACACTGACGTGTAGGAAGGGTGTTACAATATTTTATTTCTTTTCTTTTACTCATGGTCATAATATTTTATAAGCTTTTCATGCTTGGGAGATTTTTAGATTTTCATTTATTGTCTTACTTAGCACGTTGTCCATCTTCCTGTTCTTGGTTAAATCTGTTGATGCTCATTTTTTTCAGGCTGAACATCTGACTCTCCTCTGACCCATGCTGTATGTGAATGGATGCTGAGTGCCTCGCTAGGGAAGATAGGATTCCTCAGCCTGAATTAAGTAGGGATTTCCCACCTGAGCCACACACACACACATACGGAAACAAGAAGAGATCAGAAATGCCTCTGGGCCCTGAGAAGCCGACTACTGTGGGGAGGGCACTAATGCTAGCATGACTGTGTAGAGGGGAACATTTTCTAGTGAAGGTAATTCATTCCCACAGGTGCATCTCAGACTCAGTAGGATATGGGTGCTGTGCAAGTAATGGAATCCTCAAAGTAGTGTCTGATCACTAGAATGGGAGAATTAAGGACTTTTTTCAAAGTGTACAACATCTGTTCAAAAACAAACCAAAAGTATTAATATCTTATGAGTAAGTTTGCTCCCAAGTTTATACATACCCATAAATTTTCTAGATATATTAGTCTGTGTCCAAGCTATAATGAAATGTATATTGTGTATAAAGAAATTAGATTTATTTAGGTTACAGCTTTAGAGGTTCAAGAGCTGGTGTCAATATCTGTTTGAACCTTGTGTGAGCCTCTTTGGCTCTATTAAATGATGAATGGCATTATGATGGACACATTCATTAAAGGGAGGGATAGTGTGATGCGACAGGAAGAGAGAAAGCAAAGGGAAACAAATTTTGATACTTTAAATCAACACTCTTAAGAGAACTAGCCAGAGTTCCATGAGAACTGTTAGGGTAAACTGAGGCACAACGGACACCACCGAGTCAGGAGAAGTTAAAACAAGTGGAGTTTATTTCAGCCTAGGTGTAGATGGGCCAAGGGTGAAGAGACCATTGGCCCCGAGGGCGGGGTGAAAGGAGACTTTTATAGGGTGGTTTGACCAGGGGAGGAGAGATCGTCAGGGAAGAGTGGAAATGTTTGAGACTTGAGGAGGGGGAGGTCTGTGGGGGACGGGATGTTTCTTGTGGCTGCTGGGCATGCAGGTCTGCAGGCATTGCTGGGTGCGGTGCGCACATGTTCCTCTGGAACCCGTGTTTTGGCTTCCTGTTGTTGTACATTTCTTGGAGGTATGAAGAGCCCAGGGAAGCTGTGGAGAGCTCTGTGCACGGCTGCTGCGAGACGACTCTCTGTTCTGCCTGGGCAGGCAGACCTGACGGTCCCCTCTGTTTGTTATAAGAGAAAGAAAAAAGGGAGGGGGCGTAGATTCTCAAGGCTTCTTCGAGCGTGACTAGGGGCTGTGTGGGCATCCTGCAAGAGATAGGGAGGGTAGGGTCTCTGTAGGGCGTGTCTTGAGGTCCTTGAGGCACAGCACTGTAGCAGGCAGTCAGGAGTAGCTGTCTGGTGGTCGTGGACTGCATCTGTCCTTGGATGCAACCTACCAGGAGTTTTAGGTGACAAGGCCGAAAGAGAAAGGTTATAATGACCATGCCCCTGGGGCCCAGGATGGGCGTGAGCCGTGACATCCAGCTGTTCCAGGAAAAGGTCCAGAAGCCCTTTGATTGGGCCAGTTCCTTAAGCCTGTTAGCCTGGTTCTCTGGGTTTTTTGCTGCTTCCTGTTTGATGCCAGATTGGTTGTTATAAAAGCAGCACTCTTCTCCCAGAAAAATGCAAAGCCTGCCCCTTTCTGCAGTCAGTAAGCCCAGTCCTCAGCTGTTCGAGAGAGAGTCACAGCAGCTAAGGAGTCAAGTTCACTTTGTAAGGTCAAGATAGACCTGGATATTTCTTTTAGGCTACCTGAAATTCCTTCTGATAGGGACTGGTATGTTGTGATAGAGGTAGCCAGGACTGCTACACCAGCCCCTACTCCTGTGGTGATGCCCAAGCCTATTAATAGAGGGATCAACCCTGGGTTTCTGAAATTCCTGGCAAATGTGTATACAGGGACCTTAAAACTCTGGTTTCCCTTCCCCATGTCAATTTGGGGGCTCAGGTGTACTAGGGTGTATGTTCTGATCCAGTTAGCGGGGAGTCAGAGGTAAGCTGAGGTCCCCAATAGCCAGAAGATTCCTGAGGTGGCCAGGCAGAAGTAGTTGTGGATGGTAAGCTGGGAAATCTGACAGGTGTTTTCATTACTTCCGGTAACCTACAGAGAGTGCTAGTGTGGCTCCTGTCAGGGGCGGGGCCTGGCCTGGGTGTGTCATTTGACTTGCTCCCTGAGCTTTATTTTCCCAGTGTAATAAGAAAAGTGTGGTATCTAGGTGAATTGTCTCCTCACTATTGGTCAGAAAGGTAGGCAGGAGAAGGCATTGGAGAGGCTGGAGTTTGCCCCAGTGTACTGGGGGAGCCATGAGTTTAGATCTATATAGGGCGCTGAGCAACCTATGCAAAAAGTGGAGGGCTTTCTGTTGTTGACTGTGACTGATGGTGGCCCTGATCGCCAGTCCTTATCTCTCCAGTAGGAAGGGTAAGCTTTTTCAACTGGAGTAAGGTATGTACTGTGCCCTTGGGATGAGGACATTGTAATGGTAAGATTGCAGTTCACTGGATCTCATGTACCTAAGGAGATACTGGACGTCATTTGTCTGGTGATACAGACTTAGGCCTGGAATGTGGGTTGTATTTGGGAGGCTGTTTGGTCCGAAGATGGGTTTACAGTGGAGGCAGACCTTTGCTTTGCTTTTTACAAGGTAGGCCTTTTCGAAAGTATGGTAGATTGGGAGTTTTGGCCCCTCGTGTTGGAATTCTGGATAGTAATCAGAGAGGGCTGTTGTCCACCCTGAGGGCAGGGCGGGGTGGCTACATCAGAGGTTGACAAAATAGAGATGCAGAGCCAGAAATTCTGAGCGAGAGTAGGATTAGCCATGTCTAACATGGTGTGGATTAAGCCTAGGGTTTTTATAGTTAAGGGGGAGAGGAGAAATGTCCTGGGTGAGAGAGGGAAGAGGCAGGTGAGAGGAAGCCTGGTGAAAAGGCTGCCCTGGATGAGAGAGAATGTTATGATGTGGACTTTAAGGCACACAGTGGGGCGAGAACTGGCCCTGTCAAAAAGAGAGATAAAAGCAAGGCGGCCTCTTTTTGTGTTGGTCCAGTTGGGCGGGGCAACTGAGGTGAGGCCTGCAGTGAATGTGGAGGCTAGGTGTAGTAGGAGAGCAGGAAGGGAAGATGACAGTACATGTGTGGGATGACCTTCAGGCAGGAGGTGTGGAAAGGCAGAGGAAGAGGAAAAAGGTGAGTAGGTGTGTTTTGTCAGAGGGGAAGTGGGCAAGGGCCCTGTGGAGGAGAAGCTCTCCTAACCAGTGCTAGAGCAAAGAGAGTTCCCTGAAACTCAATCCAGAGGAGAAAAGAGTCAAGGAGTTAGACTGGGGGTGGAACCAGGTGCGGTCAAAGTTTCAGGAAGTGGGTAAAGCAGCAGGTTAGGTAGGGATCAGGCATTTATTCTTCTGGGATTCAGGTGAGTCAGAGGGAGGTTAGGAAAAGTACTTGCGATTTCCAGCCAGCTTGGGAAGCCACTGGGTCTGGGGGTGAGTCAGGAGAGTGAAGTTTCAGGTGTGAGCATTGGATCCAGTGGGGAGAGTCCTGCAAACAGGCGGCTGTCAGAGTGCTGTGGAGGACGGTGTGCAGAACTGTCTAGGACGGTCCTACCAGCCAGGGCTTCCTCATGGATGGATGTTGGGGGAGGCAAGATGAGGTTAGCAGCCCCAAGGATCTGTTGTCTGACTAGTTGTAGGTATGGGAAGATAGTCTCACAGGGGCTAGTTTCTGGGGCGGTGCTGAGACCTAGGAGAAAGGAGCAGCCATAAAGCAGCTCAAAGGGGCTGTACCTGGGGAGTAACGGGGTGGGGGACTTCCCTGATTCTAAGGAGGATGGTGGGGAGTAGGGAGACCCGATCCTTTTCTTAGCTGTAAGGGGAGTTTTGTGTGCTGGGACTTGATTAGGCTGTTGGCTTTTTCTACTTTTCCTGAGGATTGGGGATGGTAGGGGTGTGGAGGTTTCAGTTGACTCCAAGGGATTTGGAGACTGAGTCATTTGGGCTATGAAGGCAGGCCCATTGTCTGATTGGATGGAGGTGGGGAGGCCAGATCAGGGGATTACGTCTGTCAGGAGGCATCGAATGACTGATCTCCCCCTTCTGTGGTGGTGGGGAGGCTTGAACCCATCCTGTCAATGTGTCTAACCAGACTAGGAGGTCTGTGTTTTAACTCGAGGCATGTGTGTGAAGTCTACCTACCAGTCTTGGGCAGGGGTGTGGGGTAGGAGGAAGGATGGAGGAAGACTTGTGGAGACTGAGTGACAGAACAGTGGGTTGTGACCTCTTTCAATGTGTTTTTCCAGGAAGGGGCAGAGATGGGAGTCAGTAGCAGGCGACTGAGAGGTTTGTAGCCTATGTGAAAGCTGTTGTGGAGTGAAGAGAGAATTTGATGGGTTTGGGAGGTGGAGAGGAGGAATTTTCCCTGTTCTAGGAACCACTCATTAGCCACAAGGAGTGTCTGCTATTTGGAAGCCTCTTCAGGGGAATACTTGGAGTGATCCCTGTCAAGGAAAGATATTGACCTTGGGGTGGTATTGGTGTTTTGGTGGATGAAGCAGCTTCTTTGGCAGTTTTGTCTGCAAAAGAGTTTGCTTGTGTTATGGGGTTTGAGGATTTTTGATGGCCCTTACAGTGGATGACTCCACTTTGGGTGGGTAGAAGTGCTGCTTGTAGGAGGGCCTTCATTAGGTGGGAATGTATAATGGAGGACGCTGGTGTCGTGAGAAACCCCCTTTCTTTCCAGATTGCTGTGTGGTTGTGAAGAATGTGGAAAGCATATTTCGAGTCTGTGTATGTATACTGACTGTGTGCCCTTTTGCTAGGGTGAGTGCTAGGGTTAGGGCAATGCATTCAGCCTGTTGAGAGGTGGTGTGTGGGCCTAGGGCCTGGGCTTCAACTATTGAGTGTGAAGGGATAACTGCACATCCTGCCTTTGCTGGTGAGGAAGGAGTGTGTGGCCTTGTAGGAGCTCCCGTCTATAAGCCAGGCATGTTCTGGGTCTGGAAAGGCAAGGTCTGAGATGTGTGAGAAAGGGTTACAGTGCATGTGTTTGAGGAGAACACAGTCGTGGGATGGGGTTTCTTTCCATTTTGGTGATGGGGGAACCAGGAAAGAAGCAGGGTTGAAATCGTGGCCCAGAGTGAGGGTGACTGTGGATGTCTCTAAGAAGAGGGCATAAAGCTTTAAGAGTCTGAGGGCTGAGAGTAGGTGAGGGGAGTGTGAGGAAGTCGTGAGGCCTGTGAGATTTTGAGGGGAATATAAAGTGACAGGCACCAGGGGAGTGAATTTTAGGGCTTCTAAAAACATGGCTGTGACAGCTGCCGCCGCCCTCAGGCACGGTGGCCATCCTCTGATCGTGGGGTCTCACTATTTTGGTAAGAAGGCAACAGGGCTGGGGCTTGGACCTTGGCTTAAGGCTGTGGAAGTGCATCCCTTTCTTCTAGGATGTGAAGAGAGAAGGGATGTGAGAGGCCTGAGAGAGACAGAGCTGGATCTAACATCAGGGCCTCTAGAGCTTTTTGAAGGAAGAGTCGGAGAAGGATTTCTTGTCTAAGTAGCCCAAGGGGTGGTCTGGGTGAGCTTAGAGAGGGGCTTTGTGAGAATTGAGAAACCTGGAATCCAGAGGTGAAAGTAACCAGTAACTCCCAGGAAAGAGAGTAGTTGTTGAGTCATGGTGGGCATTGGGATTTGAGCAAGAAGTAGGCAGAGGGGCTGCAGAGGAGAAGGTCATCGATGTACTGTAGCAAGCAGGAAGCAGCAGGGTGGAAGGAAAGGAGGTCATCGGCCAGGGCTTGGCTGAAATATCGGGGACTAACACAGAACCCCTGGGGCAGGACAGTCCAGGTAAGCTGCTGTGACTGGTGGGTATCTGGATCTGTCCATGTGAAGGCAAAGGGGGTTGCAAGTCAGGATGTAGGTGAATGATGAAGAAAGTAGCATTTAGGTCAAGGACTGAGTAATGGGTAGTGGAAGAGGGAATAGAGAAGAGAAGGATGTAAGGTTTGGTTAGAGACCATAGAGTGGATAAGAAGGACTGTCTGGTTGACAGTGCGGAGGTCCTGGACCAGGCAGTGTGGCTGGTTGGCTTTGCAAACAGCGAGAATGGGGTGTTAAGAGTTTATGGGAATGAGTAGGCCATGTTTGAGGAGGCGTGTGATGATGGGCTTTAATCCTTTAAGGGCTTGGTCTGACAGGGGCTACTGGTGCTGGGAGAGATAAGAATGGTCCTTTTTAAGGGGACTGCAAAGGGGAAGGTGGTGTCAGGCAATCGAGGGAGTGAAAACATCCCAGACGCATTTAGGGTTTAGGGAAGGAGACACTATGGGGTATTTGGAGGGAGGGTCAGCGGGAGTAAGAAGTATGGCAGTAAGGTGGGGGCAGTGGCTGGGATAATTAAGGTAGCAGAGAGCTCAGTCAGGATGTCTCGTCTGAGGAGGGGAACTGGACAGGTGGTGATAACTAGAGCATGGGGAAAAATGAATGTGGTTTTGGAGTTGGGATAAGAGCGGAAGAATTTTGAGAGGCCTGGATAAAGTGCCATCAATCCCCACAACAGAAACTGAAGCTAAAGTTAGCTGTCCTGAGAGTGAAGGAAGAGTGGAATGGGTCACCCCAGTACCGATTAATAACGAAACACTCTTACCTTCCACCATGAGATTTACCCGGAGTTCAGTGGCTGAGGTGGTCCAAGGGGCATCTGAGTCCTCCAGGGTGTGTCAGTCGTCTGAGGTCCCACCAATCATGTCAGAGATGACATCGGTCCCCAGTGGGCGACCCTGGGAGGGGACCCCACGACAGGCTCGGCTGCCACAGGACAGTCCAACTTCCAATACGGCCCTCCACATGTGGGGCAGGGTTTGGGGGTAGCTTTGGGTTGGGACCCTCTTTGGCCTAGTGGCCAGACTGTTGACACTTAACGCAGAGCCCCAGAGGGGTGGACCCCTTTTTTGTCTCATCAGAGGTTTTGTTCGATCTCTGATTAGCCTTCGAAAGCCTGGACGGGTTTCTCATAGTGGAGGCAAGTAACTGTAAGTCAGAAATATACTGTTGCCAGGCAACCTCTTCACAGTTATTGCAGACATTGAACGTCTGATTAATTAATTTCTGGTGGGGGGGTCTGAGGGCGTGTCTCAATCTTTTGGAGCTTTCTGCAGATGCCTGGAGCTGATTGGGTGATAAAATGAATTTTAAGAGTGAGTTGTCCCTCAAGACTCTCTGGGTTTAGGGCTGTATATTTTCTTAGGGTGGCACCCAAGCAAGACATAAACTGGGCCAAATTTTTGTCTCACGTCTAGGTGATTTCTTTAAGCTTGTCACAACTGAGGGATTTGTGAGCTGCCTTTCTGAAGCCTTCCACTAGGCAGGTTATCATGTAATTTGGGGCCTCTTTTGCTGGGTAGTGATCTTCCGCATCTCTTTGATTAAAACCCCATTGGGATTTGGCTCAGGAGACAGCCATGGCTCCATCTTCCAGGTTAGGCTGGAGCTGGTGGCACATGTCAGCATAAGCCTGAGCAACAGTCTAGACCTGTTCCCATTCCTCAGGTGAGAGAGTAGAGGTCAAAATGACACTGATATCATCCCAGATGAGTTCATAGGACTGGGAAAGATATTGGAGTTCGTGAATGCAGGTAGAGGAATCAGAGAGAAAAGAACCAAGGTGGTGACTGATCTGTGACAGGTCAGTGAGAAAAGGACATGGGCATGAATGATGCCCTCAGCACCAGCCACCTCATGGGGAGGCAGCTGGGTGGCAGGGGCACCCAAGGAGCTGAATGGGAGTCCAGAGTGGGGGTGGGACAGGGGAGAGCAGGTGGACAGAGAGAGGTCAGAGGTGAGGCTGGGGGAAGGGAGAACAACTCTAGAGAGTCAGCGGGGGTGGACGGCTGAGGTTGAGAAGGAGCAGAATGGGGGGTACTGGGGCCATGATGGAGGGAGGGAGCCAGAGGGTGGACTGATGGTTAGGGAGGATTCATAGACAGGAGGAGGACGGGAGGGGGCAGGAGGGGGCGTTGCGGCAAGGACGAGTTCATTGGGGTCACAGGTGGTGCAGAGCCAGGGGAGAAGGCGGAGAACAAAAAACGCCTGGATGTATGGGACTTCGGACCACTTTCCCAGCCGGCGGCAATAATTGTCCAGGTCTCGGAGAATTAAGCAATCAAAAGTACCATTTTTGGGCCATTGTGACCCATTATCCAATTCGTATTTTGGCCAAACCTTATTGCAGAAAAATATTAGACGTTTTGGCTTCAGGTCGGGAGTGAGGTGGAGAGGCTTAATGTTTTTTAGGACACAAGCCAGGGGGGAAGAGGCAGGGACCGAGGAGGCAGAGTTGCCCATGGTGAGAGCTGACGCAGACTCGGCAGGGGCAACTCAAGAGCAGGGGAGAAAGTCTCCAGCCGATTTCTTGAGGACGTGCAGAATGGGTGGGTGACCAAGTCAGGCGGCCCTGAGACTGGGCAGCCACCGGGGGGTCTGACCCCCAGCAGTGTCCGTGCCCAGTACAGGGTCTGAGGCACTCAGCCCACGTCGGGTCAGCGGAATCACCTGGGCAGAAAGAGGAAGCCGGCTGCAGAGGGGCTGGAGAGCAGGAGGTAGAGGGACTCACCCAACCTGAAGAGGAGACCTGGGTTAGCAGCAGAGCCGTGGCGGGAAATGGCCAGAGGTCAGATGTCAGGGATGATCTCAGTCAGCCCCAGTGCGCTCTGGAAAGAGAGACCGGACCCTCCTAGGAGGGGGTCTTGTCCCGCCCAGGTTTCAGGCCCAGATGTTAGGGTAAACTGAGGCTCGACCGAGACCACCAAATCAGGAGAAGTTAAAGCCACAAGTGCCGTTTATTTCAGCCTAGGTGTAGATGGGCCAAGGGTGAAGAGACCATTGGCCCCGAGGGCGGGGTGAAAGGAGACTTTTATAGGGTGGTTTGACCAGGGGAGGAGAGATCGTCAGGGAAGAGTGGAAATGTTTGAGACTTGAGGAGGGGGAGGTCTGTGGGGTACGGGATGTTTCTTGCGGCTGCTGGGCATGCAGGTCTGCAGGCATTGCTGGGTGCGGTGCGCACATGTTCCTCTGGAACCCGTGTTTTGGCTTCCTGTTGTTGTACATTTCTTGGAAGTATGAAGAGCCCGGTACGTGGCTGCTGTGAGATGTTGTTTTTTTTTTTTTATCTTCCTGGGCAGGGGACCTGACAAGAACCATAAAGCCTGTCAAGGGCATTATCCCCAGTGACCTATTACTTTGCACTGTTGGGCTCTTAAATTTTCCACCGCCTGCCAGCATCACTCCCCAGTCTTCCAGAACATGAAACTACAGGGACAAAACACAGAATGAGATGGCACATTCAGGGCTCAAGCCTTAGTGATGTATGGAGATCTCAAGATTAAATCTTGGTTTAGGAAATTCCCTCCTCTTTATTCTGTTATTATACTGGATTTAAGCATAGTTTACCTTAATTTCACGACAGATAAGCAGCAATATTGTAAGCCACGCCAACTCCACAGGCTGTGGTGTTTGTGTAATGATGGTGAAACACCAGATGAACACCAACTTTAACAGAAACTGGAGATTTTCTTTGAAAAGACATAGAAGAGATAAGGCCCACTTGTGACTCTTTCTTTTATTGATAATTACATTCTACTCTTAGAAGTAGTCAGTTCTGTGTAAAGTACCTTATAATATAGTGGATTTATCGGCGCACATAGCCAGAAATCCTAGGAAAAGCAGGTTTGATCTAGATGGATACTTCAACCTGCCAATACCCATAATTTTCTCCATGTCTACAGCATATTACATAATCTTCAGATTTTTTTGCAAGATAGGCAGGTCACAGAAAGGCCTCCATTTTTGTAGTCAGAAACAAGGCAAAAAGTTTGAGCCAAATCCATTCAAACAGCTGCTACTAGTATCTTTGCCTTTCTTTTTTCTTTTTTGAGTTGCTCCCAGACCCTGTCCTCTGTGGAGTAATGATAAGATGGAGCATCCCTACCTGTATGCTCAAGGGTCTTGTTGCCCTCGCCTTTCTTTACTACTGAACAGGAAGAATGGCTTGAAATTTTTGAGTATCTTGTTTTCCACACTCTGAATTCCATATTCTCAAATCTCAAATCAGAAAATCAGCTTAAGTTACTTGTCACATCATTGCAGGGAAATTCTCTGGAAGCCATAGGATGGTGCAGTAACAGGGGTCATATCGTTGCTTCATATCGCTCAGATAGAATGATTTCTTTATCATTTGATGTACAGGGTCTTGCAAAACACTGAACCATATAATTTTCCAGTTTTTGTTTTTACATGTAGCAGTCGTAGCCATTCTTGTACCTTTTTTCTATAGATTCATTCTTTCTGTCACTACCCACCCATCCCTGTACCCATGAATTTATGACTATGATAAACAAAGTTAAAGCGAATAAGAAACAATCTAAATGATACAGCGAAATCAGTCAAGTGAACTGGCATGTGTAACCCTAAAGGGAAAGCCAGAATTGGATATTTCACGTTGTTGAATCATCCACTGTATAAAATGAATCAAACACATGAATCAACAGATTATATCACCGTCAGTTAAGCCATATACACTTAGGAGATTTGAACATATTGTAAAAGTAATTTTAGCATTGTAAACACAAGTTGTAGTCACGAAAAAATATTGGAAATAATGTACGAATTAACAATTCTCGGGCCAGGGATTTAGCTCAGTGGTTTCGCCGCCTGCTGCGCAAGCACAAAGACCCAAGTTCCATCCCCGGTACCAAAAAAAAAAAAAAAAAAATTCTCTTTCTATTCTGAATCTGGTTGTTCAGAGTCAGATTTACATCTAGAGTCGTAGATCTCTTCACCTCCCCTTCCACGACATGAAGACTGATGGCCATAAAGAGGCTGCACCATTGCCTATGTTGTCTCCACCTTTGCTGCTGATATGCACACTGCCTGTGTTCATGCAGGTGATCTGCCAGAATGTGACAGCAGACTATTTCGAGGCAAATTCAGACAATGAAATCAGTGACATGGCCGCTTCTAGGGAAGCAGCAGTCAGGATGATTTCTGAAAAACAAAACCATACATGGTAAAGTGAATAAAATGGGATAAGTCACAATAGTTCAAAAATATCGAAGAGTGGGCCAGGGATGTAGCTCCGTGGTTCTGCCACCTGCCTTGCAACTGCAAGGACCTGAGCTCCATCCTCAGGACCAAAAAAAAAATATTGAAGAGTAAATGTTTGAGCTGAGTCTTTGGGAACAAGGACATTTTTATGTGGTCTAAAAGGGCAAAACGTCCAGCAGCAATAAGAAGGTGTAGAGAAGACAAGAAGCACATGATCCTTCAGGGGTCTGCACAGTGGCTGGACAATGGGGAGACAGAGAAGAGACTGAGGTGGCAGCCGGGGTCCATGTTCATGAGAAGGGAAGAGAGGAAAATAAGAAAAGTTAATCTCCCGTGTCAGTCCCTACGTGGAGTAAGAGCAGTGATAGTTTACGCTCAAAGTAAGGATTTAGGGGAAGAGTTTGAAATATTTATTAATATATATTGAGCATCAGAATAAAGGATTATCTCTGTCTACTGCACATACGGGCGCACGAGGGAGCCCACTGACAGACATTCATATTCTGAGATTTCAGTCCTGGGGCATTCAGAAAATCCAATGGAAACGTAAAATGGAACCTGAAGAGCTGTACTCGGAACTCACACAAAAGTTTCAGCCCTGGAATGGGACAGACAAGGGTGGTCTCTTGGAGGAGGGCCATAGAGGGTGTTCTCAAGAGCGAGGAGCAGGGCTGGGGATTAAGCTCAGTGGTACCGCGCCTGCCTTGCAAGCACAAGGTCCGGAGTTCGAGTCCCGGTACCAGAAAAAACAAAAAAGAGCGAGGAGCAGTGGGCAAGTGGGGGGAGGGGTGCATCTGGGGCACAGGCCTGGCAGTGAGAAGAGGTCAGCAGCTTTAGAGCACATTCATTGCTGAGGATGGCAGAGCAAGGACCCTGGGCAGGAGAGAGAGCAGGCTGCGTGGCAGAGGACTGCACCCTAAGCTGAGGAATGTTGAGTGTCTGGATCGATGTTTATAATGGTGCCCCAGCCTCTGGAAGACAGTCAGAGTGCATAAAGACAGCCTCGGCCTTGGGCTGGGCCCAGGGAAATTTCAAGGGGGCTCGGGTCTGGGAAAGAGTGAGGCTGGTGAAGGCGGGGAAACCGTACGATCACAGACAGGCTCAGGGATCCCGGGGGCTCCTGTGCACATTCATGTAGCCATCCCTCTGACCTCCAGCCTAGTGCAGGCTCCTATCTCCTTAGGCAATTTACAGGTGTAGGTGAAATCCCTGATCAGAAATGCTAAGATGGAAGCAGCAGAGCAGAGCATGCT
This sequence comes from Heterocephalus glaber, assembly GCF_053883595.1. NCBI lineage: Eukaryota > Metazoa > Chordata > Mammalia > Rodentia > Bathyergidae > Heterocephalus > Heterocephalus glaber. Next base: position 2,453,746 of record NW_028258329.1, on the reverse strand, counting down.
ATGTGTGGGCCTTGATCCAGGGTATGTGTTCCTCCACGGATAGACACAGGTTCACGCTTCCGTACCTACATAGCCTCTTACATGTTACTGCTTATTCTCATATAATCTTTTTTTTTTGGTATCAGGGATCGAACTCCGGACCTTGCACTTGCGAGACAGGCGGGGTGCTGCTGAGCTAAATCCCCAGCCCTATTCTCATATAATTTTGATGGCTTTCTCATGTGCATCATAGCGGGTCATATCCACCTTCATTTGTGCACGTGTTTTGTTTTACACTATGTATGTAGCAAGAGTGGCTGCTGTAGTTTGGATCTGGGGTGTCCCCCCAAATTCCCATGCATTGACACAGCCCCAGGTTGAAAAAGTAGTAGAAAACTTCAAGAGGTGGGGCCTGCTGGGCCCCTGTTCCTGGGGGCACGCTCTTGAAGGGGGCAATAGGGCCCAGCCTGTCCTCTTGTTTATATGTCTCAGCCATGAGGTGGACAGGCTTTGCTCCATTGTGCTCTGTGGCCATGGTGTGTGGCCCCAGTGCGGGCTCAGAGCAATTGGTCATGGGCTGAAACCTTCAAAATCTATGCTAAAATAAACATTATCTGTTTAAGTGGATTATCTCAGTTATTTATTGTACTAGTGGTTTATTATCTGAGATACCCTCACCTAATAAATAAGGTTTTTAACTTGCATGCAGTTAATTTCTCTCTTTGCATAATAAAGTTATTTACAACTTGAAAAACTGTATCATGTACTCACTGAGTGTGATAGCATAGAATCATGCAGAATAATTTCCCTCCCCTAAAAAAATCCACTGTATTTCAAATGTTTGACCTTCTTCTCCTCCCAGAATCTGTTAATCAGAATTCTCTTTATGGTGTCTGTATTTTGACTTTTCCAGAGTATCGTATAAACTGAATTGCCTATCATTTCTGTCTTAGTCACTGTGTTAGTTACTTTTCTCAATGCTGAGACAAAATGCCCAATACCCAAAGTTAAAGGAGGAAAGATTTATTCTGCCTCACAGTTTGTAGAGGTTTCAGTTTATGGTTGGCTGCCTCCCAAGTAGGCTGGCATGGCAGAAGAGAAACAATTCCTCCAGACAGATGGCAGAAGATGAGTATAGCAACCCCAAGACCCAGTAATCTTCCAAACAAACACCAGAGGCTTTGGGTGACATTTAGACCTATACCACAACTTGCTCTCTTTTTATCTGTCACTTGTATTAAAAACCATTCTTTCAGCTAAGGCCACAGAGATTATATACATGTTCTCTGGTATGATATTTTTAAAGTTTACCTCTTACATTTAGGTTTATGATCCATTTCGAGTTAATTATATAGATCGTATCAGGAAGGAGTCTACTCTGCATTGGATACTGACTTGCCCAAGCAACATTTATTGGGAAATACATTTTTTTTTCAAACTGATTCATTTGGCAACTTTTTAAATGCAGTTCACCATAAATACAGTGGTAATTTCTACAATTCTTGGATATTCCGTTCTATTGATCTACGTATCTTTCCGTATGCCAGTTCCACTGCATCTTGATTCTTGTAATTTGTAGGAAGTTTTAAATCAGGAAGTATGAGTTTATTATTCCCTGTTACTTATTTGCAAGATTGTTTTGACTCTTCTAGGCCTTTTGTATTTCCATGTGGATTTTTTTTTTTTTTTTTTTGGTACCAGGGATCAAACTTGAGTCCTTCTGCTTGTGAGGCAGGCGACGGAACCACTGAGCTAAATCCCTGGCCCACCATGTGGATTTTTAAACCACCTTACCAATACAGTATTGGCAAAAAAAATAAAAAGTTAGCTGGGCCTTTGTTAGGGATTGTGCTGACTCTATAGATACATTTGGGAATTATGGCCATTCTTAATAATATTAAACTTTCTACTCCATTAACATGGATTTTTCTCCATTACTGAGTATTTAAAACTTTAAAATACATTTTGTAGATTTCAGTGTACATTGGTACGCAAATTTTGATAATTTTCTGAGTATTATTTTATACTAAGGCTATTTTATTTATTTATTTATTTATTTATTTATTTTTGGTACCAGGGATCAAACTCAGGTCCTTGCGCTTGCAAGGCAGGTGATGGAACAACTGAGCTAAATCCCTGCCCTACAGCTATTTTAAAAATAATAGTTTTCTGAGTTTCATTTTTGGTTTGAAAATTGCTGGTGTATACAAATCCAATTGATATTCTATATCGACCTTATCACTACAATCTAGTTAAACATCTGTTATTTCTAATCATATTTTAGTAGAATCATTAATTTTCTCTATACACAAGATATTGTCATTTGGAAAGATATCTGTTTGCTTTTCAGTTTGGATGTTGTGTTTTTTTCTGTCATAAGTCCCCTGACTTTATTTTCTAGGAAAAAGTTTAATAAAAGTGGCAAAAATGGACATCCCTGTCTTGTTATTTTTCCCAGGGAAACGTCCAGAACTTTTCTATAAAATGTAAGATGTTAATCTGCATTTGTCATGATCAAACTTTTTATTGTTTTTATAAAGTTCCCTTCTAAACTGGGCACAATTATGCATACTTATATTCCCAGACACTCAAGGGGCTGAGGCAGGAGAATCCTCAGTCAAACTGAGCAACTTGGAAAAAAAAAAACCCTATCTCAAAATGAAACAAAAAAGCAAAAATTTAAAAATCTCCCTTGTTTGTCTAATTTAATAGGATTTTGTTGGTGTTTTTGTCATGTATCAGCTTTGGATTTGTCAAATGTTTTTTCTTCATCTCATCTGATGCTCGTGTGTTTTGTGTTCTTTATTATGTCAGGGCATTACAAGAATTGTTTTCATATGCTACAAAACTTGCATTTTTGTGATAAAAACTCCTGACCATAGTGAACAATGCATTTTTTAATGTCACCAGTTTGTTTTGTTACTATTTCCCCTAAGAATTTCTGCCTCTGGATTCATAAGGCATCTTAGAGTGTCATGTGTTTTTCTTGTTATATCTTTGTCTAGCTGCAGTGTCTGGGTAAACTGACAGAGGATCTATTGGGAAGTGCTATTTTCCCTCTGCTTATTTTGGGTTCTTTTTTTGGGGGGGGTGGTACCAGAGATCGAACTCAGGACCTTCAGCTTGCAAGCAGGTGGCAGCACCACTGAGCTAAATCCCCGGCCCCTCTGCTTTTTTCTGATTTTTTTTGTTTTGTTTTTACTGATGTTGTTGTACTGTTTGTTTATTTTGGTTTTCTTTCATTTTTGTTTTTGTGTGTTTGTGAGGGTTTTTGTTTTTTTGGTTTTTTTGGTACCGGGGATTGAACTCGGGTCTTTGCACTTGCACAGCAGGTGGCAAAACCACGGAGCTAAATCCCCTGCCCTGTGTGTTTGTGTTTTGAAAGCATTTTGAAGAAAAAATAGTAGTTCTTTAGAGATCTGGAATGATTGTCTCTTCTCTGTTTCTATGAATATAAACATTCTAACCACAACCACACCAACAAATTTCATAGACTGTCCTCCTCTTTCTTTTCATCATCTTCTTACCATTATTCAGCAACCAGCTTGAGTCTCTGTAACCTCTTTTTCAAATATAGGTACCTGTATCGCCATGTCCTCAAAATCCCACTCCCAAACATTCCCAGGTCATGTATCTTCAGGATCCCACTAAAGACATTTTGGGATACAAGAAATATAAGCATTAGAAGCCAATATTTAAAACCACCATGGACAAGAAACATCATTCATATTTCTGCATTCAAGAGTTTATTCCTTGTATAGGAGCAATGTCTTAAAGTTTTCAAAAGATGACTATCTGTTCAAGACTTTGAAGGAAACTGACAATTAAGTTCTTTTCCTTCTCTGGATCCCACTTGAATTATTTGGGACAGTAGTTGCTTCTGTTACCAAGCCCCAAAATAACAAAATCAGTATTCACATTTGTCCATAATGGACAAGGTGTAAAAACAATGTAATCATGATGGTTTAGGAAATTCCCTTATCATTAAAGATCTTGATAGCAAATGTTATAATATAGATCTTGAATGTCCCCAAAGACCATGGGTTAAAGACTTAGATCCTGGCCTGTGGTACAGCTCAGAAAGAGTAAAAACTTTAAGAGCTGGGAGACTGGTAGGGCAAAGTTAGGTCCCTGGGATTGTGCCTTTGAATCAGATATGTTCCAGGACCACAGGAAGTGGATGTGATCCAGGGTGAAGAAGGGCTCTTCTGCAGAAGAAATTGCCAGAAAGAACAAACAGCTGCAAATACACAGGCAACAGTGCTCCCAGCTGTTGTGGCTTTAAGTCCTTGAGGTCCTCCAGGTTATGTGGGACCCTGACCACTTCATTTCTCTCTCTTGACTACCATGAGGAAAGGGCTTCCTCCAGCACATATTCCCTCCATGGTTTGCTGCTTCTCCTCATGTCAAAATTAATACCAACTGACCATGAATTTAAACCTCTGACCATGAGCCAAAATAATCTGTTCCTCTTCTAAAGATTGTCCATCTTGGGCCAGAGAAGTAGCTCAGTGGTACTGTGCCTGTCTGGCAAGTATAAGATCCCGAGTTGGATCCCCAGTACAAAAAACAAATTTTTTTTCCATCTGCCAGGCGTGGTGATGCACACCTGTGACCCCAGTACTCAGGGGGATGAGGCAGGAGAATCACCAGATGTTTGAGGGCAGCCTGGGCCACATAGTGAGTTCAAGGCCAACCTGAACTACATAGCGAGACCTTTCCTCAAAGAAAAAACTATATTTTTTTAAATTGTTCATCTTAGCCGGGGATATTGCTCAGTGGTTCCAGCACCTGCCTCCCAAGTGCAAGGTCCCGAGTTTGATCCTCAGTACCAAAAAAAAAGAAAAAAAAATTGTTTATCTTAGGTTTTTGGGTTTTTTTGTTTGTTTGGTTGGGGTTTTTTGTTTTTTTGTTTTGGTACTGGTGATTGAACTCAGGACCTTGCACTTGCAAGGCGGGTGCGGTGCCACTGAGCTAAATCCCCAGCCCTATCTTAGGTATCTTTTGGAGTAAAGGACACTGACTATCATAGAAAATTGGGACTGAGAAATGGGATCATTGCTGTGACTATATCTGAGATAAAGTAGAGAAAACTTTCTACAGTAATTGGCTTGAGGGAGTTTGGAAAAGCATGCAGAAGTGGGCTATAAAATCTCCAGAATGCCAGGCATGGTAGTGCACATCTATAATCCCGGCTTGTAGGACGGCCTGGCAGGAGGATTGCTGTGAGTTTGAGGACAGCCTAGGCCACATAGTGAGTTCAAGATCAGCCTGGACTGCACAGTGAGATCTGTCTCAAAAAACTAAAAGGCCCCGAGTTCAATCCCCGGTACAAAAAACCCCACAAAAACTAAAAAGCACTGTAAGTGAAACTTTACGGGCATCTTTGGTGAAGACTCAGAAGACCAGAATTCATATAGAAATGTTGTCAGTAGAGGGTATGTTCTTAGGGTTTCAGATGCAAGTGAATACTCTATTGGAAACAGACCTAGAGGCCGTTCCTATTATACATTGGCAAATCATTTCAATGCAATATACTCATGTTCTGAGGCTCTGTGGGAGGTCAAGATTAAAGACAGTGGAGGAATTGTCCAGGCAACCAGGATTCAGGTAGTGGAATGAGTCTTAACAGCTGCTTTTAGCTAGATTTACAGTGAGAGTCAGCAACAAAGAAGATCAGTGTGGAAAAATTTGAACATCTTGGTTTGGCCAAAAAAAGTGCTGCCATGGAGAGGGTAGTGGCCAGACATTAACACCTTTAAAATGAAGCCGAGAACTTTGCGACATGAGAACAGGAAAGCTGCCCTAAGCAGATCTCAGATATCATCAGCAAGACGCCACTCAGAGCAGACTCAAAGGTGGAAAAGAACAAACTTACTTCAAGACTTCCTTTGAGAAGAAAGCCCAGTGGTGCTGTCTTGTACCCCTGTGTCTCCCAGATTTGCTACTTAGCCTTCAGCTATCAAAGCACTCAGAGGCTCTTGCAACCCTGTTTCCAACAAGCTCAGGTATAGCTAGAGCTCAGGCCATGAGCAGATCTTGGTGTCATGCACATGACGCTGACTTTGCAGGCATATCAAATGCTAGAGTTATGGTGTCATAGAACCTTAAACGGAGGTTTCAAAGAAACCCTGTGAGTCCAGACAGTGTGCATTAGGGCCAGAGTTCCTGCAAGCAGGCATTGAGAGAGCAATGCGTGAAGCTATGAGACTGAAGCTAAAGGTGCATTGGAGACCCCAGGAATTCAGAGCTGCCAGGAACATAGGATGGATAAAAACGGAAACTGCAGACAAAGAGCAGAGGCAGCCTGGAGAATGCCTAGGCAGTACAGGCTGCAGTCAAGAAGGCCGTAGTTCAAAGGCTGCCCACGTCCTTGGGCAGCCTCATTCCAACACAGTGTACCAAGGAGGTGCGACGTGGAGCACTGGTGTTTACTTTTCACAGGAATTGGTCTTGCTTTGGTCTGATTCTTCTTTCTTATACCCTTACTGCACCCTTTCAGAAAGGTAAAATTAATTGTATTTTGGAATTATATTATTGTTCTTTTGGTTTTCATACGAGCGCACAGGTAGGAGTTTGTGTTACACTTGAGAGGAGAATTGGGCCATGGACTTTTGACCAATGCTGGAACTTTTAAGAACTGGAGGATTCTTAGAGAAGGACTAGATTCACTTGTTTATGAGATGAACCTGAGCCTCTGGGATTTAGAGAATGAATGTGACAGTTCGAATTCTTTCCCCCCCATTAAGTTCATTGGTACATTTTAGGTATAAAATACAGTTATATTCATCATTGGGATCTTGTACCATTACATGATGTATCTTGGTTCTTATTTTTTTCCCCTTCCCCTGCCCTCCCTTCACCCTCTCCACCCTTCCCTATTTACAAAGACTTTGCTTCCATTTTTTCCTTTTCTCATATTTTTTCTTTTCCCTTCTTTCCTTTCCCCTACCCCTCCCACTTCCCCTGCTCCTTTAGACCTTTTCTTCCTATTACACAATATCAATTATACATTTTTTAAATTTCAATATCAAGATCTAGGAGACATTACCACAGATTTTACAGAATTTAAAAGGATATAGAAAGTATATTACAAAAATCTTTTTTGAAATAAATTTGACAACTTCTAAGAAGTACCTTGGAAGAATTAATGAAACTAACTCTGGAGAAAATATAAAATTTGAATAGCACCTACTAAAGAAAGTATATTCCTAGCTTGAAAACCTACCTATATGACAACAACAGGCTCATATACATTTTAACTGATGAATTATATCAAATATTTAAAGCATAAAAAAGAAGGAACACTTCTCCCCTACTTTTTTTTTTTTTGGGAACTGGGGATCGAACTCAGGTCCTTGCGCTTGTGTAGCAGGCGGTGAAACCACTGAGCTAAATCCCCTGTGGAAAAAAAAAAGGAACACTTCTCCCCTAGTTTTAGGAAATCAACATTGTGCTAATCCTAAAACTGGATGAAGATAATAGAAGAAAAAGGTATGAACATAGATAGAAATTTGTTTAGCAAAACAAACTATTAGAAGTCAGATCTGGCAGTACGTAGAAAGTGATTTTATTCCAGGGAAAGACCCAACCCAAAAAGAGAACTACAGGCCAATCTCCCTAATGAACATAGATGCAAACGTCCTCAACAAGATACTGGCAAACAGAATACAGAGAGTCATCAAGAAGATCATACACCCTGACCAAGTTGGATTTATCCCAGGGATGCAAGGATGGTTCAATATTCATAAATCCATAAATGTAATACACTATATTAACAAAGTCAAGGACAAAAACCATATGATCTTCTCAATAGATGCAGAAAAGGCATTTGACAAAATCCAATGCCCATTCATGATAAAAACCCTACAGAAAATTGGCATGGAAGGTCTTTATCTCAACCTGATTAAGGCTATCTATGAAAAACCAACAGCCAAAATCATACTAAATGGTCAAAAACTGAAAATTTTCATACTAAAATCAGGAACAAGACAAGGATGCCCACTATCACCACTCCTGTTCAATATAGTTCTGGAAACATTAGCCACAACAATTAGAAAAGAGAAAGAAATACAAGGAATAAAGATAGGAAAGAAAGAAGTTAAATTGTCATTAGTTGCTGATGATATGATACTTTACATGGAAAACCCAAAAAACTCTGCCAAAGGACTTCTAGACTTAATTGACAGATTCAGTAGAGTAGCTGGATATAAGGTAGGCACTCAAAAAGCAATAGCCTTCTTATACCCAAATAGCAGACTCACTGAGAGAGAAATTAGGGCAACAATTTCTTTCACAATAGCACCCAAAAAAATGAAATATCTAGGAATCAATCTAACAAAGGAAGCAAAAGACCTCTACACTGAAAACTACAGAACCCTGAAAAAGGAGATTGAGGAGGATATAAGAAAATGCAAAGACATCCCTTGTTCCGGGGTAGAAGAACAAATATAGTGAAAATGGCCATACTTCCAAAACTTCTATATAGATTCAATGCAATGCTGATTGAAATTCCAACAATATACTTCACAGAACTAGAGAAAACAATCCAAAATTCATCTGGAACCAGAAGAGACCTAGAAGAGCAAAAGCAATTCTAGGGAACAGAGACATGGCTGGGGGTATCACAATCTCCAACTTGAAACTATACTACAAAGCTACTGTGATAAAAACAGCATGGTACTGGCAAAAAAAAAACAGACCCAAGGATCAGTGGGATAGATTAGAAGATGCAGAAACAACTTCACACGTACTCAGCCACCTAATCTTTGACAAAGGAGCCAACCACCCTCACTGGAGGCAAGAAAGCCTATTTAATAAATAGTGTTGGAAAAACTGGATTTCAACCTCCCAGAGATTAAAACTAGACCCATACCTATCACCATGCACTAAACTAAGATCGAAGTGGATTAAAGACCTAAATATTAAGATGGAAACACTAACCTTGCTGGAAGGTAAGTTAGGTAGAACTCTTGAAGACATTGGCATAGGAAAAGACTTTATGAACAAAACCTCAGTAGCACAGGAACTAGCACAAAGACTCAACAACTGGGATCTCATCTTATTGAAAAGCTTCTGCACTGCAAGACAAACCACCAACAGAGCTAAGAGACAACTGACAATGTGGGAAAAAAAAATTTAGCAGCTGTACCTCAGAAAAAGAAATACTATCTAGAATATATAAAGAACTGAAAAAAATAGACCACTCAAATTCAAAGACCCAATTCAAAAATGGGCATCTGAAATGAACAGACATTTCTCAGAAAAGAAGTAAAAGCACCAAAGAAACATATGAAAAAATGTTCAACATCACTGGTCATTTGAGAGATGCAGATGAAAACAACACTGAGATTCCACCTCACCCCAGAAAGAATGGCTGCTATCAAGAAATCAACCAATAACAAATGCTGGTGGGGGTGTGGAGAGAAAGAAACCCTTCTCCATTGTTGATGGGAGTGCAGACTGGTGCGACCACTATGGAAATCACTGTGGAAATACCTCAAAGAACTAGGGCTGGAGGTCCCATTTGACCCAGCTACTCCCCTACTGGGTATCTTCCCAAAAGAATTAAAAGAATCATACCACAGAGATATATGTGCATCCATGTTTATAGCGGCATAGTTCATAATAGCTAAAGCTTGGAAACAGCTCAAGTGCCCATCAACTGGAAACTGGATGAAGAAGATGTGGTTTTTTTAATAAAATGGAGTACTACTCAGCCATAAAGAACAAAAACTAGAGTCATTTATAGCTAAATGGATGCATATTGAGGCTATACTCTTAGGTGAAATAAATAGGACACATACGTGTAAATACTGAATAGTTTCTCTAATGTGGGAAACTGAGAGTGTAAATAAGGATTAAAAGGATTAATAACAAATAAGTGACGCTTTGAAATAGGAAAAGGTCCAAAGAGGTCGGGGTGGTGGGAGGGAATGGGAAAAGGAAAGAAGGGAAAGGAAAAGTCATGAGAAAAGAAAAAAAAATGGAAACGAAGTCTATGTAAATAGGGAAGGGTGGAAGGGGTGAGGGGTGCACAGGTAATTGGGGGAAAAAATGAAAACGAAGATACAACATGTACAGGTACAAGCACCCAATGATAAATGTAAATGTACTGTATACCTAAAATGTACCAATAAAAGAATTTAAGGGGAAAAAAAAAGAAAGTGGTTTTATTATAGAGATAGCAGTGTTGGTTCAACATTGGAAGATACACACTCAAAAGTCACCATTTTAACAGAGGAAAGAAAAAAGCCATATGATCCTATCACTAGTTGGAGAAAAAATATTGGACTAAATTCTACAGCTGTTCATGGTAAAAGCTATCAGGAGACTAGAAGTAGAACAGAACCTTCTCAACAGGTCAAAGTCATGTACTCCATACTTCCAGAAAAAATGCTTTATATGAATGGAGACAATACAATGCTTTCTCCCTAAGGTGGGGAACAAAGGCAGATACGCTTACTCTTTATCTGTCCATTAAACTTTGAAACCTAGGCCCCACCAAAATAGTCTGGCAATAAAATAACACAATTAGGATAGGATTGGCAAGGTAGAAGCACAATCTTTATATGTAGATGAAATGATCATCTACAGAGAAAATACTAAGAAATCTCTAGGATCCCCTAGAACTTGTATTTGAATTTAGCGGGAGTAGAAAACACAAGGTATATATAAAAATTCAGGTCTATGTATACTTGTTATAAATGAAGAATTGGATATTGAAATTTAAAAGTTATGTAGGAGTACAAAGGACCTAGAAAAGTAAAAAGAAAAAGAAAAAAAAACAATGCTGGAAGATGTTGACTACCTACTTTTAAGACTTCCTCTAAAGCTACAGTAATCAAGACAGTTCTGGTGTAAGGAAAGACATATAGATCATTGGAATAAAACAGAGAATCTAGAAATAGAACCACACATATATGGTCCACTGAGTTTTGAAAGATTATTTAACATTAACATTTTATAGAATATAAACTCAATTCAAGAGCAGAGGAAAAGATAGTGTTTTCAGCAAATGGCAGTAGAATACCTGGTATCCATATATAAAAAATTAACCTCAACCTTTTATTTCCATACATAAAAATAACTTGAAAGGATCTATGAAGCTAAATATGAAAGAGTAAAACTATAAAACTTTAAGAAGAAATTATAAGGGAAAATGTTTATGAATTTAGGGTAGGCAAGAACTTCCTAGGATACAAGAAAACATGATGTATAAGAGAAAAAAATTGATAAATGAGATTCCATCAAAATTTAGAATTTTAAATGACGTCATTAAAATGAAAAGTAGTCCTTAAACAGACCATATTTACAATGCATATAGCTTAGGACCAGAATACATAAAGAACTGTAACAGCTCATTAATAGACAACCCAATTAAAAAATAGACACAAGAAGATGATAAATAGCCAGTACTGCACAAGGAAAGGTGTGCAACCCTAGAATCAGAAAAATACTAACCAGTACAATAATAAGATTGAATTATACACTCATTAGGGAGATGAAGTTAAGAGTTTTAAAAGCCTTGTCATGACTTTTTCTTTTTGTTGGATTCTCCCACTTTGCATTTAATTTGTCATGCTCAATGGATTCATTCTGCTGGGCTTCCTAGGGTTGTGATCCTCCTTGTCTTTTCCTAGGGTATTGTCTAAAATTATTTGGAGTGCTGGTTTGGTATTCATGAAGTTCCTAAGGTGCTCTTTATCATCAAAGTGTCTTATTTCTCCATCAATTTTGAAAGATAATTTTTCAGGGTACATCAATCTGGGTTGGAGGCTGTTTTCCTTTAGGGTTTGCAATACATCACTCCAAGCTCTTCTTGCCTTGAGGGTTTGCATTGAGAAGTCTGCTGTGATTCTGATGGGCTTTCCTTTGCATGTGATTTGTTTCTTTTCTCTCACTGCTTGTAGAATTTTGTTCTGTTGGATTTCTGGAATCCTAACTATTATATGCCTATGTGTAGATGTTTTTTTAATCAAGGCTAGTTGGAGTCCTTTATGGCTCACTTATCTGTGTGCCAAGTTCTTTTCCCCTGCTTTGGGAGTTTTCTCCCATCACTTCTGTGAAGAGTTTTTTTATGTCTTCTGCACTATCTCTTGTTTCTTCATTGACTCCAGTCAGTCTTATGTTATTCTTCTTTGCATCGTCTAGCAGCTGCTGGATTGATTTCTTGTGGTCCCTTACAATTTTAAAGCAATTTTTCTTTTCCTCCTCACTAATTGCAATCTTATCTTCTATATCTGAAATTCAGTCCTCACATTTCTTCATTCTGCTGTGTAGACTTTCAATGGAGTTTTTAATCTTCTGGAAATCTGTTTGTATCTGTTTTATGAATTCCATTTGTTTCCTATGTTGGGATTCCATCATGTTCCGCAGCTCCTCTACTTTTTTCTGTCCTCTCTAGATTTATTAATCATGTCTTGCCCCATGAGCAAAATCTTTGCTGTTATCTGAGTAATTATTTCTGATTTCATTTTTCCCAGATCCCCTTTTGTTGCCAGTTCAGAGAGTCCAGGTGGTTGAGTATCAGAGTGTTCCATCTCATTTCCCTTTGGGGTTGCTGTAGGTGATCTGGAAGTCTGTTTTTGAGGCTTGCTTGTGTGTCTTCTCATTTCCACTGGGGGCGGGGGGTGCTACTTGTGCCCGCACTGCTCACCTTCTCTGCCCTGGGAGGGGTGGAATGGCGGCCAGGGAGCCTCCTCCTGGGCACTGGGATTGGCTCACCTCCTCTCAACAGTTCGAATTCTGAACGTCCCCAAAGGCCCATGTGCTGAGGAAACCTTGGTGCGCAGCCCATGATTGAGTCTGAAGTCAGTGAAAGGTTTAAGAGGCTGTCATCATTCGTGGAAGATAGGTTAGGGCACGTAGTTGAAGAGGTCATCAAGACCCTGGCACTCTCTCTTTCCTTTCAGTTCTTGGTGACCACTGAGTGAGTCCGTTCATCACCACATGCTTACAACCTTATGTCCTGCCTCTTTTCAGGCCCCAGTCTGACATGACTGACCACAGACTGAAAACTCTGAAACCATGAGTGAAAATAAGTATTTCCCCCTCAAAAGCATGTCATTGCAGGTATTGTGTTACAGTGACAGAAAGGTGACTCCTGTACCAGTTTTTTGCCAATTAAGGAAACTGAGTGATTCAAAATATATTCTGTCTTATGGCCCAAATGCTCATCAACTGGAAACTGAATACAGAAGATGGGTTTTTTTATAGAATGGAGTACTACTCAGCCATAAAGAGTGACAAACTAGAGACATTTATAGCTAAATGGATGCATATTGAGGCCATACTCTTAAGTGAAATAAATAGGACACACATGTATAAATACTGAATAGTATCTCTGGTGTGAGAATCTGAAAGTGTAAATAAGGATTAAAATGATTAAAATGAGTAATTGATCATTTGAAATAGGAAAAGGTCCAAAGGGGTAGGTGGAGCTGGAGGGGAAGGGGAAAGGAAAGAAGGGAAAGGAAAATTTATGAGAAAAGGAAAAAATGGAGACAAAGTCTTTGTAAATAGGGAAGGGTGGAGGGGGTGAAGGGAGCACAGGGAATGGAGAGAAAATAAGGACCAAGATACATCATGTACAAGTACAAGCACTCAATGATAAATGTAAATGTATTGTATACCTAAAATGTTCCAATAAAAGAAAATTTAAGGAAAAAATATGTATATATTCTGTCCTGCTTAAGAAGCCCCATCCCTCTATGAAGAGCTTTTTTTCCTACATTACATTCTTTATATCCTATTAAGTTCTATTTGTTTCCAAGTGCAATACCCACTTGGAATTCATTTTTGTGTAGTGTGAGATTAAAGACAAATTTGATACCTTCCAGTGGATGTCATGGAACATTGACTAAAAAAGCACCCTACCCCAGTGACCAGTCTTATCAACTACAGTGGACCCTTGACTTATGAACTTGATCAGTTCCCAAGGGCTGGTTGTAACTCAAGTTGGTTGTAAGTCAATACAGCTGAGAGCTGGATGTTTACCTGGGTACACGTATAGGTAACAAGAGGCAGATGAATCTTCCATCAACCTAATAAGCCCAAGTTATTCGTATGTCCGGTGGTCATAAATTGAGGGTCCACTGTGTTTGCTTATATATACACAGGTCAATTTTAGATCTCTCTTCTTTTTTATTCATTAGTTTCTCTACCTTTGTAAAAATCTTGCATCAGGCACCTGGAAGGAAGCTCCCCCACTGCCATCCCAGGCTCCTAGGGCAGTGAAGCTCAGCTGGTCCCAGCACCCGGAAGGAGGCTCCCCGCCTCCATCACAGGCTCCCAGGGCACAGAGGGTGAGCCGGTCCCAGCACCCAGAAGGAAGTTCCCTGGCCACCATCCCAAGATTCTAGGGCAGAGAAGGTGAGCCAGACCCAGAACCTGGAAGGAAGCTCCCCCGCCGCCACCCCAAGCTCCTAGGGCAGAGAAGGTGAGCCGCACGGGAGTGAGAAGCAGTCCCACCCCTTACCCCCTTGGAAATGAGAAGACATGTAAACAAGCCTCAAAAACAGACTTCTGGATCACCTACAGCAATCCCAAAGGGAAACGAGATGGAACAATCTGATACTCAAACACCTGGACTCTCTGAACTGGCAACAAAAGAGGATCTGGGAAAAATGAAATCAGAAATAATTACTCAGATAACAGCAAAGATTTTGCTCATGGTGCAAGACATGATTAATAAATCTAGAGAGGACACAGATTAAAAAAATAGAGGATCTGAGGAATATGATGGAATCCCAACATAGGAAACAAATAGAGTCCATGAAACAGATACAAACAGATTTCCAAGAGATTAAAAACTCCATCGAAAGTCTGCGCAGCAGAATGAACCAATGTGAGGACTGAGTTTCAGATATAGAAGATAAGATTGCAATTAGTGAGGAGGAAAAGAAAAATTGCTTTAAAATTGTAAGGGACCACAAGAAATCAATCCAGCAGCTGCTAGACGATGCAAAGAAGAATAACATAAAACTGATTGGAGTCAATGAAGAAAGAGGAGAGAGTGCAGATGACATAAAAAAAAACTCTTCACAGAAGTGATGGCAGAAAACTTCCCAAGCAGGGGTAAAGAACTTGACATACAGATAAGTGAGGCATATAGGACTCCAGCTAGCCTTAATCAAAAACCATCTACACACAGACATATAATAGTTAGGATTCCAGAAATCCAACAGAAGAATAAAATTCTACAAGCAGTGAGAGAAAAGAAACAAATCACATGCAAAGGAAAGCCCATCAGAATCACAGCAGACTTCTCAATGCAAACCCTCAAGGCAAGAAGAGCTTGGAGTGATGTATTGCAAACCCTAAAGGAAAACAGCCTCCAACCCAGACTGATGTACCCTGCAAAACTATCTTTCAAAATTGATGGAGAAATAAGATACTTTGATGATAAAGAGCACCTTAGGAATACCCTAGGAAAAGACAATAAGGATCACAACCCCAGGAAACTCAGCAGAATGAATCCATTGGGCATGACAAATTACACGCAAAGGGGGAGAATCCAACAAAAAGAAAATTCATGATAAGGCTTTTAAAACTTTTGACTTCATCTCCCTAATGAGTGTATAATTCAATCTTATTATTGTACTGACTAGTATTTTTCTGACTCTAAAATTGCACACCATTCCTTGTGCTATATTGGGTATCTATCATCTTCTTATGTCTACATTTTAATTGGGTTGTCTATTAATGAGCTGTAAGAATTCTTTATATATTCTGCTCATAGGTGATAGGCATTGTAAACATGGTCTGTTTAAGGACTACTTTTCATTTTAATGATGTCATTTAAAGTTCTAAATTTTGATGGACTCTCATTTATCAATTTTTTCTTTTATATATCATTTTTTTGTATCCTAGGTAGTTCTTGCCTACCCGGAATTCATAAATATTTTCCCTTATAATTTCTTCTTAAAGTTTTATACTTTTAGGCTTTCTTATTTAGGTTCATAGATCCTTTCAAGTTATTTTTATGTATGGAAATAAAGGGTTGAGGTTAATTTTTTATATACAGATACTAGGTGTTCTAGTGCCATTTTATGAAGACACTATCTCTTCCTCGGCTCTTGAATTGAGTTTATATTCTATAAAATGTTAATGTTAAATAATCTTTCAAAACTCAGTGGACCATATATGTGTGGTTCTATTTCTAGATTCTCTGTTTTATTCCAATGATCTATATGTCTTTCCTTACACCAACACTGCCTTGATTACTGTAGCTTTAGAAGAAGTCTTAAAATTGGGTGCTAAACATCTTCCAACACTGTTTTTGTTTTTGTTTTTGTTTTTGGCTTTCCTTGGGTCCTTTGTACTCCTACATAACTTTTAAATTTCAATATCCAATTCTTCATTTCTAACAAGTATACACAGACCTGAATTTTTATATATATCTTGTGTTTTCTAATCTTGCTAGATTCAAGTAAAAGTTCTAGGGGCTCCTAGAGATTTCTTAGTATTTTCTCTGTAGATGATCATTTCATCTACATATAAAGATTTTGCTTCTGCCTTGCCAGTCCTATCCTAGTTGTGCCATTTTATTGCCAGACTATTTTGATGGGGACTAGGTTTCAAAGTTCAATGGACAGATAAAGAGTAAGCATATCTGCCCTTGTTCCTCACCTTAAGGAGAAAGCATTGTATCTTCTTCATTGATACAAGGCATTCTCGCTAGAAGTAGGGAGTACATGACTTTGATCTGTTGAGAAGGTTCTGTTCTACTTCTAGTCTCCTGATAGCTTTTACCATGAACAGCTATAAAATTTCGTCCAATACTTTTTCTCCAACTAGTGACAGGATCATATGGCTTTTTCCTTTCCTCTGTTAAAATGATGACTTTTGGGGGTGGATCTTCCAATGCTGAACCAACACTGCCATCCCTATAACAAAACCACTTTCTACATCCTGCCAGATCTGACTTCTAATAGTTTGTTTTGTTAAACAAATTTCTATCTATGTTCATACTTTTTTCTTCTGTTATCTTTATCCAGTTTTAGGATTAGCACAATGTTGAGTTCCTAAAATGAGGGGAGAAGTGTTCCTTCTTTTTTCTTCTTTAATTATTTGATATAATTTATCAGTTAAAATGTATATGAGCCTGTTGTTGTCATATAGGTAGGTTTTCAAGCTAGGAATATACTGTCTTTAACAGATGCTATTCAAATTTTATATTTACTCCAGAGTTAGTTACATTAATTTGTCTTCCAAGTTACTTCTTAGAAGTTGTCAAATTTATTTCAAAGAAGATTTTTGTGATATACTTTCTATATCCTTTTAAATTCTGTAAAATCTGTGGTAATGTCTCCTAGATCTTAATATTGTAATTTTAAAAATGTATAACTGATATTGTGTAACAGGAAGTGAAGGTCTAAAAGAGCAGGGGAATTGGGAGGGGTAGAGGAAGGGAAAAAAGGGAAAGGAAAAAAATATGAGAAGAGGAAAAAAATGGAAACAAGGTCTTTGCAAATAGGGAAGGGTGGAGGGGGTGAAGGGAGGGCAAGGGAAGGGGAAAAAAAATAAGAACCAAGAGACTCATGTAATGGTACAAGATCCCAATGATGAATATAACTGTATTGTATACCTAAAATGTACCAATAAAGTTAATGGGGAAAATAAATCTTACATCGTCCTAATTAATGACTTCAATTAACACAAAAATAGTCTCTATAGAAACCTTTCTCTTATCCAATATGATGTTCGTTAATGAAGAAGGAAAAGTGGAAACCAGCATGCCTCGCTTGTATTCTCAACTGTAGCTTCGTAATGGAAGAGGAAGGTTTACAAGTTACAGCGTTGCCTTCATGCTTATGTTCCTAATGGCTTTACGACTCAGGTAAGCCACCCAAAACTCCTCACAGCTTTCATTTTTAGCACATCCTCGGTGGATTTCATTAGATGGCTCGGCTGCTCTTTCACCTTCCTGCTTTCCTGATCCTGCCGCCTGCGACCACCAGAAGCGGCAGGAACCTGTAGACTGGGCCCTCGGTACCTCGCGCGGATGCCCTGGAAGGAAGTCCTCCTCCTCTGGCCCCGCCCACCGAGGCGGACGCGCCCGGGCTGCAGAGTGCTGAGCCCGGCCTTGGGGTCCGCTTCTCCCCAACAGCTGCTCCCTGCCCTCTCTGAGGTCTCGCCGACTGCAGCCCTTTTGTGTCAGAACGAATTTTCTGCACAGTCATTCCGCTCGCTGACCAGCAACATGTTATCCCTGCGGCCTGCCTGGTAAATTTGTTCTTGCTTTTTAAAAAACGTATTAGCTTACAAATGTCTTAAATCCATATGCATTTTTCTCTCTTTCTTTCTCTTTCTCTTTCTTTCTCTGTCTTCCTACATTTTTTCATCACATAGTTATCATCTACAGCCAACGTCATTTGCCGTTATGTATTAATGAATGCCATTCATCTCCCTTTTCAAAGTGCATCATTGATCATTTTTTCCAAGAATCTTTTCATTTATTTTCATCCTCTCAAGAATCACTCCTTACTGATGAAATTGGAAAATCACTTCCCCTAGGAAAGGCGGGTGTTATGTACATTCTCTGTTTTATGGATATTCAGAAATTTCCTCTAATATATCTCTGCTTGAAAAGGAGAGACTGATGGAGTTTTTTCTGGGAGCTGTAAGGCAAAATTTATTCTTTCTCATGATTAAAGGGAGCTATGAATATTGTCATCATGGGGCTTTGTTTCTTCTCATTGGGAAAGGTTACAAAGGCATTATTTGTATTCAAAGAACACTGAGGTTTCCATTCTGATGTTCAGACATCTGTCACTTTGTTCATCTACTTTTTTATTTCCTCCTTGACCAAAAGCTACAGACCCTGGGTGGAGTCCATGATTCCTTCCACCTTGTTTTTGTAAATGTCTGCGTAACGTTTCCTTCTGATGGATCATAATACAACCATGGATTATTTTCTCACTCTGATGTATAATTACTAAAATTGTTTTTATTTTTCAGTGGTATAAAAATCTAACTCAAAATACAGATATACTTCCTCAGGCAATGTAAATTTTCTATTTGATCTAGGAAAGAAATTGCAGCTAATATTTTTTTTCAACCATGTAACATAATTTTACTACAAGGTTTTTTTGTGTGATTTTAGATTTTTGTTTTTTGACTTATTCAGTAATGTACCCACCTTCCTATTACTCGGCTCAGCTGTTGCTGTCCATTGTCTCAGGCTGAACTTTGCAGATGGTGTGGACATTTGTGTGTGAGAATGTGTTGATGGCCCTGGCCAGTGAAGATGGAATATCTCCCAGCTTGGGTTGAATGGGGAATTTCTCTCATGAAAACACGAAGAGCTACAAAAGCTTGACAATGGAGAAACAATTCAGGGCTCCAAATAGACTAGGATTTGTGCGGGCCTGTCTTGTCCATGGCACTTCTGCTAGCATGACTGCTGAGAGAAGGAAGGTTCTTACGGGGTGCATTTCTAAGACTCAGTCGTGTATTTCTCATATGCAAATAATGAAATACTCAAAGTCATGGTTCAAGAAGTATTGTGGGAGATATATGTTCAAGATTTATGAATGGTGACCCATCAGCACACCAAAAGCACTGACAATTCTTGCCTACTTTTAACTTCAAATTAAGAGATAGATTTTTACACAGCCCTACAGTAAGCTTTCCTACAATAAGGAAGCCCTCAGGGTCTTCCAAAATGTATCCAGAGAATTTCAGGACCATATATTGGCTAAAAATTATCTTTTATCTTCATCCAATTAGATATTAAGTCGTGGCATAGATAACCTTAATTTTACTGCATATAAGAACACTCTCATACTCTATACAAAGTATATAGGATATAGTATTTATATAATGGAGAAAGGCAAAAGCAGCTTCAAATTATATGAAGAATGGAGGTTTTCTGGAGAAACAAGTAAAGGAGATAAACCTTATTTCTTCTTCATGTAGCAGTAACTATTTTGCTCTTGTTTAATTAAATATTTAATGGTAATTTTTTAAATACAGAGCTTTTCAAGCTATAAATAGACACCACCTTAAAATTTTCAGCAAGAAAGATATCAAAAGATATCAAGTCAAAAATTGAGAAATTAGACAGAGATGCATACTAATATTTGCTCTTATAATAAGAAACTTCTACTTGAATTATTTCAGATTTAGTAAGCTTATCAACCAAATGTTACCCCCCAAAATCATAGGAACACAAGTTTGATTCCAGCTTGTGTGGTTCAAACTCCTAACACACATCCTGTCCCCCATCCCTAATGGGAAGCCCTTCACCCAGAAGTTGGATGTGAAGTGAAGGATTACGTGTTTTTTGTAGTAAGGAACAAGATGAAAGCACTGAAAAAAGTTTTCAATCATACGACTTTTCTGTGTATTTTAGTTTTTACTGCTTGGCTGTTCCCATAGTTCTGGGACCCATGTCTTAGTGGAAAAATAATGGCACATGGTGTCTTTTATGCAAGTGGCTGGCATGAATCCTCTTTTACTCTTGACACTAGGCTTGGAGAATGGCTTGATGAGTTTAGGCTGCCTTGTTCTCCATAATTTAGGTTCCAGCTTCTCAACATATTGTGTTCCTAGGAAGATAACCTAAGATTTTGATGGTGGATTATAAGTTAAATATTTTCCAAAAAAGTATTTGCCAACTCAATAACTGTACGAAATTACCCTATATTAGCATGCCTTTAGTTAATCATGCCAAAGTCAGTAGCTCCTCCTTTTGCTGGGAGGTCATCTTTGTGAACCATTAAACAATAACCCAGTTTGGGATCCAGTTTTCTGTGCTGTATTTTATGCTCTGGATAGTATTAAGTTATCGGTATGCATTCCAAAGTCCTGTTCAATATCTGTTGTTTGTTTTCACTGTCTTTAGAGTATTATTCATTTGCTTCAGCTATGTTGAATTTAATTTGCTCTATGTTTCAGTTTCCTGAAGTAGACTTTTACATGACTGATTTTTAGATTTATTCTTTTCTGCTATATACATACAATGCTATAAATTTCACTGTAAGCTCCCTTATAACATTCCACAAATTTTGATAAGCTGTAACTTTTCACTTTTTAAAAATATATCCTCAGTTTTCTTCTAGTCATGTGTTACTGAGGTGCATGTTATTTAATCTTCCAAATGTTGTAGTTACCTTTTTTTTTTGCTTGATTGTTTAATTTCACTGTAGTGTGAGAGCATATATTGTATAATTTCAATCTTTTACATTTGTTATGTTAACTTTTATGGACCAGAATGTGGTCATCGTGGTGACTGGTCCACATGGGTTTGATAACAATGTGAATTCTGCCAGGTTTGGTGACAACAGTTTATAATCTCAGCCATAGGAAGCCGAGGCAGGATTTTGAGCTCAAGATCTGCTTGGGCAAAATACGAACTTCAAGAACTACCTTGCTTGGAAGGCCCTAATAAAAATAGAATGTGTTTTCTACTCATTGTTGAACAAAGTAGTATGTAGGTGTGAATTTCGTTCACTTGATTGGTGGTGTGCTCTTGAGTTCAATTGTGTCTTTTTTTATTACTGAACATTATAAAGGGGTTCGTTTTGGTCTTTTATACATGTGTATAACATACTTTGGTTATTTTCTATTTACGGTTAGGAGTGTTGAAGTCTTCAACTATATTTGTGGATTCATCTGTTTTCTCTTCAATTTTTTTTCTTTTTTTTTCCGGTACCAGAGATCAAACTCAGGACCTTGTGCTTGAGAGGCAGGTGCAGTGCCACTGAGCTGAATCCCCAGCCCTCTCCTCAATTTTAATCTGTAACTGATCCACAAAAAGCATTAAAGTTAGAGTACCATTTAATATTCAATACATGTGTACATTGAATAATATTTAAATTAGCTTACACATATATATTTATCATTTTCTGGGGTGACAACTTCCAAAATCCTGTCTTCTACCTTTGTAAATGCCCGGTTCGTTGACTTACAGTCGTACTGTGCGGTAGCTTCCCAGAGCTGTTGCTCCTAGGTTAGTAGCCATTGATCAGCCTTTCTTTTCCCTCGCTAACACCCCCCTATCCTTGGCCTCTGGCAAGCACCATTCTGCTCTCACCTTCTCTGAGCTCATACTTTTAGATTCCACATGTGAATGAAGTCAAGCAGTCCTTGTTTTTCTGTACCTGTCTTATTTCACTTAACATAATGACCTCGTTTCATCAGTGTTTTTGCCAGTGGCATGATTTCACTCATTTGTTTTGCTGAATACTATTCCATTGGTATAGGCACTGCATTTTCTTTATCCATTCTTCAGTTGATAGACACTTAGGCTGATTCTCTATCTTGGCTACCATATACAGTGCTGCAATAAGCATGGAAGTCCAGATGTTCTTTGACATGTTGATTTCATTTCCTGTGGGTGTAAACCCAGTGGTGAGATTACTGAATCATATGGTAGTGCTATTTTTAATCTTTGTAGGAAGCTCAGTATTGTTTTCCATACTGACTGTACTAATTTACATTCTTGCCGACGGCATGCAGGTGTCCCCTTTTCCCGGCATCCTCATTAACACACGTTACTTTTTGTCTCTTTAGTACTAGGCATTCAGATTGGTGTGAGGTGATATTTCAGTGTGGTTCAATTTGCATTTCCCTGTACTTGTCTTTATATTGAAATTAGTGTTTTGTAGACAACATTAAGTAGGATATGGCTTCACTCTGACAATGTGATTATTAAATGGTGTATTTAGGCCACTGACGTTCAAAGTGATTATTAGTAGTTGGGTTCCTAATTACCAAATTTTCTACCCTTTTTAGTTGTTCTTCTTTTTTTTTTTCTTTTGTGCTGCTGGTTGAACCCAGAGCCCTGTGCATGTGAAGAATGTGCTCTATCACTGAGCTACACCCTAGGATTGTCCTTATTTTTGTCTTATATTTGTCTTCTCCCTTTTGTGGCTTTCATTGAGCATGTTATATTCTCTGCTAGGATGTCAGTTACCTTTCTTTTTATTTTACTTTTTATTTTTGGCTTTCTTCATAGGTGTCTTATGGAATAAAAACTTTTATTTTTAAATTTTCAATTATGCTAACAAATAATGGTTTATTGAAAGCAATATACTAGTAATGTATTTTATGGCATATTCTTATGTATATGTCCTGGCGGTGTGTGTCTGGGACTGTGTGTGTGTGTCTGTCTGTCTGTCTGTGTGCTTTTAAATACGTGATATGAGTGACGATAACAGTACAGTTGGCCAAAAGAAAAAATAGGATTATTTTCTTGTTATAAGGTGCTCACATTACTGCCACAGTGATAGAGTACTATTTGAATGGGAGCTTGGAATAATTGTGAATCCCGGCTGTATTGCAAACTGTAAGGCAGGCTGTTGCACCAAGGGCATCAGTTCCTTGCTGGTTCCTAACCACAGGCTGCGTTCAGGTCCATGCTGTGTGGGCTTCTCCACAAGACAGAATGCTTTATCAAAGTCATTAAGGGATAGAGTTCACTAATCCGATAGAAACCCCAATTTCATATAACACAACGCTTCCAAGTGATATTTAATTGCCTTTACAGTATTCTATGATTGATGAGCAAGTCACAGGTTATGTCCATACCCTCAGAAAAGGATTAGAATGCAATGTTGCGTATCCAGCATGATACGGTCATTGAGTGCCATCTTAGACTCTATCTGCAAGATCAGGTCTTCTCCAAACTGCAGTCATTTCTCAGTTTTCACTTATTTTTCATAGCCTTGATCTATTTGAAAAATGCAAGTCATTGTTGGTGGGAGTGCAGACTGGTGCAACCACTGTGGAAATCAGTATGGAGATACCTCAAAGAATTAGGACTGGAAGTCCCATTTGACCCTGCTATTCCACTGCTGGGGATCTTCCCCAAAGAATTAAAAGAATCATACCACAGTGATATATGTGTGCACATGTTCATAGCAGCACAGTTTGTGATAGCTAAAACTTGGAAACAGCCCAAGTGCCCATCAACTGGAGACTGGATAAAGAAAATGTGGTTTTTTTATAAAATGGAGTACTACTCAGCCATAAAAAATGAGAAATTAGAGACATTTATAGCTAAGTGGATGCACATTGAGGCGATACTCTTAAGTCAAATAAATAGGACACACATGTATAAATACTGAATAGCTCTCTGGTGTGAGAAACTGAAAGTGTAAATAAGGACTAAAATGTATGATAGGTAATGTGAAATAGGAAGAAAAGGGGCAAAGAGGAAAGAAGTGGGAAGGCTAGGGGAAAGGATAGAAGGGAATGGGATTAATATGAGAAAATGGAAAAATAGGAACAAAATCTTTGTAAATAGGGAGGAATGGAGTTGTTGAAGGGAGGGCTGGGCAAGGGTGAAAAATAAGAACCAAGAGAGACTATGTAAAGGTGCAAATTTCCAATGATGAATGTCATTATATTGTATACCTAAAATGTACCAATGATTAGAATGAATAATCGATAATGCAAAATAGGAAGAAAAGGTCCAAAGGTGTAGGGGTAGTGGGAGGGGCAGGAGAAAGGAAAGAAGGGAAAGGAAAAATGCTGAGAAATGGAAAAAATGGAAATAAAGTCTTTGTAAATAGGGAAGGGAGGGCTAGGAATGGGGAAAAAATAAGAACAAAGATGCATCATGTAAAGGTACAATTCCCAATGAGAAATGAAATTGTGTTGTATACCTAAAATGTACCAATAAAAGAATTTAACAAAAAAAAAAAAAGAAAGAAAGAAAAATGCAAGTCAGGTATATTGTAGAATGTCCCACAATAAGGATTTTTTTCAGATGGTTTTCGTAATAATACTAATGATACACATTAATTTATGCATTCTCAGTTATCTGAGTTTGAAATCAAGAAAAAAATGAAAATTATATTATGTAGAATAAAGAAGTTGAGAAAATATTTTAAAAATAAGGGAGTGGCAAATAGTAAATTCAAAATAATAGTACCTTCATTAAATAAGAATGGTAACAGAATTGGCTAGGTACACTCAGGAAGCATCCAAAACATGGGTAGGGTTTAAGCTGAAAAGGGACATGCCAAAAAGTAAACTTTTAAAACACGTATTTCCCCATATAACTTCTTCCATTTCTGTGAGGTATGTCACAATCAATGACACAATCAATGAAGCAATAGTACAATTAACATCACTAACAACCCTGTTTGGTTCAGATGTCTCAGTTTTCACTTAGCTATTTTCTATTCTAGTATCCTATTCCAGAGACCACACCACACATAGATTTCCTGTCTGCTTAGGATCCTAAATTTGTGTGTTTCTCAGATTTATTAATTTTTTTGACATTGACATCTTAATGTCATTAGAATTATTATAGAAAATTATTAGTTAAATTATGAATTTTAAGCTACATTTATATTACTTTATTTGTACTGTTGCTTATGTTGTTTGAATCTAGACTTTTGTAAGGTCTCTCAATTGAATCATTTACCATTTTGAAATATACATATCAAGTGTCATTTTAGTTTCTTTTTGTTTGGTGTGTTGCTTGACATTGAGCATATTCTCAGCTAAAGCCTATTATCTACTGTTTCTTCAAGGATTCCTAATTTCTTTTACTAGCAAATGGAATTGCAAATGAAGTTCTGGACACCTGGGCAGTTCTTGCTACTAGGGCATCTGTTAATTTGAAGCATTGACAACCAGCAGGGCAAAGAAAATCATATGTGTATCCTGACTCACACACATATTATCTATCTATATCTATATCTATATATATAATATATATATGTTAATATTATGTATATATCTACATTAAAGTAAATATGAATTCCTACTAATTTCCCCAGAACCACATGATATAATCCAGTACCACATCAAATCAGTGTACTGATCATTATGTGCTATCTCCTATTCTAATAGTGAGGAAGTTGTCCCTAGTTCCTTAAACATCAAGTTCAAACTACATGTACAATGGCTTCTGAATTGTTAAATTGGTGAAAGAAATATAACAAATAAATTACAGTTCTTACTTACAAATCCTTTGCTTTAGACTTGAAATCTCCTATTATTTTCTAACTTACTGAGTACATCACCACTGCCTTCACTGAGGTTATTTCTTGTATTTATTTTGCCTGCATTCCTCCCTGGAGTCCTCTACCTATGAAATTTTTTAAAATTTAACACACATATATGTTAACTCTTTGCATTATATAAAGTATTATAGGGTTTCAAAAGCAGTGCCATGCACACACTATTATGTAGAATATTTTTACTGCCTTAAAGAAAACCAACTCCACACAAGGATTGTAAACATTGTGGACTACAAACATACACAAAAATAAAAAAGTAAGGGGATCAACAGATGGAGGAAGGGAGGAGGGAGGGAAGGGAAAGGGACTTAAAAAAGGAATTAAGCTGTGTTATGTACATGTGCCAGCTTCCCTCAAGAAATGTAAACATTATGTACTGCACACTGTATTAATAAACTAAATTTAAAAGGAAGAAATTCTCTCTCTCCTCCTCCCTCCTTCCCAATCCCTCAGAAACCACCAATCTGTTAACGATCTCTTGTCCTACCAGACAATCATGTAAGTTGAATTACATACTCTAAAAGATCAATTTGGCTTAGTTCACTTAAAAATAAATCTCAAAAGGCATTTTTTAATTTTTTCACTATAATGAAAAGATAAATTTTTCAAGAGATTATGTTTACCCTGATCTAAACATTGCAAAACATATATAGTACATGTATAAAAACACAGCATGCTGCCCTATAGATCTGTGTAATTTTGTTTCCACCAGTTAACAAAGTAATAGTGATAGATAAGTTAATAAGTAAATAATTAACCCTGTAATTTTGTAAAGTGTCTTTTATAGAAGTCTAGATTTGAATTTACCTAAAAATTAAAGTCACTAACCACTTTTTCATATGCTCATCAGAAAACTGTGCAATTCTTTTTGTTTATTAAAAAAAGCACTCATTTTTAATTGGGACACTTTTTTTTTATACCGGGGATCAAACTCGGGACCTTGCACTTGTGAGGTAATTGGGATACTTTAATTCTTTCCTTTTTTCTTGAGTTTTAAGAACCTTTTATATATTCTGGACAGCATTCCCTTATCAGCTACATGAGTAGCAACTATTTTCTTCCATTCCTTAGATGTCTTTTGAATCAAAAGAATGTTGAGCATTTTAAACATTTTAAAAAAATTTTTGCTGAACATCAGTGAATCTATTCAGTCTTCTATCACCTGTGCTTTGGTGTCATATCTTCAAAATCAATGTTTAACCTGAGGCCTGTGTCCTATTCTACTGGTTCTGTAATTGTAGCTGCTATGTTTCCATCTGTGATGCATTCTGTTTCAGCCATGTATGTTCTCTGAGACACAAGTCCACCTTACACGTGAATGCCAACTTCTCCCAGCCACATGCCTTGACACCCTTGAGAAATCAGCTGAACATACACAGATTAATTTTGAACACTAACTTCTATTCCATTAACTACTATATCTGTCCTCATACAACTACTGCAAAGTTTCAATTACTGTAATGTTTCAGTGTTTTGCAATCAGATAAATCAAATTTGTTCTTTTTTCAAGATTGTTGTGTTTGTTCTAAATGTCATATGATTCTATATACATTTACACATCAATTTGCTAATCACTGCTTCCAAAAAAGCAAGAGATTTCCATACCACAAGTCAATATAAATCTGCTGGGCAGCAATAGAGTTGAATCCAGGAACCATGTCTACACAGCCTACAAAAACATGGATGAAACTATTGGGAATAAATCCATTGACACATTGAGCTTACATGCTCCATCTCCTGCAATTATAGGAGTGATATAAGACAAATGCACATACAAATGCACTCTACAAGCAAGGAATAGAAGGATATGATGCTTAATCTGTCGCTGTTGAATTCAGTTGTACCGAACGTGTTAGCATGCCTTTTCTGTGGCGCAGAAACTGACCTTTAACTGTCTCTGAAATCTGTGTGGAAGCCTTTCTTGGACCCATGGAGAAAGGCTTGTCTCCCAGTAATTATGGTGCTCCAGTTTAGATCCTGAATGTCCCCAAAGCCCCCGCATTGAAAGCGTGGCACCATTGGGAGGTGGAGCCTAGGGGAAGAAGTTAGGGCACGGACAACATGCCATCAGAGCAGCTGTGGAACCCAGCACCATCTGCTCTGTACTTAGGTTCCTGTCTGTTGCAGGGTGAGCACTTGCACTCCACCTTGTGCTCCCATAGTGACCTACTGTGTCGGCAAATGCCCAGAGACACTGAAGCTACTGACAGTGGACTGAACCTTTCCTAATTTTAAACTGATTTTATCAGGTATTTTATTACAGTGAGGGAAATCTAACACAGGCGATTTCCCCCAAACCTTTAATTTTTCTAGCAAGAGGGCAATTGAAGCAACATTTAGGCCTGAAGTGAGTAAGGGAATGGCAGTTCTCCTTTCCAGCATGAAGACATGCTGACCAGAGGTGTGCCCAAGGTGGCAGCGAGGTCCACACCCAGGCTGAGCTGAGCCAAACTCAGAGCCCTGTGATGCCACGGGCATCCAAGGTGACCTGCTCTTTGCTTTGTGTGGAGATGGTGACCGGGGTGAATTCCATATTGAATGGCAAGACCCAACAGTTTGGAAAGAAGCCCTTTTCAAGCTGTATGATGAAGCAAGGTGGAACTCGGAGTAGGTCCTCCTTCCAATGGGTGATTTAAGAACTTTCCCCGAACACTCACTCATATCTTCTAGCTGCAGAACCAGTTCCAGAGTGGCTATTCCAGTTGCAGGGACTTCCAGGAAAGTTCATAAGGAGTGATACTCTTAACAGTAGTGTGGACTTACAGTACCCTGAGGGCAGCAGCTCACCTCAGACATTCCCTGTGTGAGCAGCTGAGGTGTATGGGCTGAAGATGAGATTTGAAGGCACTGACTTTTTTATCCCAGTGGTCATCTACTACCTTTGGGTGTCGGGAGAGAAGAGGGTATGAGACCACTGGGCCTCCAGTAATGCCTCATGCAAACCCAATGAAGTCCTTCAAGTTCTGCACAGAAGCTTCATTGGTCCCTCTTGGGAAAAGTTCCCTCCACTGCCTTTCACGAGCCATCTTTGAGTACCTTCAGCTCAGCATTCACTGTTTTATTACTGAAATGTTCTCATCCCTGGTAAGCCCCCTTCATTGGAGGTCATCAGGCCTCAAGATGCTCTGCAAGGTTTTGAGGATGTGGTATTCAGTCATCTGTTGCTGTGGAGATAGGTGAGGAAACGGTGCGCCATGAACTAGAAGCTATGGAGACTCAGGCACCAGCACACACTGCATCTTCACCATGGAGATGGTGGAAGGAACATGGGCCCTTCTCAGAGCTACACTGGGAGGTTGAGATGCCCACCTATGCATTTTCTATGTGCTTTCATAATTATAAAACATTGCTGACCAAAAACTCATATATAGGTATCACTGGGAAGCAAGGTTCACACCATAAAGTAGTAACACCATGAAGAACCAGGAACACACTCTGATTTTTTGTGTCTCTCATGGAAGACTTTGGACAAGACACATAGGTCACTGTATAGCGTATAGGTACAGTTCATTGCCAAATGATAGATTTTTCAGAGCTAGAGAGAGAACACACCTTCAAGCATGAAAGTGGGCAGGTGCCAAGGTGGCAAATGCATTGAATATGGTCTCAGGTTATGTTTCTGTAATTAACTGGGTCTTTCAAGAAATAGTCTTTCCTACTTCAGAGGTTATTATTCTTTTAAAAGGAAAATGGGCTTTTTTGACCTAGTAGGTCCTGTGTTTTTCTTAGGTGAATGTTTACCACTCATTTTGTTTTGAGACCGTGAGATCTTTCCAGCCCCTCGCCTATGGTCTGGACTTTGTAGTGGCCTCGGGCCTTAAAAACATACTCAGAGGGTGTTACACTCTCTCAAGCGGAAGTGTGAGTCTATAAGCTTCTGTAACTGTTATCTATAGCTAGCGATTAAAAAAGCTTTTCAAATAGACCCCAGCTGCCTGTCTTCTGACCTGCTAATGTCTAACTAACATTCTAGGTCTAGTTTCAGAAAGTACACCCTGTCCCTTGGCCATGAAGTTATTTTCCTAAATTAGGTTATGAGTAGTGCATTAAATTGTTTTTGCATTTAGGTTTATAAACCACCATGAATTGATTTTGGTGTAATATGAAATCAGAGGTCAATTTAATTCCCCTCCATGGATATCCAATTTCTAGAACATTAATAGAAAAATCCTTCCCTTACACATTATCTTTCCTGTACATTTCTGACTTATCTTGAAACTCAAAGGGCTTCTGGGAAGACCAGAATGGTGGACCATGTCAAATGGGCTCATTTGGTGTATATGTACTGTTTATTAATTACATACTACAGGTGCTTTTGTGAAATGAGCAGAGTGCAGCTGACTTAAAGAAAGCCTTCTTGGGATGTTTGTTTGATCACCTCATAAACTTTTTTTTTGGTACGGGAGATCGAACTCAGGACCTTGCGCTTGCGAGGCAGGCGGCAGAACCACTGAGCTAAATCCCTGGCCCTATCTCATAAGCTTTTTATGTGACAAACACTTATAGAAATCTCAGCCCTTCACCTTGAAGGTGCAGTCCTCTCTTGGAACTTGTCCACTGCTCTCTCGCAGTGTTGCCAATAAACTCTTTACTTTCCTATACTTCTTGAACGTTTGGTACGTTTTTTGCTGCCTGTGGTACCAGCCTTCCACAAGCCACACCTCACATGGCAGTGGCCAGACTCCAAAAATGTTATTACATAGCAGGAAAGCATACTGCCAACAGCTTGTGCTTGGTGAGGAACCTGGCTATCTCTGCTTCTTTTATGGTAAGACCCCCAATTTTATTCCCCTGTACTTCAACTAGACATTCTTCAAACACCATACTGGAAAAGATGCCTTGATAACTCACCTGTGATCCGGCGATAGTTGACAGTAAAACTTTCACATTTACTTCTGTGCGGGCAATGGCCTCAAGCCATGGCCCATGATAGCAAGTGTCGACCTCCAAAACCAACTAATTACCATATGGTGTTTACTGCAATGGCAAGATTTCTGTTTTGTTGTTTTACTTTGTTTTGTATTGTTTTACATCACTGGGGGTCAAAACCACGGGCCTCCTGTATAATAGGCATGTGCTGACCTCAGGGCTGCGTTCTCCACACCTGGCATACCAAGGTTTTAAAGTAAATTATGAGACTCAAGTGCTCTTCCCCATGAAAATCATATAAGGGTGATGTCAAAGATAAAGCTGAAGATGAGCTAAAGTGGTGATAACAGATTATAATCAGTAGTAACTATTGCCATAGGAAGAAGGGGGCAACATGACTAAACTCGACCTTGCCTGTACTGAGGGGAATTATTTTTAAAAGGAGGGTAAGTGAGTGGACAGAGGGCAGATGGGAAGCAGGGCCTTAGAAGCATGAAATTCAAAAGTTATAAAGTTGGTCTGTGCAGGTGGGATTGGGCCCACCTTGGGATGGAGGTTGAGGCATGAGCTGAACTCAACTTTCATTTGCACAGATGTGAAGTCATTTTTAAAAAAATAATAAAGAGGGCCGAGGATTTAGCTCAGTGGTTTCGCCGCCTGCTGTGCAAGCACGAGGACCCGAGTTCGATCCCCGGTACCAAAAAAAAAATAAAAATGAAAATAAAGAAGTAAGTGGAGAGAAGGAGGAATGGGGTCTTAGTAGAGTCAGGGAAATAAGAAATTACAAAGGGTTGCATTATATTTTATATCTAGACGTTCCCCCAAAGCCACATACACTCATAAGTGGGGCTTTGGGGAGGTGATTGGATCATGGGAACGTGATATCATTAGTAGATTAGCCGACTGAAAAGTTTATAGCTAAATGTGATGTTGTGAGAGAAGCTTAGTCAAAAGAGGTGGTCGCTGGAGTGTGGCCTGGAGGGGTGTATCTCTCTCCCTTCTCTCTTGATCTCTTTGTGCTTTCTGTCTGCCATGGCATGAGCAGTCTCTCCTGCCGCTCTGCCAAGCCACCCTGTCTTGGAGCCAGCTGACTGTGGACTGAACCATGTACAAACTGTGAGCCAAAGTAAACCTCTCCTCCTTTAACCTGAGGATGTATTTTGTCCCAGCAATTAGGAAAATAAGACAAATGTTAGTACCAAAGAAGTGGGGTCATTGCTGTGATGCTACCTGACCATGTGGTTCAGAAGCTTTTGGAAATGGTTCACGGGAGATGTTTTGAAAGATTTGGAGAGTTCAGCTGGAGAAGCAGCCCTCGAATGCTAAGAACTGAGCTTGACGGAAGATTCTGGTCAGAGCTCAGAAAGGCAAAATGCTGATAGTAACATAGCTGGTAAATACCGGGCATAGGAGGTTTCAGATGGAAACGAGGACTCCATTGCTAGTTGAACTCCAGGTCATGTGCGTTATGCTCTGGCAAAAGGAAAAAAAATCTACATTTTCTTCCTGTCCTGAGACATTGTGAAAGGCTGAGGTTAAGAGCAGCAGACTAATTTATCTGCTGGAGGAAATTTTAGGACAGTCTCACGTTGAGGTGATGGTATGGCTACTGTTGGGGGTGTTTAGCCAGCTCTACTTTGAGAATCAAGAAAAAAGAAAAACA